>NC_137655.1:30038670-30638670 GCF_963422515.1 Blennius ocellaris | reverse complement strand
GGTCGTTTCCATCGTTCAGCTCTTTTAAGTCGTTCAGATCGTTTCCGTCGTTCAGATCGTTTCCGTCGTTCAGTTCGTTTCCGTCGTTCAGATCGTTTCAGTCGTTCAGATCATTTCAGTCGTTCAGCTCGTTTCCGTCGTTCAGATCGTTTCCGTCGTTCAGATCGTTTCAGTCGTTCAGATCGTTTCAGTCGTTCAGATCGTTTACCTCATCAAATCTTTTCAGTCGTTCAAATCTTTTCAGTCGTTCAGATCGTTTCAGTCGTTCAGATCGTTTCTGTCGTTCAGATCGTTTCAGTCGTTCAGATCGTTTCAGTCGTTCAGATCGTTTCCGTCGCTCAGATCGTTTCAGTCGTTCAGATCATTTCAGTCGTTCAAATCGTTTCCCTCATCAGATCGTTTCCCTCATCAGATCGTTTCCGTCGTTCAGATCGTTTCCGTCGTTCAGATCGTTTCCGTCGTTCAGTTCGTTTCCGTCGTTCAGATCGTTTCAGTCGTTCAGATCGTTTACCTCATCAGCTCTTTTCAGTCGTTCAGATCGTTTCTGTCGTTCAGATCGTTTCAGTCGTTCAGATCGTTTCTGTCGTTCAGATCTTTTCAGTCGTTCAGTTCGTTTAAGTCGTTCAGATCGTTTCAGTCCTTCAAATCGTTTCCCTCATCAGCTCGTTTCCGTCGTTCAGATCGTTTCTGTCGTTCAGATCGTTTCAGTCGTTCAGATCGTTTCTGTCGTTTAGATCGTTTCCGTCGTTCAGATCGTTTCCGTCGTTCAGATCGTTTCCGTCGTTCAGATCGTTTCTGTCCTTCAGATCGTTTCAGTCCTTCAAATCGTTTCCCTCATCAGCTCGTTTACGTCGTTCAGATCGTTTCAGTCGTTCAGATCGTTTCAGTCGTTCAGATCGTTTCACTCGTTCAGATCGTTTACCTCATCAGCTCTTTTCAGTCGTTCAGATCGTTTCCGTCGTTCAGATCGTTTCCTTCCTTCAGATCGTTTCAGTCCTTCAAATCGTTTCCCTCATCAGCTCGTTTCCGTCGTTCAGATCGTTTCTGTCGTTCAGATCGTTTCAGTCGTTCAGATCGTTTCTGTCGTTCAGATCTTTTCAGTCGTTCAGTTCGTTTCCGTCGTTCAGATCGTTTCTGTCGTTCAGATCGTTTAAGTCGTTCAGATCGTTTCAGTCGTTCAGATCGTTTCAGTCGTTCAAATCGTTTCCCTCATCAGATCGTTTCCCTCATCAGATCGTTTCCGTCGTTCAGATCGTTTCTGTCGTTCAAATCGTTTCAGTCGTTCAGGTCGTTTCCATCGTTCAGCTCTTTTAAGTCGTTCAGATCGTTTCCGTCGTTCAGATCGTTTCCGTCGTTCAGATCGTTTCCGTCGTTCAGATCGTTTCCGTCGTTCAGATCGTTTCCGTCGTTCAGATCGTTTCAGTCGTTCAGATCGTTTCAGTCCTTAAAGATCGTTTCAGTCGTTCAGCTCTTTTCAGTCGTTCAGCTCGTTTCCGTCGTTCAGATCGTTTCCGTCGTTCAGATCGTTTCAGTCGTTCAGATCGTTTCAGTCGTTCAGATCGTTTACCTCATCAAATCTTTTCAGTCGTTCAAATCTTTTCAGTCGTTCAGATCGTTTCAGTCGTTCAGATCGTTTCTGTCGTTCAGATCGTTTCAGTCGTTCAGATCGTTTTCGTCGATGAGGTCGTTTCCGTCGTTCAGATCGTTTCAGTCGTTCAGATCGTTTCCGTTGCTCAGATCGTTTCAGTCGTTCAGATCATTTCAGTCGTTCAAATCGTTTCCCTCATCAGATCGTTTCCCTCATCAGATCGTTTCCGTCGTTCAGATCGTTTCTGTCGTTCAAATCGTTTCAGTCGTTCAGGTCGTTTCCATTGTTCAGCTCTTTTAAGTCGTTCAGATCGTTTCCGTCGTTCAGATCGTTTCCGTCGTTCAGATCGTTTCCGTCGTTCAGATCGTTTCAGTCGTTCAGATCGTTTCAGTCCTTAAAGATCGTTTCAGTCGTTCAGCTCTTTTCAGTCGTTCAAATCGTTTCAGTCGTTCAGATCGTTTCCCTCATCAGCTCTTTTCAGTTGTTCAGATCGTTTCAATCGTTCAGATCGTTTACGTCGATGAGTTCGTTTCAGTCGTTCAGATCGTTTCAGTCGTTCAGATCGTTTCAGTCGTTCAGATCGTTTAAGTCGTTCAGATCGTTTCAGTCGTTCAGATCGTTTCTGTCGTTCAGATCGTTTAAGTCGTTCAGATCGTTTCAGTCGTTCAGATCGTTTCAGTCCTTCAAATCGTTTCCCTCATCAGCTCGTTTCCGTCGTTCAGATCGTTTCTGTCGTTCAGATCGTTTCCGTCGTTCAGATCGTTTCTGTCCTTCAGATCGTTTCAGTCCTTCAAATCGTTTCCGTCGTTCAGATCGTTTCCGTCGTTCAGATCGTTTCTGTCCTTCAGATCGTTTCAGTCGTTCAGATCGTTTCAGTCGTTCAGATCGTTTCCGTCGTTCAGATCGTTTCAGTCGTTCAGATCGTTTCAGTCGTTCAGATCGTTTACCTCATCAAATCTTTTCAGTCGTTCAAATCTTTTCAGTCGTTCAGATCGTTTCAGTCGTTCAGATCGTTTCTGTCGTTCAGATCGTTTCAGTCGTTCAGATCGTTTTCGTCGATGAGGTCGTTTCCGTCGTTCAGCTCTTTTCAGTCGTTCAGATCGTTTCTGTCGTTCAGATCTTTTCAGTCGTTCAGTTCGTTTCCGTCGTTCAGATCGTTTCTGTCGTTCAGATCGTTTAAGTCGTTCAGATCGTTTCAGTCCTTCAAATCGTTTCCCTCATCAGCTCGTTTCCGTCGTTCAGATCGTTTCTGTCGTTCAGATCGTTTCAGTCGTTCAGATCGTTTCTTTCGTTCAGATCGTTTCCGTCGTTCAGATCGTTTCCGTCGTTCAGATCGTTTCAGTCGTTCAGATCGTTTCAGTCCTTAAAGATCGTTTCAGTCGTTCAGCTCTTTTCAGTCGTTCAGCTCGTTTCCGTCGTTCAGATCGTTTCTGTCGTTCAGATCGTTTAAGTCGTTCAGATCGTTTCAGTCGTTCAGATCGTTTCAGTCCTTCAAATCGTTTCCCTCATCAGCTCGTTTCCGTCGTTCAGATCGTTTCTGTCGTTCAGATCGTTTCCGTCGTTCAGATCGTTTCTGTCCTTCAGATCGTTTCAGTCCTTCAAATCGTTTCCGTCGTTCAGATCGTTTCCGTCGTTCAGATCGTTTCTGTCCTTCAGATCGTTTCAGTCGTTCAGATCGTTTCAGTCGTTCAGATCGTTTCCGTCGTTCAGATCGTTTCAGTCGTTCAGATCGTTTCAGTCGTTCAGATCGTTTACCTCATCAAATCTTTTCAGTCGTTCAAATCTTTTCAGTCGTTCAGATCGTTTCAGTCGTTCAGATCGTTTCAGTCGTTCAGATCGTTTTCGTCGATGAGGTCGTTTCCGTCGCTCAGATCGTTTCAGTCGTTCAGATCATTTCAGTCGTTCAGATCGTTTCCCTCATCACTCTTTTCAGTCGTTCAGATCGTTTCTGTCGTTCAGATCGTTTCAGTCGTTCAGATCGTTTTCGTCGATGAGGTCGTTTCCGTCGCTCAGATCGTTTCAGTCGTTCAGATCATTTCAGTCGTTCAGATCGTTTCCCTCATCAGCTCTTTTCAGTCGTTCAGATCGTTTCTGTCGTTCAGATCTTTTCAGTCGTTCAGTTCGTTTCCGTCGTTCAGATCGTTTCTGTCGTTCAGATCGTTTCTGTCGTTCAGGTCGTTTCCGACGTTCAGGTCGTTTCTGTCCTTCAAATCGTTTCCCTCATCAGCTCGTTTCCGTCATTCAGATCGTTTCTGTCGTTCAGATCGTTTCAGTCGTTCAGATCGTTTCTGTCGTTCAGATCTTTTCAGTCGTTCAGTTCGTTTCCGTCGTTCAGATCGTTTCTGTCGTTCAGATCGTTTAAGTCGTTCAGATCGCTTCAGTCGTTCAGGTCGTTTCCATCGTTCAGCTCTTTTAAGTCGTTCAGATCGTTTCCGTCGTTCAGATCGTTTCTGTCGTTCAGATCGTTTCCGTCGTTCAGATCGTTTAAGTCGTTCAGATCGTTTCCGTCGTTCAGATCGTTTAAGTCGTTCAGATCGTTTCCGTCGTTCAGATCATTTCAGTCGTTCAGATCGTTTACGTCGATGAGGTCGTTTCCGTCGTTCAGATCGTTTCAGTCGTTCAGATCGTTTCCGTCGCTCAGATCGTTTCAGTCGTTCAGATCATTTCAGTCGTTCAGATCGTTTCCCTCATCAGCTCTTTTCAGTCGTTCAGATCGTTTCTGTCGTTCAGATCGTTTCTGTCATTCAGATCGTTTCCGTCGTTCAGGTCGTTTCCGTCGTTCAGGTCGTTTCCATCGTTCAGCTCTTTTCAGTCGTTCAGGTCGTTTCCATCGTTCAGCTCTTTTAAGTCGTTCAGATCGTTTCCGTCGTTCAGATCGTTTCCGTCGTTCAGATCGTTTCCGTCGTTCAGATCGTTTCCGTCGTTCAGATCGTTTCAGTCGTTCAGATCGTTTCAGTCCTTAAAGATCGTTTCAGTCGTTCAGCTCTTTTCAGTCGTTCAAATCGTTTCAGTCGTTCAGATCGTTTCCCTCATCAGCTCTTTTCAGTTGTTCAGATCGTTTCAATCGTTCAGATCGTTTACGTCGATGAGTTCGTTTCAGTCGTTCAGATCGTTTCAGTCGTTCAGATCGTTTCAGTCGTTCAGATCGTTTAAGTCGTTCAGATCGTTTCAGTCGTTCAGATCGTTTCTGTCGTTCAGATCGTTTAAGTCGTTCAGATCGTTTCAGTCGTTCAGATCGTTTCAGTCCTTCAAATCGTTTCCCTCATCAGCTCGTTTCCGTCGTTCAGATCGTTTCTGTCGTTCAGATCGTTTCCGTCGTTCAGATCGTTTCTGTCCTTCAGATCGTTTCAGTCCTTCAAATCGTTTCCGTCGTTCAGATCGTTTCCGTCGTTCAGATCGTTTCTGTCCTTCAGATCGTTTCAGTCGTTCAGATCGTTTCAGTCGTTCAGATCGTTTCCGTCGTTCAGATCGTTTCAGTCGTTCAGATCGTTTCAGTCGTTCAGATCGTTTACCTCATCAAATCTTTTCAGTCGTTCAAATCTTTTCAGTCGTTCAGATCGTTTCTGTCGTTCAGATCGTTTCAGTCGTTCAGATCGTTTTCGTCGATGAGGTCGTTTCCGTCGTTCAGATCGTTTCAGTCGTTCAGATCGTTTCCGTTGCTCAGATCGTTTCAGTCGTTCAGATCATTTCAGTCGTTCAAATCGTTTCCCTCATCAGATCGTTTACCTCATCAGATCGTTTCCGTCGTTCAGATCGTTTCTGTCGTTCAAATCGTTTCAGTCGTTCAGGTCGTTTCCATCGTTCAGCTCTTTTAAGTCGTTCAGATCGTTTCCGTCGTTCAGATCGTTTCCGTCGTTCAGATCGTTTCCGTCGTTCAGATCGTTTCCGTCGTTCAGATCGTTTCAGTCGTTCAGATCGTTTCAGTCCTTAAAGATCGTTTCAGTCGTTCAGCTCTTTTCAGTCGTTCAGATCGTTTCAGTCGTTCAGATCGTTTCCCTCATCAGCTCTTTTCAGTTGTTCAGATCGTTTCAATCGTTCAGATCGTTTACGTCGATGAGTTCGTTTCAGTCGTTCAGATCGTTTCAGTCGTTCAGATCGTTTCAGTCGTTCAGATCGTTTAAGTCGTTCAGATCGTTTCAGTCGTTCAGATCGTTTCTGTCGTTCAGATCGTTTAAGTCGTTCAGATCGTTTCAGTCGTTCAGATCGTTTCAGTCCTTCAAATCGTTTCCCTCATCAGCTCGTTTCCGTCGTTCAGATCGTTTCTGTCGTTCAGATCGTTTCCGTCGTTCAGATCGTTTCTGTCCTTCAGATCGTTTCAGTCCTTCAAATCGTTTCCGTCGTTCAGATCGTTTCCGTCGTTCAGATCGTTTCTGTCCTTCAGATCGTTTCAGTCGTTCAGATCGTTTCAGTCGTTCAGATCGTTTCCGTCGTTCAGATCGTTTCTGTCCTTCAGATCGTTTCAGTCGTTCAGATCGTTTCAGTCGTTCAGATCGTTTCCGTCGTTCAGATCGTTTCAGTCGTTCAGATCGTTTCAGTCGTTCAGATCGTTTACCTCATCAAATCTTTTCAGTCGTTCAAATCTTTTCAGTCGTTCAGATCGTTTCAGTCGTTCAGATCGTTTCTGTCGTTCAGATCGTTTCAGTCGTTCAGATCGTTTTCGTCGATGAGGTCGTTTCCGTCGTTCAGCTCTTTTCAGTCGTTCAGATCGTTTCTGTCGTTCAGATCTTTTCAGTCGTTCAGTTCGTTTCCGTCGTTCAGATCGTTTCTGTCGTTCAGATCGTTTAAGTCGTTCAGATCGTTTCAGTCGTTCAGATCGTTTCAGTCTTTCAAATCGTTTCCCTCATCAGCTCGTTTCCGTCGTTCAGATCGTTTCTGTCGTTCAGATCGTTTCAGTCGTTCAGATCGTTTCCGTCGTTCAGATCGTTTCCGTCGTTCAGATCGTTTCAGTCGTTCAGATCGTTTCAGTCCTTAAAGATCGTTTCAGTCGTTCAGCTCTTTTCAGTCGTTCAGCTCGTTTCCGTCGTTCAGATCGTTTAAGTCGTTCAGATCGTTTCAGTCGTTCAGATCGTTTCAGTCCTTCAAATCGTTTCCCTCATCAGCTCGTTTCCGTCGTTCAGATCGTTTCTGTCGTTCAGATCGTTTCCGTCGTTCAGATCGTTTCTGTCCTTCAGATCGTTTCAGTCCTTCAAATCGTTTCCGTCGTTCAGATCGTTTCCGTCGTTCAGATCGTTTCTGTCCTTCAGATCGTTTCAGTCGTTCAGATCGTTTCAGTCGTTCAGATCGTTTCCGTCGTTCAGATCGTTTCAGTCATTCAGATCGTTTCAGTCGTTCAGATCGTTTCAGTCGTTCAGATCGTTTCAGTCGTTCAGATCGTTTTCGTCGATGAGGTCGTTTCCGTCGCTCAGATCGTTTCAGTCGTTCAGATCATTTCAGTCGTTCAGATCGTTTCCCTCATCACTCTTTTCAGTCGTTCAGATCGTTTCTGTCGTTCAGATCGTTTCAGTCGTTCAGATCGTTTTCGTCGATGAGGTCGTTTCCGTCTCTCAGATCGTTTCAGTCGTTCAGATCATTTCAGTCGTTCAGATCGTTTCCCTCATCAGCTCTTTTCAGTCGTTCAGATCGTTTCTGTCGTTCAGATCTTTTCAGTCGTTCAGTTCGTTTCCGTCGTTCAGATCGTTTCTGTCGTTCAGATCGTTTAAGTCGTTCAGATCGTTTCTGTCGTTCAGGTCGTTTCCGACGTTCAGGTCGTTTCTGTCCTTCAAATCGTTTCCCTCATCAGCTCGTTTCCGTCATTCAGATCGTTTCTGTCGTTCAGATCGTTTCAGTCGTTCAGATCGTTTCTGTCGTTCAGATCTTTTCAGTCGTTCAGTTCGTTTCCGTCGTTCAGATCGTTTCTGTCGTTCAGATCGTTTAAGTCGTTCAGATCGCTTCAGTCGTTCAGGTCGTTTCCATCGTTCAGCTCTTTTAAGTCGTTCAGATCGTTTCCGTCGTTCAGATCGTTTCTGTCGTTCAGATCGTTTCCGTCGTTCAGATCGTTTAAGTCGTTCAGATCGTTTCCGTCGTTGAGATCGTTTCAGTCGTTCAGATCGTTTCCGTCGCTCAGATCGTTTCAGTCGTTCAGATCATTTCAGTCGTTCAGATCGTTTCCCTCATCAGCTCTTTTCAGTCGTTCAGATCGTTTCTGTCGTTCAGATCGTTTCTGTCGTTCAGATCGTTTCCGTCGTTCAGATCGTTTCCGTCGTTCAGATCGTTTCCGTCGTTCAGATCGTTTCTGTCGTTCAGTTCGTTTCCGTCGTTCAGATCGTTTCTGTCGTTCAGATCGTTTAAGTCGTTCAGATCGTTTCAGTCGTTCAGATCGTTTCAGTCCTTCAAATCGTTTCCCTCATCAGTTCGTTTCCGTCGTTCAGATCGTTTCTGTCGTTCAGATCGTTTCCGTCGTTCAGATCGTTTCTGTCCTTCAGATCGTTTCAGTCCTTCAAATCGTTTCCCTCATCAGATCGTTTCCGTCGTTCAGATCGTTTCTGTCGTTCAGTTCGTTTCCGTCGTTCAGATCGTTTCTGTCGTTCAGATCGTTTCCGTCGTTCAGATCGTTTCTGTCCTTCAGATCGTTTCAGTCCTTCAAATCGTTTCCCTCATCAGCTCGTTTAAGTCGTTCAGATCGTTTACCTCATCAGCTCTTTTCAGTCGTTCAGATCGTTTCTGTCGTTCAGATCTTTTCAGTCGTTCAGTTCGTTTCCGTCGTTCAGATCGTTTCTGTCGTTCAGATCGTTTAAGTCGTTCAGATCGTTTCAGTCGTTCAGATCGTTTCAGTCCTTCAAATCGTTTCCCTCATCAGCTCGTTTCCGTCGTTCAGATCGTTTCTGTCGTTCAGATCGTTTCAGTCGTTCAGATCGTTTCTGTCGTTCAGATCGTTTCCGTCGTTCAGATCGTTTCCGTCGTTCAGATCGTTTCCGTCGCTCAGATCGTTTCAGTCGTTCAGATCATTTCAGTCGTTCAGATCGTTTCCCTCATCAGCTCTTTTCAGTCGCTCAGATCGTTTCAGTCGTTCAGATCGTTTCCGTCGTTCAGATCGTTTCAGTCGTTCAGATCGTTTCCGTCGCTCAGATCGTTTCAGTCGTTCAGATCATTTCAGTCGTTCAGATCGTTTCCCTCATCAGCTCTTTTCAGTCGTTCAGATCGTTTCTGTCGTTCAGATCGTTTCTGTCGTTCAGGTCGTTTCCGACGTTCAGGTCGTTTCTGTCCTTCAAATCGTTTCCCTCATCAGCTCGTTTCCGTCGTTCAGATCGTTTCTGTCGTTCAGATCGTTTCAGTCGTTCAGATCGTTTCTGTCGTTCAGATCTTTTCAGTCGTTCAGTTCGTTTCCGTCGTTCAGATCGTTTCTGTCGTTCAGATCGTTTAAGTCGTTCAGATCGCTTCAGTCGTTCAGATCATTTCAGTCCTTCAAATCGTTTCCCTCATCAGCTCGTTTCCGTCGTTCAGATCATTTCAGTCGTTCAGATCATTTCAGTCGTTCAGATCGTTTACCTCATCAGCTCTTTTAAGTCGTTCAGATCGTTTCCGTCGTTCAGATCGTTTCCGTCGTTCAGATCGTTTCAGTCGTTCAGATCGTTTCAGTCGTTCAGATCGTTTCACTCGTTCAGATCGTTTCCGTCGTTCAGATCGTTTCAGTCGTTCAGATCGTTTCCGTCGCTCAGATCGTTTCAGTCGTTCAGATCATTTCAGTCGTTCAGATCGTTTCCGTCGTTCAGGTCGTTTCCATCGTTCAGCTCTTTCAAGTCGTTCAGATCGTTTCCGTCGTTCAGTTCGTTTCCGTCGTTCAGATCGTTTCAGTCGTTCAGATCGTTTACCTCATCAGCTCTTTTCAGCCGTTCAGATCGTTTCTGTCGTTCAGATCTTTTCAGTCGTTCAGTTCGTTTAAGTCGTTCAGATCGTTTCAGTCGTTCAGATCGTTTCAGTCCTTCAAATCGTTTCCCTCATCAGCTCGTTTCCGTCGTTCAGATCGTTTCAGTCGTTCAGATCGTTTCTGTCGTTCAGATCGTTTCAGTCGTTCAGATCGTTTCAGTCGTTCAGATCGTTTCACTCGTTCAGATCGTTTAACTCATCAGCTCTTTTAAGTCGTTCAGATCGTTTCCGTCGTTCAGATCGTTTCAGTCGTTCAGATCGTTTCAGTCGTTCAGATCGTTTCAGTCTTTCAGATCGTTTCACTCGTTCAGATCGTTTCCGTCGTTCAGATCGTTTCAGTCGTTCAGATCGTTTAAGTCGTTCAGATCGTTTCCGTCGTTCAGATCGTTTCCGTCGCTCAGATCGTTTCAGTCGTTCAGATCGTTTCTGTCGTTCAGATCGTTTCTGTCGTTCAGGTCGTTTCCGACGTTCAGGTCGTTTCTGTCCTTCAAATCGTTTCCCTCATCAGCTCGTTTCCGTCGTTCAGATCGTTTCAGTCGTTCAGATCGTTTCTGTCGTTCAGATCGTTTCAGTCGTTCAGATCGTTTCACTCGTTCAGATCGTTTAACTCATCAGCTCTTTTAAGTCGTTCAGATCGTTTCCGTCGTTCAGATCGTTTCAGTCGTTCAGATCGTTTCAGTCGTTCAGATCGTTTACCTCATCAGCTCTTTTAAGTCGTTCAGATCGTTTCAGTCGTTCAGGTCGTTTCTGTCCTTCAAATCGTTTCCCTCATCAGCTCGTTTCCGTCGTTCAGATCGTTTCAGTCGTTCAGATCGTTTCCGTCGCTCAGATCGTTTCAGTCGTTCAGATCGTTTCTGTCGTTCAGATCGTTTCCGTCGTTCAGATCGTTTCCGTCGTTCAGATCGTTTCTGTCCTTCAGATCGTTTCAGTCCTTCAAATCGTTTCCCTCATCAGCTCGTTTCCGTCGTTCAGATCGTTTCAGTCGTTCAGATCGTTTCCGTCGATGAGGTCGTTTCCGTCGTTCAGATCGTTTCAGTCGTTCAGATCGTTTCCGTCGCTCAGATCGTTTCAGTCGTTCAGATCATTTCAGTCGTTCAGATCGTTTCCCTCATCAGCTCTTTTCAGTCGTTCAGATCGTTTCTGTCGTTCAGATCGTTTCCGTCGTTCAGGTCGTTTCCGTCGTTCAGGTCATTTCCATCGTTCAGCTCTTTTAAGTCGTTCAGATCGTTTCAGTCGTTCAGATCGTTTCAGTCGTTCAGATCGTTTCTGTCCTTCAGATCGTTTCAGTCCTTCAAATCGTTTCCCTCATCAGCTCGTTTCCGTCGTTCAGATCGTTTCAGTCGTTCAGATCGTTTCCCTCATCAGCTCTTTTCAGTCGTTCAGATCGTTTCAGTCCTTCAAATCGTTTCCCTCATCAGCTCGTTTCAGTCCTTCAAATCGTTTCCCTCATCAGCTCGTTTCCGTCGTTCAGATCGTTTCAGTCGTTCAGATCGTTTCCGTCGCTCAGATCGTTTCAGTCGTTCAGATCATTTCAGTCGTTCAGATCGTTTCCCTCATCAGCTCTTTTCAGTCGTTCAGATCGTTTCTGTCGTTCAGATCGTTTCTGTCGTTCAGGTCGTTTCCGACGTTCAGGTCGTTTCTGTCCTTCAAATCGTTTCCCTCATCAGCTCGTTTCCGTCGTTCAGATCGTTTCTGTCGTTCAGATCGTTTCCGTCGTTCAGATCGTTTCCGTCGTTCAGATCGTTTCTGTCCTTCAGATCGTTTCAGTCCTTCAAATCGTTTCCCTCATCAGCTCGTTTCCGTCGTTCAGATCGTTTCAGTCGTTCAGATCGTTTCCGTCGCTCAGATCGTTTCAGTCGTTCAGATCATTTCAGTCGTTCAGATCGTTTCTCTCATCAGCTCTTTTCAGTCGTTCAGATCGTTTCTGTCGTTCAGATCGTTTCCGTCGTTCAGATCGTTTCTGTCCTTCAGATCGTTTCAGTCCTTCAAATCGTTTCCCTCATCAGCTCGTTTCCGTCGTTCAGATCGTTTCAGTCGTTCAGATCGTTTCCGTCGTTCAGATCGTTTCAGTCGTTCAGATCGTTTCCGTCGCTCAGATCGTTTCAGTCGTTCAGATCATTTCAGTCGTTCAGATCGTTTCCCTCATCAGCTCTTTTCAGTCGTTCAGGTCGTTTCCGACGTTCAGGTCGTTTCTGTCCTTCAAATCGTTTCCCTCATCAGCTCGTTTCCGTCGTTCAGATCGTTTCAGTCGTTCAGATCGTTTCCGTCGCTCAGATCGTTTCAGTCGTTCAGATCGTTTCTGTCGTTCAGATCGTTTCCGTCGTTCAGATCGTTTCCGTCGTTCAGATCGTTTCTGTCCTTCAGATCGTTTCAGTCCTTCAAATCGTTTCCCTCATCAGCTCGTTTCCGTCGTTCAGCTCTTTTCAGTCGTTCAGATCGTTTTCGTCGATGAGGTCGTTTCCGTCGTTCAGATCGTTTCAGTCGTTCAGATCGTTTCCGTCGCTCAGATCGTTTCAGTCGTTCAGATCATTTCACTCGTTCAGATCGTTTCTGTCGTTCAGATCGTTTCCGTCGTTCAGGTCGTTTCCGTCGTTCAGGTCGTTTCTGTCGTTCAGATCGTTTCCGTCGTTCAGATCGTTTCCGTCGTTCAGATCGTTTAAGTCGTTCAGATCGTTTCCGTCCTTCAGATCGTTTCAGTCCTTAAAATCGTTTCCCTCATCAGCTCGTTTCCGTCGTTCAGATCGTTTCTGTCGTTCAGATCGTTTCAGTCGTTCAGATCGTTTCAGTCGTTCAGATCGTTTCTGTCGTTCAGATCGTTTCCGTCGTTCAGATCGTTTCCGTCGTTCAGATCGTTTCTGTCCTTCAGATCGTTTCAGTCCTTCAAATCGTTTCCCTCATCAGCTCGTTTCCGTCGTTCAGATCGTTTCAGTCGTTCAGATCGTTTCCGTCGTTCAGATCGTTTCAGTCGTTCAGATCGTTTCCGTCGCTCAGATCGTTTCAGTCGTTCAGATCATTTCAGTCGTTCAGATCGTTTCTGTCGTTCAGGTCGTTTCCGACGTTCAGGTCGTTTCTGTCCTTCAAATCGTTTCCCTCATCAGCTCGTTTCCGTCGTTCAGATCGTTTCAGTCGTTCAGATCGTTTCCGTCGCTCAGATCGTTTCTGTCCTTCAGATCGTTTCAGTCCTTCAAATCGTTTCCCTCATCAGCTCGTTTCCGTCGTTCAGATCGTTTCCGTCGCTCAGAACGTTTCCCTCATCAGCTCTTTTCAGTCGTTCAGATCGTTTCCGTCGTTCAGGTCGTTTCCATCGTTCAGCTCTTTCAAGTCGTTCAGATCGTTTCCGTCGTTCAGATCGTTTCTGTCGTTCAGATCGTTTCCGTCGTTCAGTTCGTTTCCGTCGTTCAGATCGTTTCAGTCGTTCAGATCGTTTACCTCATCAGCTCTTTTCAGTCGTTCAGATCGTTTCTGTCGTTCAGATCTTTTCAGTCGTTCAGTTCGTTTCCGTCGTTCAGATCGTTTCTGTCGTTCAGATCGTTTAAGTCGTTCAGATCGTTTCAGTCGTTCAGATCGTTTCAGTCCTTCAAATCGTTTCCCTCATCAGCTCGTTTCCGTCGTTCAGATCGTTTCAGTCGTTCAGATCGTTTCCGTCGCTCAGATCGTTTCAGTCGTTCAGATCGTTTCTGTCGTTCAGATCGTTTCCGTCGTTCAGATCGTTTCCGTCGTTCAGATCGTTTCTGTCCTTCAGATCGTTTCAGTCCTTCAAATCGTTTCCCTCATCAGCTCGTTTCCGTCGTTCAGCTCTTTTCAGTCGTTCAGATCGTTTTCGTCGATGAGGTCGTTTCCGTCGTTCAGATCGTTTCAGTCGTTCAGATCGTTTCCGTCGCTCAGATCGTTTCAGTCGTTCAGATCATTTCACTCGTTCAGATCGTTTCTGTCGTTCAGATCGTTTCCGTCGTTCAGGTCGTTTCCGTCGTTCAGGTCGTTTCTGTCGTTCAGATCGTTTCCGTCGTTCAGATCGTTTCCGTCGTTCAGATCGTTTAAGTCGTTCAGATCGTTTCCGTCCTTCAGATCGTTTCAGTCCTTAAAATCGTTTCCCTCATCAGCTCGTTTCCGTCGTTCAGATCGTTTCTGTCGTTCAGATCGTTTCAGTCGTTCAGATCGTTTCAGTCGTTCAGATCGTTTCTGTCGTTCAGATCGTTTCCGTCGTTCAGATCGTTTCCGTCGTTCAGATCGTTTCTGTCCTTCAGATCGTTTCAGTCCTTCAAATCGTTTCCCTCATCAGCTCGTTTCCGTCGTTCAGATCGTTTCAGTCGTTCAGATCGTTTCCGTCGTTCAGATCGTTTCAGTCGTTCAGATCGTTTCCGTCGCTCAGATCGTTTCAGTCGTTCAGATCATTTCAGTCGTTCAGATCGTTTCTGTCGTTCAGGTCGTTTCCGACGTTCAGGTCGTTTCTGTCCTTCAAATCGTTTCCCTCATCAGCTCGTTTCCGTCGTTCAGATCGTTTCAGTCGTTCAGATCGTTTCCGTCGCTCAGATCGTTTCAGTCGTTCAGATCGTTTCTGTCGTTCAGATCGTTTCCGTCGTTCAGATCGTTTCCGTCGTTCAGATCGTTTCTGTCCTTCAGATCGTTTCATTCCTTCAAATCGTTTCCCTCATCAGCTCGTTTCCGTCGTTCAGATCGTTTCAGTCGTTCAGATCGTTTCCGTCGCTCAGATCGTTTCAGTCGTTCAGATCATTTCAGTCGTTCAGATCGTTTCCCTCATCAGCTCTTTTCAGTCGTTCAGATCGTTTCTGTCGTTCAGATCGTTTCTGTCGTTCAGGTCGTTTCCGACGTTCAGGTCGTTTCTGTCCTTCAAATCGTTTCCCTCATCAGCTCGTTTCCGTCGTTCAGATCGTTTCTGTCGTTCAGATCGTTTCCGTCGTTCAGATCGTTTCCGTCGTTCAGATCGTTTCTGTCCTTCAGATCGTTTCAGTCCTTCAAATCGTTTCCCTCATCAGCTCGTTTCCGTCGTTCAGATCGTTTCCGTCGCTCAGATCGTTTCCCTCATCAGCTCTTTTCAGTCGTTCAGATCGTTTCCGTCGTTCAGGTCGTTTCCATCGTTCAGCTCTTTCAAGTCGTTCAGATCGTTTCCGTCGTTCAGATCGTTTCTGTCGTTCAGATCGTTTCCGTCGTTCAGTTCGTTTCCGTCGTTCAGATCGTTTCAGTCGTTCAGATCGTTTACCTCATCAGCTCTTTTCAGTCGTTCAGATCGTTTCTGTCGTTCAGATCGTTTCAGTCGTTCAGATCGTTTCTGTCGTTCAGATCGTTTCCGTCGTTCAGATCGTTTCCGTCGTTCAGATCGTTTCCGTCGTTCAGATCGTTTCAGTCCTTCAAATCGTTTCCCTCATCAGCTCGTTTCCGTCGTTCAGATCGTTTCAGTCGTTCAGATCGTTTCTGTCGTTCAGATCGTTTCAGTCGTTCAGATCGTTTCAGTCGTTCAGATCGTTTCACTCGTTCAGATCGTTTAACTCATCAGCTCTTTTAAGTCGTTCAGATCGTTTCCGTCGTTCAGATCGTTTCAGTCGTTCAGATCGTTTCAGTCGTTCAGATCGTTTCACTCGTTCAGATCGTTTACCTCATCAGCTCTTTTAAGTCGTTCAGATCGTTTCAGTCGTTCAGATCGTTTCACTCGTTCAGATCGTTTCCGTCGTTCAGATCGTTTCAGTCGTTCAGATCGTTTCAGTCGTTCAGATCGTTTCCGTCGCTCAGATCGTTTCAGTCGTTTAGATCATTTCAGTCGTTCAGATCGTTTCCCTCATCAGCTCTTTTCAGTCGTTCAGATCATTTCTGTCGTTCAGATCGTTTCAGTCCTTCAAATCGTTTCCCTCATCAGCTCGTTTCCGTCGTTCAGATCGTTTCAGTCGTTCAGATCGTTTCCGTCGTTCAGGTCGTTTCCATCGTTCAGCTCTTTTAAGTCGTTCAGATCGTTTCAGTCGTTCAGATCGTTTTCGTCGATGAGGTCGTTTCCGTCGTTCAGATCGTTTCCGTCGTTCAGCTCGTTTCCGTCATTCAGATCGTTTCTGTCATTCAGATCGTTTCCGTCGTTCAGATCGTTTAAGTCGTTCAGATCGTTTCCGTCGTTCAGATCGTTTCCGTCGTTCAGATCGTTTCCGTCGTTCAGTTCGTTTCCGTCGTTCAGATCGTTTCAGTCGTTCAGATCGTTTACCTCATCAGCTCTTTTCAGTCGTTCAGTTCGTTTCCGTCGTTCAGATCGTTTCTGTCGTTCAGATCGTTTAAGTCGTTCAGATCGTTTCAGTCGTTCAGATCGTTTCAGTCCTTCAAATCGTTTCCCTCATCAGCTCGTTTCCGTCGTTCAGATCGTTTCTGTCGTTCAGATCGTTTCAGTCGTTCAGATCGTTTCTGTCGTTCAGATCGTTTCCGTCGTTCAGATCGTTTCCGTCGTTCAGATCGTTTCCGTCGTTCAGATCGTTTCAGTCCTTCAAATCGTTTCCCTCATCAGCTCGTTTCCGTCGTTCAGATCGTTTCAGTCGTTCAGATCGTTTCTGTCGTTCAGATCGTTTCAGTCGTTCAGATCGTTTCAGTCGTTCAGATCGTTTCACTCGTTCAGATCGTTTAACTCATCAGCTCTTTTAAGTCGTTCAGATCGTTTCCGTCGTTCAGATCGTTTCAGTCGTTCAGATCGTTTCAGTCGTTCAGATCGTTTCACTCGTTCAGATCGTTTACCTCATCAGCTCTTTTAAGTCGTTCAGATCGTTTCAGTCGTTCAGATCGTTTCACTCGTTCAGATCGTTTCCGTCGTTCAGATCGTTTCAGTCGTTCAGATCGTTTCAGTCGTTCAGATCGTTTCACTCGTTCAGATCGTTTCTGTCGTTCAGGTCGTTTCCGACGTTCAGGTCGTTTCTGTCCTTCAAATCGTTTCCCTCATCAGCTCGTTTCCGTCGTTCAGATCGTTTCAGTCGTTCAGATCGTTTCCGTCACTCAGATCGTTTCAGTCGTTCAGATCATTTCAGTCGTTCAGATCGTTTCCCTCATCAGCTCTTTTCAGTCGTTCAGATCGTTTCTGTCGTTCAGATCGTTTCTGTCGTTCAGGTCGTTTCCGACGTTCAGGTCGTTTCTGTCCTTCAAATCGTTTCCCTCATCAGCTCGTTTCCGTCGTTCAGATCGTTTCTGTCGTTCAGATCGTTTCCGTCGTTCAGATCGTTTCCGTCGTTCAGATCGTTTCTGTCCTTCAGATCGTTTCAGTCCTTCAAATCGTTTCCCTCATCAGCTCGTTTCCGTCGTTCAGATCGTTTCCGTCGCTCAGATCGTTTACCTCATCAGCTCTTTTCAGTCGTTCAGATCGTTTCTGTCGTTCAGATCTTTTCAGTCGTTCAGTTCGTTTCCGTCGTTCAGATCGTTTCTGTCGTTCAGATCGTTTAAGTCGTTCAGATCGTTTCAGTCGTTCAGATCGTTTCAGTCCTTCAAATCGTTTCCTCATCAGCTCGTTTACGTCGTTCAGATCGTTTCTGTCGTTCAGATCGTTTCAGTCGTTCAGATCGTTTCTGTCGTTCAGATCGTTTCCGTCGTTCAGATCGTTTCCGTCGTTCAGATCGTTTCCGTCGTTCAGATCGTTTCAGTCCTTCAAATCGTTTCCCTCATCAGCTCGTTTCCGTCGTTCAGATCGTTTCAGTCGTTCAGATCGTTTCTGTCGTTCAGATCGTTTCAGTCGTTCAGATCGTTTCAGTCGTTCAGATCGTTTCAGTCCTTCAAATCGTTTCCCTCATCAGCTCGTTTCCGTCGTTCAGATCGTTTCAGTCGTTCAGATCGTTTCTGTCGTTCAGATCGTTTCAGTCGTTCAGATCGTTTCAGTCGTTCAGATCGTTTCAGTCCTTCAAATCGTTTCCCTCATCAGCTCGTTTCCGTCGTTCAGATCGTTTCCGTCGTTCAGATCGTTTCAGTCGTTCAGATCGTTTCAGTCGTTCAGATCGTTTCACTCGTTCAGATCGTTTCCGTCGTTCAGATCGTTTCAGTCGTTCAGATCGTTTCAGTCGTTCAGATCGTTTCCGTCGTTCAGATCGTTTCAGTCGTTCAGATCGTTTCTGTCGTTCAGATCGTTTCCGTCGTTCAGATCGTTTCAGTCGTTCAGATCGTTTCACTCGTTCAGATCGTTTCCGTCGTTCAGATCGTTTCAGTCGTTCAGATCGTTTCACTCGTTCAGATCGTTTCCGTCGTTCAGATCGTTTCAGTCGTTCAGATCGTTTCAGTCGTTCAGATCGTTTCCGTCGCTCAGATCGTTTCTGTCGTTCAGATCGTTTCAGTCCTTCAAATCGTTTCCCTCATCAGCTCGTTTCCGTCGTTCAGATCGTTTCAGTCGTTCAGATCGTTTCCGTCGTTCAGGTCGTTTCCATCGTTCAGCTCTTTTAAGTCGTTCAGATCGTTTCAGTCGTTCAGATCGTTTTCGTCGATGAGGTCGTTTCCGTCGTTCAGCTCGTTTCCGTCATTCAGATCGTTTCTGTCATTCATCGTTTCCGTCGTTCAGATCGTTTCCGTCGTTCAGATCGTTTCCGTCGTTCATTTCGTTTCCGTCGTTCAGATCGTTTCAGTCGTTCAGATCGTTTCAGTCGTTCAGATCGTTTACCTCATCAGCTCTTTTCAGTCGTTCAGTTCGTTTCCGTCGTTCAGATCGTTTCTGTCGTTCAGATCGTTTCTGTCGTTCAGATCGTTTAAGTCGTTCAGATCGTTTCAGTCGTTCAGATCCTTTCAGTCCTTCAAATCGTTTCCCTCATCAGCTCGTTTCCGTCGTTCAGATCGTTTCTGTCGTTCAGATCGTTTCAGTCGTTCAGATCGTTTCTGTCGTTCAGATCGTTTCCGTCGTTCAGATCGTTTCCGTCGTTCAGATCGTTTCCGTCGTTCAGATCGCTTCAGTCCTTCAAATCGTTTCCCTCATCAGCTCGTTTCCGTCGTTCAGATCGTTTCAGTCGTTCAGATCGTTTCTGTCGTTCAGATCGTTTCAGTCGTTCAGATCGTTTCAGTCGTTCAGATCGTTTCACTCGTTCAGATCGTTTAACTCATCAGCTCTTTTAAGTCGTTCAGATCGTTTCCGTCGTTCAGATCGTTTCAGTCGTTCAGATCGTTTCAGTCGTTCAGATCGTTTCACTCGTTCAGATCGTTTCCGTCGTTCAGATCGTTTCAGTCGTTCAGATCGTTTCAGTCGTTCAGATCGTTTCACTCGTTCAGATCGTTTCCGTCGTTCAGATCGTTTCAGTCGTTCAGATCGTTTCCGTCGCTCAGATCGTTTCAGTCGTTCAGATCATTTCAGTCGTTCAGATCGTTTCCCTCATCAGCTCTTTTCAGTCGTTCAGATCGTTTCTGTCGTTCAGATCGTTTCTGTCGTTCAGGTCGTTTCCGACGTTCAGGTCGTTTCTGTCGTTCAGATCGTTTCTGTCGTTCAGATCGTTTCAGTCGTTCAGATCGTTTCTGTCGTTCAGATCTTTTCAGTCGTTCAGTTCGTTTCCGTCGTTCAGATCGTTTCAGTCCTTCAAATCGTTTCCCTCATCAGCTCGTTTCCGTCGTTCAGATCGTTTCAGTCGTTCAGATCGTTTCAGTCGTTCAGATCGTTTCACTCGTTCAGATCGTTTAACTCATCAGCTCTTTTAAGTCGTTCAGATCGTTTCCGTCGTTCAGATCGTTTCAGTCGTTCAGATCGTTTCAGTCGTTCAGATCGTTTCAGTCGTTCAGATCGTTTCACTCGTTCAGATCGTTTACCTCATCAGCTCTTTTAAGTCGTTCAGATCGTTTCAGTCGTTCAGATCGTTTCACTCGTTCAGATCGTTTCCGTCGTTCAGATCGTTTCAGTCGTTCAGATCGTTTCAGTCGTTCAGATCGTTTCACTCGTTCAGATCGTTTCTGTCGTTCAGGTCGTTTCCGACGTTCAGGTCGTTTCTGTCCTTCAAATCGTTTCCCTCATCAGCTCGTTTCCGTCGTTCAGATCGTTTCAGTCGTTCAGATCGTTTCCGTCGCTCAGATCGTTTCAGTCGTTCAGATCGTTTCTGTCGTTCAGATCGTTTCCGTCGTTCAGATCGTTTCCGTCGTTCAGATCGTTTCTGTCCTTCAGATCGTTTCAGTCCTTCAAATCGTTTCCCTCATCAGCTCGTTTCCGTCGTTCAGATCGTTTCAGTCGTTCAGATCGTTTCCGTCGCTCAGATCGTTTCAGTCGTTCAGATCATTTCAGTCGTTCAGATCGTTTCCCTCATCAGCTCTTTTCAGTCGTTCAGATCGTTTCTGTCGTTCAGATCGTTTCTGTCGTTCAGGTCGTTTCCGACGTTCAGGTCGTTTCTGTCCTTCAAATCGTTTCCCTCATCAGCTCGTTTCCGTCGTTCAGATCGTTTCTGTCATTCAGATCGTTTCCGTCGTTCAGATCGTTTCCGTCGTTCAGATCGTTTCTGTCCTTCAGATCGTTTCAGTCCTTCAAATCGTTTCCCTCATCAGCTCGTTTCCGTCGTTCAGATCGTTTCCGTCGCTCAGATCGTTTACCTCATCAGCTCTTTTCAGTCGTTCAGATCGTTTCTGTCGTTCAGATCTTTTCAGTCGTTCAGTTCGTTTCCGTCGTTCAGATCGTTTCTGTCGTTCAGATCGTTTAAGTCGTTCAGATCGTTTCAGTCGTTCAGATCGTTTCAGTCCTTCAAATCGTTTCCCTCATCAGCTCGTTTCCGTCGTTCAGATCGTTTCTGTCGTTCAGATCGTTTCAGTCGTTCAGATCGTTTCTGTCGTTCAGATCGTTTCCGTCGTTCAGATCGTTTCCGTCGTTCAGATCGTTTCCGTCGTTCAGATCGTTTCAGTCCTTCAAATCGTTTCCCTCATCAGCTCGTTTCCGTCGTTCAGATCGTTTCAGTCGTTCAGATCGTTTCTGTCGTTCAGATCGTTTCACTCGTTCAGATCGTTTCAGTCGTTCAGATCGTTTCACTCGTTCAGATCGTTTAACTCATCAGCTCTTTTAAGTCGTTCAGATCGTTTCCGTCGTTCAGATCGTTTCAGTCGTTCAGATCGTTTCAGTCGTTCAGATCGTTTCCGTCGCTCAGATCGTTTCAGTCGTTCAGATCATTTCAGTCGTTCAGATCGTTTCCCTCATCAGCTCTTTTCAGTCGTTCAGATCGTTTCTGTCGTTCAGATCGTTTCAGTCCTTCAAATCGATTCCCTCATCAGCTCGTTTCCGTCGTTCAGATCGTTTCAGTCGTTCAGATCGTTTCCGTCGTTCAGGTCGTTTCCATCGTTCAGCTCTTTTAAGTCGTTCAGATCGTTTCAGTCGTTCAGATCGTTTCAGTCGTTCAGGTCGTTTCCGACGTTCAGGTCGTTTCTGTCCTTCAAATCGTTTCCCTCATCAGCTCGTTTCCGTCGTTCAGATCGTTTCTGTCATTCAGATCGTTTCCGTCGTTCAGATCGTTTCCGTCGTTCAGATCGTTTCTGTCCTTCAGATCGTTTCAGTCCTTCAAATCGTTTCCCTCATCAGCTCGTTTCCGTCGTTCAGATCGTTTCCGTCGCTCAGATCGTTTACCTCATCAGCTCTTTTCAGTCGTTCAGATCGTTTCTGTCGTTCAGATCTTTTCAGTCGTTCAGTTCGTTTCCGTCGTTCAGATCGTTTCTGTCGTTCAGATCGTTTAAGTCGTTCAGATCGTTTCAGTCGTTCAGATCGTTTCAGTCCTTCAAATCGTTTCCCTCATCAGCTCGTTTCCGTCGTTCAGATCGTTTCTGTCGTTCAGATCGTTTCAGTCGTTCAGATCGTTTCTGTCGTTCAGATCGTTTCCGTCGTTCAGATCGTTTCCGTCGTTCAGATCGTTTCCGTCGTTCAGATCGTTTCAGTCCTTCAAATCGTTTCCCTCATCAGCTCGTTTCCGTCGTTCAGATCGTTTCAGTCGTTCAGATCGTTTCTGTCGTTCAGATCGTTTCACTCGTTCAGATCGTTTCAGTCGTTCAGATCGTTTCACTCGTTCAGATCGTTTAACTCATCAGCTCTTTTAAGTCGTTCAGATCGTTTCCGTCGTTCAGATCGTTTCAGTCGTTCAGATCGTTTCAGTCGTTCAGATCGTTTCCGTCGCTCAGATCGTTTCAGTCGTTCAGATCATTTCAGTCGTTCAGATCGTTTCCCTCATCAGCTCTTTTCAGTCGTTCAGATCGTTTCTGTCGTTCAGATCGTTTCAGTCCTTCAAATCGTTTCCCTCATCAGCTCGTTTCCGTCGTTCAGATCGTTTCAGTCGTTCAGATCGTTTCCGTCGTTCAGGTCGTTTCCATCGTTCAGCTCTTTTAAGTCGTTCAGATCGTTTCAGTCGTTCAGATCGTTTTCGTCGATGAGGTCGTTTCCGTCGTTCAGATCGTTTCCGTCGTTCAGCTCGTTTCCGTCATTCAGATCGTTTCTGTCATTCAGATCGTTTCCGTCGTTCAGATCGTTTAAGTCGTTCAGATCGTTTCCGTCGTTCAGATCGTTTCCGTCGTTCAGATCGTTTCCGTCGTTCAGTTCGTTTCCGTCGTTCAGATCGTTTCTGTCGTTCAGATCGTTTACCTCATCAGCTCTTTTCAGTCGTTCAGTTCGTTTCCGTCGTTCAGATCGTTTCCGTCGTTCAGTTCGTTTCCGTCGTTCAGATCGTTTCAGTCGTTCAGATCGTTTACCTCATCAGCTCTTTTCAGTCGTTCAGTTCGTTTCCGTCGTTCAGATCGTTTCTGTCGTTCAGATCGTTTAAGTCGTTCAGATCGTTTCAGTCGTTCAGATCGTTTCAGTCCTTCAAATCGTTTCCCTCATCAGCTCGTTTCCGTCGTTCAGATCGTTTCTGTCGTTCAGATCGTTTCAGTCGTTCAGATCGTTTCTGTCGTTCAGATCGTTTCCGTCGTTCAGATCGTTTCCGTCGTTCAGATCGTTTCAGTCCTTCAAATCGTTTCCCTCATCAGCTCGTTTCCGTCGTTCAGATCGTTTCTGTCGTTCAGATCGTTTCAGTCGTTCAGATCGTTTCAGTCGTTCAGATCGTTTCACTCGTTCAGATCGTTTAACTCATCAGCTCTTTTAAGTCGTTCAGATCGTTTCAGTCGTTCAGATCGTTTCAGTCGTTCAGATCGTTTCACTCGTTCAGATCGTTTACCTCATCAGCTCTTTTAAGTCGTTCAGATCGTTTCAGTCGTTCAGATCGTTTCAGTCGTTCAGATCGTTTCACTCGTTCAGATCGTTTCCGTCGTTCAGATCGTTTCAGTCGTTCAGATCGTTTCCGTCGCTCAGATCGTTTCAGTCGTTCAGATCATTTCAGTCGTTCAGATCGTTTCCCTCATCAGCTCTTTTCAGTCGTTCAGATCGTTTCTGTCGTTCAGATCGTTTCAGTCCTTCAAATCGTTTCCCTCATCAGCTCGTTTCCGTCGTTCAGATCGTTTCAGTCGTTCAGATCGTTTCCGTCGTTCAGGTCGTTTCCATCGTTCAGCTCTTTTAAGTCGTTCAGATCGTTTCAGTCGTTCAGATCGTTTTCGTCGATGAGGTCGTTTCCGTCGTTCAGATCGTTTCCGTCGTTCAGCTCGTTTCCGTCATTCAGATCGTTTCTGTCATTCAGATCGTTTCCGTCGTTCAGATCGTTTAAGTCGTTCAGATCGTTTCCGTCGTTCAGATCGTTTCCGTCGTTCAGATCGTTTCCGTCGTTCAGTTCGTTTCCGTCGTTCAGATCGTTTCTGTCGTTCAGATCGTTTACCTCATCAGCTCTTTTCAGTCGTTCAGTTCGTTTCCGTCGTTCAGATCGTTTCCGTCGTTCAGTTCGTTTCCGTCGTTCAGATCGTTTCAGTCGTTCAGATCGTTTACCTCATCAGCTCTTTTCAGTCGTTCAGTTCGTTTCCGTCGTTCAGATCGTTTCTGTCGTTCAGATCGTTTAAGTCGTTCAGATCGTTTCAATCGTTCAGATCGTTTCAGTCCTTCAAATCGTTTCCCTCATCAGCTCGTTTCCGTCGTTCAGATCGTTTCTGTCGTTCAGATCGTTTCAGTCGTTCAGATCGTTTCTGTCGTTCAGATCGTTTCCGTCGTTCAGATCGTTTCCGTCGTTCAGATCGTTTCTGTCGTTCAGATCGTTTCAGTCGTTCAGATCGTTTCAGTCGTTCAGATCGTTTCACTCGTTCAGATCGTTTAACTCATCAGCTCTTTTAAGTCGTTCAGATCGTTTCAGTCGTTCAGATCGTTTCAGTCGTTCAGATCGTTTCACTCGTTCAGATCGTTTACCTCATCAGCTCTTTTAAGTCGTTCAGATCGTTTCAGTCGTTCAGATCGTTTCAGTCGTTCAGATCGTTTCACTCGTTCAGATCGTTTCCGTCGTTCAGATCGTTTCAGTCGTTCAGATCGTTTCCGTCGCTCAGATCGTTTCAGTCGTTCAGATCATTTCAGTCGTTCAGATCGTTTCAGTCGTTCAGATCATTTCAGTCGTTCAGATCGTTTCTGTCGTTCAGATCGTTTCTGTCGTTCAGGTCGTTTCCGACGTTCAGGTCGTTTCTGTCGTTCAGATCGTTTCTGTCGTTCAGATCATTTCAGTCGTTCAGATCGTTTCTGTCGTTCAGATCGTTTCTGTCGTTCAGGTCGTTTCAGTCGTTCAGATCGTTTCTGTCGTTCAGATCTTTTCAGTCGTTCAGTTCGTTTCCGTCGTTCAGATCGTTTCTGTCGTTCAGATCGTTTAAGTCGTTCAGATCGCTTCAGTCGTTCAGATCGTTTCAGTCCTTCAAATCGTTTCCCTCATCAGCTCGTTTCCGTCGTTCAGATCGTTTCAGTCGTTCAGATCGTTTCCGTCGTTCAGATCGTTTTCGTCGATGAGGTCGTTTCCGTCGTTCAGATCGTTTCAGTCGTTCAGATCGTTTCCGTCGCTCAGATCGTTTCAGTCGTTCAGATCATTTCAGTCGTTCAGATCGTTTCCCTCATCAGCTCTTTTCAGTCGTTCAGATCGTTTCTGTCGTTCAGATCGTTTCTGTCGTTCAGATCGTTTCCGTCGTTCAGGTCGTTTCCATCGTTCAGCTCTTTTAAGTCGTTCAGATCGTTTCCGTCGTTCAGATCGTTTCTGTCGTTCAGATCGTTTCCGTCGTTCAGATCGTTTCTGTCCTTCAGATCGTTTCAGTCGTTCAGATCGTTTCTGTCGTTCAGATCGTTTAAGTCGTTCAGATCGTTTCAGTCCTTCAGATCGTTTCAGTCCTTCAAATCGTTTCCCTCATCAGCTCGTTTCCGTCGTTCAGATCGTTTCTGTCGTTCAGATCGTTTCCGTCGTTCAGATCGTTTCAGTCGTTCAGATCGTTTACCTCATCAGCTCTTTTCAGTCGTTCAGATCGTTTCTGTCGTTCAGATCTTTTCAGTCGTTCAGTTCGTTTCCGTCGTTCAGATCGTTTCTGTCGTTCAGATCGTTTAAGTCGTTCAGATCGTTTCAGTCCTTCAGATCGTTTCAGTCCTTCAAATCGTTTCCCTCATCAGCTCGTTTCCGTCGTTCAGATCGTTTCTGTCGTTCAGATCGTTTCAGTCGTTCAGATCGTTTCTGTCGTTCAGATCGTTTCCGTCGTTCAGATCGTTTCTGTCGTTCAGATCGTTTCCGTCGTTCAGTTCGTTTCCGTCGTTCAGATCGTTTCCGTCGTTCAGTTCGTTTCCGTCGTTCAGATCGTTTCAGTCGTTCAGATCGTTTACCTCATCAGCTCTTTTCAGTCGTTCAGTTCGTTTCCGTCGTTCAGATCGTTTCTGTCGTTCAGATCGTTTAAGTCGTTCAGATCGTTTCAGTCGTTCAGATCGTTTCAGTCCTTCAAATCGTTTCCCTCATCAGCTCGTTTCCGTCGTTCAGATCGTTTCTGTCGTTCAGATCGTTTCAGTCGTTCAGATCGTTTCTGTCGTTCAGATCGTTTCCGTCGTTCAGATCGTTTCCGTCGTTCAGATCGTTTCCGTCGTTCAGATCGTTTCAGTCCTTCAAATCGTTTCCCTCATCAGCTCGTTTCCGTCGTTCAGATCGTTTCAGTCGTTCAGATCGTTTCTGTCGTTCAGATCGTTTCAGTCGTTCAGATCGTTTCAGTCGTTCAGATCGTTTCACTCGTTCAGATCGTTTAACTCATCAGCTCTTTTAAGTCGTTCAGATCGTTTCCGTCGTTCAGATCGTTTCAGTCGTTCAGATCGTTTCAGTCGTTCAGATCGTTTCACTCGTTCAGATCGTTTACCTCATCAGCTCTTTTAAGTCGTTCAGATCGTTTCAGTCGTTCAGATCGTTTCACTCGTTCAGATCGTTTCCGTCGTTCAGATCGTTTCAGTCGTTCAGATCGTTTCAGTCGTTCAGATCGTTTCACTCGTTCAGATCGTTTCCGTCGTTCAGATCGTTTCAGTCGTTCAGATCGTTTCCGTCGCTCAGATCGTTTCAGTCGTTCAGATCATTTCAGTCGTTCAGATCGTTTCCCTCATCAGCTCTTTTCAGTCGTTCAGATCGTTTCTGTCGTTCAGATCGTTTCTGTCGTTCAGGTCGTTTCCGACGTTCAGGTCGTTTCTGTCGTTCAGATCGTTTCTGTCGTTCAGATCGTTTCAGTCGTTCAGATCGTTTCTGTCGTTCAGATCTTTTCAGTCGTTCAGTTCGTTTCCGTCGTTCAGATCGTTTCTGTCGTTCAGATCGTTTAAGTCGTTCAGATCGCTTCAGTCGTTCAGATCGTTTCAGTCCTTCAAATCGTTTCCCTCATCAGCTCGTTTCCGTCGTTCAGATCGTTTCAGTCGTTCAGATCGTTTCCGTCGTTCAGATCGTTTTCGTCGATGAGGTCGTTTCCGTCGTTCAGATCGTTTCTGTCGTTCAGATCGTTTCCGTCGTTCAGGTCGTTTCCATCGTTCAGCTCTTTTAAGTCGTTCAGATCGTTTCCGTCGTTCAGATCGTTTCTGTCGTTCAGATCGTTTCCGTCGTTCAGATCGTTTCTGTCCTTCAGATCGTTTCAGTCCTTCAAATCGTTTCCCTCATCAGCTCGTTTCCGTCGTTCAGATCGTTTCTGTCGTTCAGATCGTTTCCGTCGTTCAGATCGTTTCAGTCGTTCAGATCGTTTACCTCATCAGCTCTTTTCAGTCGTTCAGATCGTTTCTGTCGTTCAGATCTTTTCAGTCGTTCAGTTCGTTTCCGTCGTTCAGATCGTTTCTGTCGTTCAGATCGTTTAAGTCGTTCAGATCGTTTCAGTCCTTCAGATCGTTTCAGTCCTTCAAATCGTTTCCCTCATCAGCTCGTTTCAGTCCTTCAAATCGTTTCCCTCATCAGCTCGTTTCCGTCGTTCAGATCGTTTCCGTCGTTCAGATCGTTTCTGTCGTTCAGATCGTTTCAGTCGTTCAGATCGTTTCACTCGTTCAGATCGTTTCCATCGTTCAGCTCTTTTAAGTCGTTCAGATCGTTTCAGTCGTTCAGATCGTTTCACTCGTTCAGATCGTTTCCGTCGTTCAGATCGTTTCAGTCGTTCAGATCGTTTCACTCGTTCAGATCATTTCCGTCGTTCAGATCGTTTCACTCGTTCAAATCGTTTCCGTCGTTCAGATCGTTTCTGTCGTTCAGATCGTTTCCGTCGTTCAGATCGTTTCACTCGTTCAGATCGTTTCAGTCGTTCAGATCGTTTCACTCGTTCAGATCGTTTACCTCATCAGCTCTTTTAAGTCGTTCAGATCGTTTCAGTCGTTCAGATCGTTTCACTCGTTCAGATCGTTTCCGTCGTTCAGATCGTTTCAGTCGTTCAGATCGTTTCAGTCGTTCAGATCGTTTCACTCGTTCAGATCGTTTCCGTCGTTCAGCTCGTTTCCGTCGTTCAGATCGTTTCCGTCGTTCAGATCGTTTCAGTCGTTCAGATCGTTTAAGTCGTTCAGATCGTTTCCGTCGTTCAGATCGTTTCCGTCGTTCAGTTCGTTTCCGTCGTTCAGATCATTTCAGTCGTTCAGATCGTTTACCTCATCAGCTCTTTTCAGTCGTTCAGATCGTTTCTGTCGTTCAGATCGTTTCAGTCGTTCAGATCTTTTCAGCCGTTCAGTTCGTTTCTGTCGTTCAGATCTTTTCAGCCGTTCAGTTCGTTTCTGTCGTTCAGATCGTTTCAGTCGTTCAGATCTTTTCAGCCGTACAGTTCGTTTCCGTCGTTCAGATCGTTTCAGTCGTTCAGATCGTTTAAGTCGTTCAGATCGTTTCAGTCCTTCAGAACGTTTCAGTCCTTCAAATCGTTTCCCTCATCAGCTCGTTTCCGTCGTTCAGATCGTTTCCATCGTTCAGCTCTTTTCAGTCGTTCAGATCGTTTCCGTCGTTCAGATCGTTTCCATCGTTCAGCTCTTTTCAGTCGTTCAGATCGTTTCCGTCGTTCAGATCGTTTCCGTCGTTCAGATCGTTTCTGTCGTTCAGGTCGTTTCCATCGTTCAGCTCTTTTAAGTCGTTCAGATCGTTTCCGTCGTTCAGATCGTTTCCGTCGTTCAGATCGTTTCCGTCGTTCAGATCGTTTCCGTCGTTCAGATCGTTTCCGTCCTTCAGATCGTTTCTGTCGTTCAGATCGTTTCCGTCGTTCAGATCGTTTTCGTCGATGAGGTCGTTTCCGTCGTTCAGATCGTTTCAGTCGTTCAGATCGTTTCCGTCGCTCAGATCGTTTCAGTCGTTCAGATCGTTTCTGTCGTTCAGATCGTTTCCGTCGTTCAGGTCGTTTCCGTCGTTCAGGTCGTTTCCATCGTTCAGCTCTTTTCAGTCGTTCAGATCGTTTCTGTCGTTCAGATCGTTTCCGTCGTTCAGATCGTTTCTGTCGTTCAGGTCGTTTCCATCGTTCAGCTCTTTTAAGTCGTTCAGATCGTTTCCGTCGTTCAGATCGTTTCAGTCGTTCAGATCGTTTCACTCGTTCAGATCGTTTACCTCATCAGCTCTTTTAAGTCGTTCAGATCGTTTCAGTCGTTCAGATCGTTTCAGTCGTTCAGATCGTTTCACTCGTTCAGATCGTTTCCGTCGTTCAGATCGTTTCAGTCGTTCAGATCGTTTCCGTCGCTCAGATCGTTTCAGTCGTTCAGATCATTTCAGTCGTTCAGATCGTTTCACTCGTTCAGATCGTTTCAGTCGTTCAGATCGTTTCACTCGTTCAGATCGTTTAACTCATCAGCTCTTTTAAGTCGTTCAGATCGTTTCCGTCGTTCAGATCGTTTCAGTCGTTCAGATCGTTTCAGTCGTTCAGATCGTTTCCGTCGCTCAGATCGTTTCAGTCGTTCAGATCATTTCAGTCGTTCAGATCGTTTCCCTCATCAGCTCTTTTCAGTCGTTCAGATCGTTTCTGTCGTTCAGATCGTTTCAGTCCTTCAAATCGTTTCCCTCATCAGCTCGTTTCCGTCGTTCAGATCGTTTCAGTCGTTCAGATCGTTTCCGTCGTTCAGGTCGTTTCCATCGTTCAGCTCTTTTAAGTCGTTCAGATCGTTTCAGTCGTTCAGATCGTTTCAGTCGTTCAGGTCGTTTCCGACGTTCAGGTCGTTTCTGTCCTTCAAATCGTTTCCCTCATCAGCTCGTTTCCGTCGTTCAGATCGTTTCTGTCATTCAGATCGTTTCCGTCGTTCAGATCGTTTCCGTCGTTCAGATCGTTTCTGTCCTTCAGATCGTTTCAGTCCTTCAAATCGTTTCCCTCATCAGCTCGTTTCCGTCGTTCAGATCGTTTCCGTCGCTCAGATCGTTTACCTCATCAGCTCTTTTCAGTCGTTCAGATCGTTTCTGTCGTTCAGATCTTTTCAGTCGTTCAGTTCGTTTCCGTCGTTCAGATCGTTTCTGTCGTTCAGATCGTTTAAGTCGTTCAGATCGTTTCAGTCGTTCAGATCGTTTCAGTCCTTCAAATCGTTTCCCTCATCAGCTCGTTTCCGTCGTTCAGATCGTTTCTGTCGTTCAGATCGTTTCAGTCGTTCAGATCGTTTCTGTCGTTCAGATCGTTTCCGTCGTTCAGATCGTTTCCGTCGTTCAGATCGTTTCCGTCGTTCAGATCGTTTCAGTCCTTCAAATCGTTTCCCTCATCAGCTCGTTTCCGTCGTTCAGATCGTTTCAGTCGTTCAGATCGTTTCTGTCGTTCAGATCGTTTCACTCGTTCAGATCGTTTCAGTCGTTCAGATCGTTTCACTCGTTCAGATCGTTTAACTCATCAGCTCTTTTAAGTCGTTCAGATCGTTTCCGTCGTTCAGATCGTTTCAGTCGTTCAGATCGTTTCAGTCGTTCAGATCGTTTCCGTCGCTCAGATCGTTTCAGTCGTTCAGATCATTTCAGTCGTTCAGATCGTTTCCCTCATCAGCTCTTTTCAGTCGTTCAGATCGTTTCTGTCGTTCAGATCGTTTCAGTCCTTCAAATCGTTTCCCTCATCAGCTCGTTTCCGTCGTTCAGATCGTTTCAGTCGTTCAGATCGTTTCCGTCGTTCAGGTCGTTTCCATCGTTCAGCTCTTTTAAGTCGTTCAGATCGTTTCAGTCGTTCAGATCGTTTTCGTCGATGAGGTCGTTTCCGTCGTTCAGATCGTTTCCGTCGTTCAGCTCGTTTCCGTCATTCAGATCGTTTCTGTCATTCAGATCGTTTCCGTCGTTCAGATCGTTTAAGTCGTTCAGATCGTTTCCGTCGTTCAGATCGTTTCCGTCGTTCAGATCGTTTCCGTCGTTCAGTTCGTTTCCGTCGTTCAGATCGTTTCTGTCGTTCAGATCGTTTACCTCATCAGCTCTTTTCAGTCGTTCAGTTCGTTTCCGTCGTTCAGATCGTTTCCGTCGTTCAGTTCGTTTCCGTCGTTCAGATCGTTTCAGTCGTTCAGATCGTTTACCTCATCAGCTCTTTTCAGTCGTTCAGTTCGTTTCCGTCGTTCAGATCGTTTCTGTCGTTCAGATCGTTTAAGTCGTTCAGATCGTTTCAGTCGTTCAGATCGTTTCAGTCCTTCAAATCGTTTCCCTCATCAGCTCGTTTCCGTCGTTCAGATCGTTTCTGTCGTTCAGATCGTTTCAGTCGTTCAGATCGTTTCTGTCGTTCAGATCGTTTCCGTCGTTCAGATCGTTTCCGTCGTTCAGATCGTTTCAGTCCTTCAAATCGTTTCCCTCATCAGCTCGTTTCCGTCGTTCAGATCGTTTCTGTCGTTCAGATCGTTTCAGTCGTTCAGATCGTTTCAGTCGTTCAGATCGTTTCACTCGTTCAGATCGTTTAACTCATCAGCTCTTTTAAGTCGTTCAGATCGTTTCAGTCGTTCAGATCGTTTCAGTCGTTCAGATCGTTTCACTCGTTCAGATCGTTTACCTCATCAGCTCTTTTAAGTCGTTCAGATCGTTTCAGTCGTTCAGATCGTTTCAGTCGTTCAGATCGTTTCACTCGTTCAGATCGTTTCCGTCGTTCAGATCGTTTCAGTCGTTCAGATCGTTTCCGTCGCTCAGATCGTTTCAGTCGTTCAGATCATTTCAGTCGTTCAGATCGTTTCCCTCATCAGCTCTTTTCAGTCGTTCAGATCGTTTCTGTCGTTCAGATCGTTTCAGTCCTTCAAATCGTTTCCCTCATCAGCTCGTTTCCGTCGTTCAGATCGTTTCAGTCGTTCAGATCGTTTCCGTCGTTCAGGTCGTTTCCATCGTTCAGCTCTTTTAAGTCGTTCAGATCGTTTCAGTCGTTCAGATCGTTTTCGTCGATGAGGTCGTTTCCGTCGTTCAGATCGTTTCCGTCGTTCAGCTCGTTTCCGTCATTCAGATCGTTTCTGTCATTCAGATCGTTTCCGTCGTTCAGATCGTTTAAGTCGTTCAGATCGTTTCCGTCGTTCAGATCGTTTCCGTCGTTCAGATCGTTTCCGTCGTTCAGTTCGTTTCCGTCGTTCAGATCGTTTCTGTCGTTCAGATCGTTTACCTCATCAGCTCTTTTCAGTCGTTCAGTTCGTTTCCGTCGTTCAGATCGTTTCCGTCGTTCAGTTCGTTTCCGTCGTTCAGATCGTTTCAGTCGTTCAGATCGTTTACCTCATCAGCTCTTTTCAGTCGTTCAGTTCGTTTCCGTCGTTCAGATCGTTTCTGTCGTTCAGATCGTTTAAGTCGTTCAGATCGTTTCAATCGTTCAGATCGTTTCAGTCCTTCAAATCGTTTCCCTCATCAGCTCGTTTCCGTCGTTCAGATCGTTTCTGTCGTTCAGATCGTTTCAGTCGTTCAGATCGTTTCTGTCGTTCAGATCGTTTCCGTCGTTCAGATCGTTTCCGTCGTTCAGATCGTTTCAGTCCTTCAAATCGTTTCCCTCATCAGCTCGTTTCCGTCGTTCAGATCGTTTCTGTCGTTCAGATCGTTTCAGTCGTTCAGATCGTTTCAGTCGTTCAGATCGTTTCACTCGTTCAGATCGTTTAACTCATCAGCTCTTTTAAGTCGTTCAGATCGTTTCAGTCGTTCAGATCGTTTCAGTCGTTCAGATCGTTTCACTCGTTCAGATCGTTTACCTCATCAGCTCTTTTAAGTCGTTCAGATCGTTTCAGTCGTTCAGATCGTTTCAGTCGTTCAGATCGTTTCACTCGTTCAGATCGTTTCCGTCGTTCAGATCGTTTCAGTCGTTCAGATCGTTTCCGTCGCTCAGATCGTTTCAGTCGTTCAGATCATTTCAGTCGTTCAGATCGTTTCAGTCGTTCAGATCATTTCAGTCGTTCAGATCGTTTCTGTCGTTCAGATCGTTTCTGTCGTTCAGGTCGTTTCCGACGTTCAGGTCGTTTCTGTCGTTCAGATCGTTTCTGTCGTTCAGATCATTTCAGTCGTTCAGATCGTTTCTGTCGTTCAGATCGTTTCTGTCGTTCAGGTCGTTTCAGTCGTTCAGATCGTTTCTGTCGTTCAGATCTTTTCAGTCGTTCAGTTCGTTTCCGTCGTTCAGATCGTTTCTGTCGTTCAGATCGTTTAAGTCGTTCAGATCGCTTCAGTCGTTCAGATCGTTTCAGTCCTTCAAATCGTTTCCCTCATCAGCTCGTTTCCGTCGTTCAGATCGTTTCAGTCGTTCAGATCGTTTCCGTCGTTCAGATCGTTTTCGTCGATGAGGTCGTTTCCGTCGTTCAGATCGTTTCAGTCGTTCAGATCGTTTCCGTCGCTCAGATCGTTTCAGTCGTTCAGATCATTTCAGTCGTTCAGATCGTTTCCCTCATCAGCTCTTTTCAGTCGTTCAGATCGTTTCTGTCGTTCAGATCGTTTCTGTCGTTCAGATCGTTTCCGTCGTTCAGGTCGTTTCCATCGTTCAGCTCTTTTAAGTCGTTCAGATCGTTTCCGTCGTTCAGATCGTTTCTGTCGTTCAGATCGTTTCCGTCGTTCAGATCGTTTCTGTCCTTCAGATCGTTTCAGTCGTTCAGATCGTTTCTGTCGTTCAGATCGTTTAAGTCGTTCAGATCGTTTCAGTCCTTCAGATCGTTTCAGTCCTTCAAATCGTTTCCCTCATCAGCTCGTTTCCGTCGTTCAGATCGTTTCTGTCGTTCAGATCGTTTCCGTCGTTCAGATCGTTTCAGTCGTTCAGATCGTTTACCTCATCAGCTCTTTTCAGTCGTTCAGATCGTTTCTGTCGTTCAGATCTTTTCAGTCGTTCAGTTCGTTTCCGTCGTTCAGATCGTTTCTGTCGTTCAGATCGTTTAAGTCGTTCAGATCGTTTCAGTCCTTCAGATCGTTTCAGTCCTTCAAATCGTTTCCCTCATCAGCTCGTTTCCGTCGTTCAGATCGTTTCTGTCGTTCAGATCGTTTCAGTCGTTCAGATCGTTTCTGTCGTTCAGATCGTTTCCGTCGTTCAGATCGTTTCTGTCGTTCAGATCGTTTCCGTCGTTCAGTTCGTTTCCGTCGTTCAGATCGTTTCCGTCGTTCAGTTCGTTTCCGTCGTTCAGATCGTTTCAGTCGTTCAGATCGTTTACCTCATCAGCTCTTTTCAGTCGTTCAGTTCGTTTCCGTCGTTCAGATCGTTTCTGTCGTTCAGATCGTTTAAGTCGTTCAGATCGTTTCAGTCGTTCAGATCGTTTCAGTCCTTCAAATCGTTTCCCTCATCAGCTCGTTTCCGTCGTTCAGATCGTTTCTGTCGTTCAGATCGTTTCAGTCGTTCAGATCGTTTCTGTCGTTCAGATCGTTTCCGTCGTTCAGATCGTTTCCGTCGTTCAGATCGTTTCCGTCGTTCAGATCGTTTCAGTCCTTCAAATCGTTTCCCTCATCAGCTCGTTTCCGTCGTTCAGATCGTTTCAGTCGTTCAGATCGTTTCTGTCGTTCAGATCGTTTCAGTCGTTCAGATCGTTTCAGTCGTTCAGATCGTTTCACTCGTTCAGATCGTTTAACTCATCAGCTCTTTTAAGTCGTTCAGATCGTTTCCGTCGTTCAGATCGTTTCAGTCGTTCAGATCGTTTCAGTCGTTCAGATCGTTTCACTCGTTCAGATCGTTTACCTCATCAGCTCTTTTAAGTCGTTCAGATCGTTTCAGTCGTTCAGATCGTTTCACTCGTTCAGATCGTTTCCGTCGTTCAGATCGTTTCAGTCGTTCAGATCGTTTCAGTCGTTCAGATCGTTTCACTCGTTCAGATCGTTTCCGTCGTTCAGATCGTTTCAGTCGTTCAGATCGTTTCCGTCGCTCAGATCGTTTCAGTCGTTCAGATCATTTCAGTCGTTCAGATCGTTTCCCTCATCAGCTCTTTTCAGTCGTTCAGATCGTTTCTGTCGTTCAGATCGTTTCTGTCGTTCAGGTCGTTTCCGACGTTCAGGTCGTTTCTGTCGTTCAGATCGTTTCTGTCGTTCAGATCGTTTCAGTCGTTCAGATCGTTTCTGTCGTTCAGATCTTTTCAGTCGTTCAGTTCGTTTCCGTCGTTCAGATCGTTTCTGTCGTTCAGATCGTTTAAGTCGTTCAGATCGCTTCAGTCGTTCAGATCGTTTCAGTCCTTCAAATCGTTTCCCTCATCAGCTCGTTTCCGTCGTTCAGATCGTTTCAGTCGTTCAGATCGTTTCCGTCGTTCAGATCGTTTTCGTCGATGAGGTCGTTTCCGTCGTTCAGATCGTTTCTGTCGTTCAGATCGTTTCCGTCGTTCAGGTCGTTTCCATCGTTCAGCTCTTTTAAGTCGTTCAGATCGTTTCCGTCGTTCAGATCGTTTCTGTCGTTCAGATCGTTTCCGTCGTTCAGATCGTTTCTGTCCTTCAGATCGTTTCAGTCCTTCAAATCGTTTCCCTCATCAGCTCGTTTCCGTCGTTCAGATCGTTTCTGTCGTTCAGATCGTTTCCGTCGTTCAGATCGTTTCAGTCGTTCAGATCGTTTACCTCATCAGCTCTTTTCAGTCGTTCAGATCGTTTCTGTCGTTCAGATCTTTTCAGTCGTTCAGTTCGTTTCCGTCGTTCAGATCGTTTCTGTCGTTCAGATCGTTTAAGTCGTTCAGATCGTTTCAGTCCTTCAGATCGTTTCAGTCCTTCAAATCGTTTCCCTCATCAGCTCGTTTCAGTCCTTCAAATCGTTTCCCTCATCAGCTCGTTTCCGTCGTTCAGATCGTTTCCGTCGTTCAGATCGTTTCTGTCGTTCAGATCGTTTCAGTCGTTCAGATCGTTTCACTCGTTCAGATCGTTTCCATCGTTCAGCTCTTTTAAGTCGTTCAGATCGTTTCAGTCGTTCAGATCGTTTCACTCGTTCAGATCGTTTCCGTCGTTCAGATCGTTTCAGTCGTTCAGATCGTTTCACTCGTTCAGATCATTTCCGTCGTTCAGATCGTTTCACTCGTTCAAATCGTTTCCGTCGTTCAGATCGTTTCTGTCGTTCAGATCGTTTCCGTCGTTCAGATCGTTTCACTCGTTCAGATCGTTTCAGTCGTTCAGATCGTTTCACTCGTTCAGATCGTTTACCTCATCAGCTCTTTTAAGTCGTTCAGATCGTTTCAGTCGTTCAGATCGTTTCACTCGTTCAGATCGTTTCCGTCGTTCAGATCGTTTCAGTCGTTCAGATCGTTTCAGTCGTTCAGATCGTTTCACTCGTTCAGATCGTTTCCGTCGTTCAGCTCGTTTCCGTCGTTCAGATCGTTTCCGTCGTTCAGATCGTTTCAGTCGTTCAGATCGTTTAAGTCGTTCAGATCGTTTCCGTCGTTCAGATCGTTTCCGTCGTTCAGTTCGTTTCCGTCGTTCAGATCATTTCAGTCGTTCAGATCGTTTACCTCATCAGCTCTTTTCAGTCGTTCAGATCGTTTCTGTCGTTCAGATCGTTTCAGTCGTTCAGATCTTTTCAGCCGTTCAGTTCGTTTCTGTCGTTCAGATCTTTTCAGCCGTTCAGTTCGTTTCTGTCGTTCAGATCGTTTCAGTCGTTCAGATCTTTTCAGCCGTACAGTTCGTTTCCGTCGTTCAGATCGTTTCAGTCGTTCAGATCGTTTAAGTCGTTCAGATCGTTTCAGTCCTTCAGAACGTTTCAGTCCTTCAAATCGTTTCCCTCATCAGCTCGTTTCCGTCGTTCAGATCGTTTCCATCGTTCAGCTCTTTTCAGTCGTTCAGATCGTTTCTGTCGTTCAGATCGTTTCCATCGTTCAGCTCTTTTCAGTCGTTCAGATCGTTTCCGTCGTTCAGATCGTTTCCGTCGTTCAGATCGTTTCTGTCGTTCAGGTCGTTTCCATCGTTCAGCTCTTTTAAGTCGTTCAGATCGTTTCCGTCGTTCAGATCGTTTCCGTCGTTCAGATCGTTTCCGTCGTTCAGATCGTTTCCGTCGTTCAGATCGTTTCCGTCCTTCAGATCGTTTCTGTCGTTCAGATCGTTTCCGTCGTTCAGATCGTTTTCGTCGATGAGGTCGTTTCCGTCGTTCAGATCGTTTCAGTCGTTCAGATCGTTTCCGTCGCTCAGATCGTTTCAGTCGTTCAGATCGTTTCTGTCGTTCAGATCGTTTCCGTCGTTCAGGTCGTTTCCGTCGTTCAGGTCGTTTCCATCGTTCAGCTCTTTTCAGTCGTTCAGATCGTTTCTGTCGTTCAGATCGTTTCCGTCGTTCAGATCGTTTCTGTCGTTCAGGTCGTTTCCATCGTTCAGCTCTTTTAAGTCGTTCAGATCGTTTCCGTCGTTCAGATCGTTTCCGTCGTTCAGATCGTTTCCGTCGTTCAGATCGTTTCCGTCGTTCAGTTCGTTTCCGTCGTTCAGATCGTTTCAGTCGTTCAGATCGTTTACCTCATCAACTCTTTTCAGTCGTTCAGATCGTTTCAGTCGTTCAGTTCGTTTCCGTCGCTCAGATCGTTTCCGTCGTTCAGATCATTTTAGTCGTTCAAATCGTTTCCCTCATCAGCTCTTTTCAGTCGTTCAGATCGTTTCAGTCGTTCAGATCGTTTCTGTCGTTCAGATCGTTTCCGTCGTTCATATCGTTTAAGTCGTTCAGATCGTTTCTGTCGTTCAGATCGTTTCCGTCGTTCAGATCGTTTCCGTCGTTCAGATCGTTTAAGTCGTTCAGATCGTTTCTGTCGTTCAGATCGTTTCCGTCGTTCAGATCGTTTCCGTCGTTCAGTTCGTTTCCGTCGTTCAGATCGTTTCAGTCGTTCAGATCGTTTCCGTCGTTCAGATCGTTTCAGTCGTTCAGATCGTTTCAGTCGTTCAGATCGTTTCAGTCGTTCAGATCGTTTACCTCATCAACTCTTTTCAGTCGTTCAGTTCGTTTCAGTCGTTCAGATCGTTTCAGTCGTTCAGATCGTTTCAGTCGTTCAGATCGTTTCCGTCGTTCAGATCGTTTCCGTCGTTCAGATCGTTTCAGTCGTTCAGATCGTTTCAGTCGTTCAGATCGTTTACCTCATCAACTCTTTTCAGTCGTTCAGATCGTTTCAGTCGTTCAGATCGTTTCAGTCGTTCAGATCGTTTTCGTCGATGAGGTCGTTTCCGTCGTTCAGATCGCTTCAGTCGTTCAGTTCGTTTCCGTCGCTCAGATCGTTTCCGTCGTTCAGCTCTTTTAAGTCGTTCAGATCGTTTCCGTCGTTCAGATCATTTCAGTCGTTCAAATCGTTTCCCTCATCAGCTCTTTTCAGTCGTTCAGATCGTTTCAGTCGTTCAGATCGTTTCCGTCGCTCAGATTGTTTCAGTCGTTCAGATCGTTTCCGTCGTTCAGATCGTTTCTGTCCTTCAGATCGTTTGTCGTTCAGATCGTTTCCGTCGTTCAGATCGTTTCCGTCGTTCAGATCGTTTCAGTCGTTCAGATCTTTTCAGTCCTTCAGATCGTTTCTGTCCTTCAGATCGTTTCAGTCCTTCAAATCGTTTCCCTCATCAGCTCGTTTCCGTCGTTCAGATCGTTTCAGTCGTTCAGATTGTTTCAGTCGTTCAGTTCGTTTCCGTCGCTCAGATCATTTTAGTCGTTCAAATCGTTTCCCTCATCAGCTCTTTTCAGTCGTTCAGATCGTTTCCGTCGTTCAGATCGTTTCTGTCGTTCAGATCGTTTCCGTCGTTCAGATCGTTTAAATCGTTCAGATCGTTTCCGTCGTTCAGATCGTTTCCGTCGTTCAGATCGTTTCTGTCGTTCAGATCGTTTCCGTCGTTCAGATCGTTTCCGTCGTTCAGATCGTTTCCGTAGTTCAGATCGTTTCCGTCCTTCAGATCGTTTCAGTCGTTCAGATCGTTTCCCTCATCAGCTCGTTTCCGTCGTTCAGATCGTTTCCGTCGTTCAGATCGTTTCCGTCGTTCAGATCGTTTCCGTCGTTCAGATCGTTTCCGTCATTCAGTTCGTTTCCGTCGTTCAGATCGTTTCAGTCGTTCAGATCGTTTCAGTCGTTCAGATCTTTTCAGTCGTTCAGATCGTTTTCGTCGATGAGGTCGTTTCCGTCGTTCAGATCGTTTCAGTCGTTCAGTTCGTTTCCGTCGCTCAGATCGTTTCAGTCGTTCAGATCGTTTACCTCATCAACTCTTTTCAGTCGTTCGGATCGTTTCAGTCTTTCAGATCGTTTCAGTCGTTCAGATCGTTTCTGTTGTTCAGATCGTTTCCGTCGTTCAGATCGTTTAAGTCGTTCAAATCGTTTCCCTCATCAGCTCTTTTCAGTCGTTCAGATCGTTTCAGTCGTTCAGATCGTTTCCGTCGTTCAGATCGTTTCAGTCGTTCTGATCGTTTACCTCATCAACTCTTTTCAGTCGTTCAGATCGTTTCAGTCGTTCAGATCGTTTCAGTCGTTCAGATCGTTTCTGTCGTTCAGATCGTTTCCGTCGTTCAGATCGTTTCCGTCGTTCAGATCGTTTCCGTCGTTCAGTTCGTTTCCGTCGTTCAGATCGTTTCAGTCGTTCAGATCGTTTCCGTCGTTCAGATCGTTTCAGTCGTTCAGATCGTTTCAGTCGTTCAGATCGTTTACCTCATCAACTCTTTTCAGTCGTTCAGATCGTTTCAGTCGTTCAGATCGTTTCAGTCGTTCAGATCGTTTCCGTCGCTCAGATCGTTTCCGTCGTTCAGATCGTTTCCGTCGTTCAGATCGTTTCCGTCGTTCAGATCGTTTCCGTCGTTCAGTTCGTTTCCGTCGTTCAGATCGTTTCAGTCGTTCAGATCGTTTACCTCATCAACTCTTTTCAGTCGTTCAGCTCGTTTCAGTCGTTCAGATCGTTTTCGTCGATGAGGTCGTTTCCGTCGTTCAGATCGTTTCAGTCGTTCAGTTCGTTTCCGTCGCTCAGATCGTTTCCGTCGTTCAGATCATTTTAGTCGTTCAAATCGTTTCCCTCATCAGCTCTTTTCAGTCGTTCAGATCGTTTCAGTCGTTCAGATCGTTTCTGTCGTTCAGATCGTTTCCGTCGTTCAGATCGTTTAAGTCGTTCAGATCGTTTCTGTCGTTCAGATCGTTTCCGTCGTTCAGATCGTTTCCGTCGTTCAGATCGTTTCCGTCGTTCAGTTCGTTTCCGTCGTTCAGATCGTTTCAGTCGTTCAGATCGTTTCCGTCGTTCAGATCGTTTCAGTCGTTCAGATCGTTTCAGTCGTTCAGATCGTTTCAGTCGTTCAGATCGTTTACCTCATCAACTCTTTTCAGTCGTTCAGTTCGTTTCAGTCGTTCAGATCGTTTCAGTCGTTCAGATCGTTTCAGTCGTTCAGATCGTTTCCGTCGTTCAGATCGTTTCCGTCGTTCAGATCGTTTCAGTCGTTCAGATCGTTTCAGTCGTTCAGATCGTTTACCTCATCAACTCTTTTCAGTCGTTCAGATCGTTTCAGTCGTTCAGATCGTTTCAGTCGTTCAGATCGTTTTCGTCGATGAGGTCGTTTCCGTCGTTCAGATCGCTTCAGTCGTTCAGTTCGTTTCCGTCGCTCAGATCGTTTCCGTCGTTCAGCTCTTTTAAGTCGTTCAGATCGTTTCCGTCGTTCAGATCATTTCAGTCCTTCAAATCGTTTCCCTCATCAGCTCTTTTCAGTCGTTCAGATCGTTTCAGTCGTTCAGATCGTTTCCGTCGCTCAGATTGTTTCAGTCGTTCAGATCGTTTCCGTCGTTCAGATCGTTTCTGTCCTTCAGATCGTTTCTATCGTTCAGATCGTTTCCGTCGTTCAGATCGTTTCCGTCGTTCAGATCGTTTCAGTCGTTCAGATCTTTTCAGTCCTTCAGATCGTTTCTGTCCTTCAGATCGTTTCAGTCCTTCAAATCGTTTCCCTCATCAGCTCGTTTCCGTCGTTCAGATCGTTTCAGTCGTTCAGATCGTTTCAGTCGTTCAGTTCGTTTCCGTCGCTCAGATCGTTTCCGTCGTTCAGATCATTTTAGTCGTTCAAATCGTTTCCCTCATCAGCTCTTTTCAGTCGTTCAGATCGTTTCAGTCGTTCAGATCGTTTCCGTCGTTCAGATCGTTTCTGTCGTTCAGATCGTTTCCGTCGTTCAGATCGTTTAAATCGTTCAGATCGTTTCCGTCGTTCAGATCGTTTCCGTCGTTCAGATCGTTTCCGTAGTTCAGATCGTTTCCGTCCTTCAGATCGTTTCAGTCGTTCAGATCGTTTCCCTCATCAGCTCGTTTCCGTCGTTCAGATCGTTTCCGTCGTTCAGATCGTTTCCGTCGTTCAGATCGTTTCCGTCGTTCAGATCGTTTCCGTCATTCAGTTCGTTTCCGTCGTTCAGATCGTTTCAGTCGTTCAGATCGTTTCAGTCGTTCAGATCTTTTCAGTCGTTCAGATCGTTTTCGTCGATGAGGTCGTTTCCGTCGTTCAGATCGTTTCAGTCGTTCAGTTCGTTTCCGTCGCTCAGATCGTTTCAGTCGTTCAGATCGTTTACCTCATCAACTCTTTTCAGTCGTTCGGATCGTTTCAGTCTTTCAGATCGTTTCAGTCGTTCAGATCGTTTCTGTTGTTCAGATCGTTTCCGTCGTTCAGATCGTTTAAGTCGTTCAAATCGTTTCCCTCATCAGCTCTTTTCAGTCGTTCAGATCGTTTCAGTCGTTCAGATCGTTTCCGTCGTTCAGATCGTTTCAGTCGTTCTGATCGTTTACCTCATCAACTCTTTTCAGTCGTTCAGATCGTTTCAGTCGTTCAGATCGTTTCAGTCGTTCAGATCGTTTCTGTCGTTCAGATCGTTTCCGTCGTTCAGATCGTTTCCGTCGTTCAGATCGTTTCCGTCGTTCAGTTCGTTTCCGTCGTTCAGATCGTTTCAGTCGTTCAGATCGTTTCCGTCGTTCAGATCGTTTCAGTCGTTCAGATCGTTTCAGTCGTTCAGATCGTTTACCTCATCAACTCTTTTCAGTCGTTCAGATCGTTTCAGTCGTTCAGATCGTTTCAGTCGTTCAGATCGTTTCCGTCGCTCAGATCGTTTCCGTCGTTCAGATCGTTTCCGTCGTTCAGATCGTTTCCGTCGTTCAGATCGTTTCCGTCGTTCAGTTCGTTTCCGTCGTTCAGATCGTTTCAGTCGTTCAGATCGTTTACCTCATCAACTCTTTTCAGTCGTTCAGCTCGTTTCAGTCGTTCAGATCGTTTTCGTCGATGAGGTCGTTTCCGTCGTTCAGATCGTTTCAGTCGTTCAGTTCGTTTCCGTCGCTCAGATCGTTTCCGTCGTTCAGATCATTTTAGTCGTTCAAATCGTTTCCCTCATCAGCTCTTTTCAGTCGTTCAGATCGTTTCAGTCGTTCAGATCGTTTCTGTCGTTCAGATCGTTTCCGTCGTTCAGATCGTTTAAGTCGTTCAGATCGTTTCTGTCGTTCAGATCGTTTCCGTCGTTCAGATCGTTTCCGTCGTTCAGATCGTTTCCGTCGTTCAGTTCGTTTCCGTCGTTCAGATCGTTTCAGTCGTTCAGATCGTTTCCGTCGTTCAGATCGTTTCAGTCGTTCAGATCGTTTCAGTCGTTCAGATCGTTTCAGTCGTTCAGATCGTTTACCTCATCAACTCTTTTCAGTCGTTCAGTTCGTTTCAGTCGTTCAGATCGTTTCAGTCGTTCAGATCGTTTCAGTCGTTCAGATCGTTTCCGTCGTTCAGATCGTTTCCGTCGTTCAGATCGTTTCAGTCGTTCAGATCGTTTCAGTCGTTCAGATCGTTTACCTCATCAACTCTTTTCAGTCGTTCAGATCGTTTCAGTCGTTCAGATCGTTTCAGTCGTTCAGATCGTTTTCGTCGATGAGGTCGTTTCCGTCGTTCAGATCGCTTCAGTCGTTCAGTTCGTTTCCGTCGCTCAGATCGTTTCCGTCGTTCAGCTCTTTTAAGTCGTTCAGATCGTTTCCGTCGTTCAGATCATTTCAGTCCTTCAAATCGTTTCCCTCATCAGCTCTTTTCAGTCGTTCAGATCGTTTCAGTCGTTCAGATCGTTTCCGTCGCTCAGATTGTTTCAGTCGTTCAGATCGTTTCCGTCGTTCAGATCGTTTCTGTCCTTCAGATCGTTTCTATCGTTCAGATCGTTTCCGTCGTTCAGATCGTTTCCGTCGTTCAGATCGTTTCAGTCGTTCAGATCTTTTCAGTCCTTCAGATCGTTTCTGTCCTTCAGATCGTTTCAGTCCTTCAAATCGTTTCCCTCATCAGCTCGTTTCCGTCGTTCAGATCGTTTCAGTCGTTCAGATCGTTTCAGTCGTTCAGTTCGTTTCCGTCGCTCAGATCGTTTCCGTCGTTCAGATCATTTTAGTCGTTCAAATCGTTTCCCTCATCAGCTCTTTTCAGTCGTTCAGATCGTTTCAGTCGTTCAGATCGTTTCCGTCGTTCAGATCGTTTCTGTCGTTCAGATCGTTTCCGTCGTTCAGATCGTTTAAATCGTTCAGATCGTTTCCGTCGTTCAGATCGTTTCCGTCGTTCAGATCGTTTCTGTCGTTCAGATCGTTTCCGTCGTTCAGATCGTTTCCGTCGTTCAGATCGTTTCCGTAGTTCAGATCGTTTCCGTCCTTCAGATCGTTTCAGTCGTTCAGATCGTTTCCCTCATCAGCTCGTTTCCGTCGTTCAGATCGTTTCCGTCGTTCAGATCGTTTCCGTCGTTCAGATCGTTTCCGTCGTTCAGATCGTTTCCGTCATTCAGTTCGTTTCCGTCGTTCAGATCGTTTCAGTCGTTCAGATCGTTTACCTCATCAGCTCTTTTCAGTCGTTCAGATCGTTTCAGTCGTTCAGATCGTTTCTGTCGTTCAGATCGTTTCCGTCGTTCAGGTCGTTTCTGTCGTTCAGGTCGTTTCCGTCGTTCAGCTCTTTTAAGTCGTTCAGATCGTTTCCGTCGTTCAGATCGTTTCCGTCGTTCAGATCGTTTCCGTCGTTCAGTTCGTTTCCGTCGTTCAGATCGTTTCAGTCGTTCAGATCGTTTCCGTCGTTCAGATCGTTTCAGTCGTTCAGATCGTTTTCGTCGATGAGGTCGTTTCCGTCGTTCAGATCGTTTCAGTCGTTCAATTCGTTTCCGTCGCTCAGATCGTTTCCGTCGTTCAGATCGTTTCAGTCGTTCAGATCTTTTCAGTCGTTCAGATCGTTTCTGTCGTTCAGGTCGTTTCCGTCGTTCAGGTCGTTTCCGTCGTTCAGGTCGTTTCCATCGTTCAGCTCTTTTAAGTCGTTCAGATCGTTTCAGTCGTTCAGATCGTTTCAGTCGTTCAGATCGTTTTCGTCGATGAGGTCGTTTCCGTCGTTCAGATCGTTTCAGTCGTTCAGTTCGTTTCCGTCGCTCAGATCGTTTCAGTCGTTCAGATCGTTTACCTCATCAACTCTTTTCAGTCATTCGGATCGTTTCAGTCTTTCAGATCGTTTCAGTCGTTCAGATCGTTTCTGTTGTTCAGATCGTTTCCGTCGTTCAGATCGTTTAAGTCGTTCAAATCGTTTCCCTCATCAGCTCTTTTCAGTCGTTCAGATCGTTTCAGTCGTTCAGATCGTTTCCGTCGTTCAGATCGTTTCAGTCGTTCTGATCGTTTACCTCATCAACTCTTTTCAGTCGTTCAGATCGTTTCAGTCGTTCAGATCGTTTCAGTCGTTCAGATCGTTTCCGTCGCTCAGATCGTTTCCGTCGTTCAGATCATTTCAGTCGTTCAAATCGTTTCCCTCATCAGCTCTTTTCAGTCGTTCAGATCGTTTCAGTCGTTCAGATCGTTTCCATCGTTCAGCTCTTTTAAGTCGTTCAGATCGTTTCCGTCGTTCAGATCGTTTCCGTCGTTCAGATCGTTTCCGTCGTTCAGATCGTTTCAGTCGTTCAGATCTTTTCAGTCGTTCAGATCGTTTCTGTCGTTCAGATCGTTTCCGTCGTTCAGATCGTTTCCGTCGTTCAGATCGTTTCAGTCGTTCTGATCGTTTACCTCATCAACTCTTTTCAGTCGTTCAGATCGTTTCAGTCGTTCAGATCGTTTCAGTCGTTCAGATCGTTTCTGTCGTTCAGATCGTTTCCGTCGTTCAGATCGTTTCCGTCGTTCAGATCGTTTAAGTCGTTCAGATCGTTTCTGTCGTTCAGATCGTTTCCGTCGTTCAGATCGTTTCCGTCGTTCAGTTCGTTTCCGTCGTTCAGATCGTTTCAGTCGTTCAGATCGTTTCCGTCGTTCAGATCGTTTCAGTCGTTCAGATCGTTTCAGTCGTTCAGATCGTTTACCTCATCAACTCTTTTCAGTCGTTCAGATCGTTTCAGTCGTTCAGATCGTTTCAGTCGTTCAGATCGTTTCCGTCGCTCAGATCGTTTCCGTCGTTCAGATCATTTCAGTCGTTCAAATCGTTTCCCTCATCAGCTCTTTTCAGTCGTTCAGATCGTTTCAGTCGTTCAGATCGTTTCCGTCGTTCAGGTCGTTTCCATCGTTCAGCTCTTTTAAGTCGTTCAGATCGTTTCCGTCGTTCAGATCGTTTCTGTCGTTCAGATCGTTTCCGTCGTTCAGATCGTTTAAATCGTTAAGGTCGTTTCCATCGTTCAGCTCTTTTAAGTCGTTCAGATCGTTTCCGTCGTTCAGATCGTTTCTGTCGTTCAGATCGTTTCCGTCGTTCAGATCGTTTAAATCGTTCAGATCGTTTCCGTCGTTCAGATCGTTTCCGTTGTTCAGGTCGTTTCTGTCGTTCAGATCGTTTTCGTCGTTCAGATCGTTTCCGTCCTTCAGATCGTTTCAGTCCTTCAAATCGTTTCCCTCATCAGCTCGTTTCGGTCATTCAGATCGTTTCTGTCGTTCAGATCGTTTCCGTCGTTCAGATCGTTTCCGTCGTTCAGATCGTTTCCGTCATTCAGTTCGTTTCCGTCGTTCAGATCGTTTCAGTCGTTCAGATCATTTAAGTCGTTCAGATCATTTCAGTCGTTCAGATCGTTTCCCTCATCAGCTCTTTTCAGTCGTTCAGATCGTTTCTGTCGTTCAGATCGTTTCAGTCGTTCAGATCGTTTCCGTCGCTCAGATCGTTTCCGTCGTTCAGATCATTTCAGTCGTTCAAATCGTTTCCCTCATCAGCTCTTTTCAGTCGTTCAGATCGTTTCAGTCGTTCAGATCGTTTCCGTCGTTCAGGTCGTTTCCATCGTTCAGCTCTTTTAAGTCGTTCAGATCGTTTCCGTCGTTCAGATCGTTTCTGTCGTTCAGATCGTTTCCGTCGTTCAGATCGTTTAAATCGTTCAGATCGTTTCCGTCGTTCAGATCGTTTCCGTTGTTCAGGTCGTTTCCGTCGTTCAGATCGTTTCCGTCGTTCAGATCGTTTCCGTCGTTCAGATCGTTTCCGTCCTTCAGATCGTTTCAGTCCTTCAAATCGTTTCCCTCATCAGCTCGTTTCGGTCGTTCAGATCGTTTCTGTCGTTCAGATCGTTTCCGTCGTTCAGATCGTTTCCGTCATTCAGTTCGTTTCCGTCGTTCAGATCGTTTCAGTCATTCAGATCATTTAAGTCGTTCAGATCATTTCAGTCGTTCAGATCGTTTCCCTCATCAGCTCTTTTCAGTCGTTCAGATCGTTTCTGTCGTTCAGATCGTTTCCGTCGTTCAGGTCGTTTCCGTCGTTCAGGTCGTTTCCATCGTTCAGCTCTTTTAAGTCGTTCAGATCGTTTCCGTCGTTCAGATCGTTTCTGTCGTTCAGATCGTTTCCGTCGTTCAGATCGTTTCCGTCGTTCAGATCTTTTCCGTCGTTCAGATCGTTTCCGTCGTTCAGATCGTTTCCGTCGTTCAGATCTTTTCCGTCGTTCAGATCGTTTCCGTCGTTCAGATCGTTTCCGTCGTTCAGATCGTTTCTGTCGTTCAGATCTTTTCAGTCGTTCAGATCGTTTCCGTCGTTCAGATCGTTTCTGTCGTTCAGATCGTTTCTGTCGTTCAGATCTTTTCTGTCGTTCAGATCGTTTCTGTCGTTCAGATCTTTTCAGTCGTTCAGATCGTTTCTGTCGTTCAGATCTTTTCCGTCGTTCAGATCGTTTCTGTCGTTCAGATCGTTTAAGTCGTTCAGATCTTTTCAGTCGTTCAGATCGTTTCAGTCCTTCAAATCGTTTCCCTCATCAGCTCGTTTCCGTCGTTCAGATCGTTTCTGTCGTTCAGATCGTTTCAGTCGTTCGGATCGTTTCTGTCGTTCAGATCGTTTCTGTCGTTCAGATCGTTTCCGTCGTTCAGATCGTTTCCGTCGTTCAGATCGTTTCAGTCCTTCAAATCGTTTCTGTCCTTCAGATCGTTTCAGTCCTTCAAATCGTTTCAGTCGTTCAGATCGTTTCAGTCGTTCAGATCGTTTCCGTCGTTCAGGTCGTTTCCATCGTTCAGCTCTTTTCAGTCGTTCAGCTCTTTTCAGTCGTTCAGATCGTTTCTGTCGTTCAGATCGTTTCCGTCGTTCAGATCGTTTCCGTCGTTCAGATCGTTTCCGTCGTTCAGATCGTTTCAGTCGTTCAGATCGTTTCCGTCGTTCAGATCGTTTCCGTCGTTCAGATCGTTTCCGTCGTTCAGTTCGTTTCCGTCGTTCAGATCGTTTCAGTCGTTCAGATCGTTTCCGTCGTTCAGATCGTTTCCGTCGTTCAGATCGTTTAAGTCGTTCAGATCATTTCCCTCATCAGCTCTTTTCAGTCGTTCAGATCGTTTCTGTCGTTCAGATCGTTTCCGTCGTTCAGATCGTTTCAGTCGTTCAGATCGTTTTCGTCGATGAGGTCGTTTCCGTCGTTCAGATCGTTTCAGTCGTTCAGATCGTTTCAGTCGTTCAGATCGTTTCTGTCGTTCAGATCGTTTCCGTCGTTCAGATCGTTTCAGTCGTTCAGATCGTTTTCGTCGATGAGGTCGTTTCCGTCGTTCAGATCGTTTCAGTCGTTCAGTTCGTTTCCGTCGCTCAGATCGTTTCCGTCGTTCAGATCATTTCAGTCGTTCAAATCGTTTCCCTCATCAGCTCTTTTCAGTCGTTCAGATCGTTTCAGTCGTTCAGATCGTTTCCGTCGTTCAGGTCGTTTCCATCGTTCAGCTCTTTTAAGTCGTTCAGATCGTTTCCGTCGTTCAGATCGTTTCTGTCGTTCAGATCGTTTCCGTCGTTCAGATCGTTTAAATCGTTCAGGTCGTTTCCATCGTTCAGCTCTTTTAAGTCGTTCAGATCGTTTCCGTCGTTCAGATCGTTTCTGTCGTTCAGATCGTTTCCGTCGTTCAGATCGTTTAAATCGTTCAGATCGTTTCCGTCGTTCAGATCGTTTCCGTAGTTCAGGTCGTTTCTGTCGTTCAGATCGTTTCCGTCGTTCAGATCGTTTCCGTCGTTCAGATCGTTTCCGTCGTTCAGATCGTTTCCGTCCTTCAGATCGTTTCAGTCCTTCAAATCGTTTCCCTCATCAGCTCGTTTCGGTCGTTCAGATCGTTTCTGTCGTTCAGATCGTTTCCGTCGTTCAGATCGTTTCCGTCGTTCAGATCGTTTCCGTCATTCAGTTCGTTTCCGTCGTTCAGATCGTTTCAGTCGTTCAGATCATTTAAGTCGTTCAGATCATTTCAGTCGTTCAGATCGTTTCCCTCATCAGCTCTTTTCAGTCGTTCAGATCGTTTCTGTCGTTCAGATCGTTTCCGTCGTTCAGGTCGTTTCCGTCGTTCAGGTCGTTTCCATTGTTCATCTCTTTTAAGTCGTTCAGATCGTTTCCGTCGTTCAGCTCTTTTAAGTCGTTCAGATCGTTTCCGTCGTTCAGATCATTTCAGTCGTTCAAATCGTTTCCCTCATCAGCTCTTTTCAGTCGTTCAGATCGTTTCTGTCGTTCAGATCGTTTCGGTCGTTCAGGTCGTTTCCGTCGTTCAGATCGTTTCAGTCGTTCAGATCGTTTCAGTCGTTCAGATCGTTTCCGTCGTTCAGGTCGTTTCGGTCGTTCAGATCGTTTCAGTCGTTCAGATCGTTTACCTCATCAACTCTTTTCAGTCGTTCAGATCGTTTCAGTCGTTCAGATCGTTTCAGTCGTTCAGATCGTTTTCGTCGATGAGGTCGTTTCAGTCGTTCAGATCGTTTCCGTCGCTCAGATCGTTTCAGTCGTTCAGCTCGTTTCCGTCGTTCAGATCGTTTCCGTCGTTCAGATCGTTTCCGTCGTTCAGTTCGTTTCCGTCGTTCAGATCGTTTCCGTCGCTCAGATCGTTTCAGTCGTTCAGATCGTTTCCGTCGTTCAGGTCGTTTCCGTCGTTCAGGTCGTTTCCGTCGTTCAGCTCTTTTCAGTCGTTCAGCTCTTTTCAGTCGTTCAGATCGTTTCTGTCGTTCAGATCGTTTCCGTCGTTCAGATCGTTTCAGTCGTTCAGATCGTTTACCTCATCAACTCTTTTCAGTCGTTCAGATCGTTTCAGTCGTTCAGATCGTTTCAGTCGTTCAGATCGTTTTCGTCGATGAGGTCGTTTCCGTCGTTCAGATCGTTTCAGTCGTTCAGTTCGTTTCCGTCGCTCAGATCGTTTCCGTCGTTCAGATCATTTCAGTCGTTCAAATCGTTTCCCTCATCAGCTCTTTTCAGTCGTTCAGATCGTTTCAGTCGTTCAGATCGTTTCCGTCGTTCAGGTCGTTTCCATCGTTCAGCTCTTTTAAGTCGTTCAGATCGTTTCCCTCGTTCAGATCGTTTCCGTCGTTCAGATCGTTTCCGTCGTTCAGATCTTTTCCGTCGTTCAGATCGTTTCCGTCGTTCAGATCGTTTCCGTCGTTCAGTTCGTTTCCGTCGTTCAGATCATTTCAGTCGTTCAGATCGTTTCCCTCATCAGCTCTTTTCAGTCGTTCAGATCGTTTCAGGCGTTCAGATCGTTTCCGTCGTTCAGATCGTTTCAGTCGTTCAAATCGTTTCCCTCATCAGCTCTTTTCAGTCGTTCAGATCGTTTCAGGCGTTCAGATCGTTTCCGTCGTTCAGGTCGTTTCCATTGTTCAGCTCTTTTAAGTCGTTCAGATCGTTTCCGTCGTTCAGATCGTTTCTGTCGTTCAGATCGTTTCCGTCGTTCAGATCGTTTCCGTCGTTCAGATCGTTTCCGTCGTTCAGATCGTTTCAGTCGTTCAGTTCGTTTCCGTCGCTCAGATCGTTTCCGTCGTTCAGATCGTTTCCGTCGTTCAGATCGTTTCAGTCGTTCAGATCTTTTCAGTCGTTCAGATCGTTTCTGTCGTTCAGATCGTTTCCGTCGTTCAGGTCGTTTCCATCGTTCAGCTCTTTTAAGTCGTTCAGATCGTTTCCGTCGTTCAGATCGTTTCTGTCGTTCAGACCGTTTCCGTCGTTCAGATCGTTTCCGTCGTTCAGATCGTTTCCGTCGTTCAGATCGTTTCAGTCGTTCAGATCGTTTCAGTCTTTCAGATCGTTTACCTCATCAACTCTTTTCAGTCGTTCAGATCGTTTCAGTCGTTCAGATCGTTTCAGTCGTTCAGATCGTTTTCGTCGATGAGGTCGTTTCCGTCGTTCAGATCGTTTCAGTCGTTCAGTTCGTTTCCGTCGCTCAGATCGTTTTAGTCGTTCAAATTGTTTCCCTCATCAGCTCTTTTCAGTCGTTCAGATCGTTTCCGTCGTTCAGATCGTTTCCGTCGTTCAGATCGTTTCCGTCGTTCAGTTCGTTTCCGTCGTTCAGATCGTTTCAGTCGTTCAGATCGTTTCAGTCGTTCAGATCGTTTCTGTCGTTCAGATCGTTTCCGTCGTTCAGATCGTTTCAGTCGTTCAGATCGTTTTCGTCGATGAGGTCGTTTCCGTCGTTCAGATCGTTTCAGTCGTTCAGTTCGTTTCCGTCGCTCAGATCGTTTCCGTTGTTCAGATCATTTCAGTCGTTCAAATCGTTTCCCTCATCAGCTCTTTTCAGTCGTTCAGATCGTTTCAGTCGTTCAGATCGTTTCCGTCGTTCAGGTCGTTTCCATCGTTCAGCTCTTTTAAGTCGTTCAGATCGTTTCCGTCGTTCAGATCGTTTCTGTCGTTCAGATCGTTTCCGTCGTTCAGGTCGTTTCCATCGTTCAGCTCTTTTAAGTCGTTCAGATCGTTTCCGTCGTTCAGATCGTTTCTGTCGTTCAGATCGTTTCCGTCGTTCAGATCGTTTAAATCGTTCAGATCGTTTCCGTCGTTCAGATCGTTTCCGTTGTTCAGGTCGTTTCTGTCGTTCAGATCGTTTCCGTCGTTCAGATCGTTTCCGTCGTTCAGATCGTTTCCGTCGTTCAGATCGTTTCCGTCGTTCAGATCGTTTCAGTCGTTCAGATCGTTTCAGTCGTTCAGATCGTTTACCTCATCAACTCTTTTCAGTCGTTCAGATCGTTTCAGTCGTTCAGATCGTTTCAGTCGTTCAGATCGTTTCCGTCGTTCAGGTCGTTTCCGTCGTTCAGCTCTTTTAAGTCGTTCAGATCGTTTCCGTCGTTCAGATCATTTCAGTCGTTCAAATCGTTTCCCTCATCAGCTCTTTTCAGTCGTTCAGATCGTTTCAGTCGTTCAGATCGTTTCCGTCGTTCAGGTCGTTTCCATCGTTCAGCTCTTTTAAGTCGTTCAGATCGTTTCAGTCGTTCAGATCGTTTCAGTCGTTCAGATCGTTTCCGTCGTTCAGGTCGTTTCCGTCGTTCAGCTCTTTTAAGTCGTTCAGATCATTTCCGTCGTTCAGATCATTTCAGTCGTTCAAATCGTTTCCCTCATCAGCTCTTTTCAGTCGTTCAGATCGTTTCAGTCGTTCAGATCGTTTCCGTCGTTCAGGTCGTTTCCATCGTTCAGCTCTTTTAAGTCGTTCAGATCGTTTCCGTCGTTCAGATCGTTTCTGTCGTTCAGATCGTTTCCGTCGTTCAGATCGTTTCCGTCGTTCAGATCGTTTCCGTCGTTCAGGTCGTTTCCGTCGTTCAGGTCGTTTCCATCGTTCAGCTCTTTTAAGTCGTTCAGATCGTTTCCGTCGTTCAGATCGTTTCCGTCGTTCAGATCGTTTCCGTCGTTCAGATCTTTTCCGTCGTTCAGATCGTTTCCGTCGTTCAGATCGTTTCCGTCGTTCAGTTCGTTTCCGTCGTTCAGATCATTTCAGTCGTTCAGATCGTTTACCTCATCAGCTCTTTTCAGTCGTTCAGATCGTTTCTGCCGTTCAGATCTTTTCAGTCGTTCAGATCGTTTCTGTCGTTCAGATCTTTTCCGTCGTTCAGATCGTTTCTGTCGTTCAGATCGTTTAAGTCGTTCAGATCTTTTCAGTCGTTCAGATTGTTTCAGTCCTTCAAATCGTTTCCCTCATCAGCTCGTTTCCGTCGTTCAGATCGTTTCTGTCGTTCAGATCGTTTCAGTCGTTCAGATCGTTTCCGTCGATGAGGTTGTTTCCGTCGTTCAGATCGTTTCAGTCGTTCAGATCGTTTCCGTCGCTCAGATTGTTTCAGTCGTTCAGATCATTTCAGTCGTTCAGATCGTTTCCCTCATCAGCTCGTTTCCGTCGTTCAGATCGTTTCTGTCGTTCAGATCGTTTCAGTCGTTCAGATCATTTCAGTCGTTCAGATCTTTTCAGTCGTTCAGATCGTTTCTGTCGTTCAGATCGTTTAAGTCGTTCAGATCGTTTCTGTCGTTCAGATCGTTTCCGTCGTTCAGATCGTTTCAGTCCTTCAAATCGTTTCAGTCGTTCAGATCGTTTCAGTCGTTCAGATCGTTTCCGTCGTTCAGGTCGTTTCCATCGTTCAGCTCTTTTCAGTCGTTCAGCTCTTTTCAGTCGTTCAGATCGTTTCCGTCGTTCAGATCGTTTCCGTCGTTCAGATCGTTTCCGTCGTTCAGATCGTTTCCGTCGTTCAGATCGTTTCAGTCGTTCAGATCGTTTCCGTCGTTCAGATCGTTTCCGTCGATGAGGTCGTTTCCGTCGTTCAGATCGTTTCAGTCGTTCAGTTCGTTTCCGTCGCTCAGATCGTTTCCGTCGTTCAGATCGTTTCAGTCGTTCAGATTGTTTCCCTCATCAGCTCTTTTCAGTCGTTCAGATCGTTTCAGGCGTTCAGATCGTTTCCGTCGTTCAGATCGTTTCAGTCGTTCAAATCGTTTCCCTCATCAGCTCTTTTCAGTCGTTCAGATCGTTTCAGGCGTTCAGATCGTTTCCGTCGTTCAGGTCGTTTCCATCGTTCAGCTCTTTTAAGTCGTTCAGATCGTTTCCGTCGTTCAGATCGTTTCTGTCGTTCAGATCGTTTCCGTCGTTCAGATTGTTTCCGTCGTTCAGATCGTTTCCGTCGTTCAGATCGTTTCAGTCGTTCAGATCGTTTCAGTCGTTCAGATCGTTTACCTCATCAACTCTTTTCAGTCGTTCAGATCGTTTCAGTCGTTCAGATCGTTTCAGTCGTTCAGATCGTTTTCGTCGATGAGGTCGTTTCCGTCGTTCAGATCGTTTCAGTCGTTCAGTTCGTTTCCGTCGCTCAGATCATTTCCGTCGTTCAGATTGTTTCTGTCCTTCAGATCGTTTCAGTCGTTCAGATCGTTTACCTCATCAACTCTTTTCAGTCGTTCAGATCGTTTCCGTCGTTCAGATCGTTTCAGTCGTTCAGATCGTTTCAGTCGTTCAGATCGTTTACCTCATCAACTCTTTTCAGTCGTTCAGATCGTTTCAGTCGTTCAGATCGTTTCAGTCGTTCAGATCGTTTCAGTCGTTCAGTTCGTTTCCGTCGATGAGGTCGTTCCCGTCGTTCAGATCGTTTCAGTCGTTCAGATCGTTTTCGTCGATGAGGTCGTTCCCGTCGTTCAGATCGTTTCAGTCGTTCAGTTCGTTTCCGTCGCTCAGATCGTTTCCGTCGTTCAGATCGTTTCCGTCGTTCAGGTCGTTTCCATCGTTCAGCTCTTTTAAGTCGTTCAGATCGTTTCCGTCGTTCAGATCGTTTCTGTCGTTCAGATCGTTTCCGTCGTTCAGATCATTTCAGTCGTTCAGATCGTTTCCCTCATCAGCTCTTTTCAGTCGTTCAGATCGTTTCTGCCGTTCAGATCTTTTCAGTCGTTCAGATCGTTTCTGTCGTTCAGATCTTTTCCGTCGTTCAGATCGTTTCTGTCGTTCAGATCGTTTCCGTCGTTCAGATCGTTTCCGTCGTTCAGATCGTTTCAGTCGTTCAGATCGTTTCAGTCGTTCAGATCGTTTACCTCATCAACTCTTTTCAGTCGTTCAGATCGTTTCAGTCGTTCAGATCGTTTCAGTCGTTCAGATCGTTTTCGTCGATGAGGTCGTTTCCGTCGTTCAGATCGTTTCAGTCGTTCAGTTCGTTTCCGTCGCTCAGATCATTTCCGTCGTTCAGATTGTTTCCGTCGTTCAGATCGTTTCAGTCGTTCAGATCTTTTCAGTCGTTCAGATCGTTTCTGTCGTTCAGATCGTTTCCGTCGTTCAGGTCGTTTCCATCGTTCAGCTCTTTTAAGTCGTTCAGATCGTTTCCGTCGTTCAGATCGTTTCTGTCGTTCAGATCGTTTCCGTCGTTCAGATCGTTTCCGTCGTTCAGATCGTTTCAGTCGTTCAGATCGTTTCAGTCGTTCAGATCGTTTCAGTCGTTCAGATCGTTTCAGTCGTTCAGTTCGTTTCCGTCGCTCAGATCGTTTCAGTCGTTCAGATCGTTTCAGTCGTTCAGATCGTTTCCGTCGTTCAGATCGTTTCCGTCGTTCAGATCGTTTCAGTCGTTCAGATCGTTTTCGTCGATGAGGTCGTTCCCGTCGTTCAGATCGTTTCAGTCGTTCAGTTCGTTTCCGTCGTTCAGATCGTTTCCGTCGTTCAGATCGTTTAAGTCGTTCAGATCGTTTCCGTCGTTCAGCTCTTTTAAGTCGTTCAGATCCTTTCCGTCGTTCAGATCATTTCAGTCGTTCAAATCGTTTCCCTCATCAGCTCTTTTCAGTCGTTCAGATCGTTTCAGTCGTTCAGATCGTTTCCGTCGTTCAGGTCGTTTCCATCGTTCAGCTCTTTTAAGTCGTTCAGATCGTTTCAGTCGTTCAGATCGTTTCCGTCGTTCAGGTCGTTTCCATCGTTCAGCTCTTTTAAGTCGTTCAGATCGTTTCAGTCGTTCAGATCGTTTCTGTCGTTCAGATCGTTTCCGTCGTTCAGATCATTTCAGTCGTTCAGATCGTTTCCCTCATCAGCTCTTTTCAGTCGTTCAGATCGTTTCCGTCGTTCAGATCGTTTCCGTCGTTCAGGTCGTTTCCGTCGTTCAGGTCGTTTCCATCGTTCAGCTCTTTTAAGTCGTTCAGATCGTTTCCGTCGTTCAGATCGTTTCCGTCGTTCAGATCGTTTCCGTCGTTCAGATCTTTTCCGTCGTTCAGATCGTTTCCGTCGTTCAGATCGTTTCCGTCGTTCAGTTCGTTTCCGTCGTTCAGATCATTTCAGTCGTTCAGATCGTTTACCTCATCAGCTCTTTTCAGTCGTTCAGATCGTTTCTGCCGTTCAGATCTTTTCAGTCGTTCAGATCGTTTCTGTCGTTCAGATCTTTTCCGTCGTTCAGATCGTTTCTGTCGTTCAGATCGTTTCTGTCGTTCAGATCGTTTCCGTCGTTCAGATCGTTTCCGTCGTTCAGATCGTTTCAGTCCTTCAAATCTTTTCAGTCGTTCAGATCGTTTCAGTCGTTCAGATCGTTTCCGTCGTTCAGGTCGTTTCCATCGTTCAGCTCTTTTCAGTCGTTCAGCTCTTTTCAGTCGTTCAGATCGTTTCTGTCGTTCAGATCGTTTCCGTCGTTCAGATCGTTTCCGTCGTTCAGATCGTTTCCGTCGTTCAGATCGTTTCAGTCGTTCAGATCGTTTCCGTCGTTCAGATCGTTTCCGTCGATGAGGTCGTTTCCGTCGTTCAGATCGTTTCAGTCGTTCAGTTCGTTTCCGTCGCTCAGATCGTTTCCGTCGTTCAGATCGTTTCAGTCGTTCAGATTGTTTCCCTCATCAGCTCTTTTCAGTCGTTCAGATCGTTTCAGGCGTTCAGATCGTTTCCGTCGTTCAGATCGTTTCAGTCGTTCAAATCGTTTCCCTCATCAGCTCTTTTCAGTCGTTCAGATCGTTTCAGGCGTTCAGATCGTTTCCGTCGTTCAGGTCGTTTCCATCGTTCAGCTCTTTTAAGTCGTTCAGATCGTTTCCGTCGTTCAGATCGTTTCTGTCGTTCAGATCGTTTCCGTCGTTCAGATTGTTTCCGTCGTTCAGATCGTTTCCGTCGTTCAGATCGTTTCAGTCGTTCAGATCGTTTCAGTCGTTCAGATCGTTTACCTCATCAACTCTTTTCAGTCGTTCAGATCGTTTCAGTCGTTCAGATCGTTTCAGTCGTTCAGATCGTTTTCGTCGATGAGGTCGTTTCCGTCGTTCAGATCGTTTCAGTCGTTCAGTTCGTTTCCGTCGCTCAGATCATTTCCGTCGTTCAGATTGTTTCCGTCGTTCAGATCGTTTCAGTCGTTCAGATCTTTTCAGTCGTTCAGATCGTTTCTGTCGTTCAGATCGTTTCCGTCGTTCAGGTCGTTTCCATCGTTCAGCTCTTTTAAGTCGTTCAGATCGTTTCCGTCGTTCAGATCGTTTCTGTCGTTCAGATCGTTTCCGTCGTTCAGATCGTTTCCGTCGTTCAGATTGTTTCCGTCGTTCAGATCGTTTCAGTCGTTCAGATCTTTTCAGTCGTTCAGATCGTTTCTGTCGTTCAGATCGTTTCCGTCGTTCAGGTCGTTTCCATCGTTCAGCTCTTTTAAGTCGTTCAGATCGTTTCCGTCGTTCAGATCGTTTCTGTCGTTCAGATCGTTTCCGTCGTTCAGATCGTTTCCGTCGTTCAGATCGTTTCAGTCGTTCAGATCGTTTCAGTCGTTCAGATCGTTTACCTCATCAACTCTTTTCAGTCGTTCAGATCGTTTCAGTCGTTCAGATCGTTTCAGTCGTTCAGATCGTTTCAGTCGTTCAGTTCGTTTCCGTCGCTCAGATCGTTTCAGTCGTTCAGATCGTTTCAGTCGTTCAGATCGTTTCTGTCGTTCAGATCGTTTCCGTCGTTCAGATCGTTTCAGTCGTTCAGATCGTTTTCGTCGATGAGGTCGTTCCCGTCGTTCAGATCGTTTCAGTCGTTCAGTTCGTTTCCGTCGCTCAGATCGTTTCCGTCGTTCAGATCATTTCAGTCGTTCAAATCGTTTCCCTCATCAGCTCTTTTCAGTCGTTCAGATCGTTTCAGTCGTTCAGATCGTTTCCGTCGTTCAGATCGTTTCCGTCGTTCAGATCGTTTAAGTCGTTCAGATCGTTTCAGTCGTTCAGATCTTTTCAGTCGTTCAGATCGTTTCTGTCGTTCAGATCGTTTCCGTCGTTCAGATCGTTTCCGTCGTTCAGATTGTTTCTGTCGTTCAGATCGTTTCCGTCGTTCAGATCGTTTCAGTCGTTCTGATCGTTTACCTCATCAACTCTTTTCAGTCGTTCAGATCGTTTCAGTCGTTCAGATCGTTTCAGTCGTTCAGATCGTTTTCGTCGATGAGGTCGTTTCCGTCGTTCAGATCGTTTCAGTCGTTCAGTTCGTTTCCGTCGCTCAGATCGTTTCAGTCGTTCAGATCGTTTCAGTCCTTCAGCTAGTTTCAGTCGTTCAGATCGTTTCTGTCGTTCAGATCGTTTCCGTCGTTCAGGTCGTTTCCGTCGTTCAGCTCTTTTAAGTCGTTCAGATCGTTTCCGTCGTTCAGATCGTTTCCGTCGTTCAGATCGTTTAAGTCGTTCAGATCGTTTCAGTCGTTCAGATCGTTTCAGTCGTTCAGATCGTTTCCGTCGTTCAGATCGTTTCAGTCGTTCAGATCGTTTCAGTCGTTCAGATCGTTTACCTCATCAACTCTTTTCAGTCGTTCAGATCGTTTCAGTCGTTCAGATCGTTTCCGTCGTTCAGATCGTTTCCGTCGTTCAGATCGTTTAAGTCGTTCAGATCGTTTCCGTCGTTCAGATCGTTTCCGTCGTTCAGATCGTTTCAGTCGTTCAGATCGTTTCCGTCGTTCAGATCGTTTCAGTCGTTCAGATCGTTTACCTCATCAACTCTTTTCAGTCGTTCAGATCGTTTCAGTCGTTCAGATCGTTTCAGTCGTTCAGATCGTTTCCGTCGTTCAGATCGTTTTCGTCGATGAGGTCGTTTCCGTCGTTCAGATCGTTTCAGTCGTTCAGATCGTTTCAGTCGTTCAGATCGTTTCAGTCGTTCAGATCGTTTTCGTCGATGAGGTCGTTTCCGTCGTTCAGATCGTTTCAGTCGTTCAGTTCGTTTCCGTCGCTCAGATCGTTTCCGTCGTTCAGATCGTTTCAGTCGTTCAGATTGTTTCCCTCATCAACTCTTTTCAGTTCGTTTCCGTCGTTCAGATCGTTTCCGTCGCTCAGATCGTTTCAGTCGTTCAGATCGTTTCTGTCGTTCAGATCGTTTCCGTCGTTCAGGTCGTTTCCGTCGTTCAGGTCGTTTCCATCGTTCAGCTCTTTTCAATCGTTCAGATCGTTTCTGTCGTTCAGATCGTTTCCGTCGTTCAGGTCGTTTCCATCGTTCAGCTCTTTTAAGTCGTTCAGATCGTTTCCGTCGTTCAGATCGTTTCCGTCGTTCAGATCGTTTCCGTCGTTCAGATCGTTTAAGTCGTTCAGATCGTTTCAGTCGTTCAGATCGTTTCAGTCGTTCAGATCGTTTCCGTCGTTCAGATCGTTTAAGTCGTTCAGAACGTTTCCGTCGTTCAGATCGTTTCCGTCGTTCAGATCGTTTCACTCGTTCAGATCGTTTACCTCATCAACTCTTTTCAGTCGTTCAGATCGTTTCAGTCGTTCAGATCGTTTCCGTCGTTCAGATCGTTTCCGTCGTTCAGATCGTTTAAGTCGTTCAGATCGTTTCCGTCGTTCAGATCGTTTCCGTCGTTCAGATCGTTTCAGTCGTTCAGATCGTTTCCGTCGTTCAGATCGTTTCAGTCGTTCAGATCGTTTCAGTCGTTCAGCTTGTTTCCGTCGTTCAGATCGTTTCCGTCGTTCAGATCATTTTAGTCGTTCAAATCGTTTCCCTCATCAGCTCTTTTCAGTCTTTCAGATCGTTTCAGTCGTTCAGATCGTTTCAGTCGTTCAGATCGTTTCCGTCGTTCAGGTCGTTTCCGTCGTTCAGGTCGTTTCCATCGTTCAGCTCTTTTCAGTCGTTCAGATCGTTTCTGTCGTTCAGATCGTTTTCGTCGATGAGGTCGTTTCCGTCGTTCAGATCGTTTCAGTCGCTCAGATCGTTTCCGTCGTTCAGATCATTTTAGTCGTTCAAATCGTTTCCCTCATCAGCTCTTTTCAGTCTTTCAGATCGTTTCAGTCGTTCAGATCGTTTCCGTCGTTCAGATCGTTTCCGTCGTTCAGGTCGTTTCCGTCGTTCAGGTCGTTTCCATCGTTCAGCTCTTTTCAATCGTTCAGATCGTTTCCGTCGTTCAGATCGTTTCCGTCGTTCAGATCATTTCCGTCGTTCAGATCATTTTAGTCGTTCAAATCGTTTCCCTCATCAGCTCTTTTCAGTCTTTCAGATCGTTTCAGTCGTTCAGATCGTTTCCGTCGTTCAGATCGTTTCCGTCATTCAGTTCGTTTCCGTCGTTCAGATCGTTTCAGTCGTTCAGATCATTTAAGTCGTTCAGATCATTTCAGTCGTTCAGATCGTTTCCCTCATCAGCTCTTTTCAGTCGTTCAGATCGTTTCTGTCGTTCAGATCGTTTCCGTCGTTCAGGTCGTTTCCGTCGTTCAGCTCTTTTAAGTCGTTCAGATCGTTTCCGTCGTTCAGATCGTTTCCGTCGTTCAGATCGTTTAAGTCGTTCAGATCGTTTCAGTCGTTCAGATCGTTTCCGTCGTTCAGATCGTTTCAGTCGTTCAGATCGTTTCAGTCGTTCAGATCGTTTACCTCATCAACTCTTTTCAGTCGTTCAGATCGTTTCAGTCGTTCAGATCGTTTCCGTCGTTCAGATCGTTTCCGTCGTTCAGATCGTTTAAGTCGTTCAGATCGTTTCCGTCGTTCAGATCGTTTCCGTCGTTCAGATCGTTTCAGTCGTTCAGATCGTTTCCGTCGTTCAGATCGTTTCAGTCGTTCAGATCGTTTACCTCATCAACTCTTTTCAGTCGTTCAGATCGTTTCAGTCGTTCAGATCGTTTCAGTCGTTCAGATCGTTTCCGTCGTTCAGATCGTTTTCGTCGTTCAGATCGTTTCAGTCGTTCAGATCGTTTCAGTCGTTCAGATCGTTTTCGTCGATGAGGTCGTTTCCGTCGTTCAGATCGTTTCAGTCGTTCAGTTCGTTTCCGTCGCTCAGATCGTTTCCGTCGTTCAGATCGTTTCAGTCGTTCAGATTGTTTCCCTCATCAACTCTTTTCAGTTCGTTTCCGTCGTTCAGATCGTTTCCGTCGCTCAGATCGTTTCAGTCGTTCAGATCGTTTCTGTCGTTCAGATCGTTTCCGTCGTTCAGGTCGTTTCCGTCGTTCAGGTCGTTTCCATCGTTCAGCTCTTTTCAATCGTTCAGATCGTTTCTGTCGTTCAGATCGTTTCCGTCGTTCAGGTCGTTTCCATCGTTCAGCTCTTTTAAGTCGTTCAGATCGTTTCCGTCGTTCAGATCGTTTCCGTCGTTCAGATCGTTTCCGTCGTTCAGATCGTTTAAGTCGTTCAGATCGTTTCAGTCGTTCAGATCGTTTCAGTCGTTCAGATCGTTTCCGTCGTTCAGATCGTTTAAGTCGTTCAGAACGTTTCCGTCGTTCAGATCGTTTCCGTCGTTCAGATCGTTTCACTCGTTCAGATCGTTTACCTCATCAACTCTTTTCAGTCGTTCAGATCGTTTCAGTCGTTCAGATCGTTTCCGTCGTTCAGATCGTTTCAGTCGTTCAGATCGTTTCAGTCGTTCAGATCGTTTCCGTCGTTCAGATCGTTTCAGTCGTTCAGATCGTTTCAGTCGTTCAGATCGTTTCAGTCGTTCAGATCGTTTCAGTCGTTCAGATCGTTTTCGTCGATGAGGTCGTTTCCGTCGTTCAGATCGTTTCAGTCGTTCAGTTCGTTTCCGTCGCTCAGATCGTTTCAGTCGTTCAGATCGTTTCAGTCCTTCAGCTAGTTTCAGTCGTTCAGATCGTTTCTGTCGTTCAGATCGTTTCCGTCGTTCAGGTCGTTTCCGTCGTTCAGCTCTTTTAAGTCGTTCAGATCGTTTCCGTCGTTCAGATCGTTTCCGTCGTTCAGATCGTTTAAGTCGTTCAGATCGTTTCAGTCGTTCAGATCGTTTCCGTCGTTCAGATCGTTTCAGTCGTTCAGATCGTTTCAGTCGTTCAGATCGTTTACCTCATCAACTCTTTTCAGTCGTTCAGATCGTTTCAGTCGTTCAGATCGTTTCCGTCGTTCAGATCGTTTCCGTCGTTCAGATCGTTTAAGTCGTTCAGATCGTTTCCGTCGTTCAGATCGTTTCCGTCGTTCAGATCGTTTCAGTCGTTCAGATCGTTTCCGTCGTTCAGATCGTTTCAGTCGTTCAGATCGTTTACCTCATCAACTCTTTTCAGTCGTTCAGATCGTTTCAGTCGTTCAGATCGTTTCAGTCGTTCAGATCGTTTCCGTCGTTCAGATCGTTTTCGTCGATGAGGTCGTTTCCGTCGTTCAGATCGTTTCAGTCGTTCAGATCGTTTCAGTCGTTCAGATCGTTTCAGTCGTTCAGATCGTTTTCGTCGATGAGGTCGTTTCCGTCGTTCAGATCGTTTCAGTCGTTCAGTTCGTTTCCGTCGCTCAGATCGTTTCCGTCGTTCAGATCGTTTCAGTCGTTCAGATTGTTTCCCTCATCAACTCTTTTCAGTTCGTTTCCGTCGTTCAGATCGTTTCCGTCGCTCAGATCGTTTCAGTCGTTCAGATCGTTTCTGTCGTTCAGATCGTTTCCGTCGTTCAGGTCGTTTCCGTCGTTCAGGTCGTTTCCATCGTTCAGCTCTTTTCAATCGTTCAGATCGTTTCTGTCGTTCAGATCGTTTCCGTCGTTCAGGTCGTTTCCATCGTTCAGCTCTTTTAAGTCGTTCAGATCGTTTCCGTCGTTCAGATCGTTTCCGTCGTTCAGATCGTTTCCGTCGTTCAGATCGTTTAAGTCGTTCAGATCGTTTCAGTCGTTCAGATCGTTTCAGTCGTTCAGATCGTTTCCGTCGTTCAGATCGTTTAAGTCGTTCAGAACGTTTCCGTCGTTCAGATCGTTTCCGTCGTTCAGATCGTTTCACTCGTTCAGATCGTTTACCTCATCAACTCTTTTCAGTCGTTCAGATCGTTTCAGTCGTTCAGATCGTTTCCGTCGTTCAGATCGTTTCCGTCGTTCAGATCGTTTAAGTCGTTCAGATCGTTTCCGTCGTTCAGATCGTTTCCGTCGTTCAGATCGTTTCAGTCGTTCAGATCGTTTCCGTCGTTCAGATCGTTTCAGTCGTTCAGATCGTTTCAGTCGTTCAGCTTGTTTCCGTCGTTCAGATCGTTTCCGTCGTTCAGATCATTTTAGTCGTTCAAATCGTTTCCCTCATCAGCTCTTTTCAGTCTTTCAGATCGTTTCAGTCGTTCAGATCGTTTCAGTCGTTCAGATCGTTTCCGTCGTTCAGGTCGTTTCCGTCGTTCAGGTCGTTTCCATCGTTCAGCTCTTTTCAGTCGTTCAGATCGTTTCTGTCGTTCAGATCGTTTTCGTCGATGAGGTCGTTTCCGTCGTTCAGATCGTTTCAGTCGTTCAGTTCGTTTCCGTCGCTCAGATCGTTTCCGTCGTTCAGATCATTTTAGTCGTTCAAATCGTTTCCCTCATCAGCTCTTTTCAGTCTTTCAGATCGTTTCAGTCGTTCAGATCGTTTCCGTCGTTCAGATCGTTTCCGTCGTTCAGGTCGTTTCCGTCGTTCAGGTCGTTTCCATCGTTCAGCTCTTTTCAATCGTTCAGATCGTTTCCGTCGTTCAGATCGTTTCCGTCGTTCAGATCATTTCCGTCGTTCAGATCATTTTAGTCGTTCAAATCGTTTCCCTCATCAGCTCTTTTCAGTCTTTCAGATCGTTTCAGTCGTTCAGATCGTTTCCGTCGTTCAGATCGTTTCCGTCGTTCAGATCGTTTCCGTCGTTCAGATCGTTTAAGTCGTTCAGATCGTTTCCGTCGTTCAGATCGTTTCAGTCGTTCAGATCGTTTCCGTTGTTCAGGTCGTTTCTGTCGTTCAGATCGTTTCCGTCGTTCAGATCGTTTCCGTCGTTCAGATCGTTTCCGTCGTTCAGATCGTTTCCGTCCTTCAGATCGTTTCAGTCCTTCAAATCGTTTCCCTCATCAGCTCGTTTCGGTCGTTCAGATCGTTTCTGTCGTTCAGATCGTTTCCGTCGTTCAGATCGTTTCCGTCGTTCAGATCGTTTCCGTCATTCAGTTCGTTTCCGTCGTTCAGATCGTTTCAGTCGTTCAGATCATTTAAGTCGTTCAGATCATTTCAGTCGTTCAGATCGTTTCCCTCATCAGCTCTTTTCAGTCGTTCAGATCGTTTCTGTCGTTCAGATCGTTTCCGTCGTTCAGGTCGTTTCCGTCGTTCAGCTCTTTTAAGTCGTTCAGATCGTTTCCGTCGTTCAGATCGTTTCCGTCGTTCAGATCGTTTAAGTCGTTCAGATCGTTTCAGTCGTTCAGATCGTTTCCGTCGTTCAGATCGTTTCAGTCGTTCAGATCGTTTCAGTCGTTCAGATCGTTTACCTCATCAACTCTTTTCAGTCGTTCAGATCGTTTCAGTCGTTCAGATCGTTTCCGTCGTTCAGATCGTTTCCGTCGTTCAGATCGTTTAAGTCGTTCAGATCGTTTCCGTCGTTCAGATCGTTTCCGTCGTTCAGATCGTTTCAGTCGTTCAGATCGTTTCCGTCGTTCAGATCGTTTCAGTCGTTCAGATCGTTTACCTCATCAACTCTTTTCAGTCGTTCAGATCGTTTCAGTCGTTCAGATCGTTTCAGTCGTTCAGATCGTTTCCGTCGTTCAGATCGTTTTCGTCGTTCAGATCGTTTCAGTCGTTCAGATCGTTTCAGTCGTTCAGATCGTTTTCGTCGATGAGGTCGTTTCCGTCGTTCAGATCGTTTCAGTCGTTCAGTTCGTTTCCGTCGCTCAGATCGTTTCCGTCGTTCAGATCGTTTCAGTCGTTCAGATTGTTTCCCTCATCAACTCTTTTCAGTTCGTTTCCGTCGTTCAGATCGTTTCCGTCGCTCAGATCGTTTCAGTCGTTCAGATCGTTTCTGTCGTTCAGATCGTTTCCGTCGTTCAGGTCGTTTCCGTCGTTCAGGTCGTTTCCATCGTTCAGCTCTTTTCAATCGTTCAGATCGTTTCCGTCGTTCAGATCGTTTCCGTCGTTCAGATCGTTTCCGTCGTTCAGATCGTTTCCGTCGTTCAGATCGTTTAAGTCGTTCAGATCGTTTCAGTCGTTCAGATCGTTTCAGTCGTTCAGATCGTTTCCGTCGTTCAGATCGTTTAAGTCGTTCAGAACGTTTCCGTCGTTCAGATCGTTTCCGTCGTTCAGATCGTTTCACTCGTTCAGATCGTTTACCTCATCAACTCTTTTCAGTCGTTCAGATCGTTTCAGTCGTTCAGATCGTTTCCGTCGTTCAGATCGTTTCAGTCGTTCAGATCGTTTCAGTCGTTCAGATCGTTTCCGTCGTTCAGATCGTTTCAGTCGTTCAGATCGTTTCAGTCGTTCAGATCGTTTACCTCATCAACTCTTTTCAGTCGTTCAGATCGTTTCAGTCGTTCAGATCGTTTCCGTCGTTCAGATCGTTTCCGTCGTTCAGATCGTTTAAGTCGTTCAGATCGTTTCCGTCGTTCAGATCGTTTCCGTCGTTCAGATCGTTTCAGTCGTTCAGATCGTTTCCGTCGTTCAGATCGTTTCAGTCGTTCAGATCGTTTACCTCATCAACTCTTTTCAGTCGTTCAGATCGTTTCAGTCGTTCAGATCGTTTCAGTCGTTCAGATCGTTTCCGTCGTTCAGATCGTTTTCGTCGATGAGGTCGTTTCCGTCGTTCAGATCGTTTCAGTCGTTCAGATCGTTTCAGTCGTTCAGATCGTTTCAGTCGTTCAGATCGTTTTCGTCGATGAGGTCGTTTCCGTCGTTCAGATCGTTTCAGTCGTTCAGTTCGTTTCCGTCGCTCAGATCGTTTCCGTCGTTCAGATCGTTTCAGTCGTTCAGATTGTTTCCCTCATCAACTCTTTTCAGTTCGTTTCCGTCGTTCAGATCGTTTCCGTCGCTCAGATCGTTTCAGTCGTTCAGATCGTTTCTGTCGTTCAGATCGTTTCCGTCGTTCAGGTCGTTTCCGTCGTTCAGGTCGTTTCCATCGTTCAGCTCTTTTCAATCGTTCAGATCGTTTCTGTCGTTCAGATCGTTTCCGTCGTTCAGGTCGTTTCCATCGTTCAGCTCTTTTAAGTCGTTCAGATCGTTTCCGTCGTTCAGATCGTTTCCGTCGTTCAGATCGTTTCCGTCGTTCAGATCGTTTAAGTCGTTCAGATCGTTTCAGTCGTTCAGATCGTTTCAGTCGTTCAGATCGTTTCCGTCGTTCAGATCGTTTAAGTCGTTCAGAACGTTTCCGTCGTTCAGATCGTTTCCGTCGTTCAGATCGTTTCACTCGTTCAGATCGTTTACCTCATCAACTCTTTTCAGTCGTTCAGATCGTTTCAGTCGTTCAGATCGTTTCCGTCGTTCAGATCGTTTCCGTCGTTCAGATCGTTTAAGTCGTTCAGATCGTTTCCGTCGTTCAGATCGTTTCCGTCGTTCAGATCGTTTCAGTCGTTCAGATCGTTTCCGTCGTTCAGATCGTTTCAGTCGTTCAGATCGTTTCAGTCGTTCAGCTTGTTTCAGTCGTTCAGATCGTTTTAGTCGTTCAAATCGTTTCCCTCATCAGCTCTTTTCAGTCTTTCAGATCGTTTCAGTCGTTCAGATCGTTTCAGTCGTTCAGATCGTTTCCGTCGTTCAGGTCGTTTCCGTCGTTCAGGTCGTTTCCATCGTTCAGCTCTTTTCAGTCGTTCAGATCGTTTCTGTCGTTCAGATCGTTTTCGTCGATGAGGTCGTTTCCGTCGTTCAGATCGTTTCAGTCGTTCAGTTCGTTTCCGTCGCTCAGATCGTTTCCGTCGTTCAGATCATTTTAGTCGTTCAAATCGTTTCCCTCATCAGCTCTTTTCAGTCTTTCAGATCGTTTCAGTCGTTCAGATCGTTTCCGTCGTTCAGATCGTTTCCGTCGTTCAGGTCGTTTCCGTCGTTCAGGTCGTTTCCATCGTTCAGCTCTTTTCAATCGTTCAGATCGTTTCCGTCGTTCAGATCGTTTCCGTCGTTCAGATCATTTCCGTCGTTCAGATCATTTTAGTCGTTCAAATCGTTTCCCTCATCAGCTCTTTTCAGTCTTTCAGATCGTTTCAGTCGTTCAGATCGTTTCCGTCGTTCAGATCGTTTCCGTCGTTCAGATCGTTTCCGTCGTTCAGATCGTTTAAGTCGTTCAGATCGTTTCCGTCGTTCAGATCGTTTCAGTCGTTCAGATCGTTTCCGTTGTTCAGGTCGTTTCTGTCGTTCAGATCGTTTCCGTCGTTCAGATCGTTTCCGTCGTTCAGATCGTTTCCGTCGTTCAGATCGTTTCCGTCCTTCAGATCGTTTCCGTCCTTCAGATCGTTTCAGTCCTTCAAATCGTTTCCCTCATCAGCTCGTTTCGGTCGTTCAGATCGTTTCTGTCGTTCAGATCGTTTCCGTCGTTCAGATCGTTTCCGTCGTTCAGATCGTTTCCGTCATTCAGTTCGTTTCCGTCGTTCAGATCGTTTCAGTCGTTCAGATCATTTAAGTCGTTCAGATCATTTCAGTCGTTCAGATCGTTTCCCTCATCAGCTCTTTTCAGTCGTTCAGATCGTTTCTGTCGTTCAGATTGTTTCCGTCGTTCAGGTCGTTTCCGTCGTTCAGGTCGTTTCCATTGTTCAGCTCTTTTAAGTCGTTCAGATCGTTTCCGTCGTTCAGATCGTTTCAGTCGTTCAGATCGTTTCCGTCGTTCAGATCGTTTCAGTCGTTCAGATCGTTTCAGTCGTTCAGATCGTTTCCGTCGTTCAGATCGTTTCAGTCGTTCAGATCGTTTCAGTCGTTCAGATCGTTTACCTCATCAACTCTTTTCAGTCGTTCAGATCGTTTCAGTCGTTCAGATCGTTTCCGTCGTTCAGGTCGTTTCCATCGTTCAGCTCTTTTAAGTCGTTCAGATCGTTTCAGTCGTTCAGATCGTTTCAGTCGTTCAGATCGTTTCCATCGTTCAGCTCTTTTCAGTCGTTCAGATCGTTTCAGTCGTTCAGATCGTTTCCGTCGTTCAGGTCGTTTCCATCGTTCAGCTCTTTTAAGTCGTTCAGATCGTTTCCGTCGTTCAGATCGTTTCTGTCGTTCAGATCGTTTCCGTCGTTCAGATCATTTCAGTCGTTCAGATCGTTTCCCTCATCAGCTCTTTTCAGTCGTTCAGATCGTTTCTGTCGTTCAGATCTTTTCCGTCGTTCAGATCGTTTCCGTCGTTCAGATCGTTTCCGTCGTTCAGTTCGTTTCCGTCGTTCAGATCATTTCAGTCGTTCAGATCGTTTCCCTCATCAGCTCTTTTCAGTCGTTCAGATCGTTTCAGGCGTTCAGATCGTTTTCGTCGTTCAGATCGTTTCAGTCGTTCAAATCGTTTCCCTCATCAGCTCTTTTCAGTCGTTCAGATCGTTTCAGGCGTTCAGATCGTTTCCGTCGTTCAGGTCGTTTCCATCGTTCAGCTCTTTTAAGTCGTTCAGATCGTTTCCGTCGTTCAGATCGTTTCTGTCGTTCAGATCGTTTCCGTCGTTCAGATCGTTTCAGTCGTTCAGTTCGTTTCCGTCGCTCAGATCGTTTCCGTCGTTCAGATCGTTTCCGTCGTTCAGATCGTTTCAGTCGTTCAGATCTTTTCAGTCGTTCAGATCGTTTCTGTCGTTCAGATCGTTTCCGTCGTTCAGGTCGTTTCCATCGTTCAGCTCTTTTAAGTCGTTCAGATCGTTTCCGTCGTTCAGATCGTTTCTGTCGTTCAGATCGTTTCCGTCGTTCAGATCGTTTCAGTCGTTCAGTTCGTTTCCGTCGCTCAGATCGTTTCCGTCGTTCAGATCGTTTCCGTCGTTCAGATCGTTTCAGTCGTTCAGATCTTTTCAGTCGTTCAGATCGTTTCTGTCGTTCAGATCGTTTCCGTCGTTCAGGTCGTTTCCATCGTTCAGCTCTTTTAAGTCGTTCAGATCGTTTCCGTCGTTCAGATCGTTTCTGTCGTTCAGACCGTTTCCGTCGTTCAGATCGTTTCCGTCGTTCAGATCGTTTCCGTCGTTCAGATCGTTTCAGTCGTTCAGATCGTTTCCATCGTTCAGCTCTTTTCAGTCGTTCAGATCGTTTCAGTCGTTCAGATCGTTTCCGTCGTTCAGGTCGTTTCCATCGTTCAGCTCTTTTAAGTCGTTCAGATCGTTTCCGTCGTTCAGATCGTTTCTGTCGTTCAGATCGTTTCCGTCGTTCAGATCATTTCAGTCGTTCAGATCGTTTCCCTCATCAGCTCTTTTCAGTCGTTCAGATCGTTTCTGTCGTTCAGATCGTTTCCGTCGTTCAGGTCGTTTCCGTCGTTCAGGTCGTTTCCATCGTTCAGCTCTTTTAAGTCGTTCAGATCGTTTCCGTCGTTCAGATCGTTTCCGTCGTTCAGATCGTTTCCGTCGTTCAGATCTTTTCCGTCGTTCAGATCGTTTCCGTCGTTCAGATCGTTTCCGTCGTTCAGTTCGTTTCCGTCGTTCAGATCATTTCAGTCGTTCAGATCGTTTCCCTCATCAGCTCTTTTCAGTCGTTCAGATCGTTTCAGGCGTTCAGATCGTTTTCGTCGTTCAGATCGTTTCAGTCGTTCAAATCGTTTCCCTCATCAGCTCTTTTCAGTCGTTCAGATCGTTTCAGGCGTTCAGATCGTTTCCGTCGTTCAGGTCGTTTCCATCGTTCAGCTCTTTTAAGTCGTTCAGATCGTTTCCGTCGTTCAGATCGTTTCTGTCGTTCAGATCGTTTCCGTCGTTCAGATCGTTTCAGTCGTTCAGTTCGTTTCCGTCGCTCAGATCGTTTCCGTCGTTCAGATCGTTTCCGTCGTTCAGATCGTTTCAGTCGTTCAGATCTTTTCAGTCGTTCAGATCGTTTCCCACATCAGCTCTTTTCAGTCGTTCAGATCGTTTCAGTCGTTCAGTTCGTTTCCGTCGCTCAGATCGTTTTAGTCGTTCAAATCGTTTCCCTCATCAGCTCTTTTCAGTCGTTCAGATCGTTTCCGTCGTTCAGATCGTTTCCGTCGTTCAGATCGTTTCCGTCGTTCAGTTCGTTTCCGTCGTTCAGATCGTTTCAGTCGTTCAGATCGTTTCAGTCGTTCAGATCGTTTCTGTCATTCAGATCGTTTCCGTCGTTCAGATCGTTTCAGTCGTTCAGATCGTTTTCGTCGATGAGGTCGTTTCCGTCGTTCAGATCGTTTCAGTCGTTCAGTTCGTTTCCGTCGCTCAGATCGTTTCCGTCGTTCAGATCATTTCAGTCGTTCAAATCGTTTCCCACATCAGCTCTTTTCAGTCGTTCAGATCGTTTCAGTCGTTCAGATCGTTTCCGTCGTTCAGGTCGTTTCCATCGTTCAGCTCTTTTAAGTCGTTCAGATCGTTTCCGTCGTTCAGATCGTTTCTGTCGTTCAGATCGTTTCCGTCGTTCAGATCGTTTAAATCGTTCAGGTCGTTTCCATCGTTCAGCTCTTTTAAGTCGTTCAGATCGTTTCCGTCGTTCAGATCGTTTCTGTCGTTCAGATCGTTTCCGTCGTTCAGATCGTTTAAATCGTTCAGATCGTTTCCGTCGTTCAGATCGTTTCCGTTGTTCAGGTCGTTTCTGTCGTTCAGATCGTTTCCGTCGTTCAGATCGTTTCCGTCGTTCAGATCGTTTCCGTCGTTCAGATCGTTTCCGTCCTTCAGATCGTTTCAGTCCTTCAAATCGTTTCCCTCATCAGCTCGTTTCGGTCGTTCAGATCGTTTCTGTCGTTCAGATCGTTTCCGTCGTTCAGATCGTTTCTGTCGTTCAGATCGTTTCCGTCGTTCAGGTCGTTTCCGTCGTTCAGGTCGTTTCCATTGTTCAGCTCTTTTAAGTCGTTCAGATCGTTTCCGTCGTTCAGATCGTTTCAGTCGTTCAGATCGTTTCCGTCGTTCAGATCGTTTCAGTCGTTCAGATCGTTTCAGTCGTTCAGATCGTTTCCGTCGTTCAGATCGTTTCAGTCGTTCAGATCGTTTCAGTCGTTCAGATCGTTTACCTCATCAACTCTTTTCAGTCGTTCAGATCGTTTCAGTCGTTCAGATCGTTTCAGTCGTTCAGATCGTTTCCGTCGTTCAGGTCGTTTCCATCGTTCAGCTCTTTTAAGTCGTTCAGATCGTTTCAGTCGTTCAGATCGTTTCAGTCGTTCAGATCGTTTCCGTCGTTCAGGTCGTTTCCGTCGTTCAGCTCTTTTAAGTCGTTCAGATCGTTTCCGTCGTTCAGATCATTTCAGTCGTTCAAATCGTTTCCCTCATCAGCTCTTTTCAGTCGTTCAGATCGTTTCAGTCGTTCAGATCGTTTCCGTCGTTCAGGTCGTTTCCATCGTTCAGCTCTTTTAAGTCGTTCAGATCGTTTCAGTCGTTCAGATCGTTTCAGTCGTTCAGATCGTTTCCGTCGTTCAGGTCGTTTCCGTCGTTCAGCTCTTTTAAGTCGTTCAGATCCTTTCCGTCGTTCAGATCATTTCAGTCGTTCAAATCGTTTCCCTCATCAGCTCTTTTCAGTCGTTCAGCTCTTTTAAGTCGTTCAGATCGTTTCCGTCGTTCAGATCGTTTCTGTCGTTCAGATCGTTTCCGTCGTTCAGATCATTTCAGTCGTTCAGATCGTTTCCCTCATCAGCTCTTTTCAGTCGTTCAGATCGTTTCCGTCGTTCAGATCGTTTCCGTCGTTCAGGTCGTTTCCGTCGTTCAGGTCGTTTCCATCGTTCAGCTCTTTTAAGTCGTTCAGATCGTTTCCGTCGTTCAGATCGTTTCCGTCGTTCAGATCGTTTCCGTCGTTCAGATCTTTTCCGTCGTTCAGATCGTTTCCGTCGTTCAGATCGTTTCCGTCGTTCAGTTCGTTTCCGTCGTTCAGATCATTTCAGTCGTTCAGATCGTTTACCTCATCAGCTCTTTTCAGTCGTTCAGATCGTTTCTGCCGTTCAGATCTTTTCAGTCGTTCAGATCGTTTCTGTCGTTCAGATCTTTTCCGTCGTTCAGATCGTTTCTGTCGTTCAGATCGTTTAAGTCGTTCAGATCTTTTCAGTCGTTCAGATCGTTTCAGTCCTTCAAATCGTTTCCCTCATCAGCTCGTTTCCGTCGTTCAGATCGTTTCTGTCGTTCAGATCGTTTCAGTCGTTCAGATCGTTTCCGTCGATGAGGTTGTTTCCGTCGTTCAGATCGTTTCAGTCGTTCAGATCGTTTCCGTCGCTCAGATTGTTTCAGTCGTTCAGATCATTTCAGTCGTTCAGATCGTTTCCCTCATCAGCTCGTTTCCGTCGTTCAGATCGTTTCTGTCGTTCAGATCGTTTCAGTCGTTCAGATCATTTCAGTCGTTCAGATCTTTTCAGTCGTTCAGATCGTTTCCGTCGTTCAGATCGTTTAAGTCGTTCAGATCGTTTCTGTCGTTCAGATCGTTTCTGTCGTTCAGATCGTTTCCGTCGTTCAGATCGTTTCCGTCGTTCAGATCGTTTCAGTCCTTCAAATCGTTTCAGTCGTTCAGATCGTTTCAGTCGTTCAGATCGTTTCCGTCGTTCAGGTCGTTTCCATCGTTCAGCTCTTTTCAGTCGTTCAGCTCTTTTCAGTCGTTCAGATCGTTTCTGTCGTTCAGATCGTTTCCGTTGTTCAGATCGTTTCCGTCGTTCAGATCGTTTCCGTCGTTCAGATCGTTTCAGTCGTTCAGATCGTTTCCGTCGTTCAGATCGTTTCCGTCGATGAGGTCGTTTCCGTCGTTCAGATCGTTTCAGTCGTTCAGTTCGTTTCCGTCGCTCAGATCGTTTCCGTCGTTCAGATCGTTTCAGTCGTTCAGATTGTTTCCCTCATCAGCTCTTTTCAGTCGTTCAGATCGTTTCAGGCGTTCAGATCGTTTCCGTCGTTCAGATCGTTTCAGTCGTTCAAATCGTTTCCCTCATCAGCTCTTTTCAGTCGTTCAGATCGTTTCAGGCGTTCAGATCGTTTCCGTCGTTCAGGTCGTTTCCATCGTTCAGCTCTTTTAAGTCGTTCAGATCGTTTCCGTCGTTCAGATCGTTTCTGTCGTTCAGATCGTTTCCGTCGTTCAGATTGTTTCCGTCGTTCAGATCGTTTCCGTCGTTCAGATCGTTTCAGTCGTTCAGATCGTTTCAGTCATTCAGATCGTTTACCTCATCAACTCTTTTCAGTCGTTCAGATCGTTTCAGTCGTTCAGATCGTTTCAGTCGTTCAGATCGTTTTCGTCGATGAGGTCGTTTCCGTCGTTCAGATCGTTTCAGTCGTTCAGTTCGTTTCCGTCGCTCAGATCATTTCCGTCGTTCAGATTGTTTCCGTCGTTCAGATCGTTTCAGTCGTTCAGATCGTTTCCGTCGTTCAGGTCGTTTCCATCGTTCAGCTCTTTTAAGTCGTTCAGATCGTTTCCGTCGTTCAGATCGTTTCCGTCGTTCAGATCGTTTCCGTCGTTCAGATCGTTTAAGTCGTTCAGATCGTTTCAGTCGTTCAGATCGTTTCAGTCGTTCAGATCGTTTCCGTCGTTCAGATCGTTTAAGTCGTTCAGAACGTTTCCGTCGTTCAGATCGTTTCCGTCGTTCAGATCGTTTCACTCGTTCAGATCGTTTACCTCATCAACTCTTTTCAGTCGTTCAGATCGTTTCAGTCGTTCAGATCGTTTCCGTCGTTCAGATCGTTTCCGTCGTTCAGATCGTTTAAGTCGTTCAGATCGTTTCCGTCGTTCAGATCGTTTCCGTCGTTCAGATCGTTTCAGTCGTTCAGATCGTTTCCGTCGTTCAGATCGTTTCAGTCGTTCAGATCGTTTCAGTCGTTCAGCTTGTTTCAGTCGTTCAGATCGTTTTAGTCGTTCAAATCGTTTCCCTCATCAGCTCTTTTCAGTCTTTCAGATCGTTTCAGTCGTTCAGATCGTTTCAGTCGTTCAGATCGTTTCCGTCGTTCAGGTCGTTTCCGTCGTTCAGGTCGTTTCCATCGTTCAGCTCTTTTCAGTCGTTCAGATCGTTTCTGTCGTTCAGATCGTTTTCGTCGATGAGGTCGTTTCCGTCGTTCAGATCGTTTCAGTCGTTCAGTTCGTTTCCGTCGCTCAGATCGTTTCCGTCGTTCAGATCATTTTAGTCGTTCAAATCGTTTCCCTCATCAGCTCTTTTCAGTCTTTCAGATCGTTTCAGTCGTTCAGATCGTTTCCGTCGTTCAGATCGTTTCCGTCGTTCAGGTCGTTTCCGTCGTTCAGGTCGTTTCCATCGTTCAGCTCTTTTCAATCGTTCAGATCGTTTCCGTCGTTCAGATCGTTTCCGTCGTTCAGATCATTTCCGTCGTTCAGATCATTTTAGTCGTTCAAATCGTTTCCCTCATCAGCTCTTTTCAGTCTTTCAGATCGTTTCAGTCGTTCAGATCGTTTCCGTCGTTCAGATCGTTTCCGTCGTTCAGATCGTTTCCGTCGTTCAGATCGTTTAAGTCGTTCAGATCGTTTCCGTCGTTCAGATCGTTTCAGTCGTTCAGATCGTTTCCGTTGTTCAGGTCGTTTCTGTCGTTCAGATCGTTTCCGTCGTTCAGATCGTTTCCGTCGTTCAGATCGTTTCCGTCGTTCAGATCGTTTCCGTCCTTCAGATCGTTTCCGTCCTTCAGATCGTTTCAGTCCTTCAAATCGTTTCCCTCATCAGCTCGTTTCGGTCGTTCAGATCGTTTCTGTCGTTCAGATCGTTTCCGTCGTTCAGATCGTTTCCGTCGTTCAGATCGTTTCCGTCATTCAGTTCGTTTCCGTCGTTCAGATCGTTTCAGTCGTTCAGATCATTTAAGTCGTTCAGATCATTTCAGTCGTTCAGATCGTTTCCCTCATCAGCTCTTTTCAGTCGTTCAGATCGTTTCTGTCGTTCAGATTGTTTCCGTCGTTCAGGTCGTTTCCGTCGTTCAGGTCGTTTCCATTGTTCAGCTCTTTTAAGTCGTTCAGATCGTTTCCGTCGTTCAGATCGTTTCAGTCGTTCAGATCGTTTCCGTCGTTCAGATCGTTTCAGTCGTTCAGATCGTTTCAGTCGTTCAGATCGTTTCCGTCGTTCAGATCGTTTCAGTCGTTCAGATCGTTTCAGTCGTTCAGATCGTTTACCTCATCAACTCTTTTCAGTCGTTCAGATCGTTTCAGTCGTTCAGATCGTTTCCGTCGTTCAGGTCGTTTCCATCGTTCAGCTCTTTTAAGTCGTTCAGATCGTTTCAGTCGTTCAGATCGTTTCAGTCGTTCAGATCGTTTCCATCGTTCAGCTCTTTTCAGTCGTTCAGATCGTTTCAGTCGTTCAGATCGTTTCCGTCGTTCAGGTCGTTTCCATCGTTCAGCTCTTTTAAGTCGTTCAGATCGTTTCCGTCGTTCAGATCGTTTCTGTCGTTCAGATCGTTTCCGTCGTTCAGATCATTTCAGTCGTTCAGATCGTTTCCCTCATCAGCTCTTTTCAGTCGTTCAGATCGTTTCTGTCGTTCAGATCTTTTCCGTCGTTCAGATCGTTTCCGTCGTTCAGATCGTTTCCGTCGTTCAGTTCGTTTCCGTCGTTCAGATCATTTCAGTCGTTCAGATCGTTTCCCTCATCAGCTCTTTTCAGTCGTTCAGATCGTTTCAGGCGTTCAGATCGTTTTCGTCGTTCAGATCGTTTCAGTCGTTCAAATCGTTTCCCTCATCAGCTCTTTTCAGTCGTTCAGATCGTTTCAGGCGTTCAGATCGTTTCCGTCGTTCAGGTCGTTTCCATCGTTCAGCTCTTTTAAGTCGTTCAGATCGTTTCCGTCGTTCAGATCGTTTCTGTCGTTCAGATCGTTTCCGTCGTTCAGATCGTTTCAGTCGTTCAGTTCGTTTCCGTCGCTCAGATCGTTTCCGTCGTTCAGATCGTTTCCGTCGTTCAGATCGTTTCAGTCGTTCAGATCTTTTCAGTCGTTCAGATCGTTTCTGTCGTTCAGATCGTTTCCGTCGTTCAGGTCGTTTCCATCGTTCAGCTCTTTTAAGTCGTTCAGATCGTTTCCGTCGTTCAGATCGTTTCTGTCGTTCAGATCGTTTCCGTCGTTCAGATCGTTTCAGTCGTTCAGTTCGTTTCCGTCGCTCAGATCGTTTCCGTCGTTCAGATCGTTTCCGTCGTTCAGATCGTTTCAGTCGTTCAGATCTTTTCAGTCGTTCAGATCGTTTCTGTCGTTCAGATCGTTTCCGTCGTTCAGGTCGTTTCCATCGTTCAGCTCTTTTAAGTCGTTCAGATCGTTTCCGTCGTTCAGATCGTTTCTGTCGTTCAGACCGTTTCCGTCGTTCAGATCGTTTCCGTCGTTCAGATCGTTTCCGTCGTTCAGATCGTTTCAGTCGTTCAGATCGTTTCCATCGTTCAGCTCTTTTCAGTCGTTCAGATCGTTTCAGTCGTTCAGATCGTTTCCGTCGTTCAGGTCGTTTCCATCGTTCAGCTCTTTTAAGTCGTTCAGATCGTTTCCGTCGTTCAGATCGTTTCTGTCGTTCAGATCGTTTCCGTCGTTCAGATCATTTCAGTCGTTCAGATCGTTTCCCTCATCAGCTCTTTTCAGTCGTTCAGATCGTTTCTGTCGTTCAGATCGTTTCCGTCGTTCAGGTCGTTTCCGTCGTTCAGGTCGTTTCCATCGTTCAGCTCTTTTAAGTCGTTCAGATCGTTTCCGTCGTTCAGATCGTTTCCGTCGTTCAGATCGTTTCCGTCGTTCAGATCTTTTCCGTCGTTCAGATCGTTTCCGTCGTTCAGATCGTTTCCGTCGTTCAGTTCGTTTCCGTCGTTCAGATCATTTCAGTCGTTCAGATCGTTTCCCTCATCAGCTCTTTTCAGTCGTTCAGATCGTTTCAGGCGTTCAGATCGTTTTCGTCGTTCAGATCGTTTCAGTCGTTCAAATCGTTTCCCTCATCAGCTCTTTTCAGTCGTTCAGATCGTTTCAGGCGTTCAGATCGTTTCCGTCGTTCAGGTCGTTTCCATCGTTCAGCTCTTTTAAGTCGTTCAGATCGTTTCCGTCGTTCAGATCGTTTCTGTCGTTCAGATCGTTTCCGTCGTTCAGATCGTTTCAGTCGTTCAGTTCGTTTCCGTCGCTCAGATCGTTTCCGTCGTTCAGATCGTTTCCGTCGTTCAGATCGTTTCAGTCGTTCAGATCTTTTCAGTCGTTCAGATCGTTTCCCACATCAGCTCTTTTCAGTCGTTCAGATCGTTTCAGTCGTTCAGTTCGTTTCCGTCGCTCAGATCGTTTTAGTCGTTCAAATCGTTTCCCTCATCAGCTCTTTTCAGTCGTTCAGATCGTTTCCGTCGTTCAGATCGTTTCCGTCGTTCAGATCGTTTCCGTCGTTCAGTTCGTTTCCGTCGTTCAGATCGTTTCAGTCGTTCAGATCGTTTCAGTCGTTCAGATCGTTTCTGTCATTCAGATCGTTTCCGTCGTTCAGATCGTTTCAGTCGTTCAGATCGTTTTCGTCGATGAGGTCGTTTCCGTCGTTCAGATCGTTTCAGTCGTTCAGTTCGTTTCCGTCGCTCAGATCGTTTCCGTCGTTCAGATCATTTCAGTCGTTCAAATCGTTTCCCACATCAGCTCTTTTCAGTCGTTCAGATCGTTTCAGTCGTTCAGATCGTTTCCGTCGTTCAGGTCGTTTCCATCGTTCAGCTCTTTTAAGTCGTTCAGATCGTTTCCGTCGTTCAGATCGTTTCTGTCGTTCAGATCGTTTCCGTCGTTCAGATCGTTTAAATCGTTCAGGTCGTTTCCATCGTTCAGCTCTTTTAAGTCGTTCAGATCGTTTCCGTCGTTCAGATCGTTTCTGTCGTTCAGATCGTTTCCGTCGTTCAGATCGTTTAAATCGTTCAGATCGTTTCCGTCGTTCAGATCGTTTCCGTTGTTCAGGTCGTTTCTGTCGTTCAGATCGTTTCCGTCGTTCAGATCGTTTCCGTCGTTCAGATCGTTTCCGTCGTTCAGATCGTTTCCGTCCTTCAGATCGTTTCAGTCCTTCAAATCGTTTCCCTCATCAGCTCGTTTCGGTCGTTCAGATCGTTTCTGTCGTTCAGATCGTTTCCGTCGTTCAGATCGTTTCTGTCGTTCAGATCGTTTCCGTCGTTCAGGTCGTTTCCGTCGTTCAGGTCGTTTCCATTGTTCAGCTCTTTTAAGTCGTTCAGATCGTTTCCGTCGTTCAGATCGTTTCAGTCGTTCAGATCGTTTCCGTCGTTCAGATCGTTTCAGTCGTTCAGATCGTTTCAGTCGTTCAGATCGTTTCCGTCGTTCAGATCGTTTCAGTCGTTCAGATCGTTTCAGTCGTTCAGATCGTTTACCTCATCAACTCTTTTCAGTCGTTCAGATCGTTTCAGTCGTTCAGATCGTTTCAGTCGTTCAGATCGTTTCCGTCGTTCAGGTCGTTTCCATCGTTCAGCTCTTTTAAGTCGTTCAGATCGTTTCAGTCGTTCAGATCGTTTCAGTCGTTCAGATCGTTTCCGTCGTTCAGGTCGTTTCCGTCGTTCAGCTCTTTTAAGTCGTTCAGATCGTTTCCGTCGTTCAGATCATTTCAGTCGTTCAAATCGTTTCCCTCATCAGCTCTTTTCAGTCGTTCAGATCGTTTCAGTCGTTCAGATCGTTTCCGTCGTTCAGGTCGTTTCCATCGTTCAGCTCTTTTAAGTCGTTCAGATCGTTTCAGTCGTTCAGATCGTTTCAGTCGTTCAGATCGTTTCCGTCGTTCAGGTCGTTTCCGTCGTTCAGCTCTTTTAAGTCGTTCAGATCCTTTCCGTCGTTCAGATCATTTCAGTCGTTCAAATCGTTTCCCTCATCAGCTCTTTTCAGTCGTTCAGCTCTTTTAAGTCGTTCAGATCGTTTCCGTCGTTCAGATCGTTTCTGTCGTTCAGATCGTTTCCGTCGTTCAGATCATTTCAGTCGTTCAGATCGTTTCCCTCATCAGCTCTTTTCAGTCGTTCAGATCGTTTCCGTCGTTCAGATCGTTTCCGTCGTTCAGGTCGTTTCCGTCGTTCAGGTCGTTTCCATCGTTCAGCTCTTTTAAGTCGTTCAGATCGTTTCCGTCGTTCAGATCGTTTCCGTCGTTCAGATCGTTTCCGTCGTTCAGATCTTTTCCGTCGTTCAGATCGTTTCCGTCGTTCAGATCGTTTCCGTCGTTCAGTTCGTTTCCGTCGTTCAGATCATTTCAGTCGTTCAGATCGTTTACCTCATCAGCTCTTTTCAGTCGTTCAGATCGTTTCTGCCGTTCAGATCTTTTCAGTCGTTCAGATCGTTTCTGTCGTTCAGATCTTTTCCGTCGTTCAGATCGTTTCTGTCGTTCAGATCGTTTAAGTCGTTCAGATCTTTTCAGTCGTTCAGATCGTTTCAGTCCTTCAAATCGTTTCCCTCATCAGCTCGTTTCCGTCGTTCAGATCGTTTCTGTCGTTCAGATCGTTTCAGTCGTTCAGATCGTTTCCGTCGATGAGGTTGTTTCCGTCGTTCAGATCGTTTCAGTCGTTCAGATCGTTTCCGTCGCTCAGATTGTTTCAGTCGTTCAGATCATTTCAGTCGTTCAGATCGTTTCCCTCATCAGCTCGTTTCCGTCGTTCAGATCGTTTCTGTCGTTCAGATCGTTTCAGTCGTTCAGATCATTTCAGTCGTTCAGATCTTTTCAGTCGTTCAGATCGTTTCCGTCGTTCAGATCGTTTAAGTCGTTCAGATCGTTTCTGTCGTTCAGATCGTTTCTGTCGTTCAGATCGTTTCCGTCGTTCAGATCGTTTCCGTCGTTCAGATCGTTTCAGTCCTTCAAATCGTTTCAGTCGTTCAGATCGTTTCAGTCGTTCAGATCGTTTCCGTCGTTCAGGTCGTTTCCATCGTTCAGCTCTTTTCAGTCGTTCAGCTCTTTTCAGTCGTTCAGATCGTTTCTGTCGTTCAGATCGTTTCCGTTGTTCAGATCGTTTCCGTCGTTCAGATCGTTTCCGTCGTTCAGATCGTTTCAGTCGTTCAGATCGTTTCCGTCGTTCAGATCGTTTCCGTCGATGAGGTCGTTTCCGTCGTTCAGATCGTTTCAGTCGTTCAGTTCGTTTCCGTCGCTCAGATCGTTTCCGTCGTTCAGATCGTTTCAGTCGTTCAGATTGTTTCCCTCATCAGCTCTTTTCAGTCGTTCAGATCGTTTCAGGCGTTCAGATCGTTTCCGTCGTTCAGATCGTTTCAGTCGTTCAAATCGTTTCCCTCATCAGCTCTTTTCAGTCGTTCAGATCGTTTCAGGCGTTCAGATCGTTTCCGTCGTTCAGGTCGTTTCCATCGTTCAGCTCTTTTAAGTCGTTCAGATCGTTTCCGTCGTTCAGATCGTTTCTGTCGTTCAGATCGTTTCCGTCGTTCAGATTGTTTCCGTCGTTCAGATCGTTTCCGTCGTTCAGATCGTTTCAGTCGTTCAGATCGTTTCAGTCATTCAGATCGTTTACCTCATCAACTCTTTTCAGTCGTTCAGATCGTTTCAGTCGTTCAGATCGTTTCAGTCGTTCAGATCGTTTTCGTCGATGAGGTCGTTTCCGTCGTTCAGATCGTTTCAGTCGTTCAGTTCGTTTCCGTCGCTCAGATCATTTCCGTCGTTCAGATTGTTTCCGTCGTTCAGATCGTTTCAGTCGTTCAGATCGTTTTCGTCGTTCAGATCGTTTCTGTCGTTCAGATCGTTTCCGTCGTTCAGGTCGTTTCCATCGTTCAGCTCTTTTAAGTCGTTCAGATCGTTTCCGTCGTTCAGATCGTTTCTGTCGTTCAGATCGTTTCCGTCGTTCAGATCGTTTCCGTCGTTCAGATCGTTTCAGTCGTTCAGATCGTTTCAGTCGTTCAGATCGTTTACCTCATCAACTCTTTTCAGTCGTTCAGATCGTTTCAGTCGTTCAGATCGTTTCAGTCGTTCAGATCGTTTCAGTCGTTCAGTTCGTTTCCGTCGCTCAGATCGTTTCAGTCGTTCAGATCGTTTCAGTCGTTCAGATCGTTTCTGTCGTTCAGATCGTTTCCGTCGTTCAGATCGTTTCAGTCGTTCAGATCGTTTTCGTCGATGAGGTCGTTCCCGTCGCTCAGATCGTTTCCGTCGTTCAGATCATTTCAGTCGTTCAAATCGTTTCCCTCATCAGCTCTTTTCAGTCGTTCAGATCGTTTCAGTCGTTCAGATCGTTTCCGTCGTTCAGATCGTTTAAGTCGTTCAGATCGTTTCAGTCGTTCAGATCTTTTCAGTCGTTCAGATCGTTTCTGTCGTTCAGATCGTTTCCGTCGTTCAGATCGTTTCCGTCGTTCAGATTGTTTCTGTCGTTCAGATCGTTTCCGTCGTTCAGATCGTTTCAGTCGTTCTGATCGTTTACCTCATCAACTCTTTTCAGTCGTTCAGATCGTTTCAGTCGTTCAGATCGTTTCAGTCGTTCAGATCGTTTTCGTCGATGAGGTCGTTTCCGTCGTTCAGATCGTTTCAGTCGTTCAGTTCGTTTCCGTCGCTCAGATCGTTTCCGTCGTTCAGATCGTTTCCCTCATCAGCTCTTTTCAGTCGTTCAGATCGTTTCAGTCGTTCAGATCGTTTCCGTCGTTCAGATCGTTTCCGTCGTTCAGATCGTTTAAGTCGTTCAGATCGTTTCCGTCGTTCAGATCGTTTCCGTCGTTCAGATCGTTTCAGTCGTTCAGATCGTTTCCGTCGTTCAGATCGTTTCAGTCGTTCAGATCGTTTCAGTCCTTCAGCTAGTTTCAGTCGTTCAGATCGTTTCTGTCGTTCAGATCGTTTCCGTCGTTCAGGTCGTTTCCGTCGTTCAGCTCTTTTAAGTCGTTCAGATCGTTTCCGTCGTTCAGATCGTTTCCGTCGTTCAGATCGTTTCCGTCGTTCAGATCGTTTAAGTCGTTCAGATCGTTTCCGTCGTTCAGCTCTTTTCAATCGTTCAGATCGTTTCAGTCGTTCAGATCGTTTCCGTCGTTCAGATCGTTTCCGTCGTTCAGATCATTTAAGTCGTTCAGATCGTTTCCGTCGTTCAGCTCTTTTCAATCGTTCAGATCGTTTCAGTCGTTCAGATCGTTTCCGTCGTTCAGATCGTTTCCGTCGTTCAGATCGTATCAGTCGTTCAGATCGTTTCCGTCGTTCAGATCGTTTCCGTCGTTCAGATCGTTTAAGTCGTTCAGATCGTTTCCGTCGTTCAGATCGTTTCAGTCGTTCAGATCGTTTCCGTCGCTCAGATCGTATCAGTCGTTCAGATCGTTTCTGTCATTCAGGTCGTTTCCGTCGTTCAGATCGTTTCAGTCGTTCAGATCGTTTCTGTCGTTCAGATCGTTTTCGTCGATGAGGTCGTTTCCGTCGTTCAGATCGTTTCAGTCGTTCAGTTCGTTTCCGTCGCTCAGATCGTTTCCGTCGTTCAGATCATTTTAGTCGTTCAAATCGTTTCCCTCATCAGCTCTTTTCAGTCTTTCAGATCGTTTCAGTCGTTCAGATCGTTTCCGTCGTTCAGATCGTTTCCGTCGTTCAGGTCGTTTCCGTCGTTCAGGTCGTTTCCATCGTTCAGCTCTTTTCAATCGTTCAGATCGTTTCCGTCGTTCAGATCGTTTCCGTCGTTCAGATCATTTCCGTCGTTCAGATCATTTTAGTCGTTCAAATCGTTTCCCTCATCAGCTCTTTTCAGTCTTTCAGATCGTTTCAGTCGTTCAGATCGTTTCCGTCGTTCAGATCGTTTCCGTCGTTCAGATCGTTTAAGTCGTTCAGATCGTTTCCGTCGTTCAGATCGTTTCAGTCGTTCAGATCGTTTCCGTCGTTCAGATCGTTTCAGTCGTTTAGATCGTTTCAGTCGTTCAGATCGTTTCCGTCGTTCAGATCGTTTCAGTCGTTCAGATCGTTTCAGTCGTTCAGATCGTTTACCTCATCAACTCTTTTCAGTCGTTCAGATCGTTTCAGTCGTTCAGATCGTTTCCGTCGTTCAGATCGTTTCCGTCGTTCAGATCGTTTAAGTCGTTCAGATCGTTTCCGTCGTTCAGCTCTTTTCAATCGTTCAGATCGTTTCAGTCGTTCAGATCGTTTCCGTCGTTCAGATCGTTTCCGTCGTTCAGATCGTTTAAGTCGTTCAGATCGTTTCCGTCGTTCAGCTCTTTTCAGTCGTTCAGATCGTTTCAGTCGTTCAGATCGTTTCCGTCGTTCAGATCGTTTCCGTCATTCAGATCGTTTAAGTCGTTCAGATCGTTTCCGTCGTTCAGCTCTTTTCAATCGTTCAGATCGTTTCAGTCGTTCAGATCGTTTCCGTCGTTCAGATCGTTTCCGTCGTTCAGATCGTTTCCGTCGTTCAGATCGTTTCCGTCGTTCAGATCGTTTCTGTCGTTCAGATCGTTTCCGTCGTTCAGATCGTTTAAATCGTTCAGGTCGTTTCCATCGTTCAGCTCTTTTAAGTCGTTCAGATCGTTTCCGTCGTTCAGATCGTTTCTGTCGTTCAGATCGTTTCCGTCGTTCAGATCGTTTAAATCGTTCAGATCGTTTCCGTCGTTCAGATCGTTTCCGTTGTTCAGGTCGTTTCTGTCGTTCAGATCGTTTCCGTCGTTCAGATCGTTTCCGTCGTTCAGATCGTTTCCGTCGTTCAGATCGTTTCCGTCCTTCAGATCGTTTCAGTCCTTCAAATCGTTTCCCTCATCAGCTCGTTTCCGTCGTTCAGGTCGTTTCCGTCGTTCAGCTCTTTTAAGTCGTTCAGATCGTTTCCGTCGTTCAGATCGTTTCTGTCGTTCAGATCGTTTCCGTCGTTCAGATCGTTTCAGTCGTTCAGTTCGTTTCCGTCGCTCAGATCGTTTCCGTCGTTCAGATCGTTTCCGTCGTTCAGATCGTTTCAGTCGTTCAGATCTTTTCAGTCGTTCAGATCGTTTCTGTCGTTCAGATCGTTTCCGTCGTTCAGGTCGTTTCCATCGTTCAGCTCTTTTAAGTCGTTCAGATCGTTTCCGTCGTTCAGATCGTTTCTGTCGTTCAGACCGTTTCCGTCGTTCAGATCGTTTCCGTCGTTCAGATCGTTTCCGTCGTTCAGATCGTTTCAGTCGTTCAGATCGTTTCAGTCGTTCAGATCGTTTACCTCATCAACTCTTTTCAGTCGTTCAGATCGTTTCAGTCGTTCAGATCGTTTCAGTCGTTCAGATCGTTTTCGTCGATGAGGTCGTTTCCGTCGTTCAGATCGTTTCAGTCGTTCAGTTCGTTTCCGTCGCTCAGATCGTTTTAGTCGTTCAAATCGTTTACCTCATCAGCTCTTTTCAGTCTTTCAGATCGTTTCAGTCATTCAGATCGTTTCTGTCGTTCAGATCGTTTCAGTCGTTCAGATCGTTTCCGTCGTTCAGATCGTTTCCGTCGTTCAGATCGTTTCCGTCGTTCAGTTCGTTTCCGTCGTTCAGATCGTTTCAGTCGTTCAGATCGTTTCAGTCGTTCAGATCGTTTCTGTCGTTCAGATCGTTTCCGTCGTTCAGATCGTTTCAGTCGTTCAGATCGTTTTCGTCGATGAGGTCGTTTCCATCGTTCAGATCGTTTCAGTCGTTCAGTTCGTTTCCGTCGCTCAGATCGTTTCCGTCGTTCAGATCATTTCAGTCGTTCAAATCGTTTCCCTCATCAGCTCTTTTCAGTCGTTCAGATCGTTTCAGTCGTTCAGATCGTTTCCGTCGTTCAGGTCGTTTCCATCGTTCAGCTCTTTTAAGTCGTTCAGATCGTTTCCGTCGTTCAGATCGTTTCTGTCGTTCAGATCGTTTCCGTCGTTCAGATCGTTTAAATCGTTCAGGTCGTTTCCATCGTTCAGCTCTTTTAAGTCGTTCAGATCGTTTCCGTCGTTCAGATCGTTTCCGTCGTTCAGATCGTTTCCGTCGTTCAGATCGTTTAAATCGTTCAGATCGTTTCCGTCGTTCAGATCGTTTCCGTTGTTCAGGTCGTTTCTGTCGTTCAGATCGTTTCCGTCGTTCAGATCGTTTCCGTCGTTCAGATCGTTTCCGTCGTTCAGATCGTTTCCGTCCTTCAGATCGTTTCAGTCCTTCAAATCGTTTCCCTCATCAGCTCGTTTCGGTCGTTCAGATCGTTTCTGTCGTTCAGATCGTTTCCGTCGTTCAGATCGTTTCTGTCGTTCAGATCGTTTCCGTCGTTCAGGTCGTTTCCGTCGTTCAGGTCGTTTCCATTGTTCAGCTCTTTTAAGTCGTTCAGATCGTTTCCGTCGTTCAGATCGTTTCAGTCGTTCAGATCGTTTCCGTCGTTCAGATCGTTTCAGTCGTTCAGATCGTTTCAGTCGTTCAGATCGTTTCCGTCGTTCAGATCGTTTCAGTCGTTCAGATCGTTTCAGTCGTTCAGATCGTTTACCTCATCAACTCTTTTCAGTCGTTCAGATCGTTTCAGTCGTTCAGATCGTTTCAGTCGTTCAGATCGTTTCCGTCGTTCAGGTCGTTTCCATCGTTCAGCTCTTTTAAGTCGTTCAGATCGTTTCAGTCGTTCAGATCGTTTCAGTCGTTCAGATCGTTTCCGTCGTTCAGGTCGTTTCCATCGTTCAGCTCTTTTCAATCGTTCAGATCGTTTCCGTCGTTCAGATCGTTTCCGTCGTTCAGATCATTTCCGTCGTTCAGATCATTTTAGTCGTTCAAATCGTTTCCCTCATCAGCTCTTTTCAGTCTTTCAGATCGTTTCCGTCGTTCAGATCGTTTCCGTCGTTCAGATCGTTTAAGTCGTTCAGATCGTTTCCGTCGTTCAGATCGTTTCAGTCGTTCAGATCGTTTCCGTCGTTCAGATCGTTTCAGTCGTTTAGATCGTTTCAGTCGTTCAGATCGTTTCCGTCGTTCAGATCGTTTCAGTCGTTCAGATCGTTTCAGTCGTTCAGATCGTTTACCTCATCAACTCTTTTCAGTCGTTCAGATCGTTTCAGTCGTTCAGATCGTTTCCGTCGTTCAGATCGTTTCCGTCGTTCAGTTCGTTTCCGTCGTTCAGATCGTTTCAGTCGTTCAGATCGTTTCTGTCCTTCAGATCGTTTCAGTCGTTCAGATCGTTTACCTCATCAACTCTTTTCAGTCGTTCAGATCGTTTCAGTCGTTCAGATCGTTTCAGTCGTTCAGTTCGTTTCCGTCGCTCAGATCGTTTCCGTCGTTCAGATCATTTCAGTCGTTCAAATCGTTTCCCTCATCAGCTCTTTTCAGTCGTTCAGATCGTTTCCGTCGTTCAGCTCTTTTCAATCGTTCAGATCGTTTCAGTCGTTCAGATCGTTTCCGTCGTTCAGATCGTTTCCGTCGTTCAGATCGTTTAAGTCGTTCAGATCGTTTCCGTCGTTCAGCTCTTTTCAATCGTTCAGATCGTTTCAGTCGTTCAGATCGTTTCCGTCGTTCAGATCGTTTCAGTCGTTCAGATCGTTTCTGTCCTTCAGATCGTTTCAGTCGTTCAGATCGTTTACCTCATCAACTCTTTTCAGTCGTTCAGATCGTTTCAGTCGTTCAGATCGTTTCAGTCGTTCAGTTCGTTTCCGTCGCTCAGATCGTTTCCGTCGTTCAGATCATTTCAGTCGTTCAAATCGTTTCCCTCATCAGCTCTTTTCAGTCGTTCAGATCGTTTCCGTCGTTCAGCTCTTTTCAATCGTTCAGATCGTTTCAGTCGTTCAGATCGTTTCCGTCGTTCAGATCGTTTCCGTCGTTCAGATCGTTTAAGTCGTTCAGATCGTTTCCGTCGTTCAGCTCTTTTCAATCGTTCAGATCGTTTCAGTCGTTCAGATCGTTTCCGTCGTTCAGATTGTTTCCGTCGTTCAGATCGTTTCCGTCGTTCAGATCGTTTCCGTCGTTCAGTTCGTTTCCGTTGTTCAGATCGTTTCCGTCGCTCAGATCGTATCAGTCGTTCAGATCGTTTCTGTCATTCAGGTCGTTTCCGTCGTTCAGATCGTTTCAGTCGTTCAGATCGTTTCTGTCGTTCAGATCGTTTTCGTCGATGAGGTCGTTTCCGTCGTTCAGATCGTTTCCGTCGTTCAGATCGTTTCAGTCGTTCAGATCGTTTCAGTCGTTCAGATCGTTTCCGTCGTTCAAATCGTTTCCCTCATCAGCTCTTTTCAGTCTTTCAGATCGTTTCAGTCGTTCAGATCGTTTCCGTCGTTCAGATCGTTTCCGTCGTTCAGGTCGTTTCCGTCGTTCAGGTCGTTTCCATCGTTCAGCTCTTTTCAATCGTTCAGATCGTTTCCGTCGTTCAGATCGTTTCCGTCGTTCAGATCATTTCCGTCGTTCAGATCATTTTAGTCGTTCAAATCGTTTCCCTCATCAGCTCTTTTCAGTCTTTCAGATCGTTTCAGTCGTTCAGATCGTTTCCGTCGTTCAGATCGTTTCCGTCGTTCAGATCGTTTAAGTCGTTCAGATCGTTTCCGTCGTTCAGATCGTTTCAGTCGTTCAGATCGTTTCCGTCGTTCAGATCGTTTCAGTCGTTTAGATCGTTTCAGTCGTTCAGATCGTTTCCGTCGTTCAGATCGTTTCAGTCGTTCAGATCGTTTCAGTCGTTCAGATCGTTTACCTCATCAACTCTTTTCAGTCGTTCAGATCGTTTCAGTCGTTCAGATCGTTTCCGTCGTTCAGATCGTTTCCGTCGTTCAGATCGTTTAAGTCGTTCAGATCGTTTCCGTCGTTCAGCTCTTTTCAATCGTTCAGATCGTTTCAGTCGTTCAGATCGTTTCCGTCGTTCAGATCGTTTCCGTCGTTCAGATCGTTTAAGTCGTTCAGATCGTTTCCGTCGTTCAGCTCTTTTCAGTCGTTCAGATCGTTTCAGTCGTTCAGATCGTTTCCGTCGTTCAGATCGTTTCCGTCGTTCAGATCGTTTAAGTCGTTCAGATCGTTTCCGTCGTTCAGCTCTTTTCAATCGTTCAGATCGTTTCAGTCGTTCAGATCGTTTCCGTCGTTCAGATCGTTTCCGTCGTTCAGATCGTTTCCGTCGTTCAGATCGTTTCCGTCGTTCAGTTCGTTTCCGTTGTTCAGATCGTTTCCGTCGCTCAGATCGTATCAGTCGTTCAGATCGTTTCTGTCATTCAGGTCGTTTCCGTCGTTCAGATCGTTTCAGTCGTTCAGATCGTTTCAGTCGTTCAGATCGTTTCCGTCGTTCAGATCGTTTCAGTCGTTCAGATCGTTTACCTCATCAACTCTTTTCAGTCGTTCAGATCGTTTCAGTCGTTCAGATCGTTTCAGTCGTTCAGATCGTTTTCGTCGATGAGGTCGTTTCCGTCGTTCAGATCGTTTCAGTCGTTCAGTTCGTTTCCGTCGCTCAGATCGTTTCCGTCGTTCAGATCGTTTCTGTCGTTCAGATCGTTTCCGTCGTTCAGATCGTTTAAGTCGTTCAGATCGTTTACGTCGTTCAGATCGTTTCCGTCGTTCAGATCGTTTCTGTCGTTCAGATCGTTTCCGTCGTTCAGATCGTTTCCGTCGTTCAAATCGTTTCCCTCATCAGCTCTTTTCAGTCTTTCAGATCGTTTCAGTCGTTCAGATCGTTTCTGTCGTTCAGATCGTTTCCGTCGTTCAGATCGTTTAAGTCGTTCAGATCGTTTACGTCGTTCAGATCGTTTCCGTCGTTCAGATCGTTTCTGTCGTTCAGATCGTTTCCGTCGTTCAGATCGTTTCCGTCGTTCAGTTCGTTTCCGTCGTTCAGATCGTTTCAGTCGTTCAGATCGTTTCTGTCCTTCAGATCGTTTCAGTCGTTCAGATCGTTTACCTCATCAACTCTTTTCAGTCGTTCAGATCGTTTCAGTCGTTCAGATCGTTTCAGTCGTTCAGTTCGTTTCCGTCGCTCAGATCGTTTCCGTCGTTCAGATCATTTCAGTCGTTCAAATCGTTTCCCTCATCAGCTCTTTTCAGTCGTTCAGATCGTTTCAGTCGTTCAGATCGTTTCCGTCGTTCAGGTCGTTTCCATCGTTCAGCTCTTTTAAGTCGTTCAGATCGTTTCAGTCGTTCAGATCGTTTACCTCATCAACTCTTTTCAGTCGTTCAGATCGTTTCAGTCGTTCAGATCGTTTCAGTCGTTCAGATCGTTTTCGTCGATGAGGTCGTTTCCGTCGTTCAGATCGTTTCAGTCGTTCAGTTCGTTTCCGTCGCTCAGATCGTTTCCGTCGTTCAGATCATTTTAGTCGTTCAAATCGTTTCCCTCATCAGCTCTTTTCAGTCTTTCAGATCGTTTCAGTCGTTCAGATCGTTTCCGTCGTTCAGATCGTTTCCGTCGTTCAGATCGTTTCAGTCGTTCAGATCGTTTCCGTCGTTCAGATCGTTTCAGTCGTTCAGATCGTTTCAGTCGTTCAGCTCGTTTCCGTCGTTCAGATCGTTTCCGTCGTTCAGATCGTTTCCGTCGTTCAGTTCGTTTCCGTCGTTCAGATCGTTTCCGTCGCTCAGATCGTTTCAGTCGTTCAGATCGTTTCTGTCGTTCAGATCGTTTCCGTCGTTCAGGTCGTTTCCGTCGTTCAGGTCGTTTCCATCGTTCAGCTCTTTTCAGTCGTTCAGATCGTTTCTGTCGTTCAGGTCGTTTCGGTCGTTCAGGTCGTTTCCGTCGTTCAGATCGTTTCCGTCGTTCAGATCGTTTCAGTCGTTCAGATCGTTTACCTCATCAACTCTTTTCAGTCGTTCAGATCGTTTCAGTCGTTCAGATCGTTTCAGTCGTTCAGATCGTTTTCGTCGATGAGGTCGTTTCCGTCGTTCAGATCGTTTCAGTCGTTCAGATCGTTTCAGTCGTTCAGATCGTTTCCGTCGTTCAGATCGTTTCCGTCGTTCAGATCGTTTAAGTCGTTCAGATCGTTTCCGTCGTTCAGCTCTTTTCAGTCGTTCAGATCGTTTCAGTCGTTCAGATCGTTTCCGTCGTTCAGATCGTTTCCGTCGTTCAGATCGTTTAAGTCGTTCAGATCGTTTCCGTCGTTCAGCTCTTTTCAATCGTTCAGATCGTTTCAGTCGTTCAGATCGTTTCCGTCGTTCAGATCGTTTCCGTCGTTCAGATCGTTTCCGTCGTTCAGATCGTTTCCGTCGTTCAGTTCGTTTCCGTTGTTCAGATCGTTTCCGTCGCTCAGATCGTATCAGTCGTTCAGATCGTTTCTGTCATTCAGGTCGTTTCCGTCGTTCAGATCGTTTCAGTCGTTCAGATCGTTTCAGTCGTTCAGATCGTTTCCGTCGTTCAGATCGTTTCAGTCGTTCAGATCGTTTACCTCATCAACTCTTTTCAGTCGTTCAGATCGTTTCAGTCGTTCAGATCGTTTCAGTCGTTCAGATCGTTTTCGTCGATAAGGTCGTTTCCGTCGTTCAGATCGTTTCAGTCGTTCAGTTCGTTTCCGTCGCTCAGATCGTTTCCGTCGTTCAGATCGTTTCTGTCGTTCAGATCGTTTCCGTCGTTCAGATCGTTTAAGTCGTTCAGATCGTTTACGTCGTTCAGATCGTTTCCGTCGTTCAGATCGTTTCTGTCGTTCAGATCGTTTCCGTCGTTCAGATCGTTTCCGTCGTTCAAATCGTTTCCCTCATCAGCTCTTTTCAGTCTTTCAGATCGTTTCAGTCGTTCAGATCGTTTCTGTCGTTCAGATCGTTTCCGTCGTTCAGATCGTTTAAGTCGTTCATATCGTTTACGTCGTTCAGATCGTTTCCGTCGTTCAGATCGTTTCTGTCGTTCAGATCGTTTCCGTCGTTCAGATCGTTTCCGTCGTTCAGTTCGTTTCCGTCGTTCAGATCGTTTCAGTCGTTCAGATCGTTTCTGTCCTTCAGATCGTTTCAGTCGTTCAGATCGTTTACCTCATCAACTCTTTTCAGTCGTTCAGATCGTTTCAGTCGTTCAGATCGTTTCAGTCGTTCAGTTCGTTTCCGTCGCTCAGATCGTTTCCGTCGTTCAGATCATTTCAGTCGTTCAAATCGTTTCCCTCATCAGCTCTTTTCAGTCGTTCAGATCGTTTCAGTCGTTCAGATCGTTTCCGTCGTTCAGGTCGTTTCCATCGTTCAGCTCTTTTAAGTCGTTCAGATCGTTTCAGTCGTTCAGATCGTTTACCTCATCAACTCTTTTCAGTCGTTCAGATCGTTTCAGTCGTTCAGATCGTTTCAGTCGTTCAGATCGTTTTCGTCGATGAGGTCGTTTCCGTCGTTCAGATCGTTTCAGTCGTTCAGTTCGTTTCCGTCGCTCAGATCGTTTCCGTCGTTCAGATAATTTTAGTCGTTCAAATCGTTTCCCTCATCAGCTCTTTTCAGTCTTTCAGATCGTTTCAGTCGTTCAGATCGTTTCCGTCGTTCAGATCGTTTCCGTCGTTCAGATCGTTTCAGTCGTTCAGTTCGTTTCCGTCGTTCAGATCGTTTCCGTCGCTCAGATCGTTTCAGTCGTTCAGATCGTTTCTGTCGTTCAGATCGTTTCCGTCGTTCAGGTCGTTTCCGTCGTTCAGGTCGTTTCCATCGTTCAGCTCTTTTCAGTCGTTCAGATCGTTTCTGTCGTTCAGGTCGTTTCGGTCGTTCAGGTCGTTTCCGTCGTTCAGATCGTTTCCGTCGTTCAGATCGTTTCAGTCGTTCAGATCGTTTACCTCATCAACTCTTTTCAGTCGTTCAGATCGTTTCAGTCGTTCAGATCGTTTCAGTCGTTCAGATCGTTTCCGTCGTTCAGATCGTTTCAGTCGTTCAGATCGTTTACCTCATCAACTCTTTTCAGTCGTTCAGATCGTTTCAGTCGTTCAGGTCGTTTCCGTCGTTCAGGTCGTTTCCGTCGTTCAGGTCGTTTCCATCGTTCAGCTCTTTTCAGTCGTTCAGATCGTTTCAGTCGTTCAGATCGTTTCCGTCGTTCAGATCGTTTCAATCGTCCAGATCGTTTCAGTCCTTAAAGATCGTTTCAGTCGTTCAGATCGTTTACCTCATCAGCTCTTTTCAGTCTTTCAGATCGTTTCAGTCATTCAGATCGTTTCTGTCGTTCAGATCGTTTCCGTCGTTCAGATCGTTTAAGTCGTTCAGATCGTTTCCGTCGATCAGATCGTTTCTGTCGTTCAGATCGTTTCCGTCGTTCAGATCGTTTCCGTCGTTCAGGTCGTTTCGGTCGTTCAGGTCGTTTCCGTCGTTCAGATCGTTTCCGTCGTTCAGATCGTTTCAGTCGTTCAGATCGTTTACCTCATCAACTCTTTTCAGTCGTTCAGATCGTTTCAGTCGTTCAGATCGTTTCAGTCGTTCAGATCGTTTCCGTCGCTCAGATCGTTTCCGTCGTTCAGATCATTTTAGTCGTTCAAATCGTTTCCCTCATCAGCTCTTTTCAGTCTTTCAGATCGTTTCAGTCGTTCAGATCGTTTACCTCATCAACTCTTTTCAGTCGTTCAGATCGTTTCAGTCGTTCAGATCGTGTCAGTCGTTCAGATCGTTTTCGTCGATGAGGTCGTTTCCGTCGTTCAGATCGTTTCAGTCGTTCAGATCGTTTCCGTCGTTCAGATCGTTTCCGTCGTTCAGATCGTTTAAGTCGTTCAGATCGTTTCAGTCGTTCAGATCGTTTCAGTCGTTCAGCTCGTTTCCGTCGTTCAGATCGTTTCCGTCGTTCAGATCGTTTCCGTCGTTCAGTTCGTTTCCGTCGTTCAGATCGTTTCCGTCGCTCAGATCGTTTCAGTCGTTCAGATCGTTTCCATCGTTCAGCTCTTTTCAATCGTTCAGATCGTTTCTGTCGTTCAGGTCGTTTCCGTCGTTCAGATCGTTTCAGTCGTTCAGATCGTTTCCGTCGTTCAGATCGTTTAAGTCGTTCAGATCGTTTCCGTCGTTCAGATCGTTTCCGTCGTTCAGATCGTTTCAATCGTTCAGATCGTTTCCGTCGTTCAGATCGTTTCAGTCGTTCAGATCGTTTCAGTCGTTCAGCTCGTTTCCGTCGTTCAGATCGTTTCAGTCGTTCAGCTCTTTTCCGTCGTTCAGATCGTTTCAGTCGTTCAGATCGTTTCAGTCGTTCAGGTCGTTTCCGTCGTTCAGATCGTTTCCGTCGTTCAGGTCGTTTCCGTCGTTCAGGTCGTTTCCATCGTTCAGCTCTTTTCAGTCGTTCAGATCGTTTCTGTCGTTCAGGTCGTTTCGGTCGTTCAGGTCGTTTCCGTCGTTCAGATCGTTTCCGTCGTTCAGATCGTTTCAGTCGTTCAGATCGTTTACCTCATCAACTCTTTTCAGTCGTTCAGATCGTTTCAGTCGTTCAGATCGTTTCAGTCGTTCAGATCGTTTTCGTCGATGAGGTCGTTTCCGTCGTTCAGATCGTTTCAGTCGTTCAGTTCGTTTCCGTCGCTCAGATCGTTTCCGTCGTTCAGATCATTTTAGTCGTTCAAATCGTTTCCCTCATCAGCTCTTTTCAGTCTTTCAGATCGTTTCAGTCGTTCAGATCGTTTACCTCATCAACTCTTTTCAGTCGTTCAGATCGTTTCAGTCGTTCAGATCGTGTCAGTCGTTCAGATCGTTTTCGTCGATGAGGTCGTTTCCGTCGTTCAGATCGTTTCAGTCGTTCAGATCGTTTCCGTCGTTCAGATCGTTTCCGTCGTTCAGATCGTTTAAGTCGTTCAGATCGTTTCAGTCGTTCAGATCGTTTCAGTCGTTCAGCTCGTTTCCGTCGTTCAGATCGTTTCCGTCGTTCAGATCGTTTCCGTCGTTCAGTTCGTTTCCGTCGTTCAGATCGTTTCCGTCGCTCAGATCGTTTCAGTCGTTCAGATCGTTTCCATCGTTCAGCTCTTTTCAATCGTTCAGATCGTTTCTGTCGTTCAGGTCGTTTCCGTCGTTCAGATCGTTTCAGTCGTTCAGATCGTTTCCGTCGTTCAGATCGTTTAAGTCGTTCAGATCGTTTCCGTCGTTCAGATCGTTTCCGTCGTTCAGATCGTTTCAATCGTTCAGATCGTTTCCGTCGTTCAGATCGTTTCAGTCGTTCAGATCGTTTCAGTCGTTCAGCTCGTTTCCGTCGTTCAGATCGTTTCCGTCGTTCAGATCGTTTCCGTCGTTCAGTTCGTTTCCGTTGTTCAGATCGTTTCCGTCGCTCAGATCGTATCAGTCGTTCAGATCGTTTCTGTCGTTCAGGTCGTTTCCGTCGTTCAGATCGTTTCAGTCGTTCAGATCGTTTCCGTCGTTCAGATCGTTTCCGTCGTTCAGATCGTTTCAGTCGTTCAGATCGTTTACCTCATCAACTCTTTTCAGTCGTTCAGATCGTTTCAGTCGTTCAGATCGTGTCAGTCGTTCAGATCGTTTTCGTCGATGAGGTCGTTTCCGTCGTTCAGATCGTTTCAGTCGTTCAGTTCGTTTCCGTCGCTCAGATCGTTTCCGTCGTTCAGATCATTTTAGTCGTTCAAATCGTTTCCCTCATCAGCTCTTTTCAGTCGTTCAGATCGTTTCAGTCGTTCAGATCGTGTCAGTCGTTCAGATCGTTTTCGTCGATGAGGTCGTTTCAGTCTTTCAGATCGTTTCAGTCGTTCAGATCGTTTCAGTCGTTCAGATCGTTTCCGTCGTTCAGGTCGTTTCCGTCGTTCAGGTCGTTTCCATCGTTCAGCTCTTTTCAGTCGTTCAGATCGTTTCTGTCGTTCAGATCGTTTCGGTCGTTCAGATCGTTTCAGTCGTTCAGATCGTTTCAGTCGTTCAGATCGTTTCAGCCGTTCAGATCGTTTCTGTCGTTCAGATCGTTTCCGTCGTTCAGATCGTTTAAGTCGTTCAGATCGTTTACGTCGTTCAGATCGTTTCCGTCGTTCAGATCGTTTCTGTCGTTCAGATCGTTTCCGTCGTTCAGATCGTTTCCGTCGTTCAGTTCGTTTCCGTCGTTCAGATCGTTTCAGTCGTTCAGATCGTTTCTGTCCTTCAGATCGTTTCAGTCGTTCAGATCGTTTACCTCATCAACTCTTTTCAGTCGTTCAGATCGTTTCCGTCGTTCAGATCGTTTCAGTCGTTCAGATCGTTTCAGTCGTTCAGATCGTTTACCTCATCAACTCTTTTCAGTCGTTCAGATCGTTTCAGTCGTTCAGATCGTTTCAGTCGTTCAGATCGTTTTCGTCGATGAGGTCGTTTCCGTCGTTCAGATCGTTTCAGTCGTTCAGTTCGTTTCCGTCGCTCAGATCGTTTCCGTCGTTCAGATCATTTTAGTCGTTCAAATCGTTTCCCTCATCAGCTCTTTTCAGTCTTTCAGATCGTTTCAGTCGTTCAGATCGTTTCTGTCCTTCAGATCGTTTCAGTCGTTCAGATCGTTTACCTCATCAACTCTTTTCAGTCGTTCAGATCGTTTCCGTCGTTCAGATCGTTTCAGTCGTTCAGATCGTTTCAGTCGTTCAAATCGTTTCCCTCATCAGCTCTTTTCAGTCTTTCAGATCGTTTCAGTCGTTCAGATCGTTTCCGTCGTTCAGATCGTTTCAGTCGTTCAGATCGTTTCAGTCGTTCAGTTCGTTTCCATCGTTCAGCTCTTTTCAATCGTTCAGATCGTTTCTGTCGTTCAGATCGTTTCCGTCGTTCAGGTCGTTTCCGTCGTTCAGGTCGTTTCCGTCGTTCAGATCGTTTCAGTCGTTCAGATCGTTTCCGTCGTTCAGATCGTTTAAGTCGTTCAGATCGTTTCAGTCGTTCAGATCGTTTCCGTCGTTCAGATCGTTTAAGTCGTTCAGATCGTTTCCGTCGTTCAGATCGTTTCCGTCGTTCAGATCGTTTCAGTCGTTCAGATCGTTTCCGTCGTTCAGATCGTTTCAGTCGTTCAGATCGTTTCAGTCGTTCAGCTCGTTTCCGTCGTTCAGATCGTTTCCGTCGTTCAGATCGTTTCCGTCGTTCAGTTCGTTTCCGTTGTTCAGATCGTTTCCGTCGCTCAGATCGTATCAGTCGTTCAGATCGTTTCTGTCGTTCAGATCGTTTCCGTCGTTCAGATCGTTTCAGTCGTTCAGATCGTTTCCGTCGTTCAGATCGTTTCAGTCGTTCAGATCGTTTCCGTCGTTCAGATCGTTTCCGTCGTTCAGATCGTTTCAGTCGTTCAGGTCGTTTACCTCATCAACTCTTTTCAGTCGTTCAGATCGTTTCAGTCGTTCAGATCGTTTCCGTCGTTCAGATCGTTTAAGTCGTTCAGATCGTTTCCGTCGTTCAGATCGTTTCCGTCGTTCAGATCGTTTCAGTCGTTCAGATCGTTTCCGTCGTTCAGATCGTTTCAGTCGTTCAGATCGTTTCAGTCGTTCAGCTCGTTTCCGTCGTTCAGATCGTTTCCGTCGTTCAGATCGTTTCCGTCGTTCAGTTCGTTTCCGTTGTTCAGATCGTTTCCGTCGCTCAGATCGTATCAGTCGTTCAGATCGTTTCCGTCGTTCAGATCGTTTCCGTCGTTCAGATCGTTTCAGTCGTTCAGGTCGTTTACCTCATCAACTCTTTTCAGTCGTTCAGATCGTTTCAGTCGTTCAGATCGTTTCCGTCGTTCAGATCGTTTAAGTCGTTCAGATCGTTTCCGTCGTTCAGATCGTTTCCGTCGTTCAGATCGTTTCCGTCGTTCAGATCGTTTCCGTCGTTCAGTTCGTTTCCGTTGTTCAGATCGTTTCCGTCGCTCAGATCGTATCAGTCGTTCAGATCGTTTCTGTCGTTCAGATCGTTTCCGTCGTTCAGATCGTTTCAGTCGTTCAGATCGTTTCCGTCGTTCAGATCGTTTCAGTCGTTCAGATCGTTTCCGTCGTTCAGATCGTTTCCGTCGTTCAGATCGTTTCAGTCGTTCAGGTCGTTTACCTCATCAACTCTTTTCAGTCGTTCAGATCGTTTCAGTCGTTCAGATCGTGTCAGTCGTTCAGATCGTTTTCGTCGATGAGGTCGTTTCCGTCGTTCAGATCGTTTCAGTCGTTCAGTTCGTTTCCGTCGCTCAGATCGTTTCCGTCGTTCAGATCATTTTAGTCGTTCAAATCGTTTCCCTCATCAGCTCTTTTCAGTCTTTCAGATCGTTTCAGCCGTTCAGATCGTTTCTGTCGTTCAGATCGTTTCCGTCGTTCAGATCGTTTAAGTCGTTCAGATCGTTTACGTCGTTCAGATCGTTTCCGTCGTTCAGATCGTTTCTGTCGTTCAGATCGTTTCCGTCGTTCAGATCGTTTCCGTCGTTCAGTTCGTTTCCGTCGTTCAGATCGTTTCAGTCGTTCAGATCGTTTCTGTCCTTCAGATCGTTTCAGTCGTTCAGATCGTTTACCTCATCAACTCTTTTCAGTCGTTCAGATCGTTTCCGTCGTTCAGATCGTTTCAGTCGTTCAGATCGTTTCAGTCGTTCAGATCGTTTACCTCATCAACTCTTTTCAGTCGTTCAGATCGTTTCAGTCGTTCAGATCGTTTCAGTCGTTCAGATCGTTTTCGTCGATGAGGTCGTTTCCGTCGTCCAGATCGTTTCAGTCGTTCAGTTCGTTTCCGTCGCTCAGATCGTTTCCGTCGTTCAGATCATTTTAGTCGTTCAAATCGTTTCCCTCATCAGCTCTTTTCAGTCTTTCAGATCGTTTCAGTCGTTCAGATCGTTTCTGTCGTTCAGATCGTTTCCGTCGTTCAGATCGTTTAAGTCGTTCAGATCGTTTACGTCGTTCAGATCGTTTCTGTCGTTCAGATCGTTTACGTCGTTCAGATCGTTTACGTCGTTCAGTTCGTTTCCGTCGTTCAGATCGTTTCAGTCGTTCAGATCGTTTCCGTCGTTCAGATCGTTTCCGTCGTTCAGATCGTTTAAGTCGTTCAGATCGTTTCCGTCGTTCAGATCGTTTCAGTCGTTCAGATCGTTTCCGTCGTTCAGATCGTTTCAGTCGTTCAGCTCGTTTCCGTCGTTCAGATCGTTTCCGTCGTTCAGATCGTTTCCGTCGTTCAGTTCGTTTCCGTCGTTCAGATCGTTTCCGTCGCTCAGATCGTTTCAGTCGTTCAGATCGTTTCTGTCGTTCAGATCGTTTCCGTCGTTCAGGTCGTTTCCGTCGTTCAGGTCGTTTCCGTCGTTCAGGTCGTTTCCATCGTTCAGCTCTTTTCAATCGTTCAGATCGTTTCTGTCGTTCAGGTCGTTTCCGTCGTTCAGGTCGTTTCCGTCGTTCAGATCGTTTCAGTCGTTCAGATCGTTTCCGTCGTTCAGATCGTTTAAGTCGTTCAGATCGTTTCAGTCGTTCAGATCGTTTCAGTCGTTCAGATCGTTTCCGTCGTTCAGATCGTTTCAGTCGTTCAGATCGTTTCAGTCGTTCAGATCGTTTCAGTCGTTCAGATCGTTTCCGTCGTTCAGATCGTTTCAGTCGTTCAGATCGTTTACCTCATCAACTCTTTTCAGTCGTTCAGATCGTTTCAGTCGTTCAGATCGTTTCCGTCGTTCAGATCGTTTCCGTCGTTCAGATCGTTTAAGTCGTTCAGATCGTTTCCGTCGTTCAGATCGTTTCCGTCGTTCAGATCGTTTAAGTCGTTCAGATCGTTTCCGTCGTTCAGATCGTTTCCGTCGTTCAGATCGTTTCAATCGTTCAGATCGTTTCCGTCGTTCAGATCGTTTCAGTCGTTCAGATCGTTTCAGTCGTTCAGCTTGTTTCCGTCGTTCAGATCGTTTCCGTCGTTCAGATCGTTTCCGTCGTTCAGTTCGTTTCCGTTGTTCAGATCGTTTCCGTCGCTCAGATCGTATCAGTCGTTCAGATCGTTTCTGTCGTTCAGGTCGTTTCCGTCGTTCAGATCGTTTCAGTCGTTCAGATCGTTTCCGTCGTTCAGATCGTTTCCGTCGTTCAGATCGTTTCAGTCGTTCAGATCGTTTACCTCATCAACTCTTTTCAGTCGTTCAGATCGTTTCAGTCGTTCAGATCGTGTCAGTCGTTCAGATCGTTTTCGTCGATGAGGTCGTTTCCGTCGTTCAGATCGTTTCAGTCGTTCAGTTCGTTTCCGTCGCTCAGATCGTTTCCGTCGTTCAGATCATTTTAGTCGTTCAAATCGTTTCCCTCATCAGCTCTTTTCAGTCTTTCAGATCGTTTCAGTCGTTCAGATCGTTTCAGTCGTTCAGATCGTTTCCGTCGTTCAGGTCGTTTCCGTCGTTCAGGTCGTTTCCATCGTTCAGCTCTTTTCAGTCGTTCAGATCGTTTCTGTCGTTCAGATCGTTTCGGTCGTTCAGATCGTTTCCGTCGTTCAGATCGTTTCCGTCGTTCAGTTCGTTTCCGTCGTTCAGATCGTTTCAGTCGTTCAGATCGTTTCTGTCCTTCAGATCGTTTCAGTCGTTCAGATCGTTTACCTCATCAACTCTTTTCAGTCGTTCAGATCGTTTCCGACGTTCAGATCGTTTCAGTCGTTCAGATCGTTTCAGTCGTTCAGATCGTTTACCTCATCAACTCTTTTCAGTCGTTCAGATCGTTTCAGTCGTTCAGATCGTTTCAGTCGTTCAGATCGTTTTCGTCGATGAGGTCGTTTCCGTCGTTCAGATCGTTTCAGTCGTTCAGTTCGTTTCCGTCGCTCAGATCGTTTCCGTCGTTCAGATCATTTTAGTCGTTCAAATCGTTTCCCTCATCAGCTCTTTTCAGTCTTTCAGATCGTTTCAGTCGTTCAGATCGTTTCTGTCGTTCAGATCGTTTCCGTCGTTCAGATCGTTTAAGTCGTTCAGATCGTTTACGTCGTTCAGATCGTTTCTGTCGTTCAGATCGTTTCCGTCGTTCAGATCGTTTACGTCGTTCAGTTCGTTTCCGTCGTTCAGATCGTTTCAGTCGTTCAGATCGTTTCCGTCGTTCAGATCGTTTCCGTCGTTCAGATCGTTTAAGTCGTTCAGATCGTTTCCGTCGTTCAGATCGTTTCAGTCGTTCAGATCGTTTCCGTCGTTCAGATCGTTTCAGTCGTTCAGATCGTTTCCGTCGCTCAGATCGTTTCAGTCGTTCAGATCGTTTCTGTCGTTCAGATCGTTTCCGTCGTTCAGGTCGTTTCCGTCGTTCAGGTCGTTTCCATCGTTCAGGTCGTTTCCATCGTTCAGCTCTTTTCAATCGTTCAGATCGTTTCTGTCGTTCAGGTCGTTTCCGTCGTTCAGGTCGTTTCCGTCGTTCAGATCGTTTCAGTCGTTCAGATCGTTTCCGTCGTTCAGATCGTTTAAGTCGTTCAGATCGTTTCAGTCGTTCAGATCGTTTCAGTCGTTCAGATCGTTTCCGTCGTTCAGATCGTTTCAGTCGTTCAGATCGTTTACCTCATCAACTCTTTTCAGTCGTTCAGATCGTTTCAGTCGTTCAGGTCGTTTCCGTCGTTCAGATCGTTTCAGTCGTTCAGATCGTTTCCGTCGTTCAGATCGTTTAAGTCGTTCAGATCGTTTCAGTCGTTCAGATCGTTTCCGTCGCTCAGATCGTTTCCGTCGTTCAGATCGTTTACGTCGTTCAGTTCGTTTCCGTCGTTCAGATCGTTTCAGTCGTTCAGATCGTTTCCGTCGTTCAGATCGTTTCCGTCGTTCAGATCGTTTAAGTCGTTCAGATCGTTTCCGTCGTTCAGATCGTTTCAGTCGTTCAGATCGTTTCCGTCGTTCAGATCGTTTCAGTCGTTCAGATCGTTTCCGTCGCTCAGATCGTTTCAGTCGTTCAGATCGTTTCTGTCGTTCAGATCGTTTCCGTCGTTCAGGTCGTTTCCGTCGTTCAGGTCGTTTCCATCGTTCAGGTCGTTTCCATCGTTCAGCTCTTTTCAATCGTTCAGATCGTTTCTGTCGTTCAGGTCGTTTCCGTCGTTCAGGTCGTTTCCGTCGTTCAGATCGTTTCAGTCGTTCAGATCGTTTCCGTCGTTCAGATCGTTTAAGTCGTTCAGATCGTTTCAGTCGTTCAGATCGTTTCAGTCGTTCAGATCGTTTCCGTCGTTCAGATCGTTTCAGTCGTTCAGATCGTTTACCTCATCAACTCTTTTCAGTCGTTCAGATCGTTTCAGTCGTTCAGGTCGTTTCCGTCGTTCAGATCGTTTCAGTCGTTCAGATCGTTTCCGTCGTTCAGATCGTTTAAGTCGTTCAGATCGTTTCAGTCGTTCAGATCGTTTCAGTCGTTCAGATCGTTTCCGTCGTTCAGATCGTTTCAGTCGTTCAGATCGTTTACCTCATCAACTCTTTTCAGTCGTTCAGATCGTTTCTGTCGTTCAGGTCGTTTCCGTCGTTCAGATCGTTTCAGTCGTTCAGATCGTTTCCGTCGTTCAGATCGTTTCCGTCGTTCAGATCGTTTCAGTCGTTCAGATCGTTTACCTCATCAACTCTTTTCAGTCGTTCAGATCGTTTCAGTCGTTCAGATCGTTTCAGTCGTTCAAATCGTTTCCCTCATCAGCTCTTTTCAGTCTTTCAGATCGTTTCCGTCGTTCAGATCGTTTCAGTCGTTCAGATCGTTTCAGTCGTTCAGATCGTTTCTGTCCTTCAGATCGTTTCAGTCGTTCAGATCGTTTACCTCATCAACTCTTTTCAGTCGTTCAGATCGTTTCAGTCGTTCAGATCGTTTCAGTCGTTCAAATCGTTTCCCTCATCAGCTCTTTTCAGTCTTTCAGATCGTTTCAGTCGTTCAGATCGTTTCCGTCGTTCAGATCGTTTCAGTCGTTCAGATCGTTTCAGTCGTTCAGTTCGTTTCCATCGTTCAGCTCTTTTCAATCGTTCAGATCGTTTCTGTCGTTCAGATCGTTTCCGTCGTTCAGGTCGTTTCCGTCGTTCAGGTCGTTTCCGTCGTTCAGATCGTTTCAGTCGTTCAGATCGTTTCCGTCGTTCAGATCGTTTCAGTCGTTCAGATCGTTTCCGTCGTTCAGATCGTTTCCGTCGTTCAGATCGTTTCCGTCGTTCAGATCGTTTCAGTCGTTCAGGTCGTTTACCTCATCAACTCTTTTCAGTCGTTCAGATCGTTTCAGTCGTTCAGATCGTTTCCGTCGTTCAGATCGTTTAAGTCGTTCAGATCGTTTCCGTCGTTCAGATCGTTTCCGTCGTTCAGATCGTTTCAGTCGTTCAGATCGTTTCCGTCGTTCAGATCGTTTCAGTCGTTCAGATCGTTTCAGTCGTTCAGCTCGTTTCCGTCGTTCAGATCGTTTCCGTCGTTCAGATCGTTTCCGTCGTTCAGTTCGTTTCCGTTGTTCAGATCGTTTCCGTCGCTCAGATCGTATCAGTCGTTCAGATCGTTTCTGTCGTTCAGATCGTTTCCGTCGTTCAGATCGTTTCAGTCGTTCAGATCGTTTCCGTCGTTCAGATCGTTTCAGTCGTTCAGATCGTTTCCGTCGTTCAGATCGTTTCCGTCGTTCAGATCGTTTCAGTCGTTCAGGTCGTTTACCTCATCAACTCTTTTCAGTCGTTCAGATCGTTTCAGTCGTTCAGATCGTGTCAGTCGTTCAGATCGTTTTCGTCGATGAGGTCGTTTCCGTCGTTCAGATCGTTTCAGTCGTTCAGTTCGTTTCCGTCGCTCAGATCGTTTCCGTCGTTCAGATCATTTTAGTCGTTCAAATCGTTTCCCTCATCAGCTCTTTTCAGTCTTTCAGATCGTTTCAGCCGTTCAGATCGTTTCTGTCGTTCAGATCGTTTCCGTCGTTCAGATCGTTTAAGTCGTTCAGATCGTTTACGTCGTTCAGATCGTTTCCGTCGTTCAGATCGTTTCTGTCGTTCAGATCGTTTCCGTCGTTCAGATCGTTTCCGTCGTTCAGTTCGTTTCCGTCGTTCAGATCGTTTCAGTCGTTCAGATCGTTTCTGTCCTTCAGATCGTTTCAGTCGTTCAGATCGTTTACCTCATCAACTCTTTTCAGTCGTTCAGATCGTTTCCGTCGTTCAGATCGTTTCAGTCGTTCAGATCGTTTACCTCATCAACTCTTTTCAGTCGTTCAGATCGTTTCCGTCGTTCAGCTCTTTTCAGTCGTTCAGCTCTTTTCAGTCGTTCAGATCGTTTCTGTCGTTCAGATCGTTTCCGTCGTTCAGATCGTTTCAGTCGTTCAGATCGTTTACCTCATCAACTCTTTTCAGTCGTTCAGATCGTTTCAGTCGTTCAGATCGTTTCAGTCGTTCAGATCGTTTTCGTCGATGAGGTCGTTTCCGTCGTTCAGATCGTTTCAGTCGTTCAGTTCGTTTCCGTCGCTCAGATCGTTTCCGTCGTTCAGATCATTTTAGTCGTTCAAATCGTTTCCCTCATCAGCTCTTTTCAGTCTTTCAGATCGTTTCAGTCGTTCAGATCGTTTCTGTCGTTCAGATCGTTTCCGTCGTTCAGATCGTTTAAGTCGTTCAGATCGTTTACGTCGTTCAGATCGTTTCTGTCGTTCAGATCGTTTCCGTCGTTCAGATCGTTTACGTCGTTCAGTTCGTTTCCGTCGTTCAGATCGTTTCAGTCGTTCAGATCGTTTCCGTCGTTCAGATCGTTTCCGTCGTTCAGATCGTTTAAGTCGTTCAGATCGTTTCCGTCGTTCAGATCGTTTCAGTCGTTCAGATCGTTTCCGTCGTTCAGATCGTTTCAGTCGTTCAGATCGTGTCAGTCGTTCAGATCGTTTTCGTCGATGAGGTCGTTTCCGTCGTTCAGATCGTTTCAGTCGTTCAGTTCGTTTCCGTCGCTCAGATCGTTTCCGTCGTTCAGATCATTTTAGTCGTTCAAATCGTTTCCCTCATCAGCTCTTTTCAGTCTTTCAGATCGTTTCAGCCGTTCAGATCGTTTCTGTCGTTCAGATCGTTTCCGTCGTTCAGATCGTTTAAGTCGTTCAGATCGTTTACGTCGTTCAGATCGTTTCCGTCGTTCAGATCGTTTCTGTCGTTCAGATCGTTTCCGTCGTTCAGATCGTTTCCGTCGTTCAGTTCGTTTCCGTCGTTCAGATCGTTTCAGTCGTTCAGATCGTTTCTGTCCTTCAGATCGTTTCAGTCGTTCAGATCGTTTACCTCATCAACTCTTTTCAGTCGTTCAGATCGTTTCCGTCGTTCAGATCGTTTCAGTCGTTCAGATCGTTTACCTCATCAACTCTTTTCAGTCGTTCAGATCGTTTCCGTCGTTCAGCTCTTTTCAGTCGTTCAGCTCTTTTCAGTCGTTCAGATCGTTTCTGTCGTTCAGATCGTTTCCGTCGTTCAGATCGTTTCAGTCGTTCAGATCGTTTACCTCATCAACTCTTTTCAGTCGTTCAGATCGTTTCAGTCGTTCAGATCGTTTCAGTCGTTCAGATCGTTTTCGTCGATGAGGTCGTTTCCGTCGTTCAGATCGTTTCAGTCGTTCAGTTCGTTTCCGTCGCTCAGATCGTTTCCGTCGTTCAGATCATTTTAGTCGTTCAAATCGTTTCCCTCATCAGCTCTTTTCAGTCTTTCAGATCGTTTCAGTCGTTCAGATCGTTTCTGTCGTTCAGATCGTTTCCGTCGTTCAGATCGTTTAAGTCGTTCAGATCGTTTACGTCGTTCAGATCGTTTCTGTCGTTCAGATCGTTTCCGTCGTTCAGATCGTTTACGTCGTTCAGTTCGTTTCCGTCGTTCAGATCGTTTCAGTCGTTCAGATCGTTTCCGTCGTTCAGATCGTTTCCGTCGTTCAGATCGTTTAAGTCGTTCAGATCGTTTCCGTCGTTCAGATCGTTTCAGTCGTTCAGATCGTTTCCGTCGTTCAGATCGTTTCAGTCGTTCAGCTCGTTTCCGTCGTTCAGATCGTTTCCGTCGTTCAGATCGTTTCCGTCGTTCAGTTCGTTTCCGTCGTTCAGATCGTTTCCGTCGCTCAGATCGTTTCAGTCGTTCAGATCGTTTCTGTCGTTCAGATCGTTTCCGTCGTTCAGGTCGTTTCCGTCGTTCAGGTCGTTTCCATCGTTCAGGTCGTTTCCATCGTTCAGCTCTTTTCAATCGTTCAGATCGTTTCTGTCGTTCAGGTCGTTTCCGTCGTTCAGGTCGTTTCCGTCGTTCAGATCGTTTCCGTCGTTCAGATCGTTTAAGTCGTTCAGATCGTTTCAGTCGTTCAGATCGTTTCCGTCGTTCAGATCGTTTCAGTCGTTCAGATCGTTTACCTCATCAACTCTTTTCAGTCGTTCAGATCGTTTCAGTCGTTCAGGTCGTTTCCGTCGTTCAGATCGTTTCAGTCGTTCAGATCGTTTCCGTCGTTCAGATCGTTTAAGTCGTTCAGATCGTTTCAGTCGTTCAGATCGTTTCAGTCGTTCAGATCGTTTCCGTCGTTCAGATCGTTTCAGTCGTTCAGATCGTTTACCTCATCAACTCTTTTCAGTCGTTCAGATCGTTTCAGTCGTTCAGATCGTTTCCGTCGTTCAGATCGTTTCCGTCGTTCAGATCGTTTAAGTCGTTCAGATCGTTTCCGTCGTTCAGATCGTTTCCGTCGTTCAGATCGTTTAAGTCGTTCAGATCGTTTCCGTCGTTCAGATCGTTTCCGTCGTTCAGATCGTTTCAATCGTTCAGATCGTTTCCGTCGTTCAGATCGTTTCAGTCGTTCAGATCGTTTCAGTCGTTCAGCTTGTTTCCGTCGTTCAGATCGTTTCCGTCGTTCAGATCGTTTACCTCATCAACTCTTTTCAGTCGTTCAGATCGTTTCAGTCGTTCAGGTCGTTTCCGTCGTTCAGATCGTTTCAGTCGTTCAGATCGTTTCCGTCGTTCAGATCGTTTAAGTCGTTCAGATCGTTTCAGTCGTTCAGATCGTTTCAGTCGTTCAGATCGTTTCCGTCGTTCAGATCGTTTCAGTCGTTCAGATCGTTTACCTCATCAACTCTTTTCAGTCGTTCAGATCGTTTCAGTCGTTCAGATCGTTTCCGTCGTTCAGATCGTTTCCGTCGTTCAGATCGTTTAAGTCGTTCAGATCGTTTCCGTCGTTCAGATCGTTTCCGTCGTTCAGATCGTTTAAGTCGTTCAGATCGTTTCCGTCGTTCAGATCGTTTCCGTCGTTCAGATCGTTTCAGTCGTTCAGATCGTTTCCGTCGTTCAGATCGTTTCAGTCGTTCAGATCGTTTCAGTCGTTCAGCTTGTTTCCGTCGTTCAGATCGTTTCCGTCGTTCAGATCGTTTCCGTCGTTCAGTTCGTTTCCGTTGTTCAGATCGTTTCCGTCGCTCAGATCGTATCAGTCGTTCAGATCGTTTCTGTCGTTCAGGTCGTTTCCGTCGTTCAGATCGTTTCAGTCGTTCAGATCGTTTCCGTCGTTCAGATCGTTTCCGTCGTTCAGATCGTTTCAGTCGTTCAGATCGTTTACCTCATCAACTCTTTTCAGTCGTTCAGATCGTTTCAGTCGTTCAGATCGTGTCAGTCGTTCAGATCGTTTTCGTCGATGAGGTCGTTTCCGTCGTTCAGATCGTTTCAGTCGTTCAGTTCGTTTCCGTCGCTCAGATCGTTTCCGTCGTTCAGATCATTTTAGTCGTTCAAATCGTTTCCCTCATCAGCTCTTTTCAGTCTTTCAGATCGTTTCAGTCGTTCAGATCGTTTCAGTCGTTCAGATCGTTTCCGTCGTTCAGGTCGTTTCCGTCGTTCAGGTCGTTTCCATCGTTCAGCTCTTTTCAGTCGTTCAGATCGTTTCTGTCGTTCAGATCGTTTCGGTCGTTCAGATCGTTTCCGTCGTTCAGATCGTTTCCGTCGTTCAGTTCGTTTCCGTCGTTCAGATCGTTTCAGTCGTTCAGATCGTTTCTGTCCTTCAGATCGTTTCAGTCGTTCAGATCGTTTACCTCATCAACTCTTTTCAGTCGTTCAGATCGTTTCCGACGTTCAGATCGTTTCAGTCGTTCAGATCGTTTCAGTCGTTCAGATCGTTTACCTCATCAACTCTTTTCAGTCGTTCAGATCGTTTCAGTCGTTCAGATCGTTTCAGTCGTTCAGATCGTTTTCGTCGATGAGGTCGTTTCCGTCGTTCAGATCGTTTCAGTCGTTCAGTTCGTTTCCGTCGCTCAGATCGTTTCCGTCGTTCAGATCATTTTAGTCGTTCAAATCGTTTCCCTCATCAGCTCTTTTCAGTCTTTCAGATCGTTTCAGTCGTTCAGATCGTTTCCGTCGTTCAGATCGTTTCAGTCGTTCAGATCGTTTCAGTCGTTCAGTTCGTTTCCATCGTTCAGCTCTTTTCAATCGTTCAGATCGTTTCTGTCGTTCAGATCGTTTCCGTCGTTCAGGTCGTTTCCGTCGTTCAGGTCGTTTCCGTCGTTCAGATCGTTTCAGTCGTTCAGATCGTTTCCGTCGTTCAGATCGTTTCCGTCGTTCAGATCGTTTCCGTCGTTCAGTTCGTTTCAGTCGTTCAGATCGTTTCTGTCGTTCAGATCGTTTCCGTCGTTCAGTTCGTTTCAGTCGTTCAGATCGTTTCTGTCGTTCAGATCGTTTCCGTCGTTCAGGTCGTTTCCGTCGTTCAGGTCGTTTCCATCGTTCAGCTCTTTTCAGTCGTTCAGATCGTTTCTGTCGTTCAGATCGTTTCGGTCGTTCAGGTCGTTTCCGTCGTTCAGATCGTTTCCGTCGTTCAGATCGTTTCAGTCGTTCAGATCGTTTACCTCATCAACTCTTTTCAGTCGTTCAGATCGTTTCAGTCGTTCAGATCGTTTCAGTCGTTCAGATCGTTTTCGTCGATGAGGTCGTTTCCGTCGTTCAGATCGTTTCAGTCGTTCAGTTCGTTTCCGTCGCTCAGATCGTTTCCGTCGTTCAGATCATTTTAGTCGTTCAAATCGTTTCCCTCATCAGCTCTTTTCAGTCTTTCAGATCGTTTCAGTCGTTCAGATCGTTTCCGTCGTTCAGATCGTTTCCGTCGTTCAGATCGTTTCAGTCGTTCAGATCGTTTCCGTCGTTCAGGTCGTTTCCGTCGTTCAGATCGTTTAAGTCGTTCAGATCGTTTCCGTCGTTCAGATCGTTTCCGTCGTTCAGATCGTTTCCGTCGTTCAGATCGTTTCCGTCGTTCAGATCGTTTCAGTCGTTCAGGTCGTTTACCTCATCAACTCTTTTCAGTCGTTCAGATCGTATCAGTCGTTCAGATCGTTTCTGTCGTTCAGGTCGTTTCCGTCGTTCAGATCGTTTCAGTCGTTCAGATCGTTTCCGTCGTTCAGATCGTTTCCGTCGTTCAGATCGTTTCAGTCGTTCAGATCGTTTACCTCATCAACTCTTTTCAGTCGTTCAGATCGTTTCAGTCGTTCAGATCGTGTCAGTCGTTCAGATCGTTTTCGTCGATGAGGTCGTTTCCGTCGTTCAGATCGTTTCAGTCGTTCAGTTCGTTTCCGTCGCTCAGATCGTTTCCGTCGTTCAGATCATTTTAGTCGTTCAAATCGTTTCCCTCATCAGCTCTTTTCAGTCTTTCAGATCGTTTCAGTCGTTCAGATCGTTTCAGTCGTTCAGATCGTTTCCGTCGTTCAGGTCGTTTCCGTCGTTCAGGTCGTTTCCATCGTTCAGCTCTTTTCAGTCGTTCAGATCGTTTCTGTCGTTCAGATCGTTTCGGTCGTTCAGATCGTTTCCGTCGTTCAGATCGTTTCCGTCGTTCAGTTCGTTTCCGTCGTTCAGATCGTTTCAGTCGTTCAGATCGTTTCTGTCCTTCAGATCGTTTCAGTCGTTCAGATCGTTTACCTCATCAACTCTTTTCAGTCGTTCAGATCGTTTCCGACGTTCAGATCGTTTCAGTCGTTCAGATCGTTTCAGTCGTTCAGATCGTTTACCTCATCAACTCTTTTCAGTCGTTCAGATCGTTTCAGTCGTTCAGATCGTTTCAGTCGTTCAGATCGTTTTCGTCGATGAGGTCGTTTCCGTCGTTCAGATCGTTTCAGTCGTTCAGTTCGTTTCCGTCGCTCAGATCGTTTCCGTCGTTCAGATCATTTTAGTCGTTCAAATCGTTTCCCTCATCAGCTCTTTTCAGTCTTTCAGATCGTTTCAGTCGTTCAGATCGTTTCCGTCGTTCAGATCGTTTCAGTCGTTCAGATCGTTTCAGTCGTTCAGTTCGTTTCCATCGTTCAGCTCTTTTCAATCGTTCAGATCGTTTCTGTCGTTCAGATCGTTTCCGTCGTTCAGGTCGTTTCCGTCGTTCAGGTCGTTTCCGTCGTTCAGATCGTTTCAGTCGTTCAGATCGTTTCCGTCGTTCAGATCGTTTAAGTCGTTCAGATCGTTTCAGTCGTTCAGATCGTTTCCGTCGTTCAGATCGTTTAAGTCGTTCAGATCGTTTCCGTCGTTCAGATCGTTTCCGTCGTTCAGATCGTTTCAGTCGTTCAGATCGTTTCCGTCGTTCAGATCGTTTCCGTCGTTCAGATCGTTTCAGTCGTTCAGATCGTTTACCTCATCAACTCTTTTCAGTCGTTCAGATCGTTTCAGTCGTTCAGATCGTTTCAGTCGTTCAGATCGTTTTCGTCGATGAGGTCGTTTCCGTCGTTCAGATCGTTTCAGTCGTTCAGTTCGTTTCCGTCGCTCAGATCGTTTCCGTCGTTCAGATCATTTTAGTCGTTCAAATCGTTTCCCTCATCAGCTCTTTTCAGTCTTTCAGATCGTTTCAGTCGTTCAGATCGTTTCCGTCGTTCAGATCGTTTCCGTCGTTCAGATCGTTTAAGTCGTTCAGATCGTTTCCGTCGTTCAGATCGTTTCCGTCGTTCAGATCGTTTCCGTCGTTCAGATCGTTTCCGTCGTTCAGATCGTTTAAGTCGTTCAGATCGTTTCCGTCGTTCAGATCGTTTCAGTCGTTCAGATCGTTTCAGTCGTTCAGATCGTTTACGTCGTTCAGTTCGTTTCCGTCGTTCAGATCGTTTCAGTCGTTCAGATCGTTTCCGTCGTTCAGATCGTTTCCGTCGTTCAGATCGTTTAAGTCGTTCAGATCGTTTCCGTCGTTCAGATCGTTTCAGTCGTTCAGATCGTTTCCGTCGTTCAGATCGTTTCAGTCGTTCAGCTCGTTTCCGTCGTTCAGATCGTTTCCGTCGTTCAGATCGTTTCCGTCGTTCAGTTCGTTTCCGTCGTTCAGATCGTTTCCGTCGCTCAGATCGTTTCAGTCGTTCAGATCGTTTCTGTCGTTCAGATCGTTTCCGTCGTTCAGGTCGTTTCCGTCGTTCAGGTCGTTTCCATCGTTCAGGTCGTTTCCATCGTTCAGCTCTTTTCAATCGTTCAGATCGTTTCTGTCGTTCAGGTCGTTTCCGTCGTTCAGATCGTTTCCGTCGTTCAGATCGTTTAAGTCGTTCAGATCGTTTCAGTCGTTCAGATCGTTTCCGTCGTTCAGATCGTTTCAGTCGTTCAGATCGTTTACCTCATCAACTCTTTTCAGTCGTTCAGATCGTTTCAGTCGTTCAGGTCGTTTCCGTCGTTCAGATCGTTTCAGTCGTTCAGATCGTTTCCGTCGTTCAGATCGTTTAAGTCGTTCAGATCGTTTCAGTCGTTCAGATCGTTTCAGTCGTTCAGATCGTTTCCGTCGTTCAGATCGTTTCAGTCGTTCAGATCGTTTACCTCATCAACTCTTTTCAGTCGTTCAGATCGTTTCAGTCGTTCAGATCGTTTCCGTCGTTCAGATCGTTTCCGTCGTTCAGATCGTTTAAGTCGTTCAGATCGTTTCCGTCGTTCAGATCGTTTCCGTCGTTCAGATCGTTTAAGTCGTTCAGATCGTTTCCGTCGTTCAGATCGTTTCCGTCGTTCAGATCGTTTCAATCGTTCAGATCGTTTCCGTCGTTCAGATCGTTTCAGTCGTTCAGATCGTTTCAGTCGTTCAGCTTGTTTCCGTCGTTCAGATCGTTTCCGTCGTTCAGATCGTTTACCTCATCAACTCTTTTCAGTCGTTCAGATCGTTTCAGTCGTTCAGGTCGTTTCCGTCGTTCAGATCGTTTCAGTCGTTCAGATCGTTTCCGTCGTTCAGATCGTTTAAGTCGTTCAGATCGTTTCAGTCGTTCAGATCGTTTCAGTCGTTCAGATCGTTTCCGTCGTTCAGATCGTTTCAGTCGTTCAGATCGTTTACCTCATCAACTCTTTTCAGTCGTTCAGATCGTTTCAGTCGTTCAGATCGTTTCCGTCGTTCAGATCGTTTCCGTCGTTCAGATCGTTTAAGTCGTTCAGATCGTTTCCGTCGTTCAGATCGTTTCCGTCGTTCAGATCGTTTAAGTCGTTCAGATCGTTTCCGTCGTTCAGATCGTTTCCGTCGTTCAGATCGTTTCAATCGTTCAGATCGTTTCCGTCGTTCAGATCGTTTCAGTCGTTCAGATCGTTTCAGTCGTTCAGCTTGTTTCCGTCGTTCAGATCGTTTCCGTCGTTCAGATCGTTTCCGTCGTTCAGTTCGTTTCCGTTGTTCAGATCGTTTCCGTCGCTCAGATCGTATCAGTCGTTCAGATCGTTTCTGTCGTTCAGGTCGTTTCCGTCGTTCAGATCGTTTCAGTCGTTCAGATCGTTTCCGTCGTTCAGATCGTTTCCGTCGTTCAGATCGTTTCAGTCGTTCAGATCGTTTACCTCATCAACTCTTTTCAGTCGTTCAGATCGTTTCAGTCGTTCAGATCGTGTCAGTCGTTCAGATCGTTTTCGTCGATGAGGTCGTTTCCGTCGTTCAGATCGTTTCAGTCGTTCAGTTCGTTTCCGTCGCTCAGATCGTTTCCGTCGTTCAGATCATTTTAGTCGTTCAAATCGTTTCCCTCATCAGCTCTTTTCAGTCTTTCAGATCGTTTCAGTCGTTCAGATCGTTTCAGTCGTTCAGATCGTTTCCGTCGTTCAGGTCGTTTCCGTCGTTCAGGTCGTTTCCATCGTTCAGCTCTTTTCAGTCGTTCAGATCGTTTCTGTCGTTCAGATCGTTTCGGTCGTTCAGATCGTTTCCGTCGTTCAGATCGTTTCCGTCGTTCAGTTCGTTTCCGTCGTTCAGATCGTTTCAGTCGTTCAGATCGTTTCTGTCCTTCAGATCGTTTCAGTCGTTCAGATCGTTTACCTCATCAACTCTTTTCAGTCGTTCAGATCGTTTCCGACGTTCAGATCGTTTCAGTCGTTCAGATCGTTTCAGTCGTTCAGATCGTTTACCTCATCAACTCTTTTCAGTCGTTCAGATCGTTTCAGTCGTTCAGATCGTTTCAGTCGTTCAGATCGTTTTCGTCGATGAGGTCGTTTCCGTCGTTCAGATCGTTTCAGTCGTTCAGTTCGTTTCCGTCGCTCAGATCGTTTCCGTCGTTCAGATCATTTTAGTCGTTCAAATCGTTTCCCTCATCAGCTCTTTTCAGTCTTTCAGATCGTTTCAGTCGTTCAGATCGTTTCCGTCGTTCAGATCGTTTCAGTCGTTCAGATCGTTTCAGTCGTTCAGTTCGTTTCCATCGTTCAGCTCTTTTCAATCGTTCAGATCGTTTCTGTCGTTCAGATCGTTTCCGTCGTTCAGGTCGTTTCCGTCGTTCAGGTCGTTTCCGTCGTTCAGATCGTTTCAGTCGTTCAGATCGTTTCCGTCGTTCAGATCGTTTCCGTCGTTCAGATCGTTTCCGTCGTTCAGTTCGTTTCAGTCGTTCAGATCGTTTCTGTCGTTCAGATCGTTTCCGTCGTTCAGTTCGTTTCAGTCGTTCAGATCGTTTCTGTCGTTCAGATCGTTTCCGTCGTTCAGGTCGTTTCCGTCGTTCAGGTCGTTTCCATCGTTCAGCTCTTTTCAGTCGTTCAGATCGTTTCTGTCGTTCAGATCGTTTCGGTCGTTCAGGTCGTTTCCGTCGTTCAGATCGTTTCCGTCGTTCAGATCGTTTCAGTCGTTCAGATCGTTTACCTCATCAACTCTTTTCAGTCGTTCAGATCGTTTCAGTCGTTCAGATCGTTTCAGTCGTTCAGATCGTTTTCGTCGATGAGGTCGTTTCCGTCGTTCAGATCGTTTCAGTCGTTCAGTTCGTTTCCGTCGCTCAGATCGTTTCCGTCGTTCAGATCATTTTAGTCGTTCAAATCGTTTCCCTCATCAGCTCTTTTCAGTCTTTCAGATCGTTTCAGTCGTTCAGATCGTTTCCGTCGTTCAGATCGTTTCCGTCGTTCAGATCGTTTCAGTCGTTCAGATCGTTTCCGTCGTTCAGGTCGTTTCCGTCGTTCAGATCGTTTAAGTCGTTCAGATCGTTTCCGTCGTTCAGATCGTTTCCGTCGTTCAGATCGTTTCCGTCGTTCAGATCGTTTCCGTCGTTCAGATCGTTTCAGTCGTTCAGGTCGTTTACCTCATCAACTCTTTTCAGTCGTTCAGATCGTATCAGTCGTTCAGATCGTTTCTGTCGTTCAGGTCGTTTCCGTCGTTCAGATCGTTTCAGTCGTTCAGATCGTTTCCGTCGTTCAGATCGTTTCCGTCGTTCAGATCGTTTCAGTCGTTCAGATCGTTTACCTCATCAACTCTTTTCAGTCGTTCAGATCGTTTCAGTCGTTCAGATCGTGTCAGTCGTTCAGATCGTTTTCGTCGATGAGGTCGTTTCCGTCGTTCAGATCGTTTCAGTCGTTCAGTTCGTTTCCGTCGCTCAGATCGTTTCCGTCGTTCAGATCATTTTAGTCGTTCAAATCGTTTCCCTCATCAGCTCTTTTCAGTCTTTCAGATCGTTTCAGTCGTTCAGATCGTTTCAGTCGTTCAGATCGTTTCCGTCGTTCAGGTCGTTTCCGTCGTTCAGGTCGTTTCCATCGTTCAGCTCTTTTCAGTCGTTCAGATCGTTTCTGTCGTTCAGATCGTTTCGGTCGTTCAGATCGTTTCCGTCGTTCAGATCGTTTCCGTCGTTCAGTTCGTTTCCGTCGTTCAGATCGTTTCAGTCGTTCAGATCGTTTCTGTCCTTCAGATCGTTTCAGTCGTTCAGATCGTTTACCTCATCAACTCTTTTCAGTCGTTCAGATCGTTTCCGACGTTCAGATCGTTTCAGTCGTTCAGATCGTTTCAGTCGTTCAGATCGTTTACCTCATCAACTCTTTTCAGTCGTTCAGATCGTTTCAGTCGTTCAGATCGTTTCAGTCGTTCAGATCGTTTTCGTCGATGAGGTCGTTTCCGTCGTTCAGATCGTTTCAGTCGTTCAGTTCGTTTCCGTCGCTCAGATCGTTTCCGTCGTTCAGATCATTTTAGTCGTTCAAATCGTTTCCCTCATCAGCTCTTTTCAGTCTTTCAGATCGTTTCAGTCGTTCAGATCGTTTCCGTCGTTCAGATCGTTTCAGTCGTTCAGATCGTTTCAGTCGTTCAGTTCGTTTCCATCGTTCAGCTCTTTTCAATCGTTCAGATCGTTTCTGTCGTTCAGATCGTTTCCGTCGTTCAGGTCGTTTCCGTCGTTCAGGTCGTTTCCGTCGTTCAGATCGTTTCAGTCGTTCAGATCGTTTCCGTCGTTCAGATCGTTTAAGTCGTTCAGATCGTTTCAGTCGTTCAGATCGTTTCCGTCGTTCAGATCGTTTAAGTCGTTCAGATCGTTTCCGTCGTTCAGATCGTTTCCGTCGTTCAGATCGTTTCAGTCGTTCAGATCGTTTCCGTCGTTCAGATCGTTTCCGTCGTTCAGATCGTTTCAGTCGTTCAGATCGTTTACCTCATCAACTCTTTTCAGTCGTTCAGATCGTTTCAGTCGTTCAGATCGTTTCAGTCGTTCAGATCGTTTTCGTCGATGAGGTCGTTTCCGTCGTTCAGATCGTTTCAGTCGTTCAGTTCGTTTCCGTCGCTCAGATCGTTTCCGTCGTTCAGATCATTTTAGTCGTTCAAATCGTTTCCCTCATCAGCTCTTTTCAGTCTTTCAGATCGTTTCAGTCGTTCAGATCGTTTCCGTCGTTCAGATCGTTTCCGTCGTTCAGATCGTTTAAGTCGTTCAGATCGTTTCCGTCGTTCAGATCGTTTCCGTCGTTCAGATCGTTTCCGTCGTTCAGGTCGTTTCCGTCGTTCAGATCGTTTCCGTCGTTCAGATCGTTTCAGTCGTTCAGATCGTTTCAGTCGTTCAGATCGTTTACCTCATCAACTCTTTTCAGTCGTTCAGATCGTTTCAGTCGTTCAGATCGTTTCAGTCGTTCAGATCGTTTTCGTCGATGAGGTCGTTTCCGTCGTTCAGATCGTTTCAGTCGTTCAGTTCGTTTCCGTCGCTCAGATCGTTTCCGTCGTTCAGATCATTTTAGTCGTTCAAATCGTTTCCCTCATCAGCTCTTTTCAGTCTTTCAGATCGTTTAAGTCGTTCAGATCGTTTCCGTCGTTCAGATCGTTTCCGTCGTTCAGATCGTTTCCGTCGTTCAGATCGTTTCCGTCGTTCAGATCGTTTCAGTCGTTCAGGTCGTTTACCTCATCAACTCTTTTCAGTCGTTCAGATCGTTTCAGTCGTTCAGATCGTTTCCGTCATTCAGATCGTTTAAGTCGTTCAGATCGTTTCCGTCGATCAGATCGTTTCCGTCGTTCAGATCGTTTCAGTCGTTCAGATCGTTTCCGTCGTTCAGATCGTTTCAGTCGTTCAGATCGTTTCAGTCGTTCAGCTCGTTTCCGTCGTTCAGATCGTTTCCGTCGTTCAGATCGTTTCCGTCGTTCAGTTCGTTTCCGTTGTTCAGATCGTTTCCGTCGCTCAGATCGTATCAGTCGTTCAGATCGTTTCCGTCGTTCAGATCGTTTCCGTCGTTCAGATCGTTTCAGTCGTTCAGATCGTTTCCGTCGTTCAGATCGTTTCAGTCGTTCAGATCGTTTCCGTCGTTCAGATCGTTTCCGTCGTTCAGATCGTTTCAGTCGTTCAGGTCGTTTACCTCATCAACTCTTTTCAGTCGTTCAGATCGTTTCAGTCGTTCAGATCATGTCAGTCGTTCAGATCGTTTTCGTCGATGAGGTCGTTTCCGTCGTTCAGATCGTTTCAGTCGTTCAGTTCGTTTCCGTCGCTCAGATCGTTTCCGTCGTTCAGATCGTTTTAGTCGTTCAAATCGTTTCCCTCATCAGCTCTTTTCAGTCTTTCAGATCGTTTCAGCCGTTCAGATCGTTTCTGTCGTTCAGATCGTTTCCGTCGTTCAGATCGTTTAAGTCGTTCAGATCGTTTACGTCGTTCAGATCGTTTCCGTCGTTCAGATCGTTTCTGTCGTTCAGATCGTTTCCGTCGTTCAGATCGTTTCCGTCGTTCAGTTCGTTTCCGTCGTTCAGATCGTTTCAGTCGTTCAGATCGTTTCTGTCCTTCAGATCGTTTCAGTCGTTCAGATCGTTTACCTCATCAGCTCTTTTCAGTCTTTCAGATCGTTTCAGTCGTTCAGATCGTTTCTGTCGTTCAGATCGTTTCCGTCGTTCAGATCGTTTAAGTCGTTCAGATCGTTTACGTCGTTCAGATCGTTTCTGTCGTTCAGATCGTTTCCGTCGTTCAGATCGTTTACGTCGTTCAGTTCGTTTCCGTCGTTCAGATCGTTTCAGTCGTTCAGATCGTTTCCGTCGTTCAGTTCGTTTCTGTCGTTCAGATCGTTTCCGTCGTTCAGGTCGTTTCCGTCGTTCAGGTCGTTTCCATCGTTCAGGTCGTTTCCATCGTTCAGCTCTTTTCAATCGTTCAGATCGTTTCTGTCGTTCAGGTCGTTTCCGTCGTTCAGGTCGTTTCCGTCGTTCAGATCGTTTCAGTCGTTTAGATCGTTTCCGTCGTTCAGATCGTTTAAGTCGTTCAGATCGTTTCAGTCGTTCAGATCGTTTCAGTCGTTCAGATCGTTTCCGTCGTTCAGATCGTTTCAGTCGTTCAGATCGTTTACCTCATCAACTCTTTTCAGTCGTTCAGATCGTTTCAGTCGTTCAGGTCGTTTCCGTCGTTCAGATCGTTTCAGTCGTTCAGATCGTTTCAGTCGTTCAGATCGTTTCCGTCGTTCAGATCGTTTCAGTCGTTCAGATCGTTTACCTCATCAACTCTTTTCAGTCGTTCAGATCGTTTCAGTCGTTCAGATCGTTTCCGTCGTTCAGATCGTTTCCGTCGTTCAGATCGTTTAAGTCGTTCAGATCGTTTCCGTCGTTCAGATCGTTTCCGTCGTTCAGATCGTTTAAGTCGTTCAGATCGTTTCCGTCGTTCAGATCGTTTCCGTCGTTCAGATCGTTTCAATCGTTCAGATCGTTTCCGTCGTTCAGATCGTTTCAGTCGTTCAGATCGTTTCTGTCCTTCAGATCGTTTCAGTCGTTCAGATCGTTTCTGTCCTTCAGATCGTTTCAGTCGTTCAGATCGTTTACCTCATCAACTCTTTTCAGTCGTTCAGATCGTTTCCGACGTTCAGATCGTTTCAGTCGTTCAGATCGTTTTCGTCGATGAGGTCGTTTCCGTCGTTCAGATCGTTTCAGTCGTTCAGTTCGTTTCCGTCGCTCAGATCGTTTCCGTCGTTCAGATCATTTTAGTCGTTCAAATCGTTTCCCTCATCAGCTCTTTTCAGTCTTTCAGATCGTTTCAGTCGTTCAGATCGTTTCCGTCGTTCAGATCGTTTCAGTCGTTCAGATCGTTTCAGTCGTTCAGTTCGTTTCCATCGTTCAGCTCTTTTCAATCGTTCAGATCGTTTCTGTCGTTCAGATCGTTTCCGTCGTTCAGGTCGTTTCCGTCGTTCAGGTCGTTTCCGTCGTTCAGATCGTTTCAGTCGTTCAGATAGTTTCCGTCGTTCAGATCGTTTAAGTCGTTCAGATCGTTTCCGTCGTTCAGATCGTTTCCGTCGTTCAGATCGTTTCAGTCGTTCAGATCGTTTCCGTCGTTCAGATCGTTTCAGTCGTTCAGATCGTTTCAGTCGTTCAGCTTGTTTCCGTCGTTCAGATCGTTTCCGTCGCTCAGATCGTATCAGTCGTTCAGATCGTTTCTGTCGTTCAGATCGTTTCCGTCGTTCAGATCGTTTCCGTCGTTCAGATCGTTTCAGTCGTTCAGATCGTTTCCGTCGTTCAGATCGTTTCCGTCGTTCAGATCGTTTCAGTCGTTCAGATCGTTTACCTCATCAACTCTTTTCAGTCGTTCAGATCGTTTCAGTCGTTCAGATCGTGTCAGTCGTTCAGATCGTTTTCGTCGATGAGGTCGTTTCCGTCGTTCAGATCGTTTCAGTCGTTCAGTTCGTTTCCGTCGCTCAGATCGTTTCCGTCGTTCAGATCATTTTAGTCGTTCAAATCGTTTCCCTCATCAGCTCTTTTCAGTCTTTCAGATCGTTTCCGTCGTTCAGATCGTTTCCGTCGTTCAGTTCGTTTCCGTCGTTCAGATCGTTTCAGTCGTTAAGATCGTTTCTGTCCTTCAGATCGTTTCAGTCGTTCAGATCGTTTACCTCATCAACTCTTTTCAGTCGTTCAGATCGTTTACCTCATCAACTCTTTTCAGTCGTTCAGATCGTTTCAGTCGTTCAGATCGTTTCAGTCGTTCAGATCGTTTTCGTCGATGAGGTCGTTTCCGTCGTTCAGATCGTTTCAGTCGTTCAGTTCGTTTCCGTCGCTCAGATCGTTTCCGTCGTTCAGATCATTTTAGTCGTTCAAATCGTTTCCCTCATCAGCTCTTTTCAGTCTTTCAGATCGTTTCAGTCGTTCAGCTCGTTTCCGTCGTTCAGATCGTTTCCGTCGTTCAGATCGTTTCCGTCGTTCAGTTCGTTTCCGTTGTTCAGATCGTTTCCGTCGCTCAGATCGTATCAGTCGTTCAGATCGTTTCTGTCGTTCAGATCGTTTCCGTCGTTCAGATCGTTTCAGTCGTTCAGATCGTTTCCGTCGTTCAGATCGTTTCAGTCGTTCAGATCGTTTCCGTCGTTCAGATCGTTTCCGTCGTTCAGATCGTTTCAGTCGTTCAGGTCGTTTACCTCATCAACTCTTTTCAGTCGTTCAGATCGTTTCAGTCGTTCAGATCGTGTCAGTCGTTCAGATCGTATCAGTCGTTCAGATCGTTTCTGTCGTTCAGATCGTTTCCGTCGTTCAGATCGTTTCAGTCGTTCAGATCGTTTCCGTCGTTCAGATCGTTTCAGTCGTTCAGATCGTTTCCGTCGTTCAGATCGTTTCCGTCGTTCAGATCGTTTCAGTCGTTCAGATCGTTTACCTCATCAACTCTTTTCAGTCGTTCAGATCGTTTCAGTCGTTCAGATCGTGTCAGTCGTTCAGATCGTGTCAGTCGTTCAGATCGTTTTCGTCGATGAGGTCGTTTCCGTCGTTCAGATCGTTTCAGTCGTTCAGTTCGTTTCCGTCGCTCAGATCGTTTCCGTCGTTCAGATCATTTTAGTCGTTCAAATCGTTTCCCTCATCAGCTCTTTTCAGTCTTTCAGATCGTTTCCGTCGTTCAGATCGTTTCCGTCGTTCAGTTTGTTTCCGTCGTTCAGATCGTTTCAGTCGTTCAGATCGTTTCTGTCCTTCAGATCGTTTCAGTCGTTCAGATCGTTTACCTCATCAACTCTTTTCAGTCGTTCAGATCGTTTCCGTCGTTCAGATCGTTTCAGTCGTTCAGATCGTTTCAGTCGTTCAGATCGTTTACCTCATCAACTCTTTTCAGTCGTTCAGATCGTTTCAGTCGTTCAGATCGTTTCAGTCGTTCAGATCGTTTTCGTCGATGAGGTCGTTTCCGTCGTTCAGATCGTTTCAGTCGTTCAGATCGTTTCCGTCGTTCAGATCGTTTCCGTCGTTCAGATCGTTTCAGTCGTTCAGGTCGTTTACCTCATCAACTCTTTTCAGTCGTTCAGATCGTTTCAGTCGTTCAGATCGTGTCAGTCGTTCAGATCGTTTACGTCGTTCAGATCGTTTCCGTCGTTCAGATCGTTTCCGTCGTTCAGATCGTTTCAGTCGTTCAGATCGTTTACCTCATCAGCTCTTTTCAGTCGTTCAGATCGTTTCTGTCGTTCAGATCGTTTCTGTCGTTCAGATCGTTTCCCTCATCAGCTCGTTTCCGTCGTTCAGATCGTTTCCGTCGTTCAGATCGTTTAAGTCGTTCAGATCGTTTCCGTCGTTCAGATCGTTTCAGTCGTTCGGATCGTTTACCTCATCAGCTCTTTTCAGTCTTTCAGATCGTTTCAGTCGTTCAGATCGTTTCTGTCGTTCAGATCGTTTCCGTCGTTCAGATCGTTTCCGTCGTTCAGATCTTTTCCGTCGTTCAGATCGTTTCTGTCGTTCAGATCGTTTCCGTCGTTCAGGTCGTTTCCGTCGTTCAGATCGTTTCCGTCGTTCAGATCGTTTAAGTCGTTCAGATCATTTCCCTCATCAGCTCTTTTCAGTCGTTCAGATCGTTTCTGTCGTTCAGATCGTTTCCGTCGTTCAGGTCGTTTCCGTCGTTCAGGTCGTTTCCATCGTTCAGCTCTTTTCAGTCGTTCAGATCGTTTCTGTCGTTCAGATCGTTTCCGTCGTTCAGATCGTTTCTGTCGTTCAGATCTTTTCCGTCGTTCAGATCGTTTCCGTCGTTCAGATCGTTTCCGTCGTTCAGATCTTTTCCGTCGTTCAGATCGTTTCCGTCGTTCAGATCGTTTCCATCGTTCAGATCGTTTCCGTCGTTCAGATCGTTTCAGTCGTTCAGATCGTTTCCGTCGTTCAGATCGTTTCAGTCGTTCAGATCGTTTCCGTCGTTCAGATCGTTTCCGTCGTTCAGATCGTTTCAGTCGTTCAGATCGTTTCCGTCGTTCAGATCGTTTCCGTCGCTCAGATCGTATCAGTCGTTCAGATCGTTTCTGTCGTTCAGATCGTTTCCGTCGTTCAGATCGTTTCAGTCGTTCAGATCGTTTCCGTCGTTCAGATCGTTTCAGTCGTTCAGATCGTTTCCGTCGTTCAGATCGTTTCCGTCGTTCAGATCGTTTCAGTCGTTCAGATCGTTTACCTCATCAACTCTTTTCAGTCGTTCAGATCGTTTCAGTCGTTCAGATTGTGTCAGTCGTTCAGTTCGTTTCCGTCGCTCAGATCGTTTCCGTCGTTCAGATCATTTTAGTCGTTCAAATCGTTTCCCTCATCAGCTCTTTTCAGTCTTTCAGATCGTTTCAGCCGTTCAGATCGTTTCTGTCGTTCAGATCGTTTCCGTCGTTCAGATCGTTTAAGTCGTTCAGATCGTTTACGTCGTTCAGATCGTTTCCGTCGTTCAGATCGTTTCTGTCGTTCAGATCGTTTCCGTCGTTCAGATCGTTTCAGTCGTTCAGATCGTTTCAGTCGTTCAGATCGTTTTCGTCGATGAGGTCGTTTCCGTCGTTCAGATCGTTTCAGTCGTTCAGTTCGTTTCCGTCGCTCAGATCGTTTCCGTCGTTCAGATCATTTTAGTCGTTCAAATCGTTTCCCTCATCAGCTCTTTTTAGTCTTTCAGATCGTTTCAGTCGTTCAGATCGTTTCTGTCGTTCAGATCGTTTCCGTCGTTCAGATCGTTTAAGTCGTTCAGATCGTTTACGTCGTTCAGATCGTTTCTGTCGTTCAGATCGTTTCCGTCGTTCAGATCGTTTCCGTCGTTCAGTTCGTTTCCGTCGTTCAGATCGTTTCAGTCGTTCAGATCGTTTACCTCATCAGCTCTTTTCAGTCGTTCAGATCGTTTCTGTCGTTCAGATCGTTTCAGTCGTTCAGATCGTTTCTGTCGTTCAGATCTTTTCAGTCGTTCAGATCGTTTCAGTCGTTCAGATCGTTTCAGTCCTTCAAATCGTTTCCCTCATCAGCTCGTTTCCGTCGTTCAGATCGTTTCTGTCGTTCAGATCGTTTCAGTCGTTCAGATCGTTTCCGTCGATGAGGTCGTTTCCGTCGTTCAGATCGTTTCAGTCGTTCAGATCATTTCCGTCGCTCAGATTGTTTCAGTCGTTCAGATCATTTCAGTCGTTCAGATCGTTTCTGTCGTTCAGATCGTTTCCGTCGTTCAGGTCGTTTCCGTCGTTCAGGTCGTTTTCATCGTTCAGCTCTTTTAAGTCGTTCAGATCGTTTCCGTCGTTCAGATCGTTTCCGTCGTTCAGATCGTTTCCGTCGTTCAGATCGTTTCCGTCGTTCAGATCGTTTCTGTCCTTCAGATCGTTTCAGTCCTTCAAATCGTTTCCCTCATCAGCTCGTTTCCGTCGTTCAGATCGTTTCTGTCCTTCAGATCGTTTCTGTCGTTCAGATCGTTTCCGTCGTTCAGATCGTTTCCGTCGTTCAGATCGTTTCAGTCGTTCAGATCTTTTCAGTCGTTCAGATCGTTTCTGTCCTTCAGATCGTTTCAGTCCTTCAAATCGTTTCCCTCATCAGCTCGTTTCCGTCGTTCAGATCGTTTCAGTCGTTCAGATCGTTTCAGTCGTTCAGAACGTTTCCGTCGTTCAGATCGTTTCAGTCGTTCAGATCTTTTCAGTCGTTCAGATCGTTTCTGTCGTTCAGATCGTTTAAGTCGTTCAGATCGTTTCTGTCGTTCAGATCGTTTCCGTCGTTCAGATCGTTTCCGTCGTTCAGATCGTTTCCGTCGTTCAGATCGTTTCTGTCCTTCAGATCGTTTCAGTCCTTCAAATCGTTTCCCTCATCAGCTCTTTTCAGTCTTTCAGATCGTTTCAGCCGTTCAGATCGTTTCTGTCGTTCAGATCGTTTCCGTCGTTCAGATCGTTTAAGTCGTTCAGATCGTTTACGTCGTTCAGATCGTTTCCGTCGTTCAGATCGTTTCTGTCGTTCAGATCGTTTCCGTCGTTCAGATCGTTTCAGTCGTTCAGATCGTTTCAGTCGTTCAGATCGTTTTCGTCGATGAGGTCGTTTCCGTCGTTCAGATCGTTTCAGTCGTTCAGTTCGTTTCCGTCGCTCAGATCGTTTCCGTCGTTCAGATCATTTTAGTCGTTCAAATCGTTTCCCTCATCAGCTCTTTTTAGTCTTTCAGATCGTTTCAGTCGTTCAGATCGTTTCTGTCGTTCAGATCGTTTCCGTCGTTCAGATCGTTTAAGTCGTTCAGATCGTTTACGTCGTTCAGATCGTTTCTGTCGTTCAGATCGTTTCCGTCGTTCAGATCGTTTCCGTCGTTCAGTTCGTTTCCGTCGTTCAGATCGTTTCAGTCGTTCAGATCGTTTACCTCATCAGCTCTTTTCAGTCGTTCAGATCGTTTCTGTCGTTCAGATCGTTTCAGTCGTTCAGATCGTTTCTGTCGTTCAGATCTTTTCAGTCGTTCAGATCGTTTCAGTCGTTCAGATCGTTTCAGTCCTTCAAATCGTTTCCCTCATCAGCTCGTTTCCGTCGTTCAGATCGTTTCTGTCGTTCAGATCGTTTCAGTCGTTCAGATCGTTTCCGTCGATGAGGTCGTTTCCGTCGTTCAGATCGTTTCAGTCGTTCAGATCATTTCCGTCGCTCAGATTGTTTCAGTCGTTCAGATCATTTCAGTCGTTCAGATCGTTTCTGTCGTTCAGATCGTTTCCGTCGTTCAGGTCGTTTCCGTCGTTCAGGTCGTTTTCATCGTTCAGCTCTTTTAAGTCGTTCAGATCGTTTCCGTCGTTCAGATCGTTTCCGTCGTTCAGATCGTTTCCGTCGTTCAGATCGTTTCCGTCGTTCAGATCGTTTCTGTCCTTCAGATCGTTTCAGTCCTTCAAATCGTTTCCCTCATCAGCTCGTTTCCGTCGTTCAGATCGTTTCTGTCCTTCAGATCGTTTCTGTCGTTCAGATCGTTTCCGTCGTTCAGATCGTTTCCGTCGTTCAGATCGTTTCAGTCGTTCAGATCTTTTCAGTCGTTCAGATCGTTTCTGTCCTTCAGATCGTTTCAGTCCTTCAAATCGTTTCCCTCATCAGCTCGTTTCCGTCGTTCAGATCGTTTCAGTCGTTCAGATCGTTTCAGTCGTTCAGATCGTTTCCGTCGTTCAGATCGTTTCAGTCGTTCAGATCTTTTCAGTCGTTCAGATCGTTTCTGTCGTTCAGATCGTTTAAGTCGTTCAGATCGTTTCTGTCGTTCAGATCGTTTCCGTCGTTCAGATCGTTTCCGTCGTTCAGATCGTTTCCGTCGTTCAGATCGTTTCTGTCCTTCAGATCGTTTCAGTCCTTCAAATCGTTTCCCTCATCAGCTCGTTTCCGTCGTTCAGATCGTTTCTGTCGTTCAGATCGTTTCAGACGTTCAGATCGTTTCAGTCGTTCAGATCGTTTCCGTCGTTAAGATCGTTTCCGTCATTCAGATCGTTTAAGTCGTTCAGATCGTTTCAGTCGTTCAGATCGTTTCCGTCGTTCAGATCGTTTCAGTCGTTCAGATCGTTTCTGTCGTTCAGATCGTTTAAGTCGTTCAGATCGTTTCCGTCGTTCAGATCGTTTCCGTCGTTCAGATCGTTTCCGTCGTTCAGCTCGTTTCCGTCGTTCAGATCGTTTCAGTCGTTCAGATCGTTTCAGTCGTTCAGATCGTTTCAGTCGTTCAGATCGTTTCCGTCGTTCAGTTCGTTTCCGTCGTTCAGGTCGTTTCCGTCGTTCAGTTCGTTTCCGTCGTTCAGATCGTTTCCGTCGTTCAGATCGTTTCAATCGTCCAGATCGTTTCAGTCCTTAAAGATCGTTTCAGTCGTTCAGCTCTTTTCAGTCGTTCAGCTCGTTTCCGTCGTTCAGATCGTTTCAGTCGTTCAGATCGTTTCAGTCGTTCACATCGTTTCAGTCGTTCAGATCATTTTAGTCATTCAGATCGTTTCTGTCGTTCAGATCTTTTCAGTCGTTCAGATCTTTTCAGTCGTTCAGATCGTTTCAGTCGTTCAGATCGTTTCAGTCGTTCAGATCGTTTCCGTCGTTCAGATCGTTTCAGTCGTTCAGATCGTTTACGTCGTTCAGATCGTTTCTGTCGTTCAGATCGTTTCCGTCGTTCAGATCGTTTAAGTCGTTCAGATCGTTTACGTCGTTCAGATCGTTTCCGTCGTTCAGATCGTTTCTGTCGTTCAGATCGTTTCCGTCGTTCAGATCGTTTCCGTCGTTCAGTTCGTTTCCGTCGTTCAGATCGTTTCAGTCGTTCAGATCGTTTCAGTCGTTCAGATCGTTTCAGTCGTTCGGATCGTTTACCTCATCAGCTCTTTTCAGTCTTTCAGATCATTTCAGTCATTCAGATCGTTTCTGTCGTTCAGATCGTTTCCGTCGTTCAGATCGTTTAAGTCGTTCAGATCGTTTACGTCGTTCAGATCGTTTCCGTCGTTCAGAACGTTTCAATCGTCCAGATCGTTTCAGTCCTTAAAGATCGTTTCAGTCGTTCAGCTCTTTTCAGTCGTTCAGCTCGTTTCCGTCGTTCAGATCGTTTCAGTCGTTCAGATCGTTTCAGTCGTTCAGATCGTTTCAGTCGTTCAGATCGTTTCCGTCGTTCAGCTCTTTTAAGTCGTTCAGATCGTTTCCGTCGTTCAGTTCGTTTCCGTCGTTCAGGTCGTTTCCGTCGTTCAGTTCGTTTCCGTCGTTCAGATCGTTTCCGTCGTTCAGATCGTTTCAATCGTCCAGATCGTTTCAGTCCTTAAAGATCGTTTCAGTCGTTCGGATCGTTTACCTCATCAGCTCTTTTCAGTCGTTCAGATCGTTTCAGTCGTTCAGTCGTTCAGATCGTTTACCTCATCAGCTCTTTTCAGTCTTTCAGATCGTTTCAGTCATTCAGATCGTTTCTGTCGTTCAGATCGTTTCCGTCGTTCAGATCGTTTAAGTCGTTCAGATCGTTTCCGTCGTTCAGATCGTTTCTGTCGTTCAGATCGTTTCCGTCGTTCAGATCGTTTCCGTCGTTCAGTTCGTTTCCGTCGTTCAGATCGTTTCAGTCGTTCAGATCGTTTCAGTCGTTCAGATCGTTTCCGTCGTTCAGATCGTTTCCGTCGTTCAGATCGTTTCCGTCGTTCAGTTCGTTTCCGTCGTTCAGATCGTTTCAGTCGTTCAGATCGTTTCAGTCGTTCAGATCGTTTCAGTCGTTCGGATCGTTTACCTCATCAGCTCTTTTCAGTCTTTCAGATCGTTTCAGTCATTCAGATCGTTTCTGTCGTTCAGATCGTTTCCGTCGTTCAGATCGTTTAAGTCGTTCAGATCGTTTACGTCGTTCAGATCGTTTCCGTCGTTCAGAGCGTTTCAATCGTCCAGATCGTTTCAGTCCTTAAAGATCGTTTCAGTCGTTCAGCTCTTTTCAGTCGTTCAGCTCGTTTCCGTCGTTCAGATCGTTTCAGTCGTTCAGATCGTTTCAGTCGTTCAGATCGTTTCAGTCGTTCAGATCGTTTCCGTCGTTCAGCTCTTTTAAGTCGTTCAGATCGTTTCCGTCGTTCAGTTCGTTTCCGTCGTTCAGGTCGTTTCCGTCGTTCAGTTCGTTTCCGTCGTTCAGATCGTTTCCGTCGTTCAGATCGTTTCAATCGTCCAGATCGTTTCAGTCCTTAAAGATCGTTTCAGTCGTTCAGATCGTTTACCTCATCAGCTCTTTTCAGTCTTTCAGATCGTTTCAGTCATTCAGATCGTTTCTGTCGTTCAGATCGTTTCCGTCGTTCAGATCGTTTAAGTCGTTCAGATCGTTTCCGTCGATCAGATCGTTTCTGTCGTTCAGATCGTTTCCGTCGTTCAGATCGTTTCCGTCGTTCAGTTCGTTTCCGTCGTTCAGATCGTTTCAGTCGTTCAGATCGTTTCAGTCGTTCAGATCGTTTCAGTCGTTCGGATCGTTTACCTCATCAGCTCTTTTCAGTCTTTCAGATCGTTTCAGTCGTTCAGATCGTTTCTGTCGTTCAGATCGTTTCCGTCGTTCAGATCGTTTAAGTCGTTCAGATCGTTTACGTCGTTCAGATCGTTTCTGTCGTTCAGATCGTTTCCGTCGTTCAGATCGTTTCCGTCGTTCAGTTCGTTTCCGTCGTTCAGATCGTTTCAGTCGTTCAGATCGTTTACCTCATCAGCTCTTTTCAGTCGTTCAGATCGTTTCTGTCGTTCAGATCGTTTCAGTCGTTCAGATCGTTTCTGTCGTTCAGATCTTTTCAGTCGTTCAGATCGTTTCAGTCGTTCAGATCGTTTCAGTCCTTCAAATCGTTTCCCTCATCAGCTCGTTTCCGTCGTTCAGATCGTTTCTGTCGTTCAGATCGTTTCAGTCGTTCAGATCGTTTCCGTCGATGAGGTCGTTTCCGTCGTTCAGATCGTTTCAGTCGTTCAGATCATTTCCGTCGCTCAGATTGTTTCAGTCGTTCAGATCATTTCAGTCGTTCAGATCGTTTCTGTCGTTCAGATCGTTTCCGTCGTTCAGGTCGTTTCCGTCGTTCAGGTCGTTTTCATCGTTCAGCTCTTTTAAGTCGTTCAGATCGTTTCCGTCGTTCAGATCGTTTCCGTCGTTCAGATCGTTTCCGTCGTTCAGATCGTTTCCGTCGTTCAGATCGTTTCTGTCCTTCAGATCGTTTCAGTCCTTCAAATCGTTTCCCTCATCAGCTCGTTTCCGTCGTTCAGATCGTTTCTGTCCTTCAGATCGTTTCCGTCGTTCAGATCGTTTCAGTCGTTCAGATCTTTTCAGTCGTTCAGATCGTTTCTGTCCTTCAGATCGTTTCAGTCCTTCAAATCGTTTCCCTCATCAGCTCGTTTCCGTCGTTCAGATCGTTTCAGTCGTTCAGATCGTTTCAGTCGTTCAGATCGTTTCCGTCGTTCAGATCGTTTCAGTCGTTCAGATCTTTTCAGTCGTTCAGATCGTTTATGTCGTTCAGATCGTTTAAGTCGTTCAGATCGTTTCTGTCGTTCAGATCGTTTCCGTCGTTCAGATCGTTTCCGTCGTTCAGATCGTTTCCGTCGTTCAGATCGTTTCTGTCCTTCAGATCGTTTCAGTCCTTCAAATCGTTTCCCTCATCAGCTCGTTTCCGTCGTTCAGATCGTTTCTGTCGTTCAGATCGTTTCAGTCGTTCAGATCGTTTCAGTCGTTCAGATCGTTTCCGTCGTTAAGATCGTTTCCGTCATTCAGATCGTTTAAGTCGTTCAGATCGTTTCAGTCGTTCAGATCGTTTCCGTCGTTCAGATCGTTTCAGTCGTTCAGATCGTTTCTGTCGTTCAGATCGTTTAAGTCGTTCAGATCGTTTCTGTCGTTCAGATCGTTTCTGTCGTTCAGATTGTTTCTATCGTTCAGCTGTTTTAAGTCGTTCAGATCGTTTCCGTCGTTCAGATCGTTTCCGTCGTTCAGATCGTTTCCGTCGTTCAGCTCGTTTCCGTCGTTCAGATCGTTTCAGTCGTTCAGATCGTTTCAGTCGTTCAGATCGTTTCAGTCGTTCAGATCGTTTCCGTCGTTCAGTTCGTTTCCGTCGTTCAGGTCGTTTCCGTCGTTCAGTTCGTTTCCGTCGTTCAGATCGTTTCCGTCGTTCAGATCGTTTCAATCGTCCAGATCGTTTCAGTCCTTAAAGATCGTTTCAGTCGTTCAGCTCTTTTCAGTCGTTCAGCTCGTTTCCGTCGTTCAGATCGTTTCAGTCGTTCAGATCGTTTCAGTCGTTCACATCGTTTCAGTCGTTCAGATCATTTTAGTCATTCAGATCGTTTCTGTCGTTCAGATCTTTTCAGTCGTTCAGATCTTTTCAGTCGTTCAGATCGTTTCAGTCGTTCAGATCGTTTCAGTCGTTCAGATCGTTTCCGTCGTTCAGATCGTTTCAGTCGTTCAGATCGTTTACGTCGTTCAGATCGTTTCTGTCGTTCAGATCGTTTCCGTCGTTCAGATCGTTTAAGTCGTTCAGATCGTTTACGTCGTTCAGATCGTTTCCGTCGTTCAGATCGTTTCTGTCGTTCAGATCGTTTCCGTCGTTCAGATCGTTTCCGTCGTTCAGTTCGTTTCCGTCGTTCAGATCGTTTCAGTCGTTCAGATCGTTTCAGTCGTTCAGATCGTTTCAGTCGTTCGGATCGTTTACCTCATCAGCTCTTTTCAGTCTTTCAGATCGTTTCAGTCATTCAGATCGTTTCTGTCGTTCAGATCGTTTCCGTCGTTCAGATCGTTTAAGTCGTTCAGATCGTTTACGTCGTTCAGATCGTTTCCGTCGTTCAGAACGTTTCAATCGTCCAGATCGTTTCAGTCCTTAAAGATCGTTTCAGTCGTTCAGCTCTTTTCAGTCGTTCAGCTCGTTTCCGTCGTTCAGATCGTTTCAGTCGTTCAGATCGTTTCAGTCGTTCAGATCGTTTCAGTCGTTCAGATCGTTTCCGTCGTTCAGCTCTTTTAAGTCGTTCAGATCGTTTCCGTCGTTCAGTTCGTTTCCGTCGTTCAGGTCGTTTCCGTCGTTCAGTTCGTTTCCGTCGTTCAGATCGTTTCCGTCGTTCAGATCGTTTCAATCGTCCAGATCGTTTCAGTCCTTAAAGATCGTTTCAGTCGTTCGGATCGTTTACCTCATCAGCTCTTTTCAGTCGTTCAGATCGTTTCAGTCGTTCAGTCGTTCAGATCGTTTACCTCATCAGCTCTTTTCAGTCTTTCAGATCGTTTCAGTCATTCAGATCGTTTCTGTCGTTCAGATCGTTTCCGTCGTTCAGATCGTTTAAGTCGTTCAGATCGTTTCCGTCGTTCAGATCGTTTCTGTCGTTCAGATCGTTTCCGTCGTTCAGATCGTTTCCGTCGTTCAGTTCGTTTCCGTCGTTCAGATCGTTTCAGTCGTTCAGATCGTTTCAGTCGTTCAGATCGTTTCCGTCGTTCAGATCGTTTCAGTCGTTCAGATCGTTTCAGTCGTTCAGATCGTTTCAGTCATTCAGATCGTTTCTGTCGTTCAGATCGTTTCCGTCGTTCAGATCGTTTAAGTCGTACAGATCGTTTACGTCGTTCAGATCGTTTCCGTCGTTCAGATCGTTTCTGTCGTTCAGATCGTTTCCGTCGTTCAGATCGTTTCCGTCGTTCAGTTCGTTTCCGTCGTTCAGATCGTTTCAGTCGTTCAGATCGTTTCAGTCGTTCAGATCGTTTCAGTCGTTCGGATCGTTTACCTCATCAGCTCTTTTCAGTCTTTCAGATCGTTTCAGTCATTCAGATCGTTTCTGTCGTTCAGATCGTTTCCGTCGTTCAGATCGTTTAAGTCGTTCAGATCGTTTACGTCGTTCAGATCGTTTCCGTCGTTCAGAGCGTTTCAATCGTCCAGATCGTTTCAGTCCTTAAAGATCGTTTCAGTCGTTCAGCTCTTTTCAGTCGTTCAGCTCGTTTCCGTCGTTCAGATCGTTTCAGTCGTTCAGATCGTTTCAGTCGTTCAGATCGTTTCAGTCGTTCAGATCGTTTCCGTCGTTCAGCTCTTTTAAGTCGTTCAGATCGTTTCCGTCGTTCAGTTCGTTTCCGTCGTTCAGGTCGTTTCCGTCGTTCAGTTCGTTTCCGTCGTTCAGATCGTTTCCGTCGTTCAGATCGTTTCAATCGTCCAGATCGTTTCAGTCCTTAAAGATCGTTTCAGTCGTTCAGATCGTTTACCTCATCAGCTCTTTTCAGTCTTTCAGATCGTTTCAGTCATTCAGATCGTTTCTGTCGTTCAGATCGTTTCCGTCGTTCAGATCGTTTAAGTCGTTCAGATCGTTTCCGTCGATCAGATCGTTTCTGTCGTTCAGATCGTTTCCGTCGTTCAGATCGTTTCCGTCGTTCAGTTCGTTTCCGTCGTTCAGATCGTTTCAGTCGTTCAGATCGTTTCAGTCGTTCAGATCGTTTCAGTCGTTCGGATCGTTTACCTCATCAGCTCTTTTCAGTCTTTCAGATCGTTTCAGTCATTCAGATCGTTTCTGTCGTTCAGATCGTTTCCGTCGTTCAGATCGTTTAAGTCGTTCAGATCGTTTACGTCGTTCAGATCGTTTCCGTCGTTCAGATCGTTTCTGTCGTTCAGATCGTTTCCGTCGTTCAGTTCGTTTCCGTCGTTCAGATCGTTTCAGTCGTTCAGATCGTTTCAGTCGTTCAGATCGTTTCCGTCGTTCAGATCGTTTCAGTCGTTCAGATCGTTTCCGTCGTTCAGATCGTTTCAGTCGTTCAGATCGTTTCAGTCGTTCAGATCGTTTGCCTCATCAGCTCTTTTCAGTCTTTCAGATCGTTTCAGTCATTCAGATCGTTTCTGTCGTTCAGATCGTTTCAGTCGTTCAGATCGTTTCCGTCGTTCAGATCGTTTACGTCGTTCAGATCGTTTCCGTCGTTCAGATCGTTTCTGTCGTTCAGATCGTTTCAGTCGTTCAGATCGTTTCAGTCGTTCAGATCGTTTCAGTCGTTCGGATCGTTTACCTCATCAGCTCTTTTCAGTCGTTCAGATCGTTTCAGTCGTTCAGATCGTTTCAGTCGTTCAGATCGTTTCAGTCGTTCGGATCGTTTACCTCATCAGCTCTTTTCAGTCGTTCAGATCGTTTCAGTCGTTCAGATCGTTTCAGTCGTTCAGATCGTTTCCGTCGTTCAGCTCTTTTAAGTCGTTCAGATCGTTTCCGTCGTTCAGTTCGTTTCCGTCGTTCAGATCGTTTCCGTCGTTCAGATCGTTTCAATCGTCCAGATCGTTTCAGTCCTTAAAGATCGTTTCAGTCGTTCAGCTCTTTTCAGTCGTTCAGCTCGTTTCCGTCGTTCAGATCGTTTCAGTCGTTCAGATCGTTTCAGTCGTTCACATCGTTTCAGTCGTTCAGATCATTTCAGTCGTTCAGATCGTTTCTGTCGTTCAGATCTTTTCAGTCGTTCAGATCTTTTCAGTCGTTCAGATCGTTTCAGTCGTTCAGATCGTTTCAGTCGTTCAGATCGTTTACCTCATCAGCTCTTTTCAGTCTTTCAGATCGTTTCAGTCATTCAGATCGTTTCTGTCGTTCAGATCGTTTCCGTCGTTCAGATCGTTTAAGTCGTTCAGATCGTTTCCGTCGTTCAGATCGTTTCTGTCGTTCAGATCGTTTCCGTCGTTCAGATCGTTTCCGTCGTTCAGATCGTTTCAGTCGTTCAGATCGTTTCAGTCGTTCAGATCGTTTACGTCGTTCAGATCGTTTCCGTCGTTCAGATCGTTTCTGTCGTTCAGATCGTTTCCGTCGTTCAGTTCGTTTCCGTCGTTCAGATCGTTTCAGTCGTTCAGATCGTTTCAGTCGTTCAGATCGTTTCCGTCGTTCAGATCGTTTCAGTCGTTCAGATCGTTTCAGTCGTTCAGATCGTTTACCTCATCAACTCTTTTCAGTCGTTCAGATCTTTTCCGTCGTTCAGATCGTTTCTGTCGTTCAGATCGTTTCAGTCGTTCAGATCGTTTCCGTCGTTCAGGTCGTTTCCGTCGTTCAGGTCGTTTCCATCGTTCAGCTCTTTTCAGTCGTTCAGATCGTTTCTGTCGTTCAGATCGTTTCGGTCGTTCAGGTCGTTTCCGTCGTTCAGATCGTTTCCGTCGTTCAGATCGTTTAAGTCGTTCAGATCATTTCCCTCATCAGCTCTTTTCAGTCGTTCAGATCGTTTCTGTCGTTCAGATCGTTTCCGTCGTTCAGGTCGTTTCCGTCGTTCAGGTCGTTTCCATCGTTCAGCTCTTTTCAGTCGTTCAGATCGTTTCTGTCGTTCAGATCGTTTCCGTCGTTCAGATCGTTTCAGTCGTTCAGATCGTTTCTGTCGTTCAGATCTTTTCCGTCGTTCAGATCGTTTCAGTCGTTCAGATCGTTTCTGTCGTTCAGATCGTTTCCGTCGTTCAGGTCGTTTCCGTCGTTCAGGTCGTTTCCATCGTTCAGCTCTTTTCAGTCGTTCAGATCGTTTCTGTCGTTCAGATCGTTTCCGTCGTTCAGATCGTTTCAGTCGTTCAGATCGTTTCAGTCGTTCAGATCTTTTCAGTCGTTCAGATCGTTTCAGTCGTTCAGATCGTTTCAGTCGTTCAGATCGTTTCCGTCGTTCAGATCGTTTAAGTCGTTCAGATCGTTTCAGTCGTTCAGATCGTTTCAGTCGTTCAGATCGTTTCCGTCGTTCAGATCGTTTCAGTCGTTCAGATCGTTTCCGTCGTTCAGATCGTTTCCCTCATCAGCTCTTTTAAGTCGTTCAGATCGTTTCCGTCGTTCAGATCGTTTCCGTCGTTCAGATCGTTTCCGTCGTTCAGATCGTTTCAGTCGTTCAGATCGTTTCAGTCGTTCAGATCGTTTCAGTCCTTCAAATCGTTTCCCTCATCAGCTCGTTTCTGTCGTTCAGATCGTTTCCGTCGTTCAGATCGTTTCAGTCCTTAAAGATCGTTTCAGTCGTTCAGCTCTTTTCAGTCGTTCAGCTCGTTTCCGTCGTTCAGCTCTTTTCAGTCGTTCAGCTCGTTTCCGTCGTTCAGATCCTTTCAGTCGTTCAGATCGTTTCAGTCGTTCAGATCGTTTCAGTCGTTCAGATCGTTTCCGTCGTTCAGTTCGTTTCCGTCGTTCAGGTCGTTTCCGTCGTTCAGTTCGTTTCCGTCGTTCAGATCGTTTCCGTCGTTCAGATCGTTTCAGTCGTTCAGATCGTTTCAGTCGTTCAGATCGTTTCAGTCGTTCACATCGTTTCAGTCGTTCAGATCATTTTAGTCGTTCAGATCATTTCTGTCGTTCAGATCTTTTCAGTCGTTCAGATCTTTTCAGTCGTTCAGATCGTTTCAGTCGTTCAGATCGTTTACGTCGTTCAGATCGTTTCCGTCGTTCAGATCGTTTCCGTCGTTCAGATCGTTTCCGTCGTTCAGATCGTTTCCGTCGTTCAGTTCGTTTCCGTCGTTCAGATCGTTTCCGTCGTTCAGATCGTTTCTGTCGTTCAGATCGTTTCCGTCGTTCAGATCGTTTCCGTCGTTCAGTTCGTTTCCGTCGTTCAGATCGTTTCCGTCGTTCAGATCGTTTCTGTCGTTCAGATCGTTTCCGTCGTTCAGATCGTTTCCGTCGTTCAGTTCGTTTCCGTCGTTCAGATCGTTTCAGTCGTTCAGATCGTTTCAGTCGTTCAGATCGTTTCCGTCGTTCAGATCGTTTCAGTCGTTCAGATCGTTTCAGTCGTTCAGATCGTTTGCCTCATCAGCTCTTTTCAGTCTTTCAGATCGTTTCAGTCATTCAGATCGTTTCTGTCGTTCAGATCGTTTCAGTCGTTCAGATCGTTTCAGTCGTTCAGATCGTTTACCTCATCAGCTCTTTTCAGTCTTTCAGATCGTTTCAGTCATTCAGATCGTTTCTGTCGTTCAGATCGTTTCCGTCGTTCAGATCGTTTAAGTCGTTCAGATCGTTTACGTCGTTCAGATCGTTTCCGTCGTTCAGATCGTTTCTGTCGTTCAGATCGTTTCCGTCGTTCAGATCGTTTCCGTCGTTCAGTTCGTTTCCGTCGTTCAGATCGTTTCAGTCGTTCAGATCGTTTCAGTCGTTCAGATCGTTTCAGTCGTTCGGATCGTTTACCTCATCAGCTCTTTTCAGTCTTTCAGATCGTTTCAGTCATTCAGATCGTTTCTGTCGTTCAGATCGTTTCCGTCGTTCAGATCGTTTAAGTCGTTCAGATCGTTTACGTCGTTCAGATCGTTTCCGTCGTTCAGATCGTTTCCGTCGTTCAGCTCTTTTAAGTCGTTCAGATCGTTTCCGTCGTTCAGTTCGTTTCCGTCGTTCAGGTCGTTTCCGTCGTTCAGTTCGTTTCCGTCGTTCAGATCGTTTCCGTCGTTCAGATCGTTTCAATCGTCCAGATCGTTTCAGTCCTTAAAGATCGTTTCAGTCGTTCAGCTCTTTTCAGTCGTTCAGCTCGTTTCCGTCGTTCAGATCGTTTCAGTCGTTCAGATCGTTTCAGTCGTTCACATCGTTTCAGTCGTTCAGATCATTTCAGTCGTTCAGATCGTTTCTGTCGTTCAGATCTTTTCAGTCGTTCAGATCTTTTCAGTCGTTCAGATCGTTTCAGTCGTTCAGATCGTTTCAGTCGTTCAGATCGTTTACCTCATCAGCTCTTTTCAGTCTTTCAGATCGTTTCAGTCATTCAGATCGTTTCTGTCGTTCAGATCGTTTCCGTCGTTCAGATCGTTTAAGTCGTTCAGATCGTTTCCGTCGTTCAGATCGTTTCTGTCGTTCAGATCGTTTCCGTCGTTCAGATCGTTTCCGTCGTTCAGTTCGTTTCCGTCGTTCAGATCGTTTCAGTCGTTCAGATCGTTTCAGTCGTTCAGATCGTTTCAGTCGTTCGGATCGTTTACCTCATCAGCTCTTTTCAGTCTTTCAGATCGTTTCAGTCATTCAGATCGTTTCTGTCGTTCAGATCGTTTCCGTCGTTCAGATCGTTTAAGTCGTTCAGATCGTTTACGTCGTTCAGATCGTTTCCGTCGTTCAGATCGTTTCTGTCGTTCAGATCGTTTCCGTCGTTCAGTTCGTTTCCGTCGTTCAGATCGTTTCAGTCGTTCAGATCGTTTCAGTCGTTCAGATCGTTTCCGTCGTTCAGATCGTTTCAGTCGTTCAGATCGTTTCAGTCGTTCAGATCGTTTACCTCATCAACTCTTTTCAGTCGTTCAGATCTTTTCCGTCGTTCAGATCGTTTCTGTCGTTCAGATCGTTTCAGTCGTTCAGATCGTTTCCGTCGTTCAGGTCGTTTCCGTCGTTCAGGTCGTTTCCATCGTTCAGCTCTTTTCATTAGTTCAGATCTTTTCCGTCGTTCAGATCGTTTCCGTCGTTCAGATCGTTTCCGTCGTTCAGATCGTTTCAGTCGTTCAGATCGTTTCAGTCCTTCAAATCGTTTCCCTCATCAGCTCGTTTCTGTCGTTCAGATCGTTTCCGTCGTTCAGATCGTTTCAGTCCTTAAAGATCGTTTCAGTCGTTCAGATCGTTTAAGTCGTTCATATCGTTTCTGTCGTTCAGATCTTTTCAGTCGTTCAGATCGTTTCAGTCGTTCAGATCTTTTCCGTCGTTCAGATCATTTCAGTCGTTCAGATCGTTTCCCTCATCAGCTCTTTTCAGTCGTCCAGATCGTTTCTGTCGTTCAGATCGTTTCAGTCGTTCAGATCGTTTCTGTCGTTCAGATCTTTTCAGTCGTTCAGATCGTTTCAGTCGTTCAGATCTTTTCCGTCGTTCAGATCGTTTCTGTCGTTCAGATCGTTTCCGTCGTTCAGCTCTTTTAAGTCGTTCAGATCGTTTCCGTCGTTCAGTTCGTTTCCGTCGTTCAGGTCGTTTCCGTCGTTCAGTTCGTTTCCGTCGTTCAGATCGTTTCCGTCGTTCAGATCGTTTCAATCGTCCAGATCGTTTCAGTCCTTAAAGATCGTTTCAGTCGTTCAGCTCTTTTCAGTCGTTCAGCTCGTTTCCGTCGTTCAGATCGTTTCAGTCGTTCAGATCGTTTCAGTCGTTCACATCGTTTCAGTCGTTCAGATCATTTCAGTCGTTCAGATCGTTTCTGTCGTTCAGATCTTTTCAGTCGTTCAGATCTTTTCAGTCGTTCAGATCGTTTCAGTTGTTCAGATCGTTTCAGTCGTTCAGATCGTTTACCTCATCAGCTCTTTTCAGTCTTTCAGATCGTTTCAGTCATTCAGATCGTTTCTGTCGTTCAGATCGTTTCCGTCGTTCAGATCGTTTAAGTCGTTCAGATCGTTTCCGTCGTTCAGATCGTTTCTGTCGTTCAGATCGTTTCCGTCGTTCAGATCGTTTCCGTCGTTCAGTTCGTTTCCGTCGTTCAGATCGTTTCAGTCGTTCAGATCGTTTCAGTCGTTCAGATCGTTTCAGTCGTTCGGATCGTTTACCTCATCAGCTCTTTTCAGTCTTTCAGATCGTTTCAGTCATTCAGATCGTTTCTGTCGTTCAGATCGTTTCCGTCGTTCAGATCGTTTAAGTCGTTCAGATCGTTTACGTCGTTCAGATCGTTTCCGTCGTTCAGATCGTTTCTGTCGTTCAGATCGTTTCCGTCGTTCAGTTCGTTTCCGTCGTTCAGATCGTTTCAGTCGTTCAGATCGTTTCAGTCGTTCAGATCGTTTCCGTCGTTCAGATCGTTTCAGTCGTTCAGATCGTTTCAGTCGTTCAGATCGTTTACCTCATCAACTCTTTTCAGTCGTTCAGATCTTTTCCGTCGTTCAGATCGTTTCTGTCGTTCAGATCGTTTCAGTCGTTCAGATCGTTTCCGTCGTTCAGGTCGTTTCCGTCGTTCAGGTCGTTTCCATCGTTCAGCTCTTTTCATTAGTTCAGATCTTTTCCGTCGTTCAGATCGTTTCCGTCGTTCAGATCGTTTCCGTCGTTCAGATCGTTTCAGTCGTTCAGATCGTTTCAGTCCTTCAAATCGTTTCCCTCATCAGCTCGTTTCTGTCGTTCAGATCGTTTCCGTCGTTCAGATCGTTTCAGTCCTTAAAGATCGTTTCAGTCGTTCAGCTCTTTTCAGTCGTTCAGCTCGTTTCCGTCGTTCAGATCGTTTCAGTCGTCCAGATCGTTTCAGTCCTTAAAGATCGTTTCAGTCGTTCAGCTCTTTTCAGTCGTTCAGCTCGTTTCCGTCGTTCAGATCGTTTCAGTCGTTCAGATCGTTTCCGTCGTTCAGGTCGTTTCCGTCGTTCAGTTCGTTTCCGTCGTTCAGATCGTTTCCGTCGTTCAGATCGTTTCAATCGTCCAGATCGTTTCAGTCCTTAAAGATCGTTTCAGTCGTTCAGCTCTTTTCAGTCGTTCAGCTCGTTTCCGTCGTTCAGATCGTTTCAGTCGTTCACATCGTTTCAGTCGTTCAGATCATTTCAGTCGTTCAGATCGTTTCTGTCGTTCAGATCTTTTCAGTCGTTCAGATCTTTTCAGTCGTTCAGATCGTTTCAGTCGTTCAGATCGTTTCAGTCGTTCAGATCGTTTCCGTCGTTCAGATCGTTTCAGTCGTTCAGATCGTTTACGTCGTTCAGATCGTTTCCGTCGTTCAGATCGTTTCCGTCGTTCAGATCGTTTCCGTCGTTCAGATCGTTTCCGTCGTTCAGATCGTTTCCGTCGTTCAGTTCGTTTCCGTCGTTCAGATCGTTTCCGTCGTTCAGATCGTTTCCGTCGTTCAGATCGTTTCAGTCGTTCAGATCGTTTCAGTCGTTCAGATCGTTTCCGTCGTTCAGATCGTTTCAGTCGTTCAGATCGTTTACCTCATCAGCTGTTTTCAGTCTTTCAGATCGTTTCAGTCATTCAGATCGTTTCTGTCGTTCAGATCGTTTCCGTCGTTCAGATCGTTTAAGTCGTTCAGATCGTTTACGTCGTTCAGATCGTTTCCGTCGTTCAGATCGTTTCAATCGTCCAGATCGTTTCAGTCCTTAAAGATCGTTTCAGTCGTTCAGCTCTTTTCAGTCGTTCAGCTCGTTTCCGTCGTTCAGATCGTTTCAGTCGTTCAGATCGTTTCAGTCGTTCAGATCGTTTCCGTCGTTCAGCTCTTTTAAGTCGTTCAGATCGTTTCCGTCGTTCAGTTCGTTTCCGTCGTTCAAGGTCGTTTCCGTCGTTCAGTTCGTTTCCGTCGTTCAGCTCGTTTCCGTCGTTCAGATCGTTTCAGTCGTTCAGATCGTTTCAGTCGTTCACATCGTTTCAGTCGTTCAGATCATTTCAGTCGTTCAGATCGTTTCTGTCGTTCAGATCTTTTCAGTCGTTCAGATCTTTTCAGTCGTTCAGATCGTTTCAGTCGTTCAGATCGTTTACCTCATCAGCTCTTTTCAGTCTTTCAGATCGTTTCAGTCATTCAGATCGTTTCTGTCGTTCAGATCGTTTCCGTCGTTCAGATCGTTTAAGTCGTTCAGATCGTTTCCGTCGTTCAGATCGTTTCAATCGTCCGGATCGTTTCAGTCCTTAAAGATCGTTTCAGTCGTTCAGCTCTTTTCAGTCGTTCAGCTCGTTTCCGTCGTTCAGATCGTTTCAGTCGTTCACATCGTTTCAGTCGTTCAGATCGTTTCCGTCGTTCAGATCGTTTAAGTCGTTCAGATCGTTTCAGTCGTTCAGATCGTTTCAGTCGTTCAGATCGTTTCCGTCGTTCAGATCGTTTCCGTCGTTCAGTTCGTTTCCGTCGTTCAGATCGTTTCAGTCGTTCAGATCGTTTCAGTCGTTCAGATCGTTTCAGTCGTTCGGATCGTTTACCTCATCAGCTCTTTTCAGTCTTTCAGATCGTTTCAGTCATTCAGATCGTTTCTGTCGTTCAGATCGTTTCCGTCGTTCAGATCGTTTCCGTCGTTCAGATCGTTTACCTCATCAGCTCTTTTCAGTCTTTCAGATCGTTTCAGTCATTCAGATCGTTTCTGTCGTTCAGATCGTTTCCGTCGTTCAGGTCGTTTCCGTCGTTCAGATCGTTTACGTCGTTCAGATCGTTTCCGTCGTTCAGATCGTTTCTGTCGTTCAGATCGTTTCCGTCGTTCAGTTCGTTTCCGTCGTTCAGATCGTTTCAGTCGTTCAGATCGTTTCAGTCGTTCAGATCGTTTCCGTCGTTCAGATCGTTTCAGTCGTTCAGATCGTTTCAGTCGTTCAGATCGTTTACCTCATCAACTCTTTTCAGTCGTTCAGATCTTTTCCGTCGTTCAGATCGTTTCTGTCGTTCAGATCGTTTCAGTCGTTCAGATCGTTTCCGTCGTTCAGGTCGTTTCCGTCGTTCAGGTCGTTTCCATCGTTCAGCTCTTTTCATTAGTTCAGATCTTTTCCGTCGTTCAGATCGTTTCCGTCGTTCAGATCGTTTCCGTCGTTCAGATCGTTTCAGTCGTTCAGATCGTTTCAGTCCTTCAAATCGTTTCCCTCATCAGCTCGTTTCTGTCGTTCAGATCGTTTCCGTCGTTCAGATCGTTTCAGTCCTTAAAGATCGTTTCAGTCGTTCAGCTCTTTTCAGTCGTTCAGCTCGTTTCCGTCGTTCAGATCGTTTCAGTCGTCCAGATCGTTTCAGTCCTTAAAGATCGTTTCAGTCGTTCAGCTCTTTTCAGTCGTTCAGCTCGTTTCCGTCGTTCAGATCGTTTCAGTCGTTCAGATCGTTTCCGTCGTTCAGGTCGTTTCCGTCGTTCAGTTCGTTTCCGTCGTTCAGATCGTTTCCGTCGTTCAGATCGTTTCAATCGTCCAGATCGTTTCAGTCCTTAAAGATCGTTTCAGTCGTTCAGCTCTTTTCAGTCGTTCAGCTCGTTTCCGTCGTTCAGATCGTTTCAGTCGTTCACATCGTTTCAGTCGTTCAGATCATTTCAGTCGTTCAGATCGTTTCTGTCGTTCAGATCTTTTCAGTCGTTCAGATCTTTTCAGTCGTTCAGATCGTTTCCGTCGTTCAGATCGTTTCAGTCGTTCAGATCGTTTCAGTCGTTCAGATCGTTTACCTCATCAGCTCTTTTCAGTCTTTCAGATCGTTTCAGTCATTCAGATCGTTTCTGTCGTTCAGATCGTTTCCGTCGTTCAGATCGTTTAAGTCGTTCAGATCGTTTACGTCGTTCAGATCGTTTCCGTCGTTCAGATCGTTTCCGTCGTTCAGATCGTTTCCGTCGTTCAGATCGTTTCCGTCGTTCAGTTCGTTTCCGTCGTTCAGATCGTTTCCGTCGTTCAGATCGTTTCAGTCGTTCAGATCGTTTCAGTCGTTCAGATCGTTTACCTCATCAACTCTTTTCAGTCGTTCAGATCTTTTCCGTCGTTCAGATCGTTTCTGTCGTTCAAATCGTTTCAGTCGTTCAGATCGTTTCCGTCGTTCAGGTCGTTTCCGTCGTTCAGGTCGTTTCCATCGTTCAGCTCTTTTCAGTCATTCAGATCGTTTCTGTCGTTCAGATCGTTTCGGTCGTTCAGGTCGTTTCCGTCGTTCAGATCGTTTCCGTCGTTCAGATCGTTTAAGTCGTTCAGATCATTTCCCTCATCAGCTCTTTTCAGTCGTTCAGATCGTTTCTGTCGTTCAGATCGTTTCCGTCGTTCAGGTCGTTTCCGTCGTTCAGGTCGTTTCCATCGTTCAGCTCTTTTCAGTCGTTCAGATCGTTTCTGTCGTTCAGATCGTTTCCGTCGTTCAGATCGTTTCCGTCGTTCAGATCTTTTCCGTCGTTCAGATCGTTTCCGTCGTTCAGATCGTTTCCGTCGTTCAGGTCGTTTCCGTCGTTCAGATCGTTTCCGTCGTTCAGATCGTTTAAGTCGTTCAGATCATTTCCCTCATCAGCTCTTTTCAGTCGTTCAGATCGTTTCTGTCGTTCAGATCGTTTCCGTCGTTCAGGTCGTTTCCGTCGTTCAGGTCGTTTCCATCGTTCAGCTCTTTTCAGTCGTTCAGATCGTTTCTGTCGTTCAGATCGTTTCCGTCGTTCAGATCGTTTCAGTCGTTCAGATCGTTTCTGTCGTTCAGATCTTTTCCGTCGTTCAGATCGTTTCCGTCGTTCAGATCGTTTCCGTCGTTCAGATCTTTTCCGTCGTTCAGATCGTTTCCGTCGTTCAGATCGTTTCCGTCGTTCAGATCGTTTCCGTCGTTGAGATCGTTTCCGTCGTTCAGTTCGTTTCCGTCGTTCAGATCGTTTCAGTCGTTCAGATCGTTTACCTCATCAGCTCTTTTCAGTCGTTCAGATCGTTTCTGTCGTTCAGATCGTTTCTGTCGTTCAGATCGTTTCCCTCATCAGCTCGTTTCCGTCGTTCAGATCGTTTCCGTCGTTCAGATCGTTTCCGTCGTTCAGATCGTTTACGTCGTTCAGATCGTTTACGTCGTTCAGATCGTTTCTGTCGTTCAGATCGTTTCCGTCGTTCAGATCGTTTACGTCGTTCAGTTCGTTTCCGTCGTTCAGATCGTTTCAGTCGTTCAGATCGTTTCAGTCGTTCAGATCGTTTCAGTCGTTCGGATCGTTTACCTCATCAGCTCTTTTCAGTCTTTCAGATCGTTTCAGTCGTTCAGATCGTTTCTGTCGTTCAGATCGTTTCCGTCGTTCAGATCGTTTAAGTCGTTCAGATCGTTTACGTCGTTCAGATCGTTTACGTCGTTCAGATCGTTTCTGTCGTTCAGATCGTTTCCGTCGTTCAGTTCGTTTCCGTCGTTCAGATCGTTTCCGTCGTTCAGATCGTTTCAGTCGTTCAGATCGTTTCAGTCGTTCAGATCGTTTACCTCATCAACTCTTTTCAGTCGTTCAGATCTTTTCCGTCGTTCAGGTCGTTTAAGTCGTTCAGATCGTTTACGTCGTTCAGATCGTTTACGTCGTTCAGATCGTTTCTGTCGTTCAGATCGTTTCCGTCGTTCAGTTCGTTTCCGTCGTTCAGGTCGTTTCCATCGTTCAGCTCTTTTCAGTCGTTCAGATCGTTTCTGTCGTTCAGATCGTTTCGGTCGTTCAGGTCGTTTCCGTCGTTCAGATCGTTTCCGTCGTTCAGATCGTTTAAGTCGTTCAGATCATTTCCCTCATCAGCTCTTTTCAGTCGTTCAGATCGTTTCTGTCGTTCAGATCGTTTCCGTCGTTCAGGTCGTTTCCGTCGTTCAGGTCGTTTCCATCGTTCAGCTCTTTTCAGTCGTTCAGATCGTTTCCGTCGTTCAGATCGTTTCCGTCGTTCAGATCGTTTCAGTCGTTCAGATCGTTTCTGTCGTTCAGATCTTTTCCGTCGTTCAGATCGTTTCCGTCGTTCAGATCGTTTCCGTCGTTCAGATCTTTTCCGTCGTTCAGATCTTTTCCGTCGTTCAGATCGTTTCCGTCGTTCAGATCGTTTAAGTCGTTCAGATCGTTTCAGTCGTTCAGATCGTTTCAGTCCTTCAAATCGTTTCCCTCATCAGCTCGTTTCCGTCGTTCAGATCGTTTCTGTCGTTCAGATCGTTTCAGTCGTTCAGATCGTTTCCGTCGATGAGGTCGTTTCCGTCGTTCAGATCGTTTCAGTCGTTCAGATCGTTTCAGTCGTTCAGATCGTTTCAGTCCTTAAAGATCGTTTCAGTCGTTCAGCTCTTTTCACTCGTTCAGCTCGTTTCCGTCGTTCAGATCGTTTCAGTCGTTCAGATCGTTTCAGTCGTTCAGATCGTTTCAGTCGTTCAGATCGTTTCCGTCGTTCAGCTCTTTTAAGTCGTTCAGATCGTTTCCGTCGTTCAGTTCGTTTCCGTCGTTCAGGTCGTTTCCGTCGTTCAGTTCGTTTCCGTCGTTCAGATCGTTTCCGTCGTTCAGATCGTTTCAATCGTCCAGATCGTTTCAGTCCTTAAAGATCGTTTCAGTCGTTCAGCTCTTTTCAGTCGTTCAGCTCGTTTCCGTCGTTCAGATCGTTTCAGTCGTTCAGATCGTTTCAGTCGTTCACATCGTTTCAGTCGTTCAGATCATTTCAGTCGTTCAGATCGTTTCTGTCGTTCAGATCTTTTCAGTCGTTCAGATCTTTTCAGTCGTTCAGATCGTTTCAGTCGTTCAGATCGTTTCAGTCGTTCAGATCGTTTACCTCATCAGCTCTTTTCAGTCTTTCAGATCGTTTCAGTCATTCAGATCGTTTCTGTCGTTCAGATCGTTTCCGTCGTTCAGATCGTTTAAGTCGTTCAGATCGTTTCCGTCGTTCAGATCGTTTCTGTCGTTCAGATCGTTTCCGTCGTTCAGATCGTTTCCGTCGTTCAGTTCGTTTCCGTCGTTCAGATCGTTTCAGTCGTTCAGATCGTTTCAGTCGTTCAGATCGTTTCAGTCGTTCGGATCGTTTACCTCATCAGCTCTTTTCAGTCTTTCAGATCGTTTCAGTCATTCAGATCGTTTCTGTCGTTCAGATCGTTTCCGTCGTTCAGATCGTTTAAGTCGTTCAGATCGTTTACGTCGTTCAGATCGTTTCCGTCGTTCAGATCGTTTCTGTCGTTCAGATCGTTTCCGTCGTTCAGTTCGTTTCCGTCGTTCAGATCGTTTCAGTCGTTCAGATCGTTTCCGTCGTTCAGATCGTTTCAGTCGTTCAGATCGTTTCAGTCGTTCAGCTCGTTTCCGTCGTTCAGCTCTTTTCAGTCGTTCAGCTCGTTTCCGTCGTTCAGATCGTTTCAGTCGTCCAGATCGTTTCAGTCCTTAAAGATCGTTTCAGTCGTTCAGCTCTTTTCAGTCGTTCAGCTCGTTTCCGTCGTTCAGATCGTTTCAGTCGTTCAGATCGTTTCCGTCGTTCAGGTCGTTTCCGTCGTTCAGTTCGTTTCCGTCGTTCAGATCGTTTCCGTCGTTCAGATCGTTTCAATCGTCCAGATCGTTTCAGTCCTTAAAGATCGTTTCAGTCGTTCAGCTCTTTTCAGTCGTTCAGCTCGTTTCCGTCGTTCAGATCGTTTCAGTCGTTCACATCGTTTCAGTCGTTCAGATCATTTCAGTCGTTCAGATCGTTTCTGTCGTTCAGATCTTTTCAGTCGTTCAGATCTTTTCAGTCGTTCAGATCGTTTCAGTCGTTCAGATCGTTTCAGTCGTTCAGATCGTTTCCGTCGTTCAGATCGTTTCAGTCGTTCAGATCGTTTACGTCGTTCAGATCGTTTCCGTCGTTCAGATCGTTTACGTCGTTCAGATCGTTTACGTCGTTCAGATCGTTTCCGTCGTTCAGTTCGTTTCCGTCGTTCAGATCGTTTCCGTCGTTCAGATCGTTTCCGTCGTTCAGATCGTTTCAGTCGTTCAGATCGTTTCAGTCGTTCAGATCGTTTCCGTCGTTCAGATCGTTTCAGTCGTTCAGATCGTTTACCTCATCAGCTGTTTTCAGTCTTTCAGATCGTTTCAGTCATTCAGATCGTTTCTGTCGTTCAGATCGTTTCCGTCGTTCAGATCGTTTAAGTCGTTCAGATCGTTTACGTCGTTCAGATCGTTTCCGTCGTTCAGATCGTTTCAATCGTCCAGATCGTTTCAGTCCTTAAAGATCGTTTCAGTCGTTCAGCTCTTTTCAGTCGTTCAGCTCGTTTCCGTCGTTCAGATCGTTTCAGTCGTTCAGATCGTTTCAGTCGTTCAGATCATTTCAGTCGTTCAGATCGTTTCTGTCGTTCAGATCTTTTCAGTCGTTCAGATCTTTTCAGTCGTTCAGATCGTTTCAGTCGTTCAGATCGTTTCAGTCGTTCAGATCGTTTACCTCATCAGCTCTTTTCAGTCTTTCAGATCGTTTCAGTCATTCAGATCGTTTCTGTCGTTCAGATCGTTTCCGTCGTTCAGATCGTTTAAGTCGTTCAGATCGTTTACGTCGTTCAGATCGTTTACGTCGTTCAGATCGTTTCTGTCGTTCAGATCGTTTCCGTCGTTCAGATCGTTTACGTCATTCAGTTCGTTTCCGTCGTTCAGATCGTTTCAGTCGTTCAGATCGTTTCAGTCGTTCAGATCGTTTCAGTCGTTCGGATCGTTTACCTCATCAGCTCTTTTCAGTCTTTCAGATCGTTTCAGTCATTCAGATCGTTTCTGTCGTTCAGATCGTTTCCGTCGTTCAGATCGTTTAAGTCGTTCAGATCGTTTACGTCGTTCAGATCGTTTCCGTCGTTCAGATCGTTTCCGTCGTTCAGATCGTTTAAGTCGTTCAGATCGTTTACGTCGTTCAGATCGTTTCCGTCGTTCAGATCGTTTCCGTCGTTCAGATCGTTTCCGTCGTTCAGTTCGTTTCCGTCGTTCAGATCGTTTCAGTCGTTCAGATCGTTTCAGTCGATCAGATCGTTTCCGTCGTTCAGATCGTTTCAGTCGTTCAGATCGTTTACCTCATCAACTCTTTTCAGTCGTTCAGATCTTTTCCGTCGTTCAGATCGTTTCTGTCGTTCAGATCGTTTCAGTCGTTCAGATCGTTTCCGTCGTTCAGGTCGTTTCCGTCGTTCAGGTCGTTTCCATCGTTCAGCTCTTTTCAGTCGTTCAGATCGTTTCCGTCGTTCAGATCGTTTCGGTCGTTCAGGTCGTTTCCGTCGTTCAGATCGTTTCCGTCGTTCAGATCGTTTACGTCGTTCAGATCGTTTCCGTCGTTCAGATCGTTTCCGTCGTTCAGATCGTTTCCGTCGTTCAGATCGTTTCCGTCGTTCAGTTCGTTTCCGTCGTTCAGATCGTTTCCGTCGTTCAGATCGTTTCTGTCGTTCAGATCGTTTCCGTCGTTCAGATCGTTTCCGTCGTTCAGTTCGTTTCCGTCGTTCAGATCGTTTCAGTCGTTCAGATCGTTTCAGTCGTTCAGATCGTTTCCGTCGTTCAGATCGTTTCAGTCGTTCAGATCGTTTCAGTCGTTCAGATCGTTTACCTCATCAGCTCTTTTCAGTCTTTCAGATCGTTTCAGTCATTCAGATCGTTTCTGTCGTTCAGATCGTTTCCGTCGTTCAGATCGTTTAAGTCGTTCAGATCGTTTACGTCGTTCAGATCGTTTCCGTCGTTCAGATCGTTTCTGTCGTTCAGATCGTTTCCGTCGTTCAGATCGTTTCCGTCGTTCAGTTCGTTTCCGTCGTTCAGATCGTTTCAGTCGTTCAGATCGTTTCAGTCGTTCAGATCGTTTCAGTCGTTCGGATCGTTTACCTCATCAGCTCTTTTCAGTCGTTCAGCTCGTTTCCGTCGTTCAGATCGTTTCAGTCGTTCAGATCGTTTCAGTCGTTCAGATCGTTTCCGTCGTTCAGCTCTTTTAAGTCGTTCAGATCGTTTCCGTCGTTCAGTTCGTTTCCGTCGTTCAGGTCGTTTCCGTCGTTCAGTTCGTTTCCGTCGTTCAGCTCGTTTCCGTCGTTCAGATCGTTTCAGTCGTTCAGATCGTTTCAGTCGTTCAGATCATTTCAGTCGTTCAGATCGTTTCTGTCGTTCAGATCTTTTCAGTCGTTCAGATCTTTTCAGTCGTTCAGATCGTTTCAGTCGTTCAGATCGTTTCAGTCGTTCAGATCGTTTACCTCATCAGCTCTTTTCAGTCTTTCAGATCGTTTCAGTCATTCAGATCGTTTCTGTCGTTCAGATCGTTTCCGTCGTTCAGATCGTTTAAGTCGTTCAGATCGTTTACGTCGTTCAGATCGTTTCCGTCGTTCAGATCGTTTCTGTCGTTCAGATCGTTTCCGTCGTTCAGATCGTTTACGTCATTCAGTTCGTTTCCGTCGTTCAGATCGTTTCAGTCGTTCAGATCGTTTCAGTCGTTCAGATCGTTTCAGTCGTTCGGATCGTTTACCTCATCAGCTCTTTTCAGTCTTTCAGATCGTTTCAGTCATTCAGATCGTTTCTGTCGTTCAGATCGTTTCCGTCGTTCAGATCGTTTAAGTCGTTCAGATCGTTTACGTCGTTCAGATCGTTTACGTCGTTCAGATCGTTTCCGTCGTTCAGATCGTTTCTGTCGTTCAGATCGTTTCCGTCGTTCAGTTCGTTTCCGTCGTTCAGATCGTTTCAGTCGTTCAGATCGTTTCAGTCGATCAGATCGTTTCCGTCGTTCAGATCGTTTCAGTCGTTCAGATCGTTTACCTCATCAACTCTTTTCAGTCGTTCAGATCTTTTCCGTCGTTCAGATCGTTTCTGTCGTTCAGATCGTTTCAGTCGTTCAGATCGTTTCCGTCGTTCAGGTCGTTTCCGTCGTTCAGGTCGTTTCCATCGTTCAGCTCTTTTCAGTCGTTCAGATCGTTTCTGTCGTTCAGATCGTTTCGGTCGTTCAGGTCGTTTCCGTCGTTCAGATCGTTTCCGTCGTTCAGATCGTTTAAGTCGTTCAGATCATTTCCCTCATCAGCTCTTTTCAGTCGTTCAGATCGTTTCTGTCGTTCAGATCGTTTCCGTCGTTCAGGTCGTTTCCGTCGTTCAGGTCGTTTCCATCGTTCAGCTCTTTTCAGTCGTTCAGATCGTTTCTGTCGTTCAGATCGTTTCCGTCGTTCAGATCGTTTCAGTCGTTCAGATCGTTTCTGTCGTTCAGATCTTTTCCGTCGTTCAGATCGTTTCCGCCGTTCAGATCGTTTCCGTCGTTCAGATCTTTTCCGTCGTTCAGATCGTTTCCGTCGTTCAGATCGTTTCCGTCGTTCAGATCGTTTCCGTCGTTAAGTTCGTTTCCGTCGTTCAGATCGTTTCAGTCGTTCAGATCGTTTCCGTCGTTCAGATCGTTTCAGTCGTTCAGATCGTTTACCTCATCAGCTCTTTTCAGTCGTTCAGATCGTTTCTGTCGTTCAGATCGTTTCTGTCGTTCAGATCGTTTCCCTCATCAGCTCGTTTCCGTCGTTCAGATCGTTTCCGTCGTTCAGATCGTTTAAGTCGTTCAGATCGTTTCCGTCGTTCAGATCGTTTCCGTCGTTCAGATCGTTTCCGTCGTTCAGATTGTTTCCGTCGTTCAGTTCGTTTCCGTCGTTCAGATCGTTTCCGTCGTTCAGATCGTTTCAGTCGTTCAGATCGTTTCTGTCGTTCAGATCTTTTCCGTCGTTCAGATCGTTTCCGTCGTTCAGATCGTTTCCGTCGTTCAGATCTTTTCCGTCGTTCAGATCGTTTCCGTCGTTCAGATCGTTTCCGTCGTTCAGATCGTTTCCGTCGTTCAGATCGTTTCCGTCGTTAAGTTCGTTTCCGTCGTTCAGATCGTTTCAGTCGTTCAGATCGTTTACCTCATCAGCTCTTTTCAGTCGTTCAGATCGTTTCTGTCGTTCAGATCGTTTCTGTCGTTCAGATCGTTTCCCTCATCAGCTCGTTTCCGTCGTTCAGATCGTTTCCGTCGTTCAGATCGTTTAAGTCGTTCAGATCGTTTCCGTCGTTCAGATCGTTTCAGTCGTTCGGATCGTTTACCTCATCAGCTCTTTTCAGTCTTTCAGATCGTTTCAGTCGTTCAGATCGTTTCTGTCGTTCAGATCGTTTCCGTCGTTCAGATCGTTTCCGTCGTTCAGATCTTTTCCGTCGTTCAGATCGTTTCTGTCGTTCAGATCGTTTCCGTCGTTCAGGTCGTTTCCGTCGTTCAGATCGTTTCCGTCGTTCAGATCGTTTAAGTCGTTCAGATCATTTCCCTCATCAGCTCTTTTCAGTCGTTCAGATCGTTTCTGTCGTTCAGATCGTTTCCGTCGTTCAGGTCGTTTCCGTCGTTCAGGTCGTTTCCATCGTTCAGCTCTTTTCAGTCGTTCAGATCGTTTCTGTCGTTCAGATCGTTTCCGTCGTTCAGATCGTTTCTGTCGTTCAGATCTTTTCCGTCGTTCAGATCGTTTCCGTCGTTCAGATCGTTTCCGTCGTTCAGATCTTTTCCGTCGTTCAGATCGTTTCCGTCGTTCAGATCGTTTCCGTCGTTCAGATCGTTTCCGTCGTTCAGATCGTTTCTGTCGTTCAGATCGTTTCGGTCGTTCAGGTCGTTTCCGTCGTTCAGATCGTTTCCGTCGTTCAGATCGTTTAAGTCGTTCAGATCATTTCCCTCATCAGCTCTTTTCAGTCGTTCAGATCGTTTCTGTCGTTCAGATCGTTTCCGTCGTTCAGGTCGTTTCCGTCGTTCAGGTCGTTTCCATCGTTCAGCTCTTTTCAGTCGTTCAGATCGTTTCTGTCGTTCAGATCGTTTCCGTCGTTCAGATCGTTTCAGTCGTTCAGATCGTTTCTGTCGTTCAGATCTTTTCCGTCGTTCAGATCGTTTCCGTCGTTCAGATCGTTTCCGTCGTTCAGATCTTTTCCGTCGTTCAGATCGTTTCCGTCGTTCAGATCGTTTCCGTCGTTCAGATCGTTTCCGTCGTTGAGATCGTTTCCGTCGTTCAGTTCGTTTCCGTCGTTCAGATCGTTTCAGTCGTTCAGATCGTTTACCTCATCAGCTCTTTTCAGTCGTTCAGATCGTTTACCTCATCAGCTCTTTTCAGTCGTTCAGATCGTTTCTGTCGTTCAGATCGTTTCTGTCGTTCAGATCGTTTCCCTCATCAGCTCGTTTCCGTCGTTCAGATCGTTTCCGTCGTTCAGATCGTTTAAGTCGTTCAGATCGTTTACGTCGTTCAGATCGTTTCCGTCGTTCAGATCGTTTCTGTCGTTCAGATCGTTTCAGTCATTCAGATCGTTTCTGTCGTTCAGATCGTTTCCGTCGTTCAGATCGTTTAAGTCGTTCAGATCGTTTACGTCGTTCAGATCGTTTCCGTCGTTCAGATCGTTTCAATCGTCCAGATCGTTTCAGTCCTTAAAGATCGTTTCAGTCGTTCAGCTCTTTTCAGTCGTTCAGCTCGTTTCCGTCGTTCAGATCGTTTCAGTCGTTCAGATCGTTTCAGTCGTTCAGATCGTTTCCGTCGTTCAGCTCTTTTAAGTCGTTCAGATCGTTTCCGTCGTTCAGTTCGTTTCCGTCGTTCAGGTCGTTTCCGTCGTTCAGTTCGTTTCCGTCGTTCAGCTCGTTTCCGTCGTTCAGATCGTTTCAGTCGTTCAGATCGTTTCAGTCGTTCAGATCATTTCAGTCGTTCAGATCGTTTCTGTCGTTCAGATCTTTTCAGTCGTTCAGATCTTTTCAGTCGTTCAGATCGTTTCAGTCGTTCAGATCGTTTCAGTCGTTCAGATCGTTTACCTCATCAGCTCTTTTCAGTCTTTCAGATCGTTTCAGTCATTCAGATCGTTTCTGTCGTTCAGATCGTTTCCGTCGTTCAGATCGTTTAAGTCGTTCAGATCGTTTACGTCGTTCAGATCGTTTACGTCGTTCAGATCGTTTCTGTCGTTCAGATCGTTTCCGTCGTTCAGATCGTTTACGTCATTCAGTTCGTTTCCGTCGTTCAGATCGTTTCAGTCGTTCAGATCGTTTCAGTCGTTCAGATCGTTTCAGTCGTTCGGATCGTTTACCTCATCAGCTCTTTTCAGTCTTTCAGATCGTTTCAGTCATTCAGATCGTTTCTGTCGTTCAGATCGTTTCCGTCGTTCAGATCGTTTAAGTCGTTCAGATCGTTTACGTCGTTCAGATCGTTTCCGTCGTTCAGATCGTTTCCGTCGTTCAGATCGTTTAAGTCGTTCAGATCGTTTACGTCGTTCAGATCGTTTCCGTCGTTCAGATCGTTTCCGTCGTTCAGATCGTTTCCGTCGTTCAGTTCGTTTCCGTCGTTCAGATCGTTTCAGTCGTTCAGATCGTTTCAGTCGATCAGATCGTTTCCGTCGTTCAGATCGTTTCAGTCGTTCAGATCGTTTACCTCATCAACTCTTTTCAGTCGTTCAGATCTTTTCCGTCGTTCAGATCGTTTCTGTCGTTCAGATCGTTTCAGTCGTTCAGATCGTTTCCGTCGTTCAGGTCGTTTCCGTCGTTCAGGTCGTTTCCATCGTTCAGCTCTTTTCAGTCGTTCAGATCGTTTCCGTCGTTCAGATCGTTTCGGTCGTTCAGGTCGTTTCCGTCGTTCAGATCGTTTCCGTCGTTCAGATCGTTTACGTCGTTCAGATCGTTTCCGTCGTTCAGATCGTTTCCGTCGTTCAGATCGTTTCCGTCGTTCAGATCGTTTCCGTCGTTCAGTTCGTTTCCGTCGTTCAGATCGTTTCCGTCGTTCAGATCGTTTCTGTCGTTCAGATCGTTTCCGTCGTTCAGATCGTTTCCGTCGTTCAGTTCGTTTCCGTCGTTCAGATCGTTTCAGTCGTTCAGATCGTTTCAGTCGTTCAGATCGTTTCCGTCGTTCAGATCGTTTCAGTCGTTCAGATCGTTTCAGTCGTTCAGATCGTTTACCTCATCAGCTCTTTTCAGTCTTTCAGATCGTTTCAGTCATTCAGATCGTTTCTGTCGTTCAGATCGTTTCCGTCGTTCAGATCGTTTCTGTCGTTCAGATCTTTTCAGTCGTTCAGATCTTTTCAGTCGTTCAGATCGTTTCAGTCGTTCAGATCGTTTCAGTCGTTCAGATCGTTTACCTCATCAGCTCTTTTCAGTCTTTCAGATCGTTTCAGTCATTCAGATCGTTTCTGTCGTTCAGATCGTTTCCGTCGTTCAGATCGTTTAAGTCGTTCAGATCGTTTCCGTCGTTCAGATCGTTTCAATCGTCCGGATCGTTTCAGTCCTTAAAGATCGTTTCAGTCGTTCAGCTCTTTTCAGTCGTTCAGCTCGTTTCCGTCGTTCAGATCGTTTCTGTCGTTCAGATCGTTTCCGTCGTTCAGATCGTTTCCGTCGTTCAGTTCGTTTCCGTCGTTCAGATCGTTTCAGTCGTTCAGATCGTTTCAGTCGTTCAGATCGTTTCAGTCGTTCGGATCGTTTACCTCATCAGCTGTTTTCAGTCTTTCAGATCGTTTCAGTCATTCAGATCGTTTCTGTCGTTCAGATCGTTTCCGTCGTTCAGATCGTTTAAGTCGTTCAGATCGTTTACGTCGTTCAGATCGTTTCCGTCGTTCAGATCGTTTCAATCGTCCAGATCGTTTCAGTCCTTAAAGATCGTTTCAGTCGTTCAGCTCTTTTCAGTCGTTCAGCTCGTTTCCGTCGTTCAGATCGTTTCAGTCGTTCAGATCGTTTCAGTCGTTCAGATCGTTTCCGTCGTTCAGCTCTTTTAAGTCGTTCAGATCGTTTCCGTCGTTCAGTTCGTTTCCGTCGTTCAGGTCGTTTCCGTCGTTCAGTTCGTTTCCGTCGTTCAGCTCGTTTCCGTCGTTCAGATCGTTTCAGTCGTTCAGATCGTTTCAGTCGTTCAGATCATTTCAGTCGTTCAGATCGTTTCTGTCGTTCAGATCTTTTCAGTCGTTCAGATCTTTTCAGTCGTTCAGATCGTTTCAGTCGTTCAGATCGTTTCAGTCGTTCAGATCGTTTACCTCATCAGCTCTTTTCAGTCTTTCAGATCGTTTCAGTCATTCAGATCGTTTCTGTCGTTCAGATCGTTTCCGTCGTTCAGATCGTTTAAGTCGTTCAGATCGTTTACGTCGTTCAGATCGTTTACGTCGTTCAGATCGTTTCTGTCGTTCAGATCGTTTCCGTCGTTCAGATCGTTTACGTCATTCAGTTCGTTTCCGTCGTTCAGATCGTTTCAGTCGTTCAGATCGTTTCAGTCGTTCAGATCGTTTCAGTCGTTCGGATCGTTTACCTCATCAGCTCTTTTCAGTCTTTCAGATCGTTTCAGTCATTCAGATCGTTTCTGTCGTTCAGATCGTTTCCGTCGTTCAGATCGTTTAAGTCGTTCAGATCGTTTACGTCGTTCAGATCGTTTCCGTCGTTCAGATCGTTTCCGTCGTTCAGATCGTTTAAGTCGTTCAGATCGTTTACGTCGTTCAGATCGTTTCCGTCGTTCAGATCGTTTCCGTCGTTCAGATCGTTTCCGTCGTTCAGTTCGTTTCCGTCGTTCAGATCGTTTCAGTCGTTCAGATCGTTTCAGTCGATCAGATCGTTTCCGTCGTTCAGATCGTTTCAGTCGTTCAGATCGTTTACCTCATCAACTCTTTTCAGTCGTTCAGATCTTTTCCGTCGTTCAGATCGTTTCTGTCGTTCAGATCGTTTCAGTCGTTCAGATCGTTTCCGTCGTTCAGGTCGTTTCCGTCGTTCAGGTCGTTTCCATCGTTCAGCTCTTTTCAGTCGTTCAGATCGTTTCCGTCGTTCAGATCGTTTCGGTCGTTCAGGTCGTTTCCGTCGTTCAGATCGTTTCCGTCGTTCAGATCGTTTACGTCGTTCAGATCGTTTCCGTCGTTCAGATCGTTTCCGTCGTTCAGATCGTTTCCGTCGTTCAGATCGTTTCCGTCGTTCAGTTCGTTTCCGTCGTTCAGATCGTTTCCGTCGTTCAGATCGTTTCTGTCGTTCAGATCGTTTCCGTCGTTCAGATCGTTTCCGTCGTTCAGTTCGTTTCCGTCGTTCAGATCGTTTCAGTCGTTCAGATCGTTTCAGTCGTTCAGATCGTTTCCGTCGTTCAGATCGTTTCAGTCGTTCAGATCGTTTCAGTCGTTCAGATCGTTTACCTCATCAGCTCTTTTCAGTCTTTCAGATCGTTTCAGTCATTCAGATCGTTTCTGTCGTTCAGATCGTTTCCGTCGTTCAGATCGTTTAAGTCGTTCAGATCGTTTACGTCGTTCAGATCGTTTCCGTCGTTCAGATCGTTTCTGTCGTTCAGATCGTTTCCGTCGTTCAGATCGTTTCCGTCGTTCAGTTCGTTTCCGTCGTTCAGATCGTTTCAGTCGTTCAGATCGTTTCAGTCGTTCAGATCGTTTCAGTCGTTCGGATCGTTTACCTCATCAGCTCTTTTCAGTCGTTCAGCTCGTTTCCGTCGTTCAGATCGTTTCAGTCGTTCAGATCGTTTCAGTCGTTCAGATCGTTTCCGTCGTTCAGCTCTTTTAAGTCGTTCAGATCGTTTCCGTCGTTCAGTTCGTTTCCGTCGTTCAGGTCGTTTCCGTCGTTCAGTTCGTTTCCGTCGTTCAGCTCGTTTCCGTCGTTCAGATCGTTTCAGTCGTTCAGATCGTTTCAGTCGTTCAGATCATTTCAGTCGTTCAGATCGTTTCTGTCGTTCAGATCTTTTCAGTCGTTCAGATCTTTTCAGTCGTTCAGATCGTTTCAGTCGTTCAGATCGTTTCAGTCGTTCAGATCGTTTACCTCATCAGCTCTTTTCAGTCTTTCAGATCGTTTCAGTCATTCAGATCGTTTCTGTCGTTCAGATCGTTTCCGTCGTTCAGATCGTTTAAGTCGTTCAGATCGTTTACGTCGTTCAGATCGTTTCCGTCGTTCAGATCGTTTCTGTCGTTCAGATCGTTTCCGTCGTTCAGATCGTTTACGTCATTCAGTTCGTTTCCGTCGTTCAGATCGTTTCAGTCGTTCAGATCGTTTCAGTCGTTCAGATCGTTTCAGTCGTTCGGATCGTTTACCTCATCAGCTCTTTTCAGTCTTTCAGATCGTTTCAGTCATTCAGATCGTTTCTGTCGTTCAGATCGTTTCCGTCGTTCAGATCGTTTAAGTCGTTCAGATCGTTTACGTCGTTCAGATCGTTTACGTCGTTCAGATCGTTTCCGTCGTTCAGATCGTTTCTGTCGTTCAGATCGTTTCCGTCGTTCAGTTCGTTTCCGTCGTTCAGATCGTTTCAGTCGTTCAGATCGTTTCAGTCGATCAGATCGTTTCCGTCGTTCAGATCGTTTCAGTCGTTCAGATCGTTTACCTCATCAACTCTTTTCAGTCGTTCAGATCTTTTCCGTCGTTCAGATCGTTTCTGTCGTTCAGATCGTTTCAGTCGTTCAGATCGTTTCCGTCGTTCAGGTCGTTTCCGTCGTTCAGGTCGTTTCCATCGTTCAGCTCTTTTCAGTCGTTCAGATCGTTTCTGTCGTTCAGATCGTTTCGGTCGTTCAGGTCGTTTCCGTCGTTCAGATCGTTTCCGTCGTTCAGATCGTTTAAGTCGTTCAGATCATTTCCCTCATCAGCTCTTTTCAGTCGTTCAGATCGTTTCTGTCGTTCAGATCGTTTCCGTCGTTCAGGTCGTTTCCGTCGTTCAGGTCGTTTCCATCGTTCAGCTCTTTTCAGTCGTTCAGATCGTTTCTGTCGTTCAGATCGTTTCCGTCGTTCAGATCGTTTCAGTCGTTCAGATCGTTTCTGTCGTTCAGATCTTTTCCGTCGTTCAGATCGTTTCCGCCGTTCAGATCGTTTCCGTCGTTCAGATCTTTTCCGTCGTTCAGATCGTTTCCGTCGTTCAGATCGTTTCCGTCGTTCAGATCGTTTCCGTCGTTAAGTTCGTTTCCGTCGTTCAGATCGTTTCAGTCGTTCAGATCGTTTCCGTCGTTCAGATCGTTTCAGTCGTTCAGATCGTTTACCTCATCAGCTCTTTTCAGTCGTTCAGATCGTTTCTGTCGTTCAGATCGTTTCTGTCGTTCAGATCGTTTCCCTCATCAGCTCGTTTCCGTCGTTCAGATCGTTTCCGTCGTTCAGATCGTTTAAGTCGTTCAGATCGTTTCCGTCGTTCAGATCGTTTCCGTCGTTCAGATCGTTTCCGTCGTTCAGATCGTTTCCGTCGTTCAGTTCGTTTCCGTCGTTCAGATCGTTTCCGTCGTTCAGATCGTTTCAGTCGTTCAGATCGTTTCTGTCGTTCAGATCTTTTCCGTCGTTCAGATCGTTTCCGTCGTTCAGATCGTTTCCGTCGTTCAGATCTTTTCCGTCGTTCAGATCGTTTCCGTCGTTCAGATCGTTTCCGTCGTTCAGATCGTTTCCGTCGTTCAGATCGTTTCCGTCGTTAAGTTCGTTTCCGTCGTTCAGATCGTTTCAGTCGTTCAGATCGTTTACCTCATCAGCTCTTTTCAGTCGTTCAGATCGTTTCTGTCGTTCAGATCGTTTCTGTCGTTCAGATCGTTTCCCTCATCAGCTCGTTTCCGTCGTTCAGATCGTTTCCGTCGTTCAGATCGTTTAAGTCGTTCAGATCGTTTCCGTCGTTCAGATCGTTTCCGTCGTTCAGATCGTTTCCGTCGTTCAGATCGTTTCCGTCGTTCAGATCGTTTCCGTCGTTCAGTTCGTTTCCGTCGTTCAGATCGTTTCAGTCGTTCAGATCGTTTCAGTCGTTCAGATCGTTTCAGTCGTTCGGATCGTTTACCTCATCAGCTCTTTTCAGTCTTTCAGATCGTTTCAGTCGTTCAGATCGTTTCTGTCGTTCAGATCGTTTCCGTCGTTCAGATCGTTTCCGTCGTTCAGATCTTTTCCGTCGTTCAGATCGTTTCTGTCGTTCAGATCGTTTCCGTCGTTCAGGTCGTTTCCGTCGTTCAGATCGTTTCCGTCGTTCAGATCGTTTAAGTCGTTCAGATCATTTCCCTCATCAGCTCTTTTCAGTCGTTCAGATCGTTTCTGTCGTTCAGATCGTTTCCGTCGTTCAGGTCGTTTCCGTCGTTCAGGTCGTTTCCATCGTTCAGCTCTTTTCAGTCGTTCAGATCGTTTCTGTCGTTCAGATCGTTTCCGTCGTTCAGATCGTTTCTGTCGTTCAGATCTTTTCCGTCGTTCAGATCGTTTCCGTCGTTCAGATCGTTTCCGTCGTTCAGATCTTTTCCGTCGTTCAGATCGTTTCCGTCGTTCAGATCGTTTCCGTCGTTCAGATCGTTTCCGTCGTTCAGATCGTTTCTGTCGTTCAGATCGTTTCGGTCGTTCAGGTCGTTTCCGTCGTTCAGATCGTTTCCGTCGTTCAGATCGTTTAAGTCGTTCAGATCATTTCCCTCATCAGCTCTTTTCAGTCGTTCAGATCGTTTCTGTCGTTCAGATCGTTTCCGTCGTTCAGGTCGTTTCCGTCGTTCAGGTCGTTTCCATCGTTCAGCTCTTTTCAGTCGTTCAGATCGTTTCTGTCGTTCAGATCGTTTCCGTCGTTCAGATCGTTTCAGTCGTTCAGATCGTTTCAGTCGTTCAGATCTTTTCCGTCGTTCAGATCGTTTCCGTCGTTCAGATCGTTTCCGTCGTTCAGATCTTTTCCGTCGTTCAGATCGTTTCCGTCGTTCAGATCGTTTCCGTCGTTCAGATCGTTTCCGTCGTTGAGATCGTTTCCGTCGTTCAGTTCGTTTCCGTCGTTCAGATCGTTTCAGTCGTTCAGATCGTTTACCTCATCAGCTCTTTTCAGTCGTTCAGATCGTTTACCTCATCAGCTCTTTTCAGTCGTTCAGATCGTTTCTGTCGTTCAGATCGTTTCTGTCGTTCAGATCGTTTCCCTCATCAGCTCGTTTCCGTCGTTCAGATCGTTTCCGTCGTTCAGATCGTTTAAGTCGTTCAGATCGTTTACGTCGTTCAGATCGTTTCCGTCGTTCAGATCGTTTCTGTCGTTCAGATCGTTTCCGTCGTTCAGATCGTTTCCGTCGTTCAGTTCGTTTCCGTCGTTCAGATCGTTTCCGTCGTTCAGATCGTTTCAGTCGTTCAGATCGTTTCAGTCGTTCAGATCGTTTACCTCATCAACTCTTTTCAGTCGTTCAGATCTTTTCCGTCGTTCAGATCGTTTCTGTCGTTCAGATCGTTTCAGTCGTTCAGATCGTTTCCGTCGTTCAGGTCGTTTCCGTCGTTCAGGTCGTTTCCATCGTTCAGCTCTTTTCAGTCGTTCAGATCGTTTCTGTCGTTCAGATCGTTTCGGTCGTTCAGGTCGTTTCCGTCGTTCGGATCGTTTCCGTCGTTCAGATCGTTTAAGTCGTTCAGATCATTTCCCTCATCAGCTCTTTTGAGTCGTTCAGATCGTTTCTGTCGTTCAGATCGTTTCCGTCGTTCAGGTCGTTTCCGTCGTTCAGGTCGTTTCCATCGTTCAGCTCTTTTCAGTCGTTCAGATCGTTTCTGTCGTTCAGATCGTTTCCGTCGTTCAGATCGTTTCAGTCGTTCAGATCGTTTCTGTCGTTCAGATCTTTTCCGTCGTTCAGATCGTTTCCGTCGTTCAGTTCGTTTCCGTCGTTCAGATCGTTTCAGTCGTTCAGATCGTTTACCTCATCAGCTCTTTTCAGTCGTTCAGATCGTTTCCGTCGTTCAGCTCTTTTCAGTCGTTCAGATCGTTTCCGTCGTTCAGATCGTTTCTGTCGTTCAGATCGTTTACCTCATCAGCTCTTTTCAGTCTTTCAGATCGTTTCAGTCGTTCAGATCGTTTCTGTCGTTCAGATCGTTTCCGTCGTTCAGATCGTTTAAGTCGTTCAGATCGTTTACGTCGTTCAGATCGTTTACGTCGTTCAGATCGTTTCTGTCGTTCAGATCGTTTCCGTCGTTCAGTTCGTTTCCGTCGTTCAGATCGTTTCCGTCGTTCAGATCGTTTCAGTCGTTCAGATCGTTTCAGTCGTTCAGATCGTTTACCTCATCAACTCTTTTCAGTCGTTCAGATCTTTTCCGTCGTTCAGGTCGTTTCCGTCGTTCAGGTCGTTTCCATCGTTCAGCTCTTTTCAGTCGTTCAGATCGTTTCTGTCGTTCAGATCGTTTCGGTCGTTCAGGTCGTTTCCGTCGTTCAGATCGTTTCCGTCGTTCAGATCGTTTAAGTCGTTCAGATCATTTCCCTCATCAGCTCTTTTCAGTCGTTCAGATCGTTTCTGTCGTTCAGATCGTTTCCGTCGTTCAGGTCGTTTCCGTCGTTCAGGTCGTTTCCATCGTTCAGCTCTTTTCAGTCGTTCAGATCGTTTCTGTCGTTCAGATCGTTTCCGTCGTTCAGATCGTTTCAGTCGTTCAGATCGTTTCTGTCGTTCAGATCTTTTCCGTCGTTCAGATCGTTTCCGTCGATGAGGTCGTTTCCGTCGTTCAGATCGTTTCAGTCGTTCAGATCGTTTCCGTCGCTCAGATCGTTTCAGTCGTTCAGATCGTTTCTGTCGTTCAGATCTTTTCAGTCGTTCAGATCGTTTCAGTCGTTCAGATCTTTTCCGTCGTTCAGATCGTTTCTGTCGTTCAGATCGTTTAAGTCGTTCATATCGTTTCTGTCGTTCAGATCTTTTCAGTCGTTCAGATCGTTTCAGTCGTTCAGATCTTTTCCGTCGTTCAGATCATTTCAGTCGTTCAGATCGTTTCCCTCATCAGCTCTTTTCAGTCGTCCAGATCGTTTCTGTCGTTCAGATCGTTTCAGTCGTTCAGATCGTTTCTGTCGTTCAGATCTTTTCAGTCGTTCAGATCGTTTCAGTCGTTCAGATCTTTTCCGTCGTTCAGATCGTTTCTGTCGTTCAGATCGTTTAAGTCGTTCAGATCGTTTCAGTCGTTCAGATCGTTTCAGTCCTTCAAATCGTTTCCCTCATCAGTTCGTTTCCGTCGTTCAGATCGTTTCTGTCGTTCAGATCGTTTCAGTCGTTCAGATCGTTTCCGTCGATGAGGTCGTTTCCGTCGTTCAGATCGTTTCAGTCGTTCAGATCGTTTCCGTCGCTCAGATTGTTTCAGTCGTTCAGATCATTTCAGTCGTTCAGATCGTTTCCCTCATCAGCTCTTTTCAGTCGTTCAGATCGTTTCTGTCGTTCAGATCGTTTCCGTCGTTCAGGTCGTTTCCGTCGTTCAGGTCGTTTTCATCGTTCAGCTCTTTTAAGTCGTTCAGATCGTTTCCGTCGTTCAGATCGTTTCCGTCGTTCAGATCGTTTCTGTCATTCAGATCGTTTCCGTCGTTCAGATCGTTTCCGTCGTTCAGATCGTTTCCGTCGTTCAGATCGTTTCTGTCCTTCAGATCGTTTCAGTCCTTCAAATCGTTTCCCTCATCAGCTCGTTTCCGTCGTTCAGATCGTTTCCGTCGTTCAGATCGTTTCCGTCGTTCAGATCGTTTCCGTCGTTCAGATCGTTTCCGTCGTTCAGATCGTTTCCGTCGTTCAGATCATTTCCGTCGTTCAGATCGTTTCTGTCGTTCAGATCGTTTCCGTCGTTCAGATCGTTTCCGTCGTTCAGATCGTTTCTGTCCTTCAGATCGTTTCAGTCCTTCAAATCGTTTCCCTCATCAGCTCGTTTCCGTCGTTCAGATCGTTTCTGTCGTTCAGATCGTTTCAGTCGTTCAGATCGTTTCAGTCGTTCAGATCGTTTCCGTCGTTAAGATCGTTTCCGTCGTTCAGATCGTTTAAGTCGTTCAGATCGTTTCAGTCGTTCAGATCGTTTCCGTCGTTCATATCGTTTCCGTCGTTCGGATCGTTTCAGTCGTTGAGATCTTTTCAGTCGTTCAGATCGTTTCTGTCGTTCAGATCGTTTCCGTCGTTCGGGTCGTTTCTATCGTTCAGCTCTTTTAAGTCGTTCAGATCATTTCCGTCGTTCAGATCGTTTCCGTCGTTCAGATCGTTTAAGTCGTTCAGATCGTTTCAGTCGTTCAGATCGTTTCAGTCGTTCAGATCGTGTCCGTCGTTCAGATCGTTTCAGTCGTTCAGATCGTTTCCGTCGTTCAGATCGTTTCCCTCATCAGCTCTTTTAAGTCGTTCAGATCGTTTCCGTCGTTCAGATCGTTTCCGTCGTTCAGATCGTTTCCGTCGTTCAGATCGTTTCAGTCGTTCAGATCGTTTCAGTCCTTCAAATCGTTTCCCTCATCAGCTCGTTTCTGTCGTTCAGATCGTTTCCGTCGTTCAGATCGTTTCAGTCCTTAAAGATCGTTTCAGTCGTTCAGCTCTTTTCAGTCGTTCAGCTCGTTTCCGTCGTTCAGATCGTTTACGTCGATGAGATCGTTTCAGTCGTTCAGATCGTTTCAGTCGTTCAGATCGTTTCTGTCGTTCAGATCGTTTCAGTAGTTCAGTTCGTTTCCGTCGTTCAGATCGTTTCTGTCGTTCAGATCGTTTCAGTCGTTCAGATCGTTTCAGTCGTTCAGATCGTTTCAGTCGTTCAGATCGTTTCAGTCGTTCAGATCGTTTCTGTCGTTCAGATCGTTTCCGTCGTTCAGGTCGTTTCCGTCGTTCAGGTCGTTTCCATCGTTCAGCTCTTTTCAGTCGTTCAGATCGTTTCTGTCGTTCAGATCGTTTCGGTCGTTCAGGTCGTTTTCGTCGTTCGGATCGTTTCCGTCGTTCAGATCGTTTAAGTCGTTCAGATCATTTCCCTCATCAGCTCTTTTGAGTCGTTCAGATCGTTTCTGTCGTTCAGATCGTTTCCGTCGTTCAGGTCGTTTCCGTCGTTCAGGTCGTTTCCATCGTTCAGCTCTTTTCAGTCGTTCAGATCGTTTCTGTCGTTCAGATCGTTTCCGTCGTTCAGATCGTTTCAGTCGTTCAGATCGTTTCTGTCGTTCAGATCGTTTACGTCGTTCAGATCGTTTCCGTCGTTCAGATCGTTTCTGTCGTTCAGATCGTTTCCGTCGTTCAGATCGTTTCCGTCGTTCAGTTCGTTTCCGTCGTTCAGATCGTTTCAGTCGTTCAGATCGTTTCAGTCGTTCAGATCGTTTCAGTCGTTCGGATCGTTTACCTCATCAGCTCTTTTCAGTCTTTCAGATCGTTTCAGTCGTTCAGATCGTTTCTGTCGTTCAGATCGTTTCCGTCGTTCAGATCGTTTAAGTCGTTCAGATCGTTTACGTCGTTCAGATCGTTTACGTCGTTCAGATCGTTTCTGTCGTTCAGATCGTTTCCGTCGTTCAGTTCGTTTCCGTCGTTCAGATCGTTTCCGTCGTTCAGATCGTTTCAGTCGTTCAGATCGTTTCAGTCGTTCAGATCGTTTACCTCATCAACTCTTTTCAGTCGTTCAGATCTTTTCCGTCGTTCAGGTCGTTTCCGTCGTTCAGGTCGTTTCCATCGTTCAGCTCTTTTCAGTCGTTCAGATCGTTTCTGTCGTTCAGATCGTTTCGGTCGTTCAGGTCGTTTCCGTCGTTCAGATCGTTTCCGTCGTTCAGATCGTTTAAGTCGTTCAGATCATTTCCCTCATCAGCTCTTTTCAGTCGTTCAGATCGTTTCTGTCGTTCAGATCGTTTCCGTCGTTCAGGTCGTTTCCGTCGTTCAGGTCGTTTCCATCGTTCAGCTCTTTTCAGTCGTTCAGATCGTTTCTGTCGTTCAGATCGTTTCCGTCGTTCAGATCGTTTCAGTCGTTCAGATCGTTTCTGTCGTTCAGATCTTTTCCGTCGTTCAGATCGTTTCCGTCGTTCAGATCGTTTCCGTCGTTCAGATCTTTTCCGTCGTTCAGATCTTTTCCGTCGTTCAGATCGTTTCCGTCGTTCAGATCGTTTAAGTCGTTCAGATCGTTTCAGTCGTTCAGATCGTTTCAGTCCTTCAAATCGTTTCCCTCATCAGCTCGTTTCCGTCGTTCAGATCGTTTCTGTCGTTCAGATCGTTTCAGTCGTTCAGATCGTTTCCGTCGATGAGGTCGTTTCCGTCGTTCGGGTCGTTTCTATCGTTCAGCTCTTTTAAGTCGTTCAGATCATTTCCGTCGTTCAGATCGTTTCCGTCGTTCAGATCGTTTCAGTCGTTCAGATCGTTTCCGTCGATGAGGTCGTTTCCGTCGTTCAGATCGTTTCAGTCGTTCAGATCGTTTCCGTCGCTCAGATCGTTTCAGTCGTTCAGATCGTTTCTGTCGTTCAGATCTTTTCAGTCGTTCAGATCGTTTCAGTCGTTCAGATCTTTTCCGTCGTTCAGATCGTTTCCGTCGTTCAGATCGTTTAAGTCGTTCATATCGTTTCTGTCGTTCAGATCTTTTCAGTCGTTCAGATCGTTTCAGTCGTTCAGATCTTTTCCGTCGTTCAGATCATTTCAGTCGTTCAGATCGTTTCCCTCATCAGCTCTTTTCAGTCGTCCAGATCGTTTCTGTCGTTCAGATCGTTTCAGTCGTTCAGATCGTTTCTGTCGTTCAGATCTTTTCAGTCGTTCAGATCGTTTCAGTCGTTCAGATCTTTTCCGTCGTTCAGATCGTTTCTGTCGTTCAGATCGTTTAAGTCGTTCAGATCGTTTCAGTCGTTCAGATCGTTTCAGTCCTTCAAATCGTTTCCCTCATCAGTTCGTTTCCGTCGTTCAGATCGTTTCTGTCGTTCAGATCGTTTCAGTCGTTCAGATCGTTTCCGTCGATGAGGTCGTTTCCGTCGTTCAGATCGTTTCAGTCGTTCAGATCGTTTCCGTCGCTCAGATTGTTTCAGTCGTTCAGATCATTTCAGTCGTTCAGATCGTTTCCCTCATCAGCTCTTTTCAGTCGTTCAGATCGTTTCTGTCGTTCAGATCGTTTCCGTCGTTCAGGTCGTTTCCGTCGTTCAGGTCGTTTTCATCGTTCAGCTCTTTTAAGTCGTTCAGATCGTTTCCGTCGTTCAGATCGTTTCCGTCGTTCAGATCGTTTCTGTCATTCAGATCGTTTCCGTCGTTCAGATCGTTTCCGTCGTTCAGATCGTTTCCGTCGTTCAGATCGTTTCTGTCCTTCAGATCGTTTCAGTCCTTCAAATCGTTTCCCTCATCAGCTCGTTTCCGTCGTTCAGATCGTTTCCGTCGTTCAGATCGTTTCCGTCGTTCAGATCGTTTCCGTCGTTCAGATCGTTTCCGTCGTTCAGATCGTTTCCGTCGTTCAGATCATTTCCGTCGTTCAGATCGTTTCTGTCGTTCAGATCGTTTCCGTCGTTCAGATCGTTTCCGTCGTTCAGATCGTTTCCGTCGTTCAGATCGTTTCTGTCCTTCAGATCGTTTCAGTCCTTCAAATCGTTTCCCTCATCAGCTCGTTTCCGTCGTTCAGATCGTTTCTGTCGTTCAGATCGTTTCAGTCGTTCAGATCGTTTCAGTCGTTCAGATCGTTTCCGTCGTTAAGATCGTTTCCGTCGTTCAGATCGTTTAAGTCGTTCAGATCGTTTCAGTCGTTCAGATCGTTTCCGTCGTTCATATCGTTTCCGTCGTTCGGATCGTTTCAGTCGTTGAGATCTTTTCAGTTGTTCAGATCGTTTCTGTCGTTCAGATCGTTTCCGTCGTTCGGGTCGTTTCTATCGTTCAGCTCTTTTAAGTCGTTCAGATCATTTCCGTCGTTCAGATCGTTTCCGTCGTTCAGATCGTTTAAGTCGTTCAGATCGTTTCAGTCGTTCAGATCGTTTCAGTCGTTCAGATCGTGTCCGTCGTTCAGATCGTTTCAGTCGTTCAGATCGTTTCCGTCGTTCAGATCGTTTCCCTCATCAGCTCTTTTAAGTCGTTCAGATCGTTTCCGTCGTTCAGATCGTTTCCGTCGTTCAGATCGTTTCCGTCGTTCAGATCGTTTCAGTCGTTCAGATCGTTTCAGTCCTTCAAATCGTTTCCCTCATCAGCTCGTTTCTGTCGTTCAGATCGTTTCCGTCGTTCAGATCGTTTCAGTCCTTAAAGATCGTTTCAGTCGTTCAGCTCTTTTCAGTCGTTCAGCTCGTTTCCGTCGTTCAGATCGTTTCAGTCGTTCAGATCGTTTCAGTCCTTCAAATCGTTTCCCTCATCAGCTCTTTTCAGTCGTTCAGATCGTTTCAGTCGTTCAGATCGTTTACGTCGATGAGATCGTTTCAGTCGTTCAGATCGTTTCAGTCGTTCAGATCGTTTCTGTCGTTCAGATCGTTTCAGTCGTTCAGTTCGTTTCCGTCGTTCAGATCGTTTCTGTCGTTCAGATCGTTTCAGTCGTTCAGATCGTTTCAGTCGTTCAGATCGTTTCCGTCGTTCAAATCGTTTCAGTCGTTCAGATCGTTTCAGTCGTTCAGATCGTTTCTGTCGTTCAGATCGTTTCAGTCGTTCAGCTCTTTTAAGTCGTCCAGATCGTTTCCGTCGTTCAGATCGTTTCCGTCGTTCAAATCGTTTCAGTCGTTCAGATCGTTTCAGTCGTTCAGATCGTTTCTGTCGTTCAGATCTTTTCAGTCGTTCAGATCGTTTCAGTCGTTCAGATCTTTTCCGTCGTTTAGATCGTTTCTGTCGTTCAGATCGTTTCAGTAGTTCAGTTCGTTTCCGTCGTTCAGATCGTTTCTGTCGTTCAGATCGTTTCAGTTGTTCAGCTCTTTTAAGTCGTCCAGATCGTTTCCGTCGTTCAGATCGTTTCCGTCGTTCAGATCGTTTCCGTCGTTCAGCTCTTTTAAGTCGTTCAGATCGTTTACGTCGTTCAGTTCGTTTCCGTCGTTCAGGTCGTTTCCGTCGTTCAGATCGTTTCCGTCGTTCAGATCGTTTCAATCGTCCAGATCGTTTCAGTCCTTCAAATCGTTTCCCTCATCAGCTCGTTTCCGTCGTTCAGATCGTTTCTGTCGTTCAGATCGTTTCAGTCGTTCAGATCGTTTCAGTCGTTCAGATCGTTTCCGTCGTTAAGATCGTTTCCGTCGTTCAGATCGTTTAAGTCGTTCAGATCGTTTCAGTCGTTCAGATCGTTTCCGTCGTTCAGATCGTTTCCGTCGTTCGGATCGTTTCAGTCGTTGAGATCTTTTCAGTCGTTCAGATCGTTTCTGTCGTTCAGATCGTTTCAGTCGTTCAGATCGTTTCCGTCGTTCAGATCGTTTCAGTCGTTCAGATCGTTTCCGTCGTTAAGATCGTTTCCGTCGTTCAGATCGTTTAAGTCGTTCAGATCGTTTCAGTCGTTCAGATCGTTTCCGTCGTTCAGATCGTTTCCGTCGTTCGGATCGTTTCAGTCGTTGAGATCTTTTCAGTCGTTCAGATCGTTTCTGTCGTTCAGATCGTTTCCCTCATCAGCTCTTTTCAGTCGTTCAGATCGTTTCAGTCGTTCAGATCGTTTACGTCGATGAGATCGTTTCAGTCGTTCAGATCGTTTCAGTCGTTCAGATCGTTTCTGTCGTTCAGATCGTTTCAGTAGTTCAGTTCGTTTCCGTCGTTCAGATCGTTTCTGTCGTTCAGATCGTTTCAGTCGTTCAGATCGTTTCAGTCGTTCAGATCGTTTCCGTCGTTCAAATCGTTTCAGTCGTTCAGATCGTTTCAGTCGTTCAGATCGTTTCTGTCGTTCAGATCGTTTCAGTCGTTCAGCTCTTTTAAGTCGTCCAGATCGTTTCCGTCGTTCAGATCGTTTCCGTCGTTCAAATCGTTTCAGTCGTTCAGATCGTTTCAGTCGTTCAGATCGTTTCTGTCGTTCAGATCTTTTCAGTCGTTCAGATCGTTTCAGTCGTTCAGATCTTTTCCGTCGTTTAGATCGTTTCTGTCGTTCAGATCGTTTCAGTAGTTCAGTTCGTTTCCGTCGTTCAGATCGTTTCTGTCGTTCAGATCGTTTCAGTTGTTCAGCTCTTTTAAGTCGTCCAGATCGTTTCCGTCGTTCAGATCGTTTCTGTCGTTCAGATCGTTTCAGTAGTTCAGTTCGTTTCCGTCGTTCAGATCGTTTCTGTCGTTCAGATCGTTTCAGTTGTTCAGCTCTTTTAAGTCGTCCAGATCGTTTCCGTCGTTCAGATCGTTTCCGTCGTTCAGATCGTTTCCGTCGTTCAGCTCTTTTAAGTCGTTCAGATCGTTTCAGTCGTTCAGATCGTTTCCGTCGTTCAGATCGTTTCCGTCGTTCGGATCGTTTCAGTCGTTGAGATCTTTTCAGTCGTTCAGATCGTTTCTGTCGTTCAGATCGTTTCCGTCGTTCAGGTCGTTTCTATCGTTCAGCTCTTTTAAGTCGTTCAGATCATTTCCGTCGTTCAGATCGTTTCCGTCGTTCAGATCGTTTCAGTCGTTCAGATCGTTTCAGTCGTTCAGATCGTTTCCGTCGTTCAGATCGTTTCAGTCGTTCAGATCGTTTCAGTCCTTCAAATCGTTTCCCTCATCAGCTCGTTTCTGTCGTTCAGATCGTTTCCGTCGTTCAGATCGTTTCAGTCCTTAAAGATCGTTTCAGTCGTTCAGCTCTTTTCAGTCGTTCAGCTAGTTTCCGTCGTTCAGATCGTTTCAGTCGTTCAGATCGTTTCAGTCCTTCAAATCGTTTCCCTCATCAGCTCTTTTCAGTCGTTCAGATCGTTTCAGTCGTTCAGATCGTTTACGTCGATGAGATCGTTTCAGTCGTTCAGATCGTTTCAGTCGTTCAGATCGTTTCTGTCGTTCAGATCGTTTCAGTAGTTCAGTTCGTTTCCGTCGTTCAGATCGTTTCTGTCGTTCAGATCGTTTCAGTCGTTCAGATCGTTTCAGTCGTTCAGATCGTTTCCGTCGTTCAAATCGTTTCAGTCGTTCAGATCGTTTCAGTCGTTCAGATCGTTTACGTCGATGAGATCGTTTCAGTCGTTCAGATCGTTTCAGTCGTTCAGATCGTTTCTGTCGTTCAGATCGTTTCAGTAGTTCAGTGCGTTTCCGTCGTTCAGATCGTTTCTGTCGTTCAGATCGTTTCAGTCGTTCAGATCGTTTCAGTCGTTCAGATCGTTTCCGTCGTTCAAATCGTTTCAGTCGTTCAGATCGTTTCAGTCGTTCAGATCGTTTCTGTCGTTCAGATCGTTTCAGTCGTTCAGCTCTTTTAAGTCGTCCAGATCGTTTCCGTCGTTCAGATCGTTTCCGTCGTTCAAATCGTTTCAGTCGTTCAGATCGTTTCAGTCGTTCAGATCGTTTCAGTCGTTCAGATCGTTTCCGTCGTTCAAATCGTTTCAGTCGTTCAGATCGTTTCAGTCGTTTAGATCGTTTCTGTCGTTCAGATCGTTTCAGTAGTTCAGTTCGTTTCCGTCGTTCAGATCGTTTCTGTCGTTCAGATCGTTTCAGTTGTTCAGCTCTTTTAAGTCGTCCAGATCGTTTCCGTCGTTCAGATCGTTTCCGTCGTTCAGATCGTTTCCGTCGTTCAGCTCTTTTAAGTCGTTCAGATCGTTTACGTCGTTCAGTTCGTTTCCGTCGTTCAGGTCGTTTCCGTCGTTCAGATCGTTTCCGTCGTTCAGATCGTTTCAATCGTCCAGATCGTTTCAGTCCTTAAAGATCGTTTCAGTCGTTCAGATCGTTTCAGTCGTTTAGATCGTTTCAGTCGTTCAGCTCTTTTCAGTCTTTCAGCTCGTTTCCGTCGTTCAGATCGTTTCAGTCGTTCAGATCGTTTCAGTCGTTCAGATCGTTTCAGTCGTTCAGATCGTTTCCGTCGTTCAGCTCTTTTAAGTCGTTCAGTTCGTTTCCGTCGTTCAGGTCGTTTCCGTCGTTCAGGTCGTTTCCATCGTTCAGCTCTTTTCAGTCGTTCAGATCGTTTCTGTCGTTCAGATCGTTTAAGTCGTTCAGATCGTTTCAGTCGTTCAGATCGTTTCAGTCCTTCAAATCGTTTCCCTCATCAGCTCGTTTCCGTCGTTCAGATCGTTTCTGTCGTTCAGATCGTTTCAGTCGTTCAGATCGTTTCCGTCGATGAGGTCGTTTCCGTCGTTCAGATCGTTTCAGTCGTTCAGATCGTTTCCGTCGCTCAGATTGTTTCAGTCGTTCAGATCATTTCAGTCGTTCAGATCGTTTCCCTCATCAGCTCTTTTCAGTCGTTCAGATCGTTTCTGTCGTTCAGATCGTTTCCGTCGTTCAGGTCGTTTCCGTCGTTCAGGTCGTTTTCATCGTTCAGCTCTTTTAAGTCGTTCAGATCGTTTCCGTCGTTCAGATCGTTTCCGTCTTTCAGATCGTTTCCGTCGTTCAGATCGTTTCCGTCGTTCAGATCGTTTCCGTCGTTCAGATCGTTTCCGTCGTTCAGATCGTTTCTGTCCTTCAGATCGTTTCAGTCCTTCAAATCGTTTCCCTCATCAGCTCGTTTCCGTCGTTCAGATCGTTTCCGTCGTTCAGATCGTTTCCGTCGTACAGATCGTTTCCGTCGTTCAGATCGTTTCCGTCGTTCAGATCGTTTCCGTCGTTCAGATCGTTTCTGTCGTTCAGATCGTTTCCGTCGTTCAGATCGTTTCCGTCGTTCAGATCGTTTCCGTCGTTCAGATCGTTTCTGTCCTTCAGATCGTTTCAGTCCTTCAAATCGTTTCCCTCATCAGCTCGTTTCCGTCGTTCAGATCGTTTCCGTCGTTCAGATCGTTTCCGTCGTTCGGATCGTTTCAGTCGTTGAGATCTTTTCAGTCGTTCAGATCGTTTCTGTCGTTCAGATCGTTTCCGTCGTTCAGGTCGTTTCTATCGTTCAGCTCTTTTAAGTCGTTCAGATCATTTCCGTCGTTCAGATCGTTTCCGTCGTTCAGATCGTTTAAGTCGTTCAGATCGTTTCCGTCGTTCAGATCGTTTCAGTCGTTCAGATCGTTTCCGTCGTTCAGCTCTTTTAAGTCGTTCAGATCGTTTACGTCGTTCAGTTCGTTTCCGTCGTTCAGGTCGTTTCCGTCGTTCAGATCGTTTCCGTCGTTCAGATCGTTTCAATCGTCCAGATCGTTTCAGTCCTTAAAGATCGTTTCAGTCGTTCAGATCGTTTCAGTCGTTTAGATCGTTTCAGTCGTTCAGCTCTTTTCAGTCTTTCAGCTCGTTTCCGTCGTTCAGATCGTTTCAGTCGTTCAGATCGTTTCAGTCGTTCAGATCGTTTCCGTCGTTCAGCTCTTTTAAGTCGTTCAGTTCGTTTCCGTCGTTCAGGTCGTTTCCGTCGTTCAGATCGTTTCAGTCGTTCAGATCGTTTCAGTCGTTCAGATCGTTTCAGTCGTTCAGATCGTTTCAGTCGTTCAGATCGTTTCAGTCGTTCAGATCGTTTCCGTCGTTCAGATCGTTACAGTCGTTCAGATCGTTTCCGTCGCTCAGATCGTTTATGTCGTTCAGATCATTTCAGTCGTTCAGATCGTTTCTGTCGTTCAGATCGTTTCCGTCGTTCAGATCGTTTCTGTCGTTCAGATCGTTTCAGTCGTTCAGATCGTTTCCGTCGTTCAGATCGTTTATGTCGTTCAGATCATTTCAGTCGTTCAGATCGTTTCTGTCGTTCAGATCGTTTCCGTCGTTCAGGTCGTTTCCATCGTTCAGCTCTTTTAAGTCGTTCAGATCGTTTCCGTCGTTCAGATCGTTTCTGTCGTTCAGATCGTTTCAGTCGTTCAGATCGTTTCCGTCGTTCAGATCGTTTCAGTCGTTCAGATCGTTTCAGTCGTTCAGATCGTTTCACTCGTTCAGATCGTTTCCTTCGTTCAGATCGTTTCCGTCGTTCAGATCGTTTCCGTCGTTCAGATCGTTTAAGTCGTTCAGATCGTTTCACTCGTTCAGATCGTTTCAGTCGTTCAGATCGTTTCCCTCATCAGCTCTTTTCAGTCGTTCAGATCGTTTCAGTCGTTCAGATCGTTTACGTCGTTCAGATCGTTTACGTCGATGAGATCGTTTCAGTCGTTCAGATCGTTTCAGTCGTTCAGATCGTTTCAGTGGTTCAGATCGTTTCCGTCGTTCAGATCGTTTCCGTCGTTCAGCTCTTTTAAGTCGTTCAGTTCGTTTCCGTCGTTCAGATCGTTTTCATCGTTCAGATCGTTTCAATCGTCCAGATCGTTTCAGTCCTTAAAGATCGTTTCAGTCGTTCAGCTCTTTTCAGTCGTTCAGCTCGTTTCCGTCGTTCAGATCGTTTCAGTCGTTCAAATCGTTTCCCTCATCAGCTCGTTTCCGTCGTCCAGATCGTTTCTGTCCTTCAGATCGTTTCATTCGTTCAGATCGTTTCTGTCGTTCAGATCTTTTCAGTCGTTCAGATCGTTTAAGTCGTTCAGATCGTTTCAGTCCTTCAGATCGTTTCAGTCCTTCAAATCGTTTCCCTCATCAGCTCGTTTCCGTCGTTCAGATCGTTTCTGTCGTTCAGATCGTTTAAGTCGTTCAGATCATTTCCGTCGTTCAGATCGTTTCAGTCGTTCAGATCGTTTACTTCATCAGCTCTTTTCAGTCGTTCAGATCGTTTCAGTCGTTCAGATCGTTTCAGTCGTTCAGATCGTTTTCGTCGATGAGGTTGTTTCCGTCGTTCAGATCGTTTCAGTCGTTCAGATCGTTTCCGTCGCTCAGATCGTTTCAGTCGTTCAGATCATTTCAGTCGTTCAGATCGTTTACCTCATCAGCTCTTTTCAGTCGTTCAGATCGTTTCAGTCCTTAAAGATCGTTTCAGTCGTTCAGATCATTTCAGTCGTTCAGATCGTTTCTGTCGTTCAGATCTTTTCAGTCGTTCAGATCTTTTCAGTCGTTCAGATCGTTTCAGTCGTTCAGATCGTTTCAGTCGTTCAGATCGTTTCAATCGTCCAGATCGTTTCAGTCCTTAAAGATCGTTTCAGTCGTTCAGCTCTTTTCAGTCGTTCAGCTCGTTTCCGTCGTTCAGATCGTTTCAGTCGTTCAAATCGTTTCCCTCATCAGCTCGTTTCCGTCGTCCAGATCGTTTCTGTCCTTCAGATCGTTTCATTCGTTCAGATCGTTTCTGTCGTTCAGATCTTTTCAGTCGTTCAGATCGTTTAAGTCGTTCAGATCGTTTCAGTCCTTCAGATCGTTTCAGTCCTTCAAATCGTTTCCCTCATCAGCTCGTTTCCGTCGTTCAGATCGTTTCTGTCGTTCAGATCGTTTAAGTCGTTCAGATCATTTCCGTCGTTCAGATCGTTTCAGTCGTTCAGATCGTTTACTTCATCAGCTCTTTTCAGTCGTTCAGATCGTTTCAGTCGTTCAGATCGTTTCAGTCGTTCAGATCGTTTTCGTCGATGAGGTTGTTTCCGTCGTTCAGATCGTTTCAGTCGTTCAGATCGTTTCCGTCGCTCAGATCGTTTCAGTCGTTCAGATCATTTCAGTCGTTCAGATCGTTTACCTCATCAGCTCTTTTCAGTCGTTCAGATCGTTTCAGTCCTTAAAGATCGTTTCAGTCGTTCAGATCATTTCAGTCGTTCAGATCGTTTCTGTCGTTCAGATCTTTTCAGTCGTTCAGATCTTTTCAGTCGTTCAGATCGTTTCAGTCGTTCAGATCGTTTCAGTCGTTCAGATCGTTTCCGTCGTTCAGATCGTTTCAGTCGTTCAGATCGTTTAAGTCGTTCAGATCGTTTCCGTCGTTCAGATCGTTTCCGTCGTTCAGATCGTTTCCGTCGTTCAGTTCGTTTCCGTCGTTCAGATCGTTTCAGTCGTTCAGATCGTTTCTGTCGTTCAGATCGTTTCCGTCGTTCAGATCGTTTCAGTCGTTCAGATCGTTTACCTCATCAGCTCTTTTCAGTCGTTCAGATCGTTTCAGTCGTTCAGATCGTTTACCTCATCAGCTCTTTTCAGTCTTTCAGATCGTTTCAGTCATTCAGATCGTTTCAGTCCTTAAAATCGTTTCCCTCATCAGCTCGTTTCCGTCGTTCAGATCGTTTCTGTCGTTCAGATCGTTTCCGTCGTTCAGATCGTTTCCGTCATTCAGTTCGTTTCCGTCGTTCAGATCGTTTCAGTCGTTCAGATCGTTTCAGTCGTTCAGATCGTTTCAGTCGTTCAGATCGTTTCAGTCGTTCAGATCGTTTCAGTCGTTCAGATCGTTTCCGTCGTTCAGATCGTTTCAGTCGTTCAGATCGTTTAAGTCGTTCAGATCATTTCAGTCGTTCAGATCGTTTCAGTCCTTCAAATCGTTTCCCTCATCAGCTCGTTTCCGTCGTTCAGATCGTTTTCGTCGATGAGGTCGTTTCCATCGTTCAGCTCTTTTAAGTCGTTCAGATCGTTTCCGTCGTTCAGATCGTTTCTGTCGTTCAGATCGTTTCAGTCGTTCAGATCGTTTCCGTCGTTCAGATCGTTTCAGTCGTTCAGATCGTTTCAGTCGTTCAGATCGTTTCACTCGTTCAGATCGTTTCCGTCGTTCAGATCGTTTCCGTCGTTCAGATCGTTTCCGTCGTTCAGATCGTTTACCTCATCAGCTCTTTTCAGTCGTTCAGATCGTTTCTGTCGTTCAGATCGTTTCAGTCGTTCAGATCGTTTCTGTCGTTCAGATCGTTTCAGTCGTTCAGATCGTTTCCGTCGTTCAGGTCGTTTCCGTCGTTCAGATCGTTTCAGTCGTTCAGATCGTTTCCGTCGCTCAGATCGTTTCAGTCGTTCAGATCATTTCAGTCGTTCAGATCGTTTCAGTCGTTCAGATCGTTTCCGTCGTTCAGGTCGTTTCCGTCGTTCAGATCGTTTCCGTCGTTCAGATCGTTTCTGTCGTTCAGATCGTTTCCATCGTTCAGATCGTTTAAGTCGTTCAGATCGTTTCCGTCGTTCAGATCGTTTCTGTCCTTCAGATCGTTTCAGTCCTTCAAATCGTTTCCCTCATCAGCTCGTTTCCGTCGTTCAGATCGTTTCTGTCGTTCAGATCGTTTAAGTCGTTCAGATCGTTTCCGTCGTTCAGATCGTTTCAGTCGTTCAGATCGTTTCCGTCGTTCAGATCGTTTCCGTCGTTCAGTTCGTTTCCGTCCTTCAGATTGTTTCCCTCATCAGCTCTTTTCAGTCGTTCAGATCGTTTCAGTCGTTCAGATCGTTTCCGTCGCTCAGATCGTTTCAGTCGTTAAGATCATTTCAGTCGTTCAGATCGTTTCCCTCATCAGCTCTTTTCAGTCGTTCAGATCGTTTCTGTCGTTCAGATCGTTTCAGTCGTTCAGATCGTTTCTGTCGTTCAGATCGTTTCAGTCGTTCAGATCGTTTAAGTCGTTCAGATCGTTTCAGTCGTTCAGATCATTTCAGTCGTTCAGATCGTTTACCTCATCAGCTCTTTTCAGTCGTTCAGATCGTTTCAGTCCTTAAAGATCGTTTCAGTCGTTCAGATCATTTCAGTCGTTCAGATCGTTTCTGTCGTTCAGATCTTTTCAGTCGTTCAGATCTTTTCAGTCGTTCAGATCGTTTCAGTCGTTCAGATCGTTTCAGTCGTTCAGATCGTTTCCGTCGTTCAGATCGTTTCAGTCGTTCAGATCGTTTAAGTCGTTCAGATCGTTTCCGTCGTTCAGATCGTTTCCGTCGTTCAGATCGTTTCCGTCGTTCAGTTCGTTTCCGTCGTTCAGATCGTTTCAGTCGTTCAGATCGTTTCTGTCGTTCAGATCGTTTCCGTCGTTCAGATCGTTTCAGTCGTTCAGATCGTTTACCTCATCAGCTCTTTTCAGTCGTTCAGATCGTTTCAGTCGTTCAGATCGTTTACCTCATCAGCTCTTTTCAGTCTTTCAGATCGTTTCAGTCATTCAGATCGTTTCAGTCCTTAAAATCGTTTCCCTCATCAGCTCGTTTCCGTCGTTCAGATCGTTTCTGTCGTTCAGATCGTTTCCGTCGTTCAGATCGTTTCCGTCATTCAGTTCGTTTCCGTCGTTCAGATCGTTTCAGTCGTTCAGATCGTTTCAGTCGTTCAGATCGTTTCAGTCGTTCAGATCGTTTCAGTCGTTCAGATCGTTTCAGTCGTTCAGATCGTTTCCGTCGTTCAGATCGTTTCAGTCGTTCAGATCGTTTAAGTCGTTCAGATCATTTCAGTCGTTCAGATCGTTTCAGTCCTTCAAATCGTTTCCCTCATCAGCTCGTTTCCGTCGTTCAGATCGTTTTCGTCGATGAGGTCGTTTCCATCGTTCAGCTCTTTTAAGTCGTTCAGATCGTTTCCGTCGTTCAGATCGTTTCTGTCGTTCAGATCGTTTCAGTCGTTCAGATCGTTTCCGTCGTTCAGATCGTTTCAGTCGTTCAGATCGTTTCAGTCGTTCAGATCGTTTCACTCGTTCAGATCGTTTCCGTCGTTCAGATCGTTTCCGTCGTTCAGATCGTTTCCGTCGTTCAGATCGTTTACCTCATCAGCTCTTTTCAGTCGTTCAGATCGTTTCTGTCGTTCAGATCGTTTCAGTCGTTCAGATCGTTTCTGTCGTTCAGATCGTTTCAGTCGTTCAGATCGTTTCCGTCGTTCAGGTCGTTTCCGTCGTTCAGATCGTTTCAGTCGTTCAGATCGTTTCCGTCGCTCAGATCGTTTCAGTCGTTCAGATCATTTCAGTCGTTCAGATCGTTTCAGTCGTTCAGATCGTTTCCGTCGTTCAGGTCGTTTCCGTCGTTCAGATCGTTTCCGTCGTTCAGATCGTTTCTGTCGTTCAGATCGTTTCCATCGTTCAGATCGTTTAAGTCGTTCAGATCGTTTCCGTCGTTCAGATCGTTTCTGTCCTTCAGATCGTTTCAGTCCTTCAAATCGTTTCCCTCATCAGCTCGTTTCCGTCGTTCAGATCGTTTCTGTCGTTCAGATCGTTTAAGTCGTTCAGATCGTTTCCGTCGTTCAGATCGTTTCAGTCGTTCAGATCGTTTCCGTCGTTCAGATCGTTTCCGTCGTTCAGTTCGTTTCCGTCCTTCAGATTGTTTCCCTCATCAGCTCTTTTCAGTCGTTCAGATCGTTTCAGTCGTTCAGATCGTTTCCGTCGCTCAGATCGTTTCAGTCGTTAAGATCATTTCAGTCGTTCAGATCGTTTCCCTCATCAGCTCTTTTCAGTCGTTCAGATCGTTTCTGTCGTTCAGATCGTTTCAGTCGTTCAGATCGTTTCTGTCGTTCAGATCGTTTCAGTCGTTCAGATCGTTTAAGTCGTTCAGATCGTTTCAGTCCTTCAGATCGTTTCAGTCCTTCAAATCGTTTCCCTCATCAGCTCGTTTCCGTCGTTCAGATCGTTTCTGTCGTTCAGATCGTTTAAGTCGTTCAGATCATTTCCGTCGTTCAGATCGTTTCAGTCGTTCAGATCGTTTACTTCATCAGCTCTTTTCAGTCGTTCAGATCGTTTCAGTCGTTCAGATCGTTTCAGTCGTTCAGATCGTTTTCGTCGATGAGGTTGTTTCCGTCGTTCAGATCGTTTCAGTCGTTCAGATCGTTTCCGTCGCTCAGATCGTTTCAGTCGTTCAGATCATTTCAGTCGTTCAGATCGTTTACCTCATCAGCTCTTTTCAGTCGTTCAGATCGTTTCAGTCCTTAAAGATCGTTTCAGTCGTTCAGCTCTTTTCAGTCGTTCAGCTCGTTTCCGTCGTTCAGATCGTTTCAGTCGTTCAGATCGTTTCAGTCGTTCACATCGTTTCAGTCGTTCAGATCGTTTCAGTCGTTCAGATCGTTTCTGTCGTTCAGATCTTTTCAGTCGTTCAGATCGTTTCAGTCGTTCAGATCGTTTCAGTCGTTCAGATCGTTTCCGTCGTTCAGATCGTTTCAGTCGTTCAGATCGTTTAAGTCGTTCAGATCGTTTCCGTCGTTCAGATCGTTTCAGTCCTTCAAATCGTTTCCCTCATCAGCTCGTTTCCGTCGTTCAGATCGTTTTCGTCGATGAGGTCGTTTCCATCGTTCAGCTCTTTTAAGTCGTTCAGATCGTTTCCGTCGTTCAGATCGTTTCTGTCGTTCAGATCGTTTCAGTCGTTCAGATCGTTTCCGTCGTTCAGATCGTTTCAGTCGTTCAGATCGTTTCAGTCGTTCAGATCGTTTCACTCGTTCAGATCGTTTCCGTCGTTCAGATCGTTTCCGTCGTTCAGATCGTTTCCGTCGTTCAGATCGTTTACCTCATCAGCTCTTTTCAGTCGTTCAGATCGTTTCTGTCGTTCAGATCGTTTCAGTCGTTCAGATCGTTTCTGTCGTTCAGATCGTTTCAGTCGTTCAGATCGTTTCCGTCGTTCAGGTCGTTTCCGTCGTTCAGATCGTTTCAGTCGTTCAGATCGTTTCCGTCGCTCAGATCGTTTCAGTCGTTCAGATCATTTCAGTCGTTCAGATCGTTTCAGTCGTTCAGATCGTTTCCGTCGTTCAGGTCGTTTCCGTCGTTCAGATCGTTTCCGTCGTTCAGATCGTTTCTGTCGTTCAGATCGTTTCCTTCGTTCAGATCGTTTAAGTCGTTCAGATCGTTTCCGTCGTTCAGATCGTTTCTGTCCTTCAGATCGTTTCAGTCCTTCAAATCGTTTCCCTCATCAGCTCGTTTCCGTCGTTCAGATCGTTTCTGTCGTTCAGATCGTTTAAGTCGTTCAGATCGTTTCCGTCGTTCAGATCGTTTCAGTCGTTCAGATCGTTTCCGTCGTTCAGATCGTTTCCGTCGTTCAGTTCGTTTCCGTCCTTCAGATTGTTTCCCTCATCAGCTCTTTTCAGTCGTTCAGATCGTTTCAGTCGTTCAGATCGTTTCCGTCGCTCAGATCGTTTCAGTCGTTAAGATCATTTCAGTCGTTCAGATCGTTTCCCTCATCAGCTCTTTTCAGTCGTTCAGATCGTTTCTGTCGTTCAGATCGTTTCAGTCGTTCAGATCGTTTCTGTCGTTCAGATCGTTTCAGTCGTTCAGATCGTTTAAGTCGTTCAGATCGTTTCAGTCCTTCAGATCGTTTCAGTCCTTCAAATCGTTTCCCTCATCAGCTCGTTTCCGTCGTTCAGATCGTTTCTGTCGTTCAGATCGTTTAAGTCGTTCAGATCATTTCCGTCGTTCAGATCGTTTCAGTCGTTCAGATCGTTTACTTCATCAGCTCTTTTCAGTCGTTCAGATCGTTTCAGTCGTTCAGATCGTTTCAGTCGTTCAGATCGTTTTCGTCGATGAGGTTGTTTCCGTCGTTCAGATCGTTTCAGTCGTTCAGATCGTTTCCGTCGCTCAGATCGTTTCAGTCGTTCAGATCATTTCAGTCGTTCAGATCGTTTACCTCATCAGCTCTTTTCAGTCGTTCAGATCGTTTCAGTCCTTAAAGATCGTTTCAGTCGTTCAGCTCTTTTCAGTCGTTCAGCTCGTTTCCGTCGTTCAGATCGTTTCAGTCGTTCAGATCGTTTCAGTCGTTCACATCGTTTCAGTCGTTCAGATCATTTCAGTCGTTCAGATCGTTTCTGTCGTTCAGATCTTTTCAGTCGTTCAGATCGTTTCAGTCGTTCAGATCGTTTCAGTCGTTCAGATCGTTTCCGTCGTTCAGATCGTTTCAGTCGTTCAGATCGTTTAAGTCGTTCAGATCGTTTCCGTCGTTCAGATCGTTTCAGTCCTTCAAATCGTTTCCCTCATCAGCTCGTTTCCGTCGTTCAGATCGTTTTCGTCGATGAGGTCGTTTCCATCGTTCAGCTCTTTTAAGACGTTCAGATCGTTTCCGTCGTTCAGATCGTTTCTGTCGTTCAGATCGTTTCAGTCGTTCAGATCGTTTCCGTCGTTCAGATCGTTTCAGTCGTTCAGATCGTTTCAGTCGTTCAGATCGTTTCACTCGTTCAGATCGTTTCCGTCGTTCAGATCGTTTCCGTCGTTCAGATCGTTTCCGTCGTTCAGATCGTTTACCTCATCAGCTCTTTTCAGTCGTTCAGATCGTTTCTGTCGTTCAGATCGTTTCAGTCTTTCAGATCGTTTCTGTCGTTCAGATCGTTTCAGTCGTTCAGATCGTTTCCGTCGTTCAGGTCGTTTCCGTCGTTCAGATCGTTTCAGTCGTTCAGATCGTTTCCGTCGCTCAGATCGTTTCAGTCGTTCAGATCATTTCAGTCGTTCAGATCGTTTCAGTCGTTCAGATCGTTTCCGTCGTTCAGGTCGTTTCCGTCGTTCAGATCGTTTCCGTCGTTCAGATCGTTTCTGTCGTTCAGATCGTTTCCTTCGTTCAGATCGTTTAAGTCGTTCAGATCGTTTCCGTCGTTCAGATCGTTTCTGTCCTTCAGATCGTTTCAGTCCTTCAAATCGTTTCCCTCATCAGCTCGTTTCCGTCGTTCAGATCGTTTCTGTCGTTCAGATCGTTTAAGTCGTTCAGATCGTTTCCGTCGTTCAGATCGTTTCAGTCGTTCAGATCGTTTCCGTCGTTCAGATCGTTTCCGTCGTTCAGTTCGTTTCCGTCCTTCAGATTGTTTCCCTCATCAGCTCTTTTCAGTCGTTCAGATCGTTTCAGTCGTTCAGATCGTTTCCGTCGCTCAGATCGTTTCAGTCGTTAAGATCATTTCAGTCGTTCAGATCGTTTCCCTCATCAGCTCTTTTCAGTCGTTCAGATCGTTTCTGTCGTTCAGATCGTTTCAGTCGTTCAGATCGTTTCTGTCGTTCAGATCGTTTCAGTCGTTCAGATCGTTTAAGTCGTTCAGATCGTTTCAGTCCTTCAGATCGTTTCAGTCCTTCAAATCGTTTCCCTCATCAGCTCGTTTCCGTCGTTCAGATCGTTTCTGTCGTTCAGATCGTTTAAGTCGTTCAGATCATTTCCGTCGTTCAGATCGTTTCAGTCGTTCAGATCGTTTACTTCATCAGCTCTTTTCAGTCGTTCAGATCGTTTCAGTCGTTCAGATCGTTTCAGTCGTTCAGATCGTTTTCGTCGATGAGGTTGTTTCCGTCGTTCAGATCGTTTCAGTCGTTCAGATCGTTTCCGTCGCTCAGATCGTTTCAGTCGTTCAGATCATTTCAGTCGTTCAGATCGTTTACCTCATCAGCTCTTTTCAGTCGTTCAGATCGTTTCAGTCCTTAAAGATCGTTTCAGTCGTTCAGCTCTTTTCAGTCGTTCAGCTCGTTTCCGTCGTTCAGATCGTTTCAGTCGTTCAGATCGTTTCAGTCGTTCACATCGTTTCAGTCGTTCAGATCATTTCAGTCGTTCAGATCGTTTCTGTCGTTCAGATCTTTTCAGTCGTTCAGATCGTTTCAGTCGTTCAGATCGTTTCAGTCGTTCAGATCGTTTCCGTCGTTCAGATCGTTTCAGTCGTTCAGATCGTTTAAGTCGTTCAGATCGTTTCCGTCGTTCAGATCGTTTCCGTCGTTCAGATCGTTTCCGTCGTTCAGTTCGTTTCCGTCGTTCAGATCGTTTCAGTCGTTCAGATCGTTTCTGTCGTTCAGATCGTTTCCGTCGTTCAGATCGTTTCAGTCGTTCAGATCGTTTACCTCATCAGCTCTTTTCAGTCGTTCAGATCGTTTCAGTCGTTCAGATCGTTTACCTCATCAGCTCTTTTCAGTCTTTCAGATCGTTTCCGTCGTTCAGATCGTTTCAGTCGTTCAGATCGTTTCAGTCGTTCAGATCGTTTCAGTCGTTCAGATCGTTTCAGTCGTTCAGATCGTTTCCGTCGTTCAGATCGTTTCAGTCGTTCAGATCGTTTAAGTCGTTCAGATCGTTTCAGTCGTTCAGATCGTTTCAGTCCTTCAAATCGTTTCCCTCATCAGCTCGTTTCCGTCGTTCAGATCGTTTTCGTCGATGAGGTCGTTTCCATCGTTCAGCTCTTTTAAGTCGTTCAGATCGTTTCCGTCGTTCAGATCGTTTCTGTCGTTCAGATCGTTTCAGTCGTTCAGATCGTTTCCGTCGTTCAGATCGTTTCAGTCGTTCAGATCGTTTCAGTCGTTCAGATCGTTTCACTCGTTCAGATCGTTTCCGTCGTTCAGATCGTTTCCGTCGTTCAGATCGTTTCCGTCGTTCAGATCGTTTACCTCATCAGCTCTTTTCAGTCGTTCAGATCGTTTCTGTCGTTCAGATCGTTTCAGTCGTTCAGATCGTTTCCGTCGTTCCGATCGTTTACCTCATCAGCTCTTTTCAGTCGTTCAGATCGTTTCTGTCGTTCAGATCGTTTCAGTCGTTCAGATCGTTTCAGTCGTTCAGATCGTTTCCGTCGCTCAGATCGTTTCAGTCGTTCAGATCATTTCAGTCGTTCAGATCGTTTACCTCATCAGCTCTTTTCAGTCGTTCAGATCGTTTCTGTCGTTCAGATCGTTTCAGTCGTTCAGATCGTTTCTGTCGTTCAGATCGTTTCAGTCGTTCAGATCGTTTCCGTCGTTCAGGTCGTTTCCGTCGTTCAGATCGTTTCCGTCGTTCAGATCGTTTCTGTCGTTCAGATCGTTTCCATCGTTCAGATCGTTTAAGTCGTTCAGATCGTTTCCGTCGTTCAGATCGTTTCTGTCCTTCAGATCGTTTCAGTCCTTCAAATCGTTTCCCTCATCAGCTCGTTTCCGTCGTTCAGATCGTTTCTGTCGTTCAGATCGTTTAAGTCGTTCAGATCGTTTCCGTCGTTCAGATCGTTTCAGTCGTTCAGATCGTTTCCGTCGTTCAGATCGTTTCCGTCGTTCAGTTCGTTTCCGTCCTTCAGATTGTTTCCCTCATCAGCTCTTTTCAGTCGTTCAGATCGTTTCAGTCGTTCAGATCGTTTCCGTCGCTCAGATCGTTTCAGTCGTTAAGATCATTTCAGTCGTTCAGATCGTTTCCCTCATCAGCTCTTTTCAGTCGTTCAGATCGTTTCTGTCGTTCAGATCGTTTCAGTCGTTCAGATCGTTTCTGTCGTTCAGATCGTTTCCGTCGTTCAGATCGTTTCCGTCGTTCAGATCGTTTCCGTCGTTCAGATCGTTTCCGTCGTTCAGATCGTTTCCGTCCTTCAGATTGTTTCAGTCCTTCAAATCGTTTCCCTCATCAGCTCGTTTCCCTCATCAGCTCGTTTCCGTCGTTCAGATCGTTTCCGTCGTTCAGATCGTTTCAGTCGTTCAGATCGTTTCCGTCGCTCAGATCGTTTCAGTCGTTCAGATCGTTTCTGTCGTTCAGATCGTTTAAGTCGTTCAGATCGTTTCAGTCGTTCAGGTCGTTTCAGTCCTTCAAATCGTTTCCCTCATCAGCTCGTTTCCGTCGTTCAGATCGTTTCAGTCGTTCAGATCGTTTCAGTCGTTCAGATCGTTTTCGTCGTTCAGATCGTTTAAGTCGTTCAGATCGTTTCCGTCGTTCAGATCGTTTCTGTCCTTCAGATCGTTTCAGTCCTTCAAATCGTTTCCCTCATCAGCTCGTTTCCGTCATTCAGATCGTTTCTGTCGTTCAGATCGTTTCCGTCGTTCAGATCGTTTAAGTCGTTCAGATCGTTTCCGTCGTTCAGATCGTTTCCGTCGTTCAGATCGTTTCCGTCGTTCAGATCGTTTCAGCCGTTCAGATCATTTCACTCGTTCAGATCGTTTCCCTCATCAGCTCTTTTCAGTCGTTCAGATCGTTTCAGTCGTTCAGATCGTTTCTGTCATTCAGATCGTTTCCGTCGTTCAGGTCGTTTCCATCGTTCAGCTCTTTTAAGTCGTTAAGATCGTTTCTGTCGTTCAGATCGTTTCCGTCGTTCAGATCGTTTCCGTCGTTGAGATCGTTTCAGTCGTTCAGATCGTTTACCTCATCAGCTCTTTTCAGTCGTTCAGATCGTTTCAGTCGTTCAGATCGTTTACCTCATCAGCTCTTTTCAGTCTTTCAGATCGTTTCAGTCATTCAGATCGTTTCAGTCCTTAAAATCGTTTCCCTCATCAGCTCGTTTCCGTCGTTCAGATCGTTTCTGTCGTTCAGATCGTTTCCGTCGTTCAGATCGTTTCCGTCATTCAGTTCGTTTCCGTCGTTCAGATCGTTTCAGTCGTTCAGATCGTTTCAGTCGTTCAGATCGTTTCAGTCGTTCAGATCGTTTCAGTCGTTCAGATCGTTTCAGTCGTTCAGATCGTTTCCGTCGTTCAGATCGTTTCAGTCGTTCAGATCGTTTAAGTCGTTCAGATCATTTCAGTCGTTCAGATCGTTTCAGTCCTTCAAATCGTTTCCCTCATCAGCTCGTTTCCGTCGTTCAGATCGTTTTCGTCGATGAGGTCGTTTCCGTCGTTCAGATCGTTACAGTCGTTCAGATCGTTTCCGTCGCTCAGATCGTTTATGTCGTTCAGATCATTTCAGTCGTTCAGATCGTTTCTGTCGTTCAGATCGTTTCCGTCGTTCAGGTCGTTTCCATCGTTCAGCTCTTTTAAGTCGTTCAGATCGTTTCCGTCGTTCAGATCGTTTCTGTCGTTCAGATCGTTTCAGTCGTTCAGATCGTTTCCGTCGTTCAGATCGTTTCAGTCGTTCAGATCGTTTCAGTCGTTCAGATCGTTTCACTCGTTCAGATCGTTTCAGCCGTTCAGATCATTTCACTCGTTCAGATCGTTTCCCTCATCAGCTCTTTTCAGTCGTTCAGATCGTTTCAGTCGTTCAGATCGTTTCTGTCATTCAGATCGTTTCCGTCGTTCAGGTCGTTTCCATCGTTCAGCTCTTTTAAGTCGTTAAGATCGTTTCTGTCGTTCAGATCGTTTCCGTCGTTCAGATCGTTTCCGTCGTTGAGATCGTTTCAGTCGTTCAGATCGTTTACCTCATCAGCTCTTTTCAGTCGTTCAGATCGTTTCAGTCGTTCAGATCGTTTACCTCATCAGCTCTTTTCAGTCTTTCAGATTGTTTCAGTCATTCAGATCGTTTCAGTCCTTAAAATCGTTTCCCTCATCAGCTCGTTTCCGTCGTTCAGATCGTTTCTGTCGTTCAGATCGTTTCCGTCGTTCAGATCGTTTCCGTCATTCAGTTCGTTTCCGTCGTTCAGATCGTTTCAGTCGTTCAGATCGTTTCAGTCGTTCAGATCGTTTCAGTCGTTCAGATCGTTTCAGTCGTTCAGATCGTTTCAGTCGTTCAGATCGTTTCCGTCGTTCAGATCGTTTCAGTCGTTCAGATCGTTTAAGTCGTTCAGATCATTTCAGTCGTTCAGATCGTTTCAGTCCTTCAAATCGTTTCCCTCATCAGCTCGTTTCCGTCGTTCAGATCGTTTTCGTCGATGAGGTCGTTTCCGTCGTTCAGATCGTTACAGTCGTTCAGATCGTTTCCGTCGCTCAGATCGTTTATGTCGTTCAGATCATTTCAGTCGTTCAGATCGTTTCTGTCGTTCAGATCGTTTCCGTCGTTCAGGTCGTTTCCATCGTTCAGCTCTTTTAAGTCGTTCAGATCGTTTCCGTCGTTCAGATCGTTTCTGTCGTTCAGATCGTTTCAGTCGTTCAGATCGTTTCCGTCGTTCAGATCGTTTCAGTCGTTCAGATCGTTTCAGTCGTTCAGATCGTTTCAGTCCTTCAAATCGTTTCCCTCATCAGCTCGTTTCCGTCGTTCAGATCGTTTTCGTCGATGAGGTCGTTTCCGTCGTTCAGATCGTTACAGTCGTTCAGATCGTTTCCGTCGCTCAGATCGTTTATGTCGTTCAGATCATTTCAGTCGTTCAGATCGTTTCTGTCGTTCAGATCGTTTCCGTCGTTCAGGTCGTTTCCATCGTTCAGCTCTTTTAAGTCGTTCAGATCGTTTCCGTCGTTCAGATCGTTTCTGTCGTTCAGATCGTTTCAGTCGTTCAGATCGTTTCCGTCGTTCAGATCGTTTCAGTCGTTCAGATCGTTTCAGTCGTTCAGATCGTTTCACTCGTTCAGATCGTTTCTGTCATTCAGATCGTTTCCGTCGTTCAGGTCGTTTCCATCGTTCAGCTCTTTTAAGTCGTTAAGATCGTTTCTGTCGTTCAGATCGTTTCCGTCGTTCAGATCGTTTCCGTCGTTGAGATCGTTTCAGTCGTTCAGATCGTTTACCTCATCAGCTCTTTTCAGTCGTTCAGATCGTTTCAGTCGTTCAGATCGTTTACCTCATCAGCTCTTTTCAGTCTTTCAGATCGTTTCAGTCATTCAGATCGTTTCAGTCCTTAAAATCGTTTCCCTCATCAGCTCGTTTCCGTCGTTCAGATCGTTTCTGTCGTTCAGATCGTTTCCGTCGTTCAGATCGTTTCCGTCATTCAGTTCGTTTCCGTCGTTCAGATCGTTTCAGTCGTTCAGATCGTTTCAGTCGTTCAGATCGTTTCAGTCGTTCAGATCGTTTCAGTCGTTCAGATCGTTTCCGTCGTTCAGATCGTTTCAGTCGTTCAGATCGTTTAAGTCGTTCAGATCATTTCAGTCGTTCAGATCGTTTCAGTCCTTCAAATCGTTTCCCTCATCAGCTCGTTTCCGTCGTTCAGATCGTTTTCGTCGATGAGGTCGTTTCCGTCGTTCAGATCGTTACAGTCGTTCAGATCGTTTCCGTCGCTCAGATCGTTTATGTCGTTCAGATCATTTCAGTCGTTCAGATCGTTTCTGTCGTTCAGATCGTTTCCGTCGTTCAGGTCGTTTCCATCGTTCAGCTCTTTTAAGTCGTTCAGATCGTTTCCGTCGTTCAGATCGTTTCTGTCGTTCAGATCATTTCAGTCGTTCAGATCGTTTCCGTCGTTCAGATCGTTTCAGTCGTTCAGATCGTTTCAGTCGTTCAGATCGTTTCACTCGTTCAGATCGTTTCAGCCGTTCAGATCATTTCACTCGTTCAGATCGTTTCCCTCATCAGCTCTTTTCAGTCGTTCAGATCGTTTCAGTCGTTCAGATCGTTTCTGTCATTCAGATCGTTTCCGTCGTTCAGGTCGTTTCCATCGTTCAGCTCTTTTAAGTCGTTAAGATCGTTTCTGTCGTTCAGATCGTTTCCGTCGTTCAGATCGTTTCCGTCGTTGAGATCGTTTCAGTCGTTCAGATCGTTTACCTCATCAGCTCTTTTCAGTCGTTCAGATCGTTTCAGTCGTTCAGATCGTTTACCTCATCAGCTCTTTTCAGTCTTTCAGATCGTTTCAGTCATTCAGATCGTTTCAGTCCTTAAAATCGTTTCCCTCATCAGCTCGTTTCCGTCGTTCAGATCGTTTCTGTCGTTCAGATCGTTTCCGTCGTTCAGATCGTTTCCGTCATTCAGTTCGTTTCCGTCGTTCAGATCGTTTCAGTCGTTCAGATCGTTTCAGTCGTTCAGATCGTTTCAGTCGTTCAGATCGTTTCAGTCGTTCAGATCGTTTCAGTCGTTCAGATCGTTTCCGTCGTTCAGATCGTTTCAGTCGTTCAGATCGTTTAAGTCGTTCAGATCATTTCAGTCGTTCAGATCGTTTCAGTCCTTCAAATCGTTTCCCTCATCAGCTCGTTTCCGTCGTTCAGATCGTTTTCGTCGATGAGGTCGTTTCCGTCGTTCAGATCGTTACAGTCGTTCAGATCGTTTCCGTCGCTCAGATCGTTTATGTCGTTCAGATCATTTCAGTCGTTCAGATCGTTTCTGTCGTTCAGATCGTTTCCGTCGTTCAGGTCGTTTCCATCGTTCAGCTCTTTTAAGTCGTTCAGATCGTTTCCGTCGTTCAGATCGTTTCTGTCGTTCAGATCGTTTCAGTCCTTCAGATCGTTTCCGTCGTTCAGATCGTTTCAGTCGTTCAGATCGTTTCAGTCGTTCAGATCGTTTCACTCGTTCAGATCGTTTCAGCCGTTCAGATCATTTCACTCGTTCAGATCGTTTCCCTCATCAGCTCTTTTCAGTCGTTCAGATCGTTTCAGTCGTTCAGATCGTTTCTGTCATTCAGATCGTTTCCGTCGTTCAGGTCGTTTCCATCGTTCAGCTCTTTTAAGTCGTTAAGATCGTTTCTGTCGTTCAGATCGTTTCCGTCGTTCAGATCGTTTCCGTCGTTGAGATCGTTTCAGTCGTTCAGATCGTTTACCTCATCAGCTCTTTTCAGTCGTTCAGATCGTTTCAGTCGTTCAGATCGTTTACCTCATCAGCTCTTTTCAGTCTTTCAGATCGTTTCAGTCATTCAGATCGTTTCAGTCCTTAAAATCGTTTCCCTCATCAGCTCGTTTCCGTCGTTCAGATCGTTTCTGTCGTTCAGATCGTTTCCGTCGTTCAGATCGTTTCCGTCATTCAGTTCGTTTCCGTCGTTCAGATCGTTTCAGTCGTTCAGATCGTTTCAGTCGTTCAGATCGTTTCAGTCGTTCAGATCGTTTCCGTCGTTCAGATCGTTTCAGTCGTTCAGATCGTTTCAGTCGTTCAGATCGTTTCCGTCGTTCAGATCGTTTCAGTCGTTCAGATCGTTTAAGTCGTTCAGATCATTTCAGTCGTTCAGATCGTTTCAGTCCTTCAAATCGTTTCCCTCATCAGCTCGTTTCCGTCGTTCAGATCGTTTTCGTCGATGAGGTCGTTTCCGTCGTTCAGATCGTTACAGTCGTTCAGATCGTTTCCGTCGCTCAGATCGTTTATGTCGTTCAGATCGTTTCAGTCCTTCAGATCGTTTCCGTCGTTCAGATCGTTTCAGTCGTTCAGATCGTTTCAGTCGTTCAGATCGTTTCAGTCCTTCAAATCGTTTCCCTCATCAGCTCGTTTCCGTCGTTCAGATCGTTTTCGTCGATGAGGTCGTTTCCGTCGTTCAGATCGTTACAGTCGTTCAGATCGTTTCCGTCGCTCAGATCGTTTATGTCGTTCAGATCATTTCAGTCGTTCAGATCGTTTCTGTCGTTCAGATCGTTTCCGTCGTTCAGGTCGTTTCCATCGTTCAGCTCTTTTAAGTCGTTCAGATCGTTTCCGTCGTTCAGATCGTTTCTGTCGTTCAGATCGTTTCAGTCGTTCAGATCGTTTCCGTCGTTCAGATCGTTTCAGTCGTTCAGATCGTTTCAGTCGTTCAGATCGTTTCACTCGTTCAGATCGTTTCCTTCGTTCAGATCGTTTCCGTCGTTCAGATCGTTTCCGTCGTTCAGATCGTTTAAGTCGTTCAGATCGTTTCACTCGTTCAGATCGTTTCAGTCGTTCAGATCGTTTCAGTCGTTCAGATCGTTTACGTCGTTCAGATCGTTTACGTCGATGAGATCGTTTCAGTCGTTCAGATCGTTTCAGTCGTTCAGATCGTTTCAGTGGTTCAGATCGTTTCCGTCGTTCAGATCGTTTCCGTCGTTCAGCTCTTTTAAGTCGTTCAGTTCGTTTCCGTCGTTCAGATCGTTTTCATCGTTCAGATCGTTTCAATCGTCCAGATCGTTTCAGTCCTTAAAGATCGTTTCAGTCGTTCAGCTCTTTTCAGTCGTTCAGCTCGTTTCCGTCGTTCAGATCGTTTCAGTCGTTCAAATCGTTTCCCTCATCAGCTCGTTTCCGTCGTCCAGATCGTTTCTGTCCTTCAGATCGTTTCATTCGTTCAGATCGTTTCTGTCGTTCAGATCTTTTCAGTCGTTCAGATCGTTTAAGTCGTTCAGATCGTTTCAGTCCTTCAGATCGTTTCAGTCCTTCAAATCGTTTCCCTCATCAGCTCGTTTCCGTCGTTCAGATCGTTTCTGTCGTTCAGATCGTTTAAGTCGTTCAGATCATTTCCGTCGTTCAGATCGTTTCAGTCGTTCAGATCGTTTACTTCATCAGCTCTTTTCAGTCGTTCAGATCGTTTCAGTCGTTCAGATCGTTTCAGTCGTTCAGATCGTTTTCGTCGATGAGGTTGTTTCCGTCGTTCAGATCGTTTCAGTCGTTCAGATCGTTTCCGTCGCTCAGATCGTTTCAGTCGTTCAGATCATTTCAGTCGTTCAGATCGTTTACCTCATCAGCTCTTTTCAGTCGTTCAGATCGTTTCAGTCCTTAAAGATCGTTTCAGTCGTTCAGCTCTTTTCAGTCGTTCAGCTCGTTTCCGTCGTTCAGATCGTTTCAGTCGTTCAGATCGTTTCAGTCGTTCACATCGTTTCAGTCGTTCAGATCATTTCAGTCGTTCAGATCGTTTCTGTCGTTCAGATCTTTTCAGTCGTTCAGATCTTTTCAGTCGTTCAGATCGTTTCAGTCGTTCAGATCGTTTCCGTCGTTCAGATCGTTTCCGTCGTTCAGATCGTTTCCGTCGTTCAGTTCGTTTCCGTCGTTCAGATCATTTTCAGTCGTTCAGATCGTTTCTGTCGTTCAGTTCGTTTCCGTCGTTCAGATCGTTTCCGTCGTTCAGATCGTTTCAGTCGTTCAGATCGTTTACCTCATCAGCTCTTTTCAGTCGTTCAGATCGTTTCAGTCGTTCAGATCGTTTACCTCATCAGCTCTTTTCAGTCTTTCAGATCGTTTCAGTCATTCAGATCGTTTCAGTCCTTAAAATCGTTTCCCTCATCAGCTCGTTTCCGTCGTTCAGATCGTTTCTGTCGTTCAGATCGTTTCCGTCGTTCAGATCGTTTCCGTCATTCAGTTCGTTTCCGTCGTTCAGATCGTTTCAGTCGTTCAGATCGTTTCAGTCGTTCAGATCGTTTCAGTCGTTCAGATCGTTTCAGTCGTTCAGATCGTTTCAGTCGTTCAGATCGTTTCAGTCGTTCAGATCGTTTCCGTCGTTCAGATCGTTTCAGTCGTTCAGATCGTTTAAGTCGTTCAGATCTTTTCAGTCGTTCAGATCGTTTCAGTCCTTCAAATCGTTTCCCTCATCAGCTCGTTTCCGTCGTTCAGATCGTTTTCGTCGATGAGGTCGTTTCCATCGTTCAGCTCTTTTAAGTCGTTCAGATCGTTTCACTCGTTCAGATCGTTTCAGTCGTTCAGATCGTTTCCCTCATCAGCTCTTTTCAGTCGTTCAGATCGTTTCAGTCGTTCAGATCGTTTACGTCGTTCAGATCGTTTACGTCGATGAGATCGTTTCCGTCGTTCAGATCGTTTCCGTCGTTCAGTTCGTTTCCGTCGTTCAGATCGTTTTCATCGTTCAGATCGTTTCAATCGTCCAGATCGTTTCAGTCCTTAAAGATCGTTTCAGTCGTTCAGCTCTTTTCAGTCGTTCAGCTCGTTTCCGTCGTTCAGATCGTTTCAGTCGTTCAAATCGTTTCCCTCATCAGCTCGTTTCCGTCGTTCAGATCGTTTCTGTCCTTCAGATCGTTTCATTCGTTCAGATCGTTTCTGTCGTTCAGATCTTTTCAGTCGTTCAGATCGTTTAAGTCGTTCAGATCGTTTCAGTCCTTCAGATCGTTTCAGTCCTTCAAATCGTTTCCCTCATCAGCTCGTTTCCGTCGTTCAGATCGTTTCTGTCGTTCAGATCGTTTAAGTCGTTCAGATCATTTCCGTCGTTCAGATCGTTTCAGTCGTTCAGATCGTTTACCTCATCAGCTCTTTTCAGTCGTTCAGATCGTTTCAGTCGTTCAGATCGTTTCAGTCGTTCAGATCGTTTTCGTCGATGAGGTTGTTTCCGTCGTTCAGATCGTTTCAGTCGTTCAGATCGTTTCCGTCGCTCAGATCGTTTCAGTCGTTCAGATCATTTCAGTCGTTCAGATCGTTTACCTCATCAGCTCTTTTCAGTCGTTCAGATCGTTTCTGTCGTTCAGATCGTTTCAGTCGTTCAGATCGTTTCTGTCGTTCAGATCGTTTCAGTCGTTCAGATCGTTTCCGTCGTTCAGGTCGTTTCCGTCGTTCAGGTCGTTTCCGTCGTTCAGATCGTTTCAGTCGTTCAGATCGTTTCCGTCGCTCAGATCGTTTCAGTCGTTAAGATCATTTCAGTCGTTCAGATCGTTTCCCTCATCAGCTCTTTTCAGTGGTTCAGATCGTTTCTGTCGTTCAGATCGTTTCAGTCGTTCAGATCGTTTCTGTCGTTCAGATCGTTTCTGTCGTTCAGATCGTTTCCGTCGTTCAGATCGTTTCCGTCGTTCAGATCGTTTCCGTCGTTCAGATCGTTTCCGTCCTTCAGATTGTTTCAGTCCTTCAAATCGTTTCCCTCATCAGCTCGTTTCCGTCGTTCAGATCGTTTCTGTCGTTCAGATCGTTTCAGTCGTTCAGATCGTTTCTGTCGTTCAGATCGTTTCAGTCGTTCAGATCGTTTCAGTCGTTTCAGTCGTTCAGATCGTTTCAGTCGTTCAGATCGTTTCAGTCCTTCAAATCGTTTCCCTCATCAGCTCGTTTCCGTCGTTCAGATCGTTTCCGTCGTTCAGATCGTTTCAGTCGTTCAGATCGTTTCCGTCGCTCAGATCGTTTCAGTCGTTCAGATCGTTTCTGTCGTTCAGATCGTTTAAGTCATTCAGATCGTTTCAGTCCTTCAAATCGTTTCCCTCATCAGCTCGTTTCCGTCGTTCAGATCGTTTCAGTCGTTCAGATCGTTTTCGTCGTTCAGATCGTTTAAGTCGTTCAGATCGTTTCCGTCGTTCAGATCGTTTCTGTCCTTCAGATCGTTTCAGTCCTTCAAATCGTTTCCCTCATCAGCTCGTTTCCGTCATTCAGATCGTTTCTGTCGTTCAGATCGTTTCCGTCGTTCAGGTCGTTTCCGTCGTTAAGGTCGTTTCCGTCGTTCAGATCGTTTCCGTCGTTCAGATCGTTTCCGTCGTTAAGGTCGTTTCCGTCGTTCAGATCGTTTCTGTCGTTCAGATCGTTTCCGTCGTTCAGATCGTTTAAGTCGTTCAGATCGTTTCCGTCGTTCAGATCGTTTCTGTCCTTCAGATCGTTTCAGTCCTTCAAATCGTTTCCCTCATCAGCTCTTTTCAGTCGTTCAGATCGTTTCAGTCGTTCAGATCGTTTCTGTCATTCAGATCGTTTCCGTCGTTCAGATCGTTTCCGTCGTTCAGATCGTTTCCGTCGTTCAGTTCGTTTCCGTCGTTCAGATCGTTTCAGTCGTTCAGATCGTTTCAGTCCTTCAAATCGTTTCCCTCATCAGCTCTTTTCAGTCGTTCAGATCGTTTCAATCGTTCAGATCGTTTACGTCGATGAGATCGTTTCAGTCGTTCAGATCGTTTCAGTCGTTCAGATCGTTTCAGTCGTTCAGATCGTTTCAGTCGTTCAGATCGTTTCTGTCGTTCAGATCGTTTCAGTCGTTCAGATCGTTTCAGTCGTTCAGATCGTTTCTGTCGTTCAGATCGTTTCAGTCGTTCAGATCGTTTCCGTCGTTCAGATCGTTTCTGTCGTTCAGATCGTTTCCGTCGTTCAGATCGTTTCCGTCGTTCAGATCGTTTCCGTCCTTCAGATTGTTTCAGTCCTTCAAATCGTTTCCCTCATCAGCTCGTTTCCGTCGTTCAGATCGTTTCTGTCGTTCAGATCGTTTCAGTCGTTCAGATCGTTTCTGTCGTTCAGATCTTTTCAGTCGTTCAGTTCGTTTCTGTCGTTCAGATCGTTTAAGTCGTTCAGATCGTTTCAGTCGTTCAGATCGTTTCAGTCCTTCAAATCGTTTCCCTCATCAGCTCGTTTCCGTCGTTCAGATCGTTTCCGTCGTTCAGATCGTTTCAGTCGTTCAGATCGTTTCCGTCGCTCAGATCGTTTCAGTCGTTCAGATCGTTTCTGTCGTTCAGATCGTTTAAGTCGTTCAGATCGTTTCAGTCCTTCAAATCGTTTCCCTCATCAGCTCGTTTCCGTCGTTCAGATCGTTTCCCTCATCAGCTCGTTTCCGTCGTTCAGATCGTTTCAGTCGTTCAGATCGTTTTCGTCGTTCAGATCGTTTAAGTCGTTCAGATCGTTTCCGTCGTTCAGATCGTTTCTGTCCTTCAGATCGTTTCAGTCCTTCAAATCGTTTCCCTCATCAGCTCGTTTCCGTCATTCAGATCGTTTCTGTCGTTCAGATCGTTTCCGTCGTTCAGGTCGTTTCCGTCGTTAAGGTCGTTTCCGTCGTTCAGATCGTTTCCGTCGTTCAGATCGTTTCTGTCGTTCAGATCGTTTCCGTCGTTCAGATCGTTTAAGTCGTTCAGATCGTTTCCGTCGTTCAGATCGTTTCTGTCCTTCAGATCGTTTCAGTCCTTCAAATCGTTTCCCTCATCAGCTCGTTTCCGTCGTTCAGATCGTTTCCGTCGTTCAGATCGTTTCTGTCGTTCAGATCGTTTCAGTCGTTCAGATCGTTTCTGTCGTTCAGATCTTTTCAGTCGTTCAGTTCGTTTCTGTCGTTCAGATCGTTTAAGTAGTTCAGATCGTTTCAGTCGTTCAGATCGTTTCAGTCGTTTCAGTCGTTCAGATCGTTTCAGTCGTTCAGATCGTTTCAGTCCTTCAAATCGTTTCCCTCATCAACTCGTTTCCGTCGTTCAGATCGTTTCCGTCGTTCAGATCGTTTCAGTCGTTCAGGTCGTTTCCATCGTTCAGCTCTTTTAAGTCGTTAAGATCGTTTCTGTCGTTCAGATCGTTTCCGTCGTTCAGATCGTTTCAGTCGTTCAGATCGTTTCAGTCCTTCAAATCGTTTCCCTCATCAGCTCTTTTCAGTCGTTCAGATCGTTTCAATCGTTCAGATCGTTTACGTCGATGAGATCGTTTCAGTCGTTCAGATCGTTTCAGTCGTTCAGATCGTTTCAGTCGTTCAGATCGTTTCAGTCGTTCAGATCGTTTCTGTCGTTCAGATCGTTTCAGTCGTTCAGATCGTTTCAGTCGTTCAGATCGTTTCCGTCGTTCAGATCGTTTCAGTCGTTCAGATCGTTTCCGTCGTTCAGATCGTTTCTGTCGTTCAGATCGTTTCCGTCGTTCAGATCGTTTCCGTCGTTCAGATCGTTTCCGTCGTTCAGATCGTTTCCGTCCTTCAGATTGTTTCAGTCCTTCAAATCGTTTCCCTCATCAGCTCGTTTCCGTCGTTCAGATCGTTTCTGTCGTTCAGATCGTTTCAGTCGTTCAGATCGTTTCTGTCGTTCAGATCTTTTCAGTCGTTCAGTTCGTTTCTGTCGTTCAGATCGTTTAAGTCGTTCAGATCGTTTCAGTCGTTCAGATCGTTTCAGTCGTTTCAGTCGTTCAGATCGTTTCAGTCGTTCAGATCGTTTCAGTCGTTCAGATCGTTTCAGTCCTTCAAATCGTTTCCCTCATCAGCTCGTTTCCGTCGTTCAGATCGTTTCCGTCGTTCAGATCGTTTCAGTCGTTCAGATCGTTTCCGTCGCTCAGATCGTTTCAGTCGTTCAGATCGTTTCTGTCGTTCAGATCGTTTAAGTCGTTCAGATCGTTTCAGTCCTTCAAATCGTTTCCCTCATCAGCTCGTTTCCGTCGTTCAGATCGTTTCAGTCGTTCAGATCGTTTTCGTCGTTCAGATCGTTTAAGTCGTTCAGATCGTTTCCGTCGTTCAGATCGTTTCTGTCCTTCAGATCGTTTCAGTCCTTCAAATCGTTTCCCTCATCAGCTCGTTTCCGTCGTTCAGATCGTTTCTGTCGTTCAGATCGTTTCCGTCGTTCAGGTCGTTTCCGTCGTTAAGGTCGTTTCCGTCGTTCAGATCGTTTCCGTCGTTCAGATCGTTTCTGTCGTTCAGATCGTTTCCGTCGTTCAGATCGTTTAAGTCGTTCAGATCGTTTCCGTCGTTCAGATCGTTTCTGTCCTTCAGATCGTTTCAGTCCTTCAAATCGTTTCCCTCATCAGCTCGTTTCTGTCGTTCAGATCGTTTAAGTCGTTCAGATCGTTTCAGTCGTTCAGATCGTTTCAGTCGTTTCAGTCGTTCAGATCGTTTCAGTCGTTCAGATCGTTTCAGTCCTTCAAATCGTTTCCCTCATCAGCTCGTTTCCGTCGTTCAGATCGTTTCCGTCGTTCAGATCGTTTCAGTCGTTCAGATCGTTTCCGTCGCTCAGATCGTTTCAGTCGTTCAGATCGTTTCTGTCGTTCAGATCGTTTAAGTCGTTCAGATCGTTTCAGTCCTTCAAATCGTTTCCCTCATCAGCTCGTTTCCGTCGTTCAGATCGTTTCAGTCGTTCAGATCGTTTTCGTCGTTCAGATCGTTTAAGTCGTTCAGATCGTTTCCGTCGTTCAGATCGTTTCTGTCCTTCAGATCGTTTCAATCCTTCAAATCGTTTCCCTCATCAGCTCGTTTCCGTCATTCAGATCGTTTCTGTCGTTCAGATCGTTTCCGTCGTTCAGGTCGTTTCCGTCGTTAAGGTCGTTTCCGTCGTTCAGATCGTTTCCGTCGTTCAGATCGTTTCTGTCGTTCAGATCGTTTCCGTCGTTCAGATCGTTTAAGTCGTTCAGATCGTTTCCGTCGTTCAGATCGTTTCTGTCCTTCAGATCGTTTCAGTCCTTCAAATCGTTTCCCTCATCAGCTCGTTTCCGTCGTTCAGATCGTTTCCGTCGTTCAGATCGTTTCCGTCGTTCAGTTCGTTTCCGTCGTTCAGATCGTTTCAGCCGTTCAGATCATTTCACTCGTTCAGATCGTTTCCCTCATCAGCTCTTTTCAGTCGTTCAGATCGTTTCAGTCGTTCAGATCGTTTCTGTCATTCAGATCGTTTCCGTCGTTCAGGTCGTTTCCGTCGTTCAGGTCGTTTCCATCGTTCAGCTCTTTTAAGTCGTTAAGATCGTTTCTGTCGTTCAGATCGTTTCCGTCGTTCAGATCGTTTCAGTCGTTCAGATCGTTTCAGTCCTTCAAATCGTTTCCCTCATCAGCTCTTTTCAGTCGTTCAGATCGTTTCACTCGTTCAGATCGTTTACGTCGATGAGATCGTTTCAGTCGTTCAGATCGTTTCAGTCGTTCAGATCGTTTCAGTCGTTCAGATCGTTTCAGTCGTTCAGATCGTTTCTGTCGTTCAGATCGTTTCAGTCGTTCAGATCGTTTCAGTCGTTCAGATCGTTTCTGTCGTTCAGATCGTTTCAGTCGTTCAGATCGTTTCCGTCGTTCAGATCGTTTCAGTCGTTCAGATCGTTTCAGTCGTTCAGATCGTTTCTGTCGTTCAGATCGTTTCAGTCGTTCAGATCGTTTCAGTCGTTCAGATCGTTTCTGTCGTTCAGATCGTTTCAGTCGTTCAGATTGTTTCCCTCATCAGCTCGTTTCCGTCGTTCAGATCGTTTCTGTCGTTCAGATCGTTTCAGTCGTTCAGATCGTTTCCGTCGTTCAGATCGTTTCTGTCCTTCAGATCGTTTCAGTCCTTCAAATCGTTTCCCTCATCAGCTCGTTTCCGTCGTTCAGATCGTTTCAGTCGTTCAGATCGTTTCCGTCGCTCAGATCATTTCAGTCGTTCAGATCGTTTTCCTCATCAGCTCTTTTCAGTCGTTCAGATCGTTTCTGTCGTTCAGATCGTTTCCGTCGTTCAGTTCGTTTCCGTCGTTCAGATCGTTTCAGTCGTTCAGATCGTTTACCTCATCAACTCTTTTCAGTCGTTCAGATCGTTTCAGTCGTTCAGATCGTTTCAGTCGTTCAGATCGTTTTCGTCGATGAGGTCGTTTCCGTCGTTCAGATCGTTTCAGTCGTTCAGATCGTTTCCGTCGTTCAGATCGTTTCCGTCGTTCAGATCGTTTCAGTCGTTCAGGTCGTTTACCTCATCAACTCTTTTCAGTCGTTCAGATCGTTTCAGTCGTTCAGATCGTGTCAGTCGTTCAGATCGTTTACGTCGTTCAGATCGTTTCCGTCGTTCAGTTCGTTTCCATCGTTCAGATCGTTTCCGTCGTTCAGATCGTTTCAGTCGTTCAGATCGTTTCCGTCGTTCAGATCGTTTCAGTCGTTCAGATCGTTTCCGTCGTTCAGATCGTTTCCGTCGTTCAGATCGTTTCAGTCGTTCAGATCGTTTCCGTCGTTCAGATCGTTTCCGTCGCTCAGATCGTATCAGTCGTTCAGATCGTTTCTGTCGTTCAGATCGTTTAAGTCGTTCAGATCGTTTCCGTCGTTCAGATCGTTTCCGTCGTTCAGATCGTTTCCGTCGTTCAGTTCGTTTCCGTCGTTCAGATCGTTTCAGTCGTTCAGATCGTTTACCTCATCAGCTCTTTTCTGTCGTTCAGATCGTTTCCGTCGTTCAGATCGTTTCCGTCATTCAGTTCGTTTCCGTCGTTCAGATCGTTTCAGTCGTTCAGATCATTTTCGTCGATGAGGTCGTTTCCGTCGTTCAGATCGTTTCAGTCGTTCAGATCGTTTCCGTCGCTCAGATCGTTTCAGTCGTTAAGATCATTTCAGTCGTTCAGATCGTTTCCCTCATCAGCTCTTTTCAGTCGTTCAGATCGTTTCTGTCGTTCAGATCGTTTCAGTCGTTCAGATCGTTTCTGTCGTTCAGATCGTTTCTGTCGTTCAGATCGTTTCCGTCGTTCAGATCGTTTCCGTCGTTCAGATCGTTTCCGTCGTTCAGATCGTTTCAATCCTTCAAATCGTTTCCCTCATCAGCTCGTTTCCGTCGTTCAGATCGTTTAAGTCGTTCAGATCGTTTCAGTCGTTCAGATCGTTTCCGTCGCTCAGATCGTTTCAGTCGTTCAGATCATTTCAGTCGTTCAGATCGTTTCCCTCATCAGCTCTTTTCAGTCGTTCAGATCGTTTCTGTCGTTCAGATCGTTTCCGTCGTTCAGGTCGTTTCCGTCGTTCAGGTCGTTTCCGTCATTCAGATCGTTTCCGTCCTTCAGATCGTTTCCGTCCTTCAGATCGTTTCCGTCGTTCAGATCGTTTCTGTCGTTCAGATCGTTTCTGTCGTTCAGATCGTTTCCGTCGTTCAGATCGTTTCCGTCCTTCAGATCGTTTCCGTCCTTCAGATTGTTTCAGTCCTTCAAATCGTTTCCCTCATCAGCTCGTTTCCGTCGTTCAGATCGTTTCTGTCGTTCAGATCGTTATAGTCGTTCAGATCGTTTCCGTCATTCAGATCGTTTCCGTCGTTCAGATCGTTTCCGTCATTCGGTTCGTTTCCGTCGTTCAGATCGTTTCAGTCGTTCAGATCATTTAAGTCGTTCAGATCGTTTCCGTCGTTCAGATCGTTTCAGTCGTTCAGATCGTTTCCGTCGCTCAGATCGTTTCAGTCGTTCAGATCATTTCAGTCGTTCAGATCATTTCAGTCGTTCAAATCGTTTCCCTCATCAGCTCTTTTCAGTCGTTCAGATCGTTTCTGTCGTTCAGATCGTTTCCGTCGTTCAGGTCGTTTCCGTCGTTCAGGTCGTTTCCGTCGTTCAGCTCTTTTAAGTCGTTCAGATCGTTTCCGTCGTTCAGATCGTTTCCGTCATTCAGATCGTTTCCGTCCTTCAGATCGTTTCCGTCCTTCAGATCGTTTCCGTCGTTCAGATCTTTTCCGTCGTTCAGATCGTTTCAGTCGTTCAGATCATTTCAGTCGTTCAGATCGTTTCCCTCATCAGCTCTTTTCAGTCGTTCAGATCGTTTCCGTCGTTCAGATCGTTTCTGTCGTTCAGATCGTTTCTGTCGTTCAGATCGTTTCCGTCATTCAGATCGTTTCCGTCCTTCAGATCGTTTCCGTCCTTCAGATCGTTTCCGTCCTTCAGATCGTTTCCGTCGTTCAGATCTTTTCCGTCGTTCAGATCGTTTCCGTCGTTCAGATCGTTTCTGTCGTTCAGATCTTTTCCGTCGTTCAGATCGTTTCTGTCGTTCAGATCGTTTCAGTCGTTCAGGTCGTTTCCGTCGTTCAGATCTTTTCCGTCGTTCAGATCGTTTCTGTCGTTCAGATCGTTTCAGTCGTTCAGGTCGTTTCCGTCGTTCAGGTCGTTTCCATCGTTCAGCTCTTTTCAGTCGTTCAGATCGTTTCTGTCGTTCAGATCGTTCCGGTCGTTCAGGTCGTTTCCGTCGTTCAGATCGTTTAAGTCGTTCAGATCATTTCCCTCATCAGCTCTTTTCAGTCGTTCAGATCGTTTCTGTCGTTCAGATCGTTTCCGTCGTTCAGGTCGTTTCCGTCGTTCAGGTCGTTTCCATCGTTCAGGTCGTTTCAGTCGTTCAGATCGTTTAAGTCGTTCAGCTCGTTTCCGTCGTTCAGTTCGTTTCTGTCGTTCAGGTCGTTTCAGTCGTTCAGATCGTTTCAGTCGTTCAGATCGTTTCAGTCGTTCAGATCGTTTCTGTCGTTCAGATCGTTTAAGTCGTTCAGCTCGTTTCCGTCGTTCAGATCGTTTCTGTCGTTCAGATCGTTTCCGTCATTCAGATCGTTTCTGTCCTTCAGATCGTTTCAGTCGTTCAGATCATTTCAGTCGTTCAGATCGTTTACCTCATCAGCTCTTTTCAGTCGTTCAGATCGTTTTCGTCGATGAGGTCGTTTCCGTCGTTCAGATCGTTTCAGTCGTTCAGATCGTTTCCGTCGCTCAGATCGTTTCAGTCGTTCAGATCGTTTCCCTCATCAGCTCTTTTCAGTCGTTCAGATCGTTTCTGTCGTTCAAATCGTTTCTGTCGTTCAGATCGTTTCCCTCATCAGCTCTTTTCAGTCGTTCAGATCGTTTCTGTCGTTCAGATCGTTTCTGTCGTTCAGATCGTTTCCGTCGTTCAGGTCGTTTCCGTCGTTCAGGTCGTTTCCATCGTTCAGCTCTTTTAAGTCGTTCAGATCGTTTCCGTTGTTCAGATCGTTTAAGTCGTTCAGCTCGTTTCCGTCGTTCAGATCGTTTCCGTCGTTCAGATCGTTTCCGTCGTTCAGATCGTTTAAGTCGTTCAGATCGTTTCCGTCGTTCAGATCGTTTCTGTCGTTCAGATCTTTTCAGTCGTTCAGATCGTTTCCCTCATCAGCTCTTTTCAGTCGTTAAGATCGTTTCCCTCATCAGCTCTTTTCAGTCGTTCAGATCGTTTCTGTCGTTCAGTTCGTTTACGTCGTTCAGGTCATTTCCGTCGTTCAGATCGTTTCCGTCGTTCAGGTCGTTTCCGTCGTTCAGGTCGTTTCCATCGTTCAGCTCTTTTAAGTCGTTCAGATCGTTTCCGTCGTTCAGATCGTTTAAGTCGTTCAGATCGTTTCCGTCGTTCAGATCGTTTCTGTCCTTCAGATCGTTTCAGTCCTTCAAATCGTTTCCCTCATCAGCTCGTTTCGGTCGTTCAGATCGTTTCCGTCGTTCAGATCGTTTCCGTCGTTCAGATCGTTTCCGTCGTTCAGTTCGTTTCCCTCATCAGCTCTTTTCAGTCGTTCAGATCGTTTCGGTCGTTCAGATCGTTTCCCTCATCAGCTCTTTTCAGTCGTTCAGATCGTTTCCGTCGTTCAGTTCGTTTCCCTCATCAGCTCTTTTCAGTCGTTCAGATCGTTTCCGTCGTTCAGGTCGTTTCCGTCGTTCAGGTCGTTTCCATCGTTCAGCTCTTTTAAGTCGTTCAGATCGTTTCCGTGGTTCAGATCGTTTCTGTCGTTCAGATCGTTTCCGTCGTTCAGATCGTTTCCGTCATTCAGATCGTTTCCGTCCTTCAGATCGTTTCCGTCGTTCAGATCTTTTCCGTCGTTCAGATCGTTTCTGTCGTTCAGATCGTTTAAGTCGTTCAGATCGTTTCAGTCCTTCAAATCGTTTCCCTCATCAGCTCGTTTCCGTCGTTCAGATCGTTTCTGTCGTTCAGATCGTTTAAGTCGTTCAGATCGTTTCTGTCCTTCAGATCGTTTCAGTCCTTCAAATCGTTTCCCTCATCAGCTCGTTTCCCTCATCAGCTCGTTTCCGTCGTTCAGATCGTTTCTGTCATTCAGATCGTTTCAGTCGTTCAGATCGTTTCAGTCGTTCAGATCGTTTCCGTCGTTCAGATCGTTTCAGTCGTTCAGATCGTTTCTGTCGTTCAGATCGTTTCCGTCGTTCAGATCGTTTCTGTCCTTCAGATCGTTTCCGTCGTTCAGATCGTTTCTGTCCTTCAGATCGTTTCAGTCGTTCAGATCGTTTCCGTCGTTCAGATCGTTTCAGTCGTTCAGATCGTTTCAGTCGTTCAGATCGTTTCAGTCGTTCAGATCGTTTCTGTCGTTCAGATCGTTTCAGTCCTTCAGATCGTTTCCCTCATCAGCTCGTTTCCGTCGTTCAGATCGTTTCTGTCGTTCAGATCGTTTCAGTCGTTCAGATCGTTTCAGTCGTTCAGATCGTTTCTGTCGTTCAGATCATTTCCGTCGTTCAGATCGTTTCCGTCGTTCAGATCGTTTCTGTCCTTCAGATCGTTTCAGTCCTTCAAATCGTTTCCCTCATCAGCTCGTTTCCGTCGTTCAGATCGTTTCAGTCGTTCAGATCGTTTCCGTCGTTCAGATCGTTTCAGTCGTTCAGATCGTTTCCGTCGCTCAGATCATTTCAGTCGTTCAGATCGTTTCCCTCATCAGCTCTTTTCAGTCGTTCAGATCGTTTCTGTCCTTCAAATCGTTTCCCTCATCAGCTCGTTTCCGTCGTTCAGATCGTTTCTGTCGTTCAGATCGTTTCAGTCGTTCAGATCGTTTCTGTCGTTCAGATCTTTTCAGTTGTTCAGTTCGTTTCCGTCGTTCAGATCGTTTCTGTCGTTCAGATCGTTTAAGTCGTTCAGATCGCTTCAGTCGTTCAGATCGTTTCAGTCGTTCAGATCGTTTCAGTCGTTCAGATCGTTTTCGTCGATGAGGTCGTTTCCGTCGTTCAGATCGTTTCAGTCGTTCAGATCGTTTCCGTCGCTCAGATCGTTTCAGTCGTTAAGATCATTTCAGTCGTTCAGATCGTTTCTGTCGTTCAGATCGTTTCAGTCGTTCAGATCGTTTCTGTCGTTCAGATCGTTTCTGTCGTTCAGATCGTTTCCGTCGTTCAGATCGTTTCCGTCGTTCAGATCGTTTCCGTCCTTCAGATTGTTTCAGTCCTTCAAATCGTTTCCCTCATCAGCTCGTTTCCTTCGTTCAGATCGTTTCTGTCGTTCAGATCGTTATAGTCGTTCAGATCGTTTCTGTCGTTCAGATCTTTTCAGTCGTTCAGTTCGTTTCTGTCGTTCAGATCGTTTCTGTCGTTCAGATCGTTTCCGTCATTCAGATCGTTTCCGTCGTTCAGATCGTTTCCGTCATTCAGTTCGTTTCCGTCGTTCAGATCGTTTCAGTCGTTCAGATCATTTAAGTCGTTCAGATCGTTTCCGTCGTTCAGATCGTTTCAGTCGTTCAGATCGTTTCAGTCGTTCAGATCGTTTCCGTCGCTCAGATCGTTTCAGTCGTTCAGATCATTTCAGTAGTTCAGATCATTTCAGTCGTTCAAATCGTTTCCCTCATCAGCTCTTTTCAGTCGTTCAGATCGTTTCTGTCGTTCAGATCGTTTCCGTCGTTCAGGTCGTTTCCGTCGTTCAGGTCGTTTCAGTCGTTCAGATCGTTTCAGTCCTTCAAATCGTTTCCCTCATCAGCTCGTTTCTGTCGTTCAGATCGTTTCCGTCGTTCAGATCGTTTCAGTCCTTAAAGATCGTTTCAGTCGTTCAGCTCTTTTCAGTCGTTCAGCTCGTTTCCGTCGTTCAGATCGTTTCAGTCGTCCAGATCGTTTCAGTCCTTAAAGATCGTTTCAGTCGTTCAGCTCTTTTCAGTCGTTCAGCTCGTTTCCGTCGTTCAGATCGTTTCAGTCGTTCAGATCGTTTCAGTCGTTCAGATCGTTTCAGTCGTTCAGATCGTTTCCGTCGTTCAGTTCGTTTCCGTCGTTCAGGTCGTTTCCGTCGTTCAGTTCGTTTCCGTCGTTCAGATCGTTTCCGTCGTTCAGATCGTTTCAATCGTCCAGATCATTTCAGTCCTTAAAGATCGTTTCAGTCGTTCAGCTCTTTTCAGTCGTTCAGCTCGTTTCCGTCGTTCAGATCGTTTCAGTCGTTCAGATCGTTTCAGTCGTTCACATCGTTTCAGTCGTTCAGATCATTTTAGTCGTTCAGATCGTTTCTGTCGTTCAGATCTTTTCAGTCGTTCAGATCTTTTCAGTCGTTCAGATCGTTTCAGTCGTTCAGATCGTTTCAGTCGTTCAGATCGTTTCCGTCGTTCAGATCGTTTCAGTCGTTCAGATCGTTTACGTCGTTCAGATCGTTTCCGTCGTTCAGATCGTTTCCGTCGTTCAGATCGTTTCCGTCGTTCAGATCGTTTCCGTCGTTCAGTTCGTTTCCGTCGTTCAGATTGTTTCAGTCGTTCAGATCGTTTCAGTCGTTCAGATCGTTTCCGTCGTTCAGATCGTTTCAGTCGTTCAGATCGTTTCAGTCGTTCAGATCGTTTACCTCATCAGCTCTTTTCAGTCTTTCAGATCGTTTCAGTCATTCAGATCGTTTCTGTCGTTCAGATCGTTTCAGTCGTTCAGATCGTTTCAGTCGTTCAGATCGTTTACCTCATCAGCTCTTTTCAGTCTTTCAGATCGTTTCAGTCATTCAGATCGTTTCTGTCGTTCAGATCGTTTCCGTCGTTCAGATCGTTTAAGTCGTTCAGATCGTTTACGTCGTTCAGATCGTTTCCGTCGTTCAGATCGTTTCTGTCGTTCAGATCGTTTCCGTCGTTCAGATCGTTTCCGTCGTTCAGTTCGTTTCCGTCGTTCAGATCGTTTCAGTCGTTCAGATCGTTTCAGTCGTTCAGATCGTTTCAGTCGTTCGGATCGTTTACCTCATCAGCTCTTTTCAGTCTTTCAGATCGTTTCAGTCATTCAGATCGTTTCTGTCGTTCAGATCGTTTCCGTCGTTCAGATCGTTTAAGTCGTTCAGATCGTTTACGTCGTTCAGATCGTTTCCGTCGTTCAGATCGTTTCAATCGTCCAGATCGTTTCAGTCCTTAAAGATCGTTTCAGTCGTTCAGCTCTTTTCAGTCGTTCAGCTCGTTTCCGTCGTTCAGATCGTTTCAGTCGTTCAGATCGTTTCAGTCGTTCAGATCGTTTCAGTCGTTCAGATCGTTTCCGTCGTTCAGCTCTTTTAAGTCGTTCAGATCGTTTCCGTCGTTCAGTTCGTTTCCGTCGTTCAGGTCGTTTCCGTCGTTCAGTTCGTTTCCGTCGTTCAGATCGTTTCCGTCGTTCTGATCGTTTCAATCGTCCAGATCGTTTCAGTCCTTAAAGATCGTTTCAGTCGTTCAGCTCTTTTCAGTCGTTCAGCTCGTTTCCGTCGTTCAGATCGTTTCAGTCGTTCAGATCGTTTCAGTCGTTCACATCGTTTCAGTCGTTCAGATCGTTTCAGTCGTTCAGATCGTTTCAGTCGTTCAGATCGTTTCAGTCGTTCAGATCGTTTACCTCATCAGCTCTTTTCAGTCTTTCAGATCGTTTCAGTCATTCAGATCGTTTCTGTCGTTCAGATCGTTTCCGTCGTTCAGATCGTTTAAGTCGTTCAGATCGTTTCCGTCGTTCAGATCGTTTCTGTCGTTCAGATCGTTTCCGTCGTTCAGATCGTTTCCGTCGTTCAGTTCGTTTCCGTCGTTCAGATCGTTTCAGTCGTTCAGATCGTTTCAGTCGTTCGGATCGTTTACCTCATCAGCTCTTTTCAGTCTTTCAGATCGTTTCAGTCATTCAGATCGTTTCTGTCGTTCAGATCGTTTCCGTCGTTCAGATCGTTTAAGTCGTTCAGATCGTTTACGTCGTTCAGATCGTTTCCGTCGTTCAGATCGTTTCTGTCGTTCAGATCGTTTCCGTCGTTCAGTTCGTTTCCGTCGTTCAGATCGTTTCAGTCGTTCAGATCGTTTCAGTCGTTCAGATCGTTTCCGTCGTTCAGATCGTTTCAGTCGTTCAGATCGTTTCAGTCGTTCAGATCGTTTACCTCATCAACTCTTTTCAGTCGTTCAGATCTTTTCCGTCGTTCAGATCGTTTCTGTCGTTCAGATCGTTTCAGTCGTTCAGATCGTTTCCGTCGTTCAGGTCGTTTCCGTCGTTCAGGTCGTTTCCATCGTTCAGCTCTTTTCAGTCGTTCAGATCGTTTCTGTCGTTCAGATCGTTTCGGTCGTTCAGGTCGTTTCCGTCGTTCAGATCGTTTCCGTCGTTCAGATCGTTTAAGTCGTTCAGATCATTTCCCTCATCAGCTCTTTTCAGTCGTTCAGATCGTTTCTGTCGTTCAGATCGTTTCCGTCGTTCAGGTCGTTTCCGTCGTTCAGGTCGTTTCCATCGTTCAGCTCTTTTCAGTCGTTCAGATCGTTTCTGTCGTTCAGATCGTTTCGGTCGTTCAGGTCGTTTCCGTCGTTCAGATCGTTTCCGTCGTTCAGATCGTTTAAGTCGTTCAGATCATTTCCCTCATCAGCTCTTTTCAGTCGTTCAGATCGTTTCTGTCGTTCAGATCGTTTCCGTCGTTCAGGTCGTTTCCATCGTTCAGCTCTTTTCAGTCGTTCAGATCGTTTCTGTCGTTCAGATCGTTTCCGTCGTTCAGATCGTTTCAGTCGTTCAGATCGTTTCTGTCGTTCAGATCTTTTCCGTCGTTCAGATCGTTTCAGTCGTTCACATCGTTTCAGTCGTTCAGATCTTTTCAGTCGTTCAGATCGTTTCAGTCGTTCAGATCGTTTCAGTCGTTCAGATCGTTTCCGTCGTTCAGATCGTTTAAGTCGTTCAGATCGTTTCAGTCGTTCAGATCGTTTCAGTCGTTCAGATCGTTTCCGTCGTTCAGATCGTTTCAGTCGTTCAGATCGTTTCCGTCGTTCAGATCGTTTCCCTCATCAGCTCTTTTAAGTCGTTCAGATCGTTTCCGTCGTTCAGATCGTTTCCGTCGTTCAGATCGTTTCCGTCGTTCAGATCGTTTCAGTCGTTCAGATCGTTTCAGTCCTTCAAATCGTTTCCCTCATCAGCTCGTTTCTGTCGTTCAGATCGTTTCCGTCGTTCAGATCGTTTCAGTCCTTAAAGATCGTTTCAGTCGTTCAGCTCTTTTCAGTCGTTCAGCTCGTTTCCGTCGTTCAGATCGTTTCAGTCGTCCAGATCGTTTCAGTCCTTAAAGATCGTTTCAGTCGTTCAGCTCTTTTCAGTCGTTCAGCTCGTTTCCGTCGTTCAGATCGTTTCAGTCGTTCAGATCGTTTCAGTCGTTCAGATCGTTTCAGTCGTTCAGATCGTTTCCGTCGTTCAGTTCATTTCCGTCGTTCAGGTCGTTTCCGTCGTTCAGTTCGTTTCCGTCGTTCAGTTCGTTTCCGTCGTTCAGATCGTTTTCATCGTTCAGATCGTTTCAATCGTCCAGATCGTTTCAGTCCTTAAAGATCGTTTCAGTCGTTCAGCTCTTTTCAGTCGTTCAGCTCGTTTCCGTCGTTCAGATCGTTTCAGTCGTTCACATCGTTTCAGTCGTTCAGATCATTTCAGTCGTTCAGATCGTTTCTGTCGTTCAGATCTTTTCAGTCGTTCAGATCTTTTCAGTCGTTCAGATCGTTTCAGTCGTTCAGATCGTTTCAGTCGTTCAGATCGTTTCCGTCGTTCAGATCGTTTCAGTCGTTCAGATCGTTTCCGTCGTTCAGATCGTTTCCGTCGTTCAGATCGTTTCCGTCGTTCAGTTCGTTTCCGTCGTTCAGATCGTTTCCGTCGTTCAGATCGTTTCTGTCGTTCAGATCGTTTCCGTCGTTCAGATCGTTTCCGTCGTTCAGTTCGTTTCCGTCGTTCAGATCGTTTCAGTCGTTCAGATCGTTTCAGTCGTTCAGATCGTTTCCGTCGTTCAGATCGTTTCAGTCGTTCAGATCGTTTCAGTCGTTCAGATCGTTTACCTCATCAGCTCTTTTCAGTCTTTCAGATCGTTTCAGTCATTCAGATCGTTTCTGTCGTTCAGATCGTTTCCGTCGTTCAGATCGTTTAAGTCGTTCAGATCGTTTCCGTGGTTCAGATCGTTTCTGTCGTTCAGATCGTTTCCGTCGTTCAGATCGTTTCCGTCATTCAGATCGTTTCCGTCCTTCAGATCGTTTCCGTCGTTCAGATCTTTTCCGTCGTTCAGATCGTTTCTGTCGTTCAGATCGTTTAAGTCGTTCAGATCGTTTCAGTCCTTCAAATCGTTTCCGTCCTTCAAATCGTTTCCCTCATCAGCTCGTTTCCGTCGTTCAGATCGTTTCTGTCGTTCAGATCGTTTAAGTCGTTCAGATCGTTTCAGTCGTTCAGATCGTTTCCGTCGTTCAGATCGTTTCAGTCGTTCAGATCGTTTCAGTCGTTCAGATCGTTTACCTCATCAGCTCTTTTCAGTCTTTCAGATCGTTTCAGTCATTCAGATCGTTTCTGTCGTTCAGATCGTTTCCGTCGTTCAGATCGTTTAAGTCGTTCAGATCGTTTCCGTGGTTCAGATCGTTTCTGTCGTTCAGATCGTTTCCGTCGTTCAGATCGTTTCCGTCATTCAGATCGTTTCCGTCCTTCAGATCGTTTCCGTCGTTCAGATCTTTTCCGTCGTTCAGATCGTTTCTGTCGTTCAGATCGTTTAAGTCGTTCAGATCGTTTCAGTCCTTCAAATCGTTTCAGTCCTTCAAATCGTTTCCCTCATCAGCTCGTTTCCGTCGTTCAGATCGTTTCTGTCATTCAGATCGTTTCAGTCGTTCAGATCGTTTCAGTCGTTCAGATTGTTTCCGTCGTTCAGATCGTTTCAGTCGTTCAGATCGTTTCTGTCGTTCAGATCGTTTCCGTCGTTCAGATCGTTTCTGTCCTTCAGATCGTTTCCGTCGTTCAGATCGTTTCTGTCCTTCAGATCGTTTCTGTCGTTCAGATCATTTCCGTCGTTCAGATCGTTTCCGTCGTTCAGATCGTTTCTGTCGTTCAGATCATTTCCGTCGTTCAGATCGTTTCCGTCGTTCAGATCGTTTCTGTCCTTCAGATCGTTTCAGTCCTTCATATCGTTTCCCTCATCAGCTCGTTTCCGTCGTTCAGATCGTTTCAGTCGTTCAGATCGTTTCCGTCGTTCAGATCGTTTCAGTCGTTCAGATCGTTTCCGTCGTTCAGATCGTTTCAGTCGTTCAGATCGTTTCAGTCGTTCAGATCGTTTCCGTCGTTCAGATCGTTTCAGTCGTTCAGATCGTTTCTGTCGTTCAGATCGTTTCCGTCGTTCAGATCGTTTCTGTCCTTCAGATCGTTTCCGTCGTTCAGATCGTTTCTGTCCTTCAGATCGTTTCAGTCGTTCAGATCGTTTCCGTCGTTCAGATCGTTTCAGTCGTTCAGATCGTTTCAGTCGTTCAGATCGTTTCAGTCGTTCAGATCGTTTCTGTCGTTCAGATCGTTTCAGTCCTTCAGATCGTTTCCCTCATCAGCTCGTTTCCGTCGTTCAGATCGTTTCTGTCGTTCAGATCGTTTCAGTCGTTCAGATCGTTTCAGTCGTTCAGATCGTTTCTGTCGTTCAGATCATTTCCGTCGTTCAGATCGTTTCCGTCGTTCAGATCGTTTCTGTCCTTCAGATCGTTTCAGTCCTTCAAATCGTTTCCCTCATCAGCTCGTTTCCGTCGTTCAGATCGTTTCAGTCGTTCAGATCGTTTCCGTCGTTCAGATCGTTTCAGTCGTTCAGATCGTTTCCGTCGCTCAGATCATTTCAGTCGTTCAGATCGTTTCCCTCATCAGCTCTTTTCAGTCGTTCAGATCGTTTCTGTCCTTCAAATCGTTTCCCTCATCAGCTCGTTTCCGTCGTTCAGATCGTTTCTGTCGTTCAGATCGTTTCAGTCGTTCAGATCGTTTCTGTCGTTCAGATCTTTTCAGTTGTTCAGTTCGTTTCCGTCGTTCAGATCGTTTCTGTCGTTCAGATCGTTTAAGTCGTTCAGATCGCTTCAGTCGTTCAGATCGTTTCAGTCGTTCAGATCGTTTCAGTCGTTCAGATCGTTTTCGTCGATGAGGTCGTTTCCGTCGTTCAGATCGTTTCAGTCGTTCAGATCGTTTCCGTCGCTCAGATCGTTTCAGTCGTTCAGATCATTTCCGTCGTTCAGATCGTTTCCGTCGTTCAGATCGTTTCTGTCCTTCAGATCGTTTCAGTCCTTCATATCGTTTCCCTCATCAGCTCGTTTCCGTCGTTCAGATCGTTTCAGTCGTTCAGATCGTTTCCGTCGTTCAGATCGTTTCAGTCGTTCAGATCGTTTCCGTCGTTCAGATCGTTTCAGTCGTTCAGATCGTTTCAGTCGTTCAGATCGTTTCCGTCGTTCAGATCGTTTCAGTCGTTCAGATCGTTTCTGTCGTTCAGATCGTTTCCGTCGTTCAGATCGTTTCTGTCCTTCAGATCGTTTCCGTCGTTCAGATCGTTTCTGTCCTTCAGATCGTTTCAGTCGTTCAGATCGTTTCCGTCGTTCAGATCGTTTCAGTCGTTCAGATCGTTTCAGTCGTTCAGATCGTTTCAGTCGTTCAGATCGTTTCTGTCGTTCAGATCGTTTCAGTCCTTCAGATCGTTTCCCTCATCAGCTCGTTTCCGTCGTTCAGATCGTTTCTGTCGTTCAGATCGTTTCAGTCGTTCAGATCGTTTCAGTCGTTCAGATCGTTTCTGTCGTTCAGATCATTTCCGTCGTTCAGATCGTTTCCGTCGTTCAGATCGTTTCTGTCCTTCAGATCGTTTCAGTCCTTCAAATCGTTTCCCTCATCAGCTCGTTTCCGTCGTTAAGATCGTTTCAGTCGTTCAGATCGTTTCCGTCGTTCAGATCGTTTCAGTCGTTCAGATCGTTTCCGTCGCTCAGATCATTTCAGTCGTTCAGATCGTTTCCCTCATCAGCTCTTTTCAGTCGTTCAGATCGTTTCTGTCCTTCAAATCGTTTCCCTCATCAGCTCGTTTCCGTCGTTCAGATCGTTTCTGTCGTTCAGATCGTTTCAGTCGTTCAGATCGTTTCTGTCGTTCAGATCTTTTCAGTTGTTCAGTTCGTTTCCGTCGTTCAGATCGTTTCTGTCGTTCAGATCGTTTAAGTCGTTCAGATCGCTTCAGTCGTTCAGATCGTTTCAGTCGTTCAGATCGTTTCAGTCGTTCAGATCGTTTTCGTCGATGAGGTCGTTTCCGTCGTTCAGATCGTTTCAGTCGTTCAGATCGTTTCCGTCGCTCAGATCGTTTCAGTCGTTAAGATCATTTCAGTCGTTCAGATCGTTTCTGTCGTTCAGATCGTTTCAGTCGTTCAGATCGTTTCTGTCGTTCAGATCGTTTCTGTCGTTCAGATCGTTTCCGTCGTTCAGATCGTTTCCGTCGTTCAGATCGTTTCCGTCCTTCAGATTGTTTCAGTCCTTCAAATCGTTTCCCTCATCAGCTCGTTTCCTTCGTTCAGATCGTTTCTGTCGTTCAGATCGTTATAGTCGTTCAGATCGTTTCTGTCGTTCAGATCTTTTCAGTCGTTCAGTTCGTTTCTGTCGTTCAGATCGTTTCTGTCGTTCAGATCGTTTCCGTCATTCAGATCGTTTCCGTCGTTCAGATCGTTTCCGTCATTCAGTTCGTTTCCGTCGTTCAGATCGTTTCAGTCGTTCAGATCATTTAAGTCGTTCAGATCGTTTCCGTCGTTCAGATCGTTTCAGTCGTTCAGATCGTTTCAGTCGTTCAGATCGTTTCCGTCGCTCAGATCGTTTCAGTCGTTCAGATCATTTCAGTAGTTCAGATCATTTCAGTCGTTCAAATCGTTTCCCTCATCAGCTCTTTTCAGTCGTTCAGATCGTTTCTGTCGTTCAGATCGTTTCCGTCGTTCAGGTCGTTTCCGTCGTTCAGGTCGTTTCAGTCGTTCAGATCGTTTCAGTCCTTCAAATCGTTTCCCTCATCAGCTCGTTTCTGTCGTTCAGATCGTTTCCGTCGTTCAGATCGTTTCAGTCCTTAAAGATCGTTTCAGTCGTTCAGCTCTTTTCAGTCGTTCAGCTCGTTTCCGTCGTTCAGATCGTTTCAGTCGTCCAGATCGTTTCAGTCCTTAAAGATCGTTTCAGTCGTTCAGCTCTTTTCAGTCGTTCAGCTCGTTTCCGTCGTTCAGATCGTTTCAGTCGTTCAGATCGTTTCAGTCGTTCAGATCGTTTCAGTCGTTCAGATCGTTTCCGTCGTTCAGTTCGTTTCCGTCGTTCAGGTCGTTTCCGTCGTTCAGTTCGTTTCCGTCGTTCAGATCGTTTCCGTCGTTCAGATCGTTTCAATCGTCCAGATCATTTCAGTCCTTAAAGATCGTTTCAGTCGTTCAGCTCTTTTCAGTCGTTCAGCTCGTTTCCGTCGTTCAGATCGTTTCAGTCGTTCAGATCGTTTCAGTCGTTCACATCGTTTCAGTCGTTCAGATCATTTTAGTCGTTCAGATCGTTTCTGTCGTTCAGATCTTTTCAGTCGTTCAGATCTTTTCAGTCGTTCAGATCGTTTCAGTCGTTCAGATCGTTTCAGTCGTTCAGATCGTTTCCGTCGTTCAGATCGTTTCAGTCGTTCAGATCGTTTACGTCGTTCAGATCGTTTCCGTCGTTCAGATCGTTTCCGTCGTTCAGATCGTTTCCGTCGTTCAGATCGTTTCCGTCGTTCAGTTCGTTTCCGTCGTTCAGATTGTTTCAGTCGTTCAGATCGTTTCAGTCGTTCAGATCGTTTCCGTCGTTCAGATCGTTTCAGTCGTTCAGATCGTTTCAGTCGTTCAGATCGTTTACCTCATCAGCTCTTTTCAGTCTTTCAGATCGTTTCAGTCATTCAGATCGTTTCTGTCGTTCAGATCGTTTCAGTCGTTCAGATCGTTTCAGTCGTTCAGATCGTTTACCTCATCAGCTCTTTTCAGTCTTTCAGATCGTTTCAGTCATTCAGATCGTTTCTGTCGTTCAGATCGTTTCCGTCGTTCAGATCGTTTAAGTCGTTCAGATCGTTTACGTCGTTCAGATCGTTTCCGTCGTTCAGATCGTTTCTGTCGTTCAGATCGTTTCCGTCGTTCAGATCGTTTCCGTCGTTCAGTTCGTTTCCGTCGTTCAGATCGTTTCAGTCGTTCAGATCGTTTCAGTCGTTCAGATCGTTTCAGTCGTTCGGATCGTTTACCTCATCAGCTCTTTTCAGTCTTTCAGATCGTTTCAGTCATTCAGATCGTTTCTGTCGTTCAGATCGTTTCCGTCGTTCAGATCGTTTAAGTCGTTCAGATCGTTTACGTCGTTCAGATCGTTTCCGTCGTTCAGATCGTTTCAATCGTCCAGATCGTTTCAGTCCTTAAAGATCGTTTCAGTCGTTCAGCTCTTTTCAGTCGTTCAGCTCGTTTCCGTCGTTCAGATCGTTTCAGTCGTTCAGATCGTTTCAGTCGTTCAGATCGTTTCAGTCGTTCAGATCGTTTCCGTCGTTCAGCTCTTTTAAGTCGTTCAGATCGTTTCCGTCGTTCAGTTCGTTTCCGTCGTTCAGGTCGTTTCCGTCGTTCAGTTCGTTTCCGTCGTTCAGATCGTTTCCGTCGTTCTGATCGTTTCAATCGTCCAGATCGTTTCAGTCCTTAAAGATCGTTTCAGTCGTTCAGCTCTTTTCAGTCGTTCAGCTCGTTTCCGTCGTTCAGATCGTTTCAGTCGTTCAGATCGTTTCAGTCGTTCACATCGTTTCAGTCGTTCAGATCGTTTCAGTCGTTCAGATCGTTTCTGTCGTTCAGATCTTTTCAGTCGTTCAGATCTTTTCAGTCGTTCAGATCGTTTCAGTCGTTCAGATCGTTTCAGTCGTTCAGATCGTTTACCTCATCAGCTCTTTTCAGTCTTTCAGATCGTTTCAGTCATTCAGATCGTTTCTGTCGTTCAGATCGTTTCCGTCGTTCAGATCGTTTAAGTCGTTCAGATCGTTTCCGTCGTTCAGATCGTTTCTGTCGTTCAGATCGTTTCCGTCGTTCAGATCGTTTCCGTCGTTCAGTTCGTTTCCGTCGTTCAGATCGTTTCAGTCGTTCAGATCGTTTCAGTCGTTCGGATCGTTTACCTCATCAGCTCTTTTCAGTCTTTCAGATCGTTTCAGTCATTCAGATCGTTTCTGTCGTTCAGATCGTTTCCGTCGTTCAGATCGTTTAAGTCGTTCAGATCGTTTACGTCGTTCAGATCGTTTCCGTCGTTCAGATCGTTTCTGTCGTTCAGATCGTTTCCGTCGTTCAGTTCGTTTCCGTCGTTCAGATCGTTTTAGTCGTTCAGATCGTTTCAGTCGTTCAGATCGTTTCCGTCGTTCAGATCGTTTCAGTCGTTCAGATCGTTTCAGTCGTTCAGATCGTTTACCTCATCAACTCTTTTCAGTCGTTCAGATCTTTTCCGTCGTTCAGATCGTTTCTGTCGTTCAGATCGTTTCAGTCGTTCAGATCGTTTCCGTCGTTCAGGTCGTTTCCGTCGTTCAGGTCGTTTCCATCGTTCAGCTCTTTTCAGTCGTTCAGATCGTTTCTGTCGTTCAGATCGTTTGGGTCGTTCAGGTCGTTTCCGTCGTTCAGATCGTTTCCGTCGTTCAGATCGTTTAAGTCGTTCAGATCGTTTACCTCATCAGCTCTTTTCAGTCTTTCAGATCGTTTCAGTCATTCAGATCGTTTCTGTCGTTCAGATCGTTTCCGTCGTTCAGATCGTTTAAGTCGTTCAGATCGTTTCCGTCGTTCAGATCGTTTCTGTCGTTCAGATCGTTTCCGTCGTTCAGATCGTTTCCGTCGTTCAGTTCGTTTCCGTCGTTCAGATCGTTTCAGTCGTTCAGATCGTTTCAGTCGTTCGGATCGTTTACCTCATCAGCTCTTTTCAGTCTTTCAGATCGTTTCAGTCATTCAGATCGTTTCTGTCGTTCAGATCGTTTCCGTCGTTCAGATCGTTTAAGTCGTTCAGATCGTTTACGTCGTTCAGATCGTTTCCGTCGTTCAGATCGTTTCTGTCGTTCAGATCGTTTCCGTCGTTCAGTTCGTTTCCGTCGTTCAGATCGTTTCAGTCGTTCAGATCGTTTCAGTCGTTCAGATCGTTTCCGTCGTTCAGATCGTTTCAGTCGTTCAGATCGTTTCAGTCGTTCAGATCGTTTACCTCATCAACTCTTTTCAGTCGTTCAGATCTTTTCCGTCGTTCAGATCGTTTCTGTCGTTCAGATCGTTTCAGTCGTTCAGATCGTTTCCGTCGTTCAGGTCGTTTCCGTCGTTCAGGTCGTTTCCATCGTTCAGCTCTTTTCAGTCGTTCAGATCGTTTCTGTCGTTCAGATCGTTTCGGTCGTTCAGGTCGTTTCCGTCGTTCAGATCGTTTCCGTCGTTCAGATCGTTTAAGTCGTTCAGATCATTTCCCTCATCAGCTCTTTTCAGTCGTTCAGATCGTTTCTGTCGTTCAGATCGTTTCCGTCGTTCAGGTCGTTTCCGTCGTTCAGGTCGTTTCCATCGTTCAGCTCTTTTCAGTCGTTCAGATCGTTTCTGTCGTTCAGATCGTTTCGGTCGTTCAGGTCGTTTCCGTCGTTCAGATCGTTTCCGTCGTTCAGATCGTTTAAGTCGTTCAGATCATTTCCCTCATCAGCTCTTTTCAGTCGTTCAGATCGTTTCTGTCGTTCAGATCGTTTCCGTCGTTCAGGTCGTTTCCATCGTTCAGCTCTTTTCAGTCGTTCAGATCGTTTCTGTCGTTCAGATCGTTTCCGTCGTTCAGATCGTTTCAGTCGTTCAGATCGTTTCTGTCGTTCAGATCTTTTCCGTCGTTCAGATCGTTTCAGTCGTTCAGATCGTTTACCTCATCAGCTCTTTTCAGTCTTTCAGATCGTTTCAGTCATTCAGATCGTTTCTGTCGTTCAGATCGTTTCAGTCGTTCAGATCGTTTCAGTCGTTCAGATCGTTTACCTCATCAGCTCTTTTCAGTCTTTCAGATCGTTTCAGTCATTCAGATCGTTTCTGTCGTTCAGATCGTTTCCGTCGTTCAGATCGTTTAAGTCGTTCAGATCGTTTACGTCGTTCAGATCGTTTCCGTCGTTCAGATCGTTTCTGTCGTTCAGATCGTTTCCGTCGTTCAGATCGTTTCCGTCGTTCAGTTCGTTTCCGTCGTTCAGATCGTTTCAGTCGTTCAGATCGTTTCAGTCGTTCAGATCGTTTCAGTCGTTCGGATCGTTTACCTCATCAGCTCTTTTCAGTCTTTCAGATCGTTTCAGTCATTCAGATCGTTTCTGTCGTTCAGATCGTTTCCGTCGTTCAGATCGTTTAAGTCGTTCAGATCGTTTACGTCGTTCAGATCGTTTCCGTCGTTCAGATCGTTTCAATCGTCCAGATCGTTTCAGTCCTTAAAGATCGTTTCAGTCGTTCAGCTCTTTTCAGTCGTTCAGCTCGTTTCCGTCGTTCAGATCGTTTCAGTCGTTCAGATCGTTTCAGTCGTTCAGATCGTTTCAGTCGTTCAGATCGTTTCCGTCGTTCAGCTCTTTTAAGTCGTTCAGATCGTTTCCGTCGTTCAGTTCGTTTCCGTCGTTCAGGTCGTTTCCGTCGTTCAGTTCGTTTCCGTCGTTCAGATCGTTTCCGTCGTTCTGATCGTTTCAATCGTCCAGATCGTTTCAGTCCTTAAAGATCGTTTCAGTCGTTCAGCTCTTTTCAGTCGTTCAGCTCGTTTCCGTCGTTCAGATCGTTTCAGTCGTTCAGATCGTTTCAGTCGTTCACATCGTTTCAGTCGTTCAGATCGTTTCAGTCGTTCAGATCGTTTCTGTCGTTCAGATCTTTTCAGTCGTTCAGATCTTTTCAGTCGTTCAGATCGTTTCAGTCGTTCAGATCGTTTCAGTCGTTCAGATCGTTTACCTCATCAGCTCTTTTCAGTCTTTCAGATCGTTTCAGTCATTCAGATCGTTTCTGTCGTTCAGATCGTTTCCGTCGTTCAGATCGTTTAAGTCGTTCAGATCGTTTCCGTCGTTCAGATCGTTTCTGTCGTTCAGATCGTTTCCGTCGTTCAGATCGTTTCCGTCGTTCAGTTCGTTTCCGTCGTTCAGATCGTTTCAGTCGTTCAGATCGTTTCAGTCGTTCGGATCGTTTACCTCATCAGCTCTTTTCAGTCTTTCAGATCGTTTCAGTCATTCAGATCGTTTCTGTCGTTCAGATCGTTTCCGTCGTTCAGATCGTTTAAGTCGTTCAGATCGTTTACGTCGTTCAGATCGTTTCCGTCGTTCAGATCGTTTCTGTCGTTCAGATCGTTTCCGTCGTTCAGTTCGTTTCCGTCGTTCAGATCGTTTTAGTCGTTCAGATCGTTTCAGTCGTTCAGATCGTTTCCGTCGTTCAGATCGTTTCAGTCGTTCAGATCGTTTCAGTCGTTCAGATCGTTTACCTCATCAACTCTTTTCAGTCGTTCAGATCTTTTCCGTCGTTCAGATCGTTTCTGTCGTTCAGATCGTTTCAGTCGTTCAGATCGTTTCCGTCGTTCAGGTCGTTTCCGTCGTTCAGGTCGTTTCCATCGTTCAGCTCTTTTCAGTCGTTCAGATCGTTTCTGTCGTTCAGATCGTTTCGGTCGTTCAGGTCGTTTCCGTCGTTCAGATCGTTTCCGTCGTTCAGATCGTTTAAGTCGTTCAGATCGTTTACCTCATCAGCTCTTTTCAGTCTTTCAGATCGTTTCAGTCATTCAGATCGTTTCTGTCGTTCAGATCGTTTCCGTCGTTCAGATCGTTTAAGTCGTTCAGATCGTTTCCGTCGTTCAGATCGTTTCTGTCGTTCAGATCGTTTCCGTCGTTCAGATCGTTTCCGTCGTTCAGTTCGTTTCCGTCGTTCAGATCGTTTCAGTCGTTCAGATCGTTTCAGTCGTTCGGATCGTTTACCTCATCAGCTCTTTTCAGTCTTTCAGATCGTTTCAGTCATTCAGATCGTTTCTGTCGTTCAGATCGTTTCCGTCGTTCAGATCGTTTAAGTCGTTCAGATCGTTTACGTCGTTCAGATCGTTTCCGTCGTTCAGATCGTTTCTGTCGTTCAGATCGTTTCCGTCGTTCAGTTCGTTTCCGTCGTTCAGATCGTTTCAGTCGTTCAGATCGTTTCAGTCGTTCAGATCGTTTCCGTCGTTCAGATCGTTTCAGTCGTTCAGATCGTTTCAGTCGTTCAGATCGTTTACCTCATCAACTCTTTTCAGTCGTTCAGATCTTTTCCGTCGTTCAGATCGTTTCTGTCGTTCAGATCGTTTCAGTCGTTCAGATCGTTTCCGTCGTTCAGGTCGTTTCCGTCGTTCAGGTCGTTTCCATCGTTCAGCTCTTTTCAGTCGTTCAGATCGTTTCTGTCGTTCAGATCGTTTCGGTCGTTCAGGTCGTTTCCGTCGTTCAGATCGTTTCCGTCGTTCAGATCGTTTAAGTCGTTCAGATCATTTCCCTCATCAGCTCTTTTCAGTCGTTCAGATCGTTTCTGTCGTTCAGATCGTTTCCGTCGTTCAGGTCGTTTCCGTCGTTCAGGTCGTTTCCATCGTTCAGCTCTTTTCAGTCGTTCAGATCGTTTCTGTCGTTCAGATCGTTTCGGTCGTTCAGGTCGTTTCCGTCGTTCAGATCGTTTCCGTCGTTCAGATCGTTTAAGTCGTTCAGATCATTTCCCTCATCAGCTCTTTTCAGTCGTTCAGATCGTTTCTGTCGTTCAGATCGTTTCCGTCGTTCAGGTCGTTTCCATCGTTCAGCTCTTTTCAGTCGTTCAGATCGTTTCTGTCGTTCAGATCGTTTCCGTCGTTCAGATCGTTTCAGTCGTTCAGATCGTTTCTGTCGTTCAGATCTTTTCCGTCGTTCAGATCGTTTCAGTCGTTCACATCGTTTCAGTCGTTCAGATCTTTTCAGTCGTTCAGATCGTTTCAGTCGTTCAGATCGTTTCAGTCGTTCAGATCGTTTCCGTCGTTCAGATCGTTTAAGTCGTTCAGATCGTTTCAGTCGTTCAGATCGTTTCAGTCGTTCAGATCGTTTCCGTCGTTCAGATCGTTTCAGTCGTTCAGATCGTTTCCGTCGTTCAGATCGTTTCCCTCATCAGCTCTTTTAAGTCGTTCAGATCGTTTCCGTCGTTCAGATCGTTTCCGTCGTTCAGATCGTTTCCATCGTTCAGATCGTTTCAGTCGTTCAGATCGTTTCAGTCCTTCAAATCGTTTCCCTCATCAGCTCGTTTCTGTCGTTCAGATCGTTTCCGTCGTTCAGATCGTTTCAGTCCTTAAAGATCGTTTCAGTCGTTCAGCTCTTTTCAGTCGTTCAGCTCGTTTCCGTCGTTCAGATCGTTTCAGTCGTCCAGATCGTTTCAGTCCTTAAAGATCGTTTCAGTCGTTCAGCTCTTTTCAGTCGTTCAGCTCGTTTCCGTCGTTCAGATCGTTTCAGTCGTTCAGATCGTTTCAGTCGTTCAGATCGTTTCAGTCGTTCAGATCGTTTCCGTCGTTCAGTTCATTTCCGTCGTTCAGGTCGTTTCCGTCGTTCAGTTCGTTTCCGTCGTTCAGTTCGTTTCCGTCGTTCAGATCGTTTTCATCGTTCAGATCGTTTCAATCGTCCAGATCGTTTCAGTCCTTAAAGATCGTTTCAGTCGTTCAGCTCTTTTCAGTCGTTCAGCTCGTTTCCGTCGTTCAGATCGTTTCAGTCGTTCACATCGTTTCAGTCGTTCAGATCATTTCAGTCGTTCAGATCGTTTCTGTCGTTCAGATCTTTTCAGTCGTTCAGATCTTTTCAGTCGTTCAGATCGTTTCAGTCGTTCAGATCGTTTCAGTCGTTCAGATCGTTTCCGTCGTTCAGATCGTTTCAGTCGTTCAGATCGTTTCCGTCGTTCAGATCGTTTCCGTCGTTCAGATCGTTTCCGTCGTTCAGTTCGTTTCCGTCGTTCAGATCGTTTCCGTCGTTCAGATCGTTTCTGTCGTTCAGATCGTTTCCGTCGTTCAGATCGTTTCCGTCGTTCAGTTCGTTTCCGTCGTTCAGATCGTTTCAGTCGTTCAGATCGTTTCAGTCGTTCAGATCGTTTCCGTCGTTCAGATCGTTTCAGTCGTTCAGATCGTTTCAGTCGTTCAGATCGTTTACCTCATCAGCTCTTTTCAGTCTTTCAGATCGTTTCAGTCATTCAGATCGTTTCTGTCGTTCAGATCGTTTCCGTCGTTCAGATCGTTTAAGTCGTTCAGATCGTTTCCGTGGTTCAGATCGTTTCTGTCGTTCAGATCGTTTCCGTCGTTCAGATCGTTTCCGTCATTCAGATCGTTTCCGTCCTTCAGATCGTTTCCGTCGTTCAGATCGTTTCTGTCGTTCAGATCGTTTAAGTCGTTCAGATCGTTTCAGTCCTTCAAATCGTTTCAGTCCTTCAAATCGTTTCCCTCATCAGCTCGTTTCCGTCGTTCAGATCGTTTCTGTCGTTCAGATCGTTTAAGTCGTTCAGATCGTTTCTGTCCTTCAGATCGTTTCAGTCCTTCAAATCGTTTCCCTCATCAGCTCGTTTCCCTCATCAGCTCGTTTCCGTCGTTCAGATCGTTTCTGTCATTCAGATCGTTTCAGTCGTTCAGATCGTTTCAGTCGTTCAGATTGTTTCCGTCGTTCAGATCGTTTCAGTCGTTCAGATCGTTTCTGTCGTTCAGATCGTTTCCGTCGTTCAGATCGTTTCTGTCCTTCAGATCGTTTCCGTCGTTCAGATCGTTTCTGTCCTTCAGATCGTTTCTGTCGTTCAGATCATTTCCGTCGTTCAGATCGTTTCCGTCGTTCAGATCGTTTCTGTCGTTCAGATCATTTCCGTCGTTCAGATCGTTTCCGTCGTTCAGATCGTTTCTGTCCTTCAGATCGTTTCAGTCCTTCATATCGTTTCCCTCATCAGCTCGTTTCCGTCGTTCAGATCGTTTCAGTCGTTCAGATCGTTTCCGTCGTTCAGATCGTTTCAGTCGTTCAGATCGTTTCCGTCGCTCAGATCATTTCAGTCGTTCAGATCGTTTCCCTCATCAGCTCTTTTCAGTCGTTCAGATCGTTTCTGTCCTTCAAATCGTTTCCCTCATCAGCTCGTTTCCGTCGTTCAGATCGTTTCTGTTGTTCAGATCGTTTCAGTCGTTCAGATCGTTTCTGTCGTTCAGATCTTTTCAGTTGTTCAGTTCGTTTCCGTCGTTCAGATCGTTTCTGTCGTTCAGATCGTTTAAGTCGTTCAGATCGCTTCAGTCGTTCAGATCGTTTAAGTCGTTCAGATCGTTTCCGTCGTTCAGATCGTTTCTGTCGTTCAGATCTTTTCAGTCGTTCAGATCGTTTCCCTCATCAGCTCTTTTCAGTCGTTAAGATCGTTTCCCTCATCAGCTCTTTTCAGTCGTTCAGATCGTTTCTGTCGTTCAGATCGTTTCCGTCGCTCAGATCGTTTCAGTCGTTCAGATCATTTCAGTCGTTCAGATCGTTACCCTCATCAGCTCTTTTCAGTCGTTCAGATCGTTTCTGTCGTTCAGATCGTTTCCGTCGTTCAGGTCGTTTCCGTCGTTCAGGTCGTTTCCATCGTTCAGCTCTTTTAAGTCGTTCAGATCGTTTCCGTTGTTCAGATCGTTTAAGTCGTTCAGCTCGTTTCCGTCGTTCAGATCGTTTCCGTCGTTCAGATCGTTTCCGTCGTTCAGATCGTTTAAGTCGTTCAGATCGTTTCCGTCGTTCAGATCGTTTCCGTCGTTCAGATCGTTTCCGTCGTTCAGTTCGTTTCTGTCGTTCAGATCGTTTCCCTCATCAGCTCTTTTCAGTCGTTCAGATCGTTTCCGTCGTTCAGGTCGTTTCCGTCGTTCAGATCGTTTCCGTCGTTCAGATCGTTTCCGTCATTAAGATCGTTTCCATCGTTCAGATCGTTTCCGTCGTTCAGATCATTTCCGTCGTTCAGTTCGTTTCCCTCATCAGCTCTTTTCAGTCGTTAAGATCGTTTCCCTCATCAGCTCTTTTCAGTCGTTCAGATCGTTTCTGTCGTTCAGATCGTTTACGTCGTTCAGTTCGTTTACGTCGTTCAGGTCATTTCCGTCGTTCAGATCGTTTCCGTCGTTCAGGTCGTTTCCGTCGTTCAGGTCGTTTCCATCGTTCAGCTCTTTTAAGTCGTTCAGATCGTTTCCGTCGTTCAGATCGTTTAAGTCGTTCAGATCGTTTCCGTCGTTCAGATCGTTTCTGTCCTTCAGATCGTTTCAGTCCTTCAAATCGTTTCCCTCATCAGCTCGTTTCCGTCGTTCAGATCGTTTCCGTCGTTCAGATCGTTTCCGTCGTTCAGATCGTTTCCGTCGTTCAGTTCGTTTCCCTCATCAGCTCTTTTCAGTCGTTCAGATCGTTTCGGTCGTTCAGATCGTTTCCCTCATCAGCTCTTTTCAGTCGTTCAGATCGTTTCCGTCGTTCAGTTCGTTTCCCTCATCAGCTCTTTTCAGTCGTTCAGATCGTTTCCGTCGTTCAGGTCGTTTCCGTCGTTCAGGTCGTTTCCATCGTTCAGCTCTTTTAAGTCGTTCAGATCGTTTCCGTGGTTCAGATCGTTTCTGTCGTTCAGATCGTTTCCGTCGTTCAGATCGTTTCCGTCATTCAGATCGTTTCCGTCCTTCAGATCGTTTCCGTCGTTCAGATCTTTTCCGTCGTTCAGATCGTTTCTGTCGTTCAGATCGTTTAAGTCGTTCAGATCGTTTCAGTCCTTCAAATCGTTTCCCTCATCAGCTCGTTTCCGTCGTTCAGATCGTTTCTGTCGTTCAGATCGTTTAAGTCGTTCAGATCGTTTCTGTCCTTCAGATCGTTTCAGTCCTTCAAATCGTTTCCCTCATCAGCTCGTTTCCCTCATCAGCTCGTTTCCGTCGTTCAGATCGTTTCAGTCGTTCAGATCGTTTCTGTCGTTCAGATCGTTTCCGTCGTTCAGATCGTTTCTGTCCTTCAGATCGTTTCCGTCGTTCAGATCGTTTCTGTCCTTCAGATTGTTTCAGTCGTTCAGATCGTTTCAGTCGTTCAGATCGTTTCCGTCGTTCAGATCGTTTCAGTCGTTCAGATCGTTTCAGTTGTTCAGATCGTTTCCGTCGTTCAGATCGTTTCAGTCGTTCAGATCGTTTCAGTCGTTCAGATCGTTTCTGTCGTTCAGATCATTTCCGTCGTTCAGATCGTTTCCGTCGTTCAGATCGTTTCTGTCCTTCAGATCGTTTCAGTCCTTCAAATCGTTTCCCTCATCAGCTCGTTTCCGTCGTTCAGATCGTTTCAGTCGTTCAGATCGTTTCCGTCGTTCAGATCGTTTCAGTCGTTCAGATCGTTTCCGTCGCTCAGATCATTTCAGTCGTTCAGATCGTTTCCCTCATCAGCTCTTTTCAGTCGTTCAGATCGTTTCTGTCCTTCAAATCGTTTCCCTCATCAGCTCGTTTCCGTCGTTCAGATCGTTTCTGTCGTTCAGATCGTTTCAGTCGTTCAGATCGTTTCTGTCGTTCAGATCTTTTCAGTTGTTCAGTTCGTTTCCGTCGTTCAGATCGTTTCTGTCGTTCAGATCGTTTAAGTCGTTCAGATCGCTTCAGTCGTTCAGATCGTTTCAGTCGTTCAGATCGTTTCAGTCGTTCAGATCGTTTTCGTCGATGAGGTCGTTTCCGTCGTTCAGATCGTTTCAGTCGTTCAGATCGTTTCCGTCGCTCAGATCGTTTCAGTCGTTAAGATCATTTCAGTCGTTCAGATCGTTTCTGTCGTTCAGATCGTTTCAGTCGTTCAGATCGTTTCTGTCGTTCAGATCGTTTCTGTCGTTCAGATCGTTTCCGTCGTTCAGATCGTTTCCGTCGTTCAGATCGTTTCCGTCCTTCAGATTGTTTCAGTCCTTCAAATCGTTTCCCTCATCAGCTCGTTTCCGTCGTTCAGATCGTTTCTGTCGTTCAGATCGTTATAGTCGTTCAGATCGTTTCTGTCGTTCAGATCTTTTCAGTCGTTCAGTTCGTTTCTGTCGTTCAGATCGTTTCTGTCGTTCAGATCGTTTCCGTCATTCAGATCGTTTCCGTCGTTCAGATCGTTTCCGTCATTCAGTTCGTTTCCGTCGTTCAGATCGTTTCAGTCGTTCAGATCATTTAAGTCGTTCAGATCGTTTCCGTCGTTCAGATCGTTTCAGTCGTTCAGATCGTTTCCGTCGCTCAGATCGTTTCAGTCGTTCAGATCATTTCAGTAGTTCAGATCATTTCAGTCGTTCAAATCGTTTCCCTCATCAGCTCTTTTCAGTCGTTCAGATCGTTTCTGTCGTTCAGATCGTTTCCGTCGTTCAGGTCGTTTCCGTCGTTCAGGTCGTTTCAGTCGTTCAGATCGTTTCAGTCCTTCAAATCGTTTCCCTCATCAGCTCGTTTCTGTCGTTCAGATCGTTTACGTCGTTCAGATCGTTTCAGTCCTTAAAGATCGTTTCAGTCGTTCAGCTCTTTTCAGTCGTTCAGCTCGTTTCCGTCGTTCAGATCGTTTCAGTCGTCCAGATCGTTTCAGTCCTTAAAGATCGTTTCAGTCGTTCAGCTCTTTTCAGTCGTTCAGCTCGTTTCCGTCGTTCAGATCGTTTCAGTCGTTCAGATCGTTTCAGTCGTTCAGATCGTTTCAGTCGTTCAGATCGTTTCCGTCGTTCAGTTCGTTTCCGTCGTTCAGGTCGTTTCCGTCGTTCAGTTCGTTTCCGTCGTTCAGATCGTTTCCGTCGTTCAGATCGTTTCAATCGTCCAGATCATTTCAGTCCTTAAAGATCGTTTCAGTCGTTCAGCTCTTTTCAGTCGTTCAGCTCGTTTCCGTCGTTCAGATCGTTTCAGTCGTTCAGATCGTTTCAGTCGTTCACATCGTTTCAGTCGTTCAGATCGTTTTAGTCGTTCAGATCGTTTCTGTCGTTCAGATCTTTTCAGTCGTTCAGATCTTTTCAGTCGTTCAGATCGTTTCAGTCGTTCAGATCGTTTCAGTCGTTCAGATCGTTTCCGTCGTTCAGATCGTTTCAGTCGTTCAGATCGTTTACGTCGTTCAGATCGTTTCCGTCGTTCAGATCGTTTCCGTCGTTCAGATCGTTTCCGTCGTTCAGTTCGTTTCCGTCGTTCAGATCGTTTCAGTCGTTCAGATCGTTTCAGTCGTTCAGATCGTTTCCGTCGTTCAGATCGTTTCAGTCGTTCAGATCGTTTCAGTCGTTCAGATCGTTTACCTCATCAGCTCTTTTCAGTCTTTCAGATCGTTTCAGTCATTCAGATCGTTTCTGTCGTTCAGATCGTTTCAGTCGTTCAGATCGTTTCAGTCGTTCAGATCGTTTCCGTCGTTCAGATCGTTTCTGTCCTTCAGATCGTTTCTGTCGTTCAGATCATTTCCGTCGTTCAGATCGTTTCAGTCGTTCAGATCGTTTCAGTCGTTCAGATCGTTTCAGTCGTTCAGATCGTTTCCGTCGTTCAGATCGTTTCCGTCGTTCAGTTCGTTTCCGTCGTTCAGATCGTTTCAGTCGTTCAGATCGTTTCAGTCGTTCAGATCGTTTCAGTCGTTCGGATCGTTTACCTCATCAGCTCTTTTCAGTCTTTCAGATCGTTTCAGTCATTCAGATCGTTTCTGTCGTTCAGATCGTTTCCGTCGTTCAGATCGTTTAAGTCGTTCAGCTCTTTTCAGTCGTTCAGCTCGTTTCCGTCGTTCAGATCGTTTCAGTCGTTCAGATCGTTTCAGTCGTTCAGATCGTTTCAGTCGTTCAGATCGTTTCCGTCGTTCAGCTCTTTTAAGTCGTTCAGATCGTTTCCGTCGTTCAGTTCGTTTCCGTCGTTCAGGTCGTTTCCGTCGTTCAGTTCGTTTCCGTCGTTCAGATCGTTTCCGTCGTTCTGATCGTTTCAATCGTCCAGATCGTTTCAGTCCTTAAAGATCGTTTCAGTCGTTCAGCTCTTTTCAGTCGTTCAGCTCGTTTCCGTCGTTCAGATCGTTTCAGTCGTTCAGATCGTTTCAGTCGTTCACATCGTTTCAGTCGTTCAGATCATTTCAGTCGTTCAGATCGTTTCTGTCGTTCAGATCTTTTCAGTCGTTCAGATCTTTTCAGTCGTTCAGATCATTTCAGTCGTTCAGATCGTTTCTGTCGTTCAGATCTTTTCAGTCGTTCAGATCTTTTCAGTCGTTCAGATCGTTTCAGTCGTTCAGATCGTTTCAGTCGTTCAGATCGTTTACCTCATCAGCTCTTTTCAGTCTTTCAGATCGTTTCAGTCATTCAGATCGTTTCTGTCGTTCAGATCGTTTCCGTCGTTCAGATCGTTTAAGTCGTTCAGATCGTTTCCGTCGTTCAGATCGTTTCTGTCGTTCAGATCGTTTCCGTCGTTCAGATCGTTTCCGTCGTTCAGTTCGTTTCCGTCGTTCAGATCGTTTCAGTCGTTCAGATCGTTTCAGTCGTTCGGATCGTTTACCTCATCAGCTCTTTTCAGTCTTTCAGATCGTTTCAGTCATTCAGATCGTTTCTGTCGTTCAGATCGTTTCCGTCGTTCAGATCGTTTAAGTCGTTCAGATCGTTTACGTCGTTCAGATCGTTTCCGTCGTTCAGATCGTTTCTGTCGTTCAGATCGTTTCCGTCGTTCAGTTCGTTTCCGTCGTTCAGATCGTTTCAGTCGTTCAGATCGTTTCAGTCGTTCAGATCGTTTCCGTCGTTCAGTTCGTTTCCGTCGTTCAGATCGTTTCAGTCGTTCAGATCGTTTCAGTCGTTCAGATCGTTTCCGTCGTTCAGATCGTTTCAGTCGTTCAGATCGTTTCAGTCGTTCAGATCGTTTACCTCATCAACTCTTTTCAGTCGTTCAGATCTTTTCCGTCGTTCAGATCGTTTCTGTCGTTCAGATCGTTTCAGTCGTTCAGATCGTTTCCGTCGTTCAGGTCGTTTCCGTCGTTCAGGTCGTTTCCATCGTTCAGCTCTTTTCAGTCGTTCAGATCGTTTCTGTCGTTCAGATCGTTTCGGTCGTTCAGGTCGTTTCCGTCGTTCAGATCGTTTCCGTCGTTCAGATCGTTTAAGTCGTTCAGATCATTTCCCTCATCAGCTCTTTTCAGTCGTTCAGATCGTTTCTGTCGTTCAGATCGTTTCCGTCGTTCAGGTCGTTTCCGTCATTCAGGTCGTTTCCATCGTTCAGCTCTTTTCAGTCGTTCAGATCGTTTCTGTCGTTCAGATCGTTTCGGTCGTTCAGGTCGTTTCCGTCGTTCAGATCGTTTCCGTCGTTCAGATCGTTTAAGTCGTTCAGATCATTTCCCTCATCAGCTCTTTTCAGTCGTTCAGATCGTTTCTGTCGTTCAGATCGTTTCCGTCGTTCAGGTCGTTTCCATCGTTCAGCTCTTTTCAGTCGTTCAGATCGTTTCTGTCGTTCAGATCGTTTCCGTCGTTCAGATCGTTTCAGTCGTTCAGATCGTTTCTGTCGTTCAGATCTTTTCCGTCGTTCAGATCGTTTCAGTCGTTCACATCGTTTCAGTCGTTCAGATCTTTTCAGTCGTTCAGATCGTTTCAGTCGTTCAGATCGTTTCAGTCGTTCAGATCGTTTCCGTCGTTCAGATCGTTTAAGTCGTTCAGATCGTTTCAGTCGTTCAGATCGTTTCAGTCGTTCAGATCGTTTCCGTCGTTCAGATCGTTTCAGTCGTTCAGATCGTTTCCGTCGTTCAGATCGTTTCCCTCATCAGCTCTTTTAAGTCGTTCAGATCGTTTCCGTCGTTCAGATCGTTTCCGTCGTTCAGATCGTTTCCGTCGTTCAGATCGTTTCAGTCGTTCAGATCGTTTCAGTCCTTCAAATCGTTTCCCTCATCAGCTCGTTTCTGTCGTTCAGATCGTTTCCGTCGTTCAGATCGTTTCAGTCCTTAAAGATCGTTTCAGTCGTTCAGCTCTTTTCAGTCGTTCAGCTCGTTTCCGTCGTTCAGATCGTTTCAGTCGTCCAGATCGTTTCAGTCCTTAAAGATCGTTTCAGTCGTTCAGCTCTTTTCAGTCGTTCAGCTCGTTTCCGTCGTTCAGATCGTTTCAGTCGTTCAGATCGTTTCAGTCGTTCAGATCGTTTCCGTCGTTCAGATCGTTTCAGTCGTTCAGATCGTTTCCGTCGTTCAGATCGTTTAAGTCGTTCAGATCGTTTCAGTCCTTCAGATCGTTTCCCTCATCAGCTCGTTTCCGTCGTTCAGATCGTTTCTGTCGTTCAGATCGTTTAAGTCGTTCAGATCGTTTCTGTCCTTCAGATCGTTTCAGTCCTTCAAATCGTTTCCCTCATCAGCTCGTTTCCCTCATCAGCTCGTTTCCGTCGTTCAGATCGTTTCTGTCATTCAGATCGTTTCAGTCGTTCAGATCGTTTCAGTCGTTCAGATCGTTTCCGTCGTTCAGATCGTTTCAGTCGTTCAGATCGTTTCTGTCGTTCAGATCGTTTCCGTCGTTCAGATCGTTTCTGTCCTTCAGATCGTTTCCGTCGTTCAGATCGTTTCTGTCCTTCAGATCGTTTCTGTCGTTCAGATCATTTCCGTCGTTCAGATCGTTTCCGTCGTTCAGATCGTTTCTGTCGTTCAGATCATTTCCGTCGTTCAGATCGTTTCCGTCGTTCAGATCGTTTCTGTCCTTCAGATCGTTTCAGTCCTTCATATCGTTTCCCTCATCAGCTCGTTTCCGTCGTTCAGATCGTTTCAGTCGTTCAGATCGTTTCCGTCGTTCAGATCGTTTCAGTCGTTCAGATCGTTTCCGTCGCTCAGATCATTTCAGTCGTTCAGATCGTTTCCCTCATCAGCTCTTTTCAGTCGTTCAGATCGTTTCTGTCCTTCAAATCGTTTCCCTCATCAGCTCGTTTCCGTCGTTCAGATCGTTTCTGTCGTTCAGATCGTTTCAGTCGTTCAGATCGTTTCTGTCGTTCAGATCTTTTCAGTTGTTCAGTTCGTTTCCGTCGTTCAGATCGTTTCTGTCGTTCAGATCGTTTAAGTCGTTCAGATCGCTTCAGTCGTTCAGATCGTTTCAGTCGTTCAGATCGTTTTCGTCGATGAGGTCGTTTCCGTCGTTCAGATCGTTTCAGTCGTTCAGATCGTTTCCGTCGCTCAGATCGTTTCAGTCGTTAAGATCATTTCAGTCGTTCAGATCGTTTCTGTCGTTCAGATCGTTTCAGTCGTTCAGATCGTTTCTGTCGTTCAGATCGTTTCTGTCGTTCAGATCGTTTCCGTCGTTCAGATCGTTTCCGTCGTTCAGATCGTTTCCGTCCTTCAGATTGTTTCAGTCCTTCAAATCGTTTCCCTCATCAGCTCGTTTCCGTCGTTCAGATCGTTTCTGTCGTTCAGATCGTTATAGTCGTTCAGATCGTTTCTGTCGTTCAGATCTTTTCAGTCGTTCAGTTCGTTTCTGTCGTTCAGATCGTTTCTGTCGTTCAGATCGTTTCCGTCATTCAGATCGTTTCCGTCGTTCAGATCGTTTCCGTCATTCAGTTCGTTTCCGTCGTTCAGATCGTTTCAGTCGTTCAGATCATTTAAGTCGTTCAGATCGTTTCCGTCGTTCAGATCGTTTCAGTCGTTCAGATCGTTTCCGTCGCTCAGATCGTTTCAGTCGTTCAGATCGTTTCCCTCATCAGCTCTTTTCAGTCGTTCAGATCGTTTCTGTCGTTCAGATCGTTTCCGTCGTTCAGGTCGTTTCCGTCGTTCAGGTCGTTTCAGTCGTTCAGATCGTTTCAGTCCTTCAAATCGTTTCCCTCATCAGCTCGTTTCTGTCGTTCAGATCGTTTCCGTCGTTCAGATCGTTTCAGTCCTTAAAGATCGTTTCAGTCGTTCAGCTCTTTTCAGTCGTTCAGCTCGTTTCCGTCGTTCAGATCGTTTCAGTCGTTCAGATCGTTTCAGTCGTTCAGATCGTTTCAGTCGTTCAGATCGTTTCCGTCGTTCAGTTCGTTTCCGTCGTTCAGGTCGTTTCCGTCGTTCAGTTCGTTTCCGTCGTTCAGATCGTTTCCGTCGTTCAGATCGTTTCAATCGTCCAGATCGTTTCAGTCCTTAAAGATCGTTTCAGTCGTTCAGCTCTTTTCAGTCGTTCAGCTCGTTTCCGTCGTTCAGATCGTTTCAGTCGTTCAGATCGTTTCCGTCGTTCAGTTCGTTTCCGTCGTTCAGGTCGTTTCCGTCGTTCAGTTCGTTTCCGTCGTTCAGATCGTTTCCGTCGTTCAGATCGTTTCAATCGTCCAGATCGTTTCAGTCCTTAAAGATCGTTTCAGTCGTTCAGCTCTTTTCAGTCGTTCAGCTCGTTTCCGTCGTTCAGATCGTTTCCGTCGTTCAGATCGTTTCAATCGTCCAGATCGTTTCAGTCCTTAAAGATCGTTTCAGTCGTTCAGCTCTTTTCAGTCGTTCAGCTCGTTTCCGTCGTTCAGATCGTTTACCTCATCAGCTCTTTTCAGTCTTTCAGATCGTTTCAGTCATTCAGATCGTTTCTGTCGTTCAGATCGTTTCAGTCGTTCAGATCGTTTCAGTCGTTCAGATCGTTTACCTCATCAGCTCTTTTCAGTCTTTCAGATCGTTTCAGTCATTCAGATCGTTTCTGTCGTTCAGATCGTTTCCGTCGTTCAGATCGTTTAAGTCGTTCAGATCGTTTACGTCGTTCAGATCGTTTCCGTCGTTCAGATCGTTTCTGTCGTTCAGATCGTTTCCGTCGTTCAGATCGTTTCCGTCGTTCAGTTCGTTTCCGTCGTTCAGATCGTTTCAGTCGTTCAGATCGTTTCAGTCGTTCAGATCGTTTCCGTCGTTCAGATCGTTTCAGTCGTTCAGATCGTTTCTGTCGTTCAGATCGTTTCCGTCGTTCAGATCGTTTCTGTCCTTCAGATCGTTTCCGTCGTTCAGATCGTTTCTGTCCTTCAGATCGTTTCTGTCGTTCAGATCATTTCCGTCGTTCAGATCGTTTCCGTCGTTCAGATCGTTTCTGTCGTTCAGATCATTTCCGTCGCTCAGATCATTTCAGTCGTTCAGATCGTTTCCCTCATCAGCTCTTTTCAGTCGTTCAGATCGTTTCTGTCCTTCAAATCGTTTCCCTCATCAGCTCGTTTCCGTCGTTCAGATCGTTTCTGTCGTTCAGATCGTTTCAGTCGTTCAGATCGTTTCTGTCGTTCAGATCTTTTCAGTTGTTCAGTTCGTTTCCGTCGTTCAGATCGTTTCTGTCGTTCAGATCGTTTAAGTCGTTCAGATCGCTTCAGTCGTTCAGATCGTTTCAGTCGTTCAGATCGTTTTCGTCGATGAGGTCGTTTCCGTCGTTCAGATCGTTTCAGTCGTTCAGATCGTTTCCGTCGCTCAGATCGTTTCAGTCGTTAAGATCATTTCAGTCGTTCAGATCGTTTCTGTCGTTCAGATCGTTTCAGTCGTTCAGATCGTTTCTGTCGTTCAGATCGTTTCTGTCGTTCAGATCGTTTCCGTCGTTCAGATCGTTTCCGTCGTTCAGATCGTTTCCGTCCTTCAGATTGTTTCAGTCCTTCAAATCGTTTCCCTCATCAGCTCGTTTCCGTCGTTCAGATCGTTTCTGTCGTTCAGATCGTTATAGTCGTTCAGATCGTTTCTGTCGTTCAGATCTTTTCAGTCGTTCAGTTCGTTTCTGTCGTTCAGATCGTTTCTGTCGTTCAGATCGTTTCCGTCATTCAGATCGTTTCCGTCGTTCAGATCGTTTCCGTCATTCAGTTCGTTTCCGTCGTTCAGATCGTTTCAGTCGTTCAGATCATTTAAGTCGTTCAGATCGTTTCCGTCGTTCAGATCGTTTCAGTCGTTCAGATCGTTTCCGTCGCTCAGATCGTTTCAGTCGTTCAGATCGTTTCCCTCATCAGCTCTTTTCAGTCGTTCAGATCGTTTCTGTCGTTCAGATCGTTTCCGTCGTTCAGGTCGTTTCCGTCGTTCAGGTCGTTTCAGTCGTTCAGATCGTTTCAGTCCTTCAAATCGTTTCCCTCATCAGCTCGTTTCTGTCGTTCAGATCGTTTCCGTCGTTCAGATCGTTTCAGTCCTTAAAGATCGTTTCAGTCGTTCAGCTCTTTTCAGTCGTTCAGCTCGTTTCCGTCGTTCAGATCGTTTCAGTCGTTCAGATCGTTTCAGTCGTTCAGATCGTTTCAGTCGTTCAGATCGTTTCCGTCGTTCAGTTCGTTTCCGTCGTTCAGGTCGTTTCCGTCGTTCAGTTCGTTTCCGTCGTTCAGATCGTTTCCGTCGTTCAGATCGTTTCAATCGTCCAGATCGTTTCAGTCCTTAAAGATCGTTTCAGTCGTTCAGCTCTTTTCAGTCGTTCAGCTCGTTTCCGTCGTTCAGATCGTTTCAGTCGTTCAGATCGTTTCCGTCGTTCAGTTCGTTTCCGTCGTTCAGGTCGTTTCCGTCGTTCAGTTCGTTTCCGTCGTTCAGATCGTTTCCGTCGTTCAGATCGTTTCAATCGTCCAGATCGTTTCAGTCCTTAAAGATCGTTTCAGTCGTTCAGCTCTTTTCAGTCGTTCAGCTCGTTTCCGTCGTTCAGATCGTTTCCGTCGTTCAGATCGTTTCAATCGTCCAGATCGTTTCAGTCCTTAAAGATCGTTTCAGTCGTTCAGCTCTTTTCAGTCGTTCAGCTCGTTTCCGTCGTTCAGATCGTTTACCTCATCAGCTCTTTTCAGTCTTTCAGATCGTTTCAGTCATTCAGATCGTTTCTGTCGTTCAGATCGTTTCAGTCGTTCAGATCGTTTCAGTCGTTCAGATCGTTTACCTCATCAGCTCTTTTCAGTCTTTCAGATCGTTTCAGTCATTCAGATCGTTTCTGTCGTTCAGATCGTTTCCGTCGTTCAGATCGTTTAAGTCGTTCAGATCGTTTACGTCGTTCAGATCGTTTCCGTCGTTCAGATCGTTTCTGTCGTTCAGATCGTTTCCGTCGTTCAGATCGTTTCCGTCGTTCAGTTCGTTTCCGTCGTTCAGATCGTTTCAGTCGTTCAGATCGTTTCAGTCGTTCAGATCGTTTCAGTCGTTCGGATCGTTTACCTCATCAGCTCTTTTCAGTCTTTCAGATCGTTTCAGTCATTCAGATCGTTTCTGTCGTTCAGATCGTTTCCGTCGTTCAGATCGTTTAAGTCGTTCAGATCGTTTACGTCGTTCAGATCGTTTCCGTCGTTCAGATCGTTTCAATCGTCCAGATCGTTTCAGTCCTTAAAGATCGTTTCAGTCGTTCAGCTCTTTTCAGTCGTTCAGCTCATTTCCGTCGTTCAGATCGTTTCAGTCGTTCAGATCGTTTCAGTCCTTAAAGATCGTTTCAGTCGTTCAGCTCTTTTCAGTCGTTCAGCTCATTTCCGTCGTTCAGATCGTTTCAGTCGTTCAGATCGTTTCAGTCGTTCAGATCGTTTCAGTCGTTCAGATCGTTTCCGTCGTTCAGCTCTTTTAAGTCGTTCAGATCGTTTCCGTCGTTCAGTTCGTTTCCGTCGTTCTGATCGTTTCAATCGTCCAGATCGTTTCAGTCCTTAAAGATCGTTTCAGTCGTTCAGCTCTTTTCAGTCGTTCAGCTCGTTTCCGTCGTTCAGATCGTTTCAGTCGTTCACATCGTTTCAGTCGTTCACATCGTTTCAGTCGTTCAGATCATTTCAGTCGTTCAGATCGTTTCTGTCGTTCAGATCTTTTCAGTCGTTCAGATCTTTTCAGTCGTTCAGATCGTTTCAGTCGTTCAGATCGTTTCAGTCGTTCAGATCGTTTACCTCATCAGCTCTTTTCAGTCTTTCAGATCGTTTCAGTCATTCAGATCGTTTCTGTCGTTCAGATCGTTTCCGTCGTTCAGATCGTTTCAGTCGTTCAGATCGTTTCAGTCGTTCAGATCGTTTACCTCATCAACTCTTTTCAGTCGTTCAGATCTTTTCCGTCGTTCAGATCGTTTCTGTCGTTCAGATCGTTTCAGTCGTTCAGATCGTTTCCGTCGTTCAGGTCGTTTCCGTCGTTCAGGTCGTTTCCATCGTTCAGCTCTTTTCAGTCGTTCAGATCGTTTCTGTCGTTCAGATCGTTTCGGTCGTTCAGGTCGTTTCCGTCGTTCAGATCGTTTCCGTCGTTCAGATCGTTTAAGTCGTTCAGATCATTTCCCTCATCAGCTCTTTTCGGTCGTTCAGATCGTTTCTGTCGTTCAGATCGTTTCCGTCGTTCAGGTCGTTTCCGTCGTTCAGGTCGTTTCCATCGTTCAGCTCTTTTCAGTCGTTCAGATCGTTTCTGTCGTTCAGATCGTTTCCGTCGTTCAGATCGTTTCCGTCGTTCAGATCGTTTCAGTCGTTCAGATCGTTTCTGTCGTTCAGATCTTTTCCGTCGTTCAGATCGTTTCAGTCGTTCACATCGTTTCAGTCGTTCAGATCTTTTCAGTCGTTCAGATCGTTTCAGTCGTTCAGATCGTTTCAGTCGTTCAGATCGTTTCCGTCGTTCAGATCGTTTAAGTCGTTCAGATCGTTTCAGTCGTTCAGATCGTTTCAGTCGTTCAGATCGTTTCCGTCGTTCAGATCGTTTCAGTCGTTCAGATCGTTTCCCTCATCAGCTCTTTTAAGTCGTTCAGATCGTTTCCGTCGTTCAGATCGTTTCCGTCGTTCAGATCGTTTCCGTCGTTCAGATCGTTTCAGTCGTTCAGATCGTTTCAGTCCTTCAAATCGTTTCCCTCATCAGCTCGTTTCTGTCGTTCAGATCGTTTCCGTCGTTCAGATCGTTTCAGTCCTTAAAGATCGTTTCAGTCGTTCAGCTCTTTTCAGTCGTTCAGCTCGTTTCCGTCGTTCAGATCGTTTCAGTCGTCCAGATCGTTTCAGTCCTTAAAGATCGTTTCAGTCGTTCAGCTCTTTTCAGTCGTTCAGATCGTTTCTGTCGTTCAGATCTTTTCAGTCGTTCAGATCTTTTCAGTCGTTCAGATCGTTTCAGTCGTTCAGATCGTTTCAGTCGTTCAGATCGTTTACCTCATCAGCTCTTTTCAGTCTTTCAGATCGTTTCAGTCATTCAGATCGTTTCTGTCGTTCAGATCGTTTCCGTCGTTCAGATCGTTTCAGTCGTTCAGATCGTTTCAGTCGTTCAGATCGTTTACCTCATCAACTCTTTTCAGTCGTTCAGATCTTTTCCGTCGTTCAGATCGTTTCTGTCGTTCAGATCGTTTCAGTCGTTCAGATCGTTTCCGTCGTTCAGGTCGTTTCCGTCGTTCAGGTCGTTTCCATCGTTCAGCTCTTTTCAGTCGTTCAGATCGTTTCTGTCGTTCAGATCGTTTCGGTCGTTCAGGTCGTTTCCGTCGTTCAGATCGTTTCCGTCGTTCAGATCGTTTAAGTCGTTCAGATCATTTCCCTCATCAGCTCTTTTCGGTCGTTCAGATCGTTTCTGTCGTTCAGATCGTTTCCGTCGTTCAGGTCGTTTCCGTCGTTCAGGTCGTTTCCATCGTTCAGCTCTTTTCAGTCGTTCAGATCGTTTCTGTCGTTCAGATCGTTTCCGTCGTTCAGATCGTTTCCGTCGTTCAGATCGTTTCAGTCGTTCAGATCGTTTCTGTCGTTCAGATCTTTTCCGTCGTTCAGATCGTTTCAGTCGTTCACATCGTTTCAGTCGTTCAGATCTTTTCAGTCGTTCAGATCGTTTCAGTCGTTCAGATCGTTTCAGTCGTTCAGATCGTTTCCGTCGTTCAGATCGTTTAAGTCGTTCAGATCGTTTCAGTCGTTCAGATCGTTTCAGTCGTTCAGATCGTTTCCGTCGTTCAGATCGTTTCAGTCGTTCAGATCGTTTCCCTCATCAGCTCTTTTAAGTCGTTCAGATCGTTTCCGTCGTTCAGATCGTTTCCGTCGTTCAGATCGTTTCCGTCGTTCAGATCGTTTCAGTCGTTCAGATCGTTTCAGTCCTTCAAATCGTTTCCCTCATCAGCTCGTTTCTGTCGTTCAGATCGTTTCCGTCGTTCAGATCGTTTCAGTCCTTAAAGATCGTTTCAGTCGTTCAGCTCTTTTCAGTCGTTCAGCTCGTTTCCGTCGTTCAGATCGTTTCAGTCGTCCAGATCGTTTCAGTCCTTAAAGATCGTTTCAGTCGTTCAGCTCTTTTCAGTCGTTCAGCTCGTTTCCGTCGTTCAGATCGTTTCAGTCGTTCAGATCGTTTCAGTCGTTCAGATCGTTTCAGTCGTTCAGATCGTTTCCGTCGTTCAGATCGTTTCCGTCGTTCAGATCGTTTCCGTCGTTCAGTTCGTTTACGTCGTTCAGATCGTTTCCGTCGTTCAGATCGTTTCTGTCGTTCAGATCGTTTCCGTCGTTCAGATCGTTTCCGTCGTTCAGTTCGTTTCCGTCGTTCAGATCGTTTCAGTCGTTCAGATCGTTTCAGTCGTTCAGATCGTTTCCGTCGTTCAGATCGTTTCAGTCGTTCAGATCGTTTCAGTCGTTCAGATCGTTTACCTCATCAGCTCTTTTCAGTCGTTCAGATCGTTTCTGTCGTTCAGATCGTTTCGGTCGTTCAGGTCGTTTCCGTCGTTCAGATCGTTTCCGTCGTTCAGATCGTTTAAGTCGTTCAGATCATTTCCCTCATCAGCTCTTTTCAGTCGTTCAGATCGTTTCTGTCGTTCAGATCGTTTCCGTCGTTCAGGTCGTTTCCGTCGTTCAGGTCGTTTCCATCGTTCAGCTCTTTTCAGTCGTTCAGATCGTTTCTGTCGTTCAGATCGTTTCCGTCGTTCAGATCGTTTCAGTCGTTCAGATCGTTTCTGTCGTTCAGATCTTTTCCGTCGTTCAGATCGTTTCAGTCGTTCACATCGTTTCAGTCGTTCACATCGTTTCAGTCGTTCAGATCTTTTCAGTCGTTCAGATCGTTTCAGTCGTTCAGATCGTTTCAGTCGTTCAGATCGTTTCCGTCGTTCAGATCGTTTAAGTCGTTCAGATCGTTTCAGTCGTTCAGATCGTTTCAGTCGTTCAGATCGTTTCCGTCGTTCAGATCGTTTCAGTCGTTCAGATCGTTTCCGTCGTTCAGATCGTTTCCCTCATCAGCTCTTTTAAGTCGTTCAGATCGTTTCCGTCGTTCAGATCGTTTCCGTCGTTCAGATCGTTTCCGTCGTTCAGATCGTTTCAGTCGTTCAGATCGTTTCAGTCCTTCAAATCGTTTCCCTCATCAGCTCGTTTCTGTCGTTCAGATCGTTTCCGTCGTTCAGATCGTTTCAGTCCTTAAAGATCGTTTCAGTCGTTCAGCTCTTTTCAGTCGTTCAGCTCGTTTCCGTCGTTCAGATCGTTTCAGTCGTCCAGATCGTTTCAGTCCTTAAAGATCGTTTCAGTCGTTCAGCTCTTTTCAGTCGTTCAGCTCGTTTCCGTCGTTCAGATCGTTTCAGTCGTTCAGATCGTTTCAGTCGTTCAGATCGTTTCAGTCGTTCAGATCGTTTCCGTCGTTCAGTTCGTTTCCGTCGTTCAGGTCGTTTCCGTCGTTCAGTTCGTTTCCGTCGTTCAGATCGTTTCCGTCGTTCAGATCGTTTCAATCGTCCAGATCGTTTCAGTCCTTAAAGATCGTTTCAGTCGTTCAGCTCTTTTCAGTCGTTCAGCTCGTTTCCGTCGTTCAGATCGTTTCAGTCGTTCACATCGTTTCAGTCGTTCAGATCATTTCAGTCGTTCAGATCGTTTCTGTCGTTCAGATCTTTTCAGTCGTTCAGATCGTTTCCGTCGTTCAGATCGTTTCCGTCGTTCAGATCGTTTCCGTCGTTCAGTTCGTTTCCGTCGTTCAGATCGTTTCAGTCGTTCAGATCGTTTCAGTCGTTCAGATCGTTTCCGTCGTTCAGATCGTTTCAGTCGTTCAGATCATTTCAGTCGTTCAGATCGTTTCCCTCATCAGCTCTTTTCAGTCGTTCAGATCGTTTTAGTCGTTCAGATCGTTTCAGTCGTTCAGATCGTTTCCGTCGTTCAGATCGTTTCCGTCGTTCAGTTCGTTTCCGTCGTTCAGATCGTTTCAGTCGTTCAGATCGTTTCAGTCGTTCGGATCGTTTACCTCATCAGCTGTTTTCAGTCTTTCAGATCGTTTCAGTCATTCAGATCGTTTCTGTCGTTCAGATCGTTTCCGTCGTTCAGATCGTTTAAGTCGTTCAGATCGTTTCCGTCGTTCAGATCGTTTCCGTCGTTCAGATCGTTTCAATCGTCCAGATCGTTTCAGTCCTTAAAGATCGTTTCAGTCGTTCAGCTCTTTTCAGTCGTTCAGCTCGTTTCCGTCGTTCAGATCGTTTCAGTCGTTCAGATCGTTTCAGTCGTTCAGATCGTTTCCGTCGTTCAGTTCGTTTCCGTCGTTCAGGTCGTTTCCGTCGTTCAGTTCGTTTCCGTCGTTCAGCTCGTTTCCGTCGTTCAGATCGTTTCAGTCGTTCAGATCGTTTCAGTCGTTCACATCGTTTCAGTCGTTCAGATCATTTCAGTCGTTCAGATCGTTTCTGTCGTTCAGATCTTTTCAGTCGTTCAGATCGTTTCAGTCGTTCAGATCGTTTCAGTCGTTCAGATCGTTTACCTCATCAGCTCTTTTCAGTCTTTCAGATCGTTTCAGTCATTCAGATCGTTTCTGTCGTTCAGATCGTTTCCGTCGTTCAGATCGTTTAAGTCGTTCAGATCGTTTACGTCGTTCAGATCGTTTCCGTCGTTCAGATCGTTTCTGTCGTTCAGATCGTTTCCGTCGTTCAGATCGTTTACGTCGTTCAGTTCGTTTCCGTCGTTCAGATCGTTTCAGTCGTTCAGATCGTTTCAGTCGTTCAGATCGTTTCAGTCATTCGGATCGTTTACCTCATCAGCTCTTTTCAGTCTTTCAGATCGTTTCAGTCATTCAGATCGTTTCTATCGTTCAGATCGTTTCCGTCGTTCAGATCGTTTAAGTCGTTCAGATCGTTTACGTCGTTCAGATCGTTTCCGTCGTTCAGATCGTTTCCGTCGTTCAGATCGTTTAAGTCGTTCAGATCGTTTCCGTCGTTCAGCTCTTTTAAGTCGTTCAGATCGTTTCCGTCGTTCAGTTCGTTTCCGTCGTTCTGATCGTTTCAATCGTCCAGATCGTTTCAGTCCTTAAAGATCGTTTCAGTCGTTCAGCTCTTTTCAGTCGTTCAGCTCGTTTCCGTCGTTCAGATCGTTTCAGTCGTTCACATCGTTTCAGTCGTTCACATCGTTTCAGTCGTTCAGATCATTTCAGTCGTTCAGATCGTTTCTGTCGTTCAGATCTTTTCAGTCGTTCAGATCTTTTCAGTCGTTCAGATCGTTTCAGTCGTTCAGATCGTTTCAGTCGTTCAGATCGTTTACCTCATCAGCTCTTTTCAGTCTTTCAGATCGTTTCAGTCATTCAGATCGTTTCTGTCGTTCAGATCGTTTCCGTCGTTCAGATCGTTTCAGTCGTTCAGATCGTTTCAGTCGTTCAGATCGTTTACCTCATCAACTCTTTTCAGTCGTTCAGATCTTTTCCGTCGTTCAGATCGTTTCTGTCGTTCAGATCGTTTCAGTCGTTCAGATCGTTTCCGTCGTTCAGGTCGTTTCCGTCGTTCAGGTCGTTTCCATCGTTCAGCTCTTTTCAGTCGTTCAGATCGTTTCTGTCGTTCAGATCGTTTCGGTCGTTCAGGTCGTTTCCGTCGTTCAGATCGTTTCCGTCGTTCAGATCGTTTAAGTCGTTCAGATCATTTCCCTCATCAGCTCTTTTCGGTCGTTCAGATCGTTTCTGTCGTTCAGATCGTTTCCGTCGTTCAGGTCGTTTCCGTCGTTCAGGTCGTTTCCATCGTTCAGCTCTTTTCAGTCGTTCAGATCGTTTCTGTCGTTCAGATCGTTTCCGTCGTTCAGATCGTTTCCGTCGTTCAGATCGTTTCAGTCGTTCAGATCGTTTCTGTCGTTCAGATCTTTTCCGTCGTTCAGATCGTTTCAGTCGTTCACATCGTTTCAGTCGTTCAGATCTTTTCAGTCGTTCAGATCGTTTCAGTCGTTCAGATCGTTTCAGTCGTTCAGATCGTTTCCGTCGTTCAGATCGTTTAAGTCGTTCAGATCGTTTCAGTCGTTCAGATCGTTTCAGTCGTTCAGATCGTTTCCGTCGTTCAGATCGTTTCAGTCGTTCAGATCGTTTCCCTCATCAGCTCTTTTAAGTCGTTCAGATCGTTTCCGTCGTTCAGATCGTTTCCGTCGTTCAGATCGTTTCCGTCGTTCAGATCGTTTCAGTCGTTCAGATCGTTTCAGTCCTTCAAATCGTTTCCCTCATCAGCTCGTTTCTGTCGTTCAGATCGTTTCCGTCGTTCAGATCGTTTCAGTCCTTAAAGATCGTTTCAGTCGTTCAGCTCTTTTCAGTCGTTCAGCTCGTTTCCGTCGTTCAGATCGTTTCAGTCGTCCAGATCGTTTCAGTCCTTAAAGATCGTTTCAGTCGTTCAGCTCTTTTCAGTCGTTCAGATCGTTTCTGTCGTTCAGATCTTTTCAGTCGTTCAGATCTTTTCAGTCGTTCAGATCGTTTCAGTCGTTCAGATCGTTTCAGTCGTTCAGATCGTTTACCTCATCAGCTCTTTTCAGTCTTTCAGATCGTTTCAGTCATTCAGATCGTTTCTGTCGTTCAGATCGTTTCCGTCGTTCAGATCGTTTCAGTCGTTCAGATCGTTTCAGTCGTTCAGATCGTTTACCTCATCAACTCTTTTCAGTCGTTCAGATCTTTTCCGTCGTTCAGATCGTTTCTGTCGTTCAGATCGTTTCAGTCGTTCAGATCGTTTCCGTCGTTCAGGTCGTTTCCGTCGTTCAGGTCGTTTCCATCGTTCAGCTCTTTTCAGTCGTTCAGATCGTTTCTGTCGTTCAGATCGTTTCGGTCGTTCAGGTCGTTTCCGTCGTTCAGATCGTTTCCGTCGTTCAGATCGTTTAAGTCGTTCAGATCATTTCCCTCATCAGCTCTTTTCGGTCGTTCAGATCGTTTCTGTCGTTCAGATCGTTTCCGTCGTTCAGGTCGTTTCCGTCGTTCAGGTCGTTTCCATCGTTCAGCTCTTTTCAGTCGTTCAGATCGTTTCTGTCGTTCAGATCGTTTCCGTCGTTCAGATCGTTTCCGTCGTTCAGATCGTTTCAGTCGTTCAGATCGTTTCTGTCGTTCAGATCTTTTCCGTCGTTCAGATCGTTTCAGTCGTTCACATCGTTTCAGTCGTTCAGATCTTTTCAGTCGTTCAGATCGTTTCAGTCGTTCAGATCGTTTCAGTCGTTCAGATCGTTTCCGTCGTTCAGATCGTTTAAGTCGTTCAGATCGTTTCAGTCGTTCAGATCGTTTCAGTCGTTCAGATCGTTTCCGTCGTTCAGATCGTTTCAGTCGTTCAGATCGTTTCCCTCATCAGCTCTTTTAAGTCGTTCAGATCGTTTCCGTCGTTCAGATCGTTTCCGTCGTTCAGATCGTTTCCGTCGTTCAGATCGTTTCAGTCGTTCAGATCGTTTCAGTCCTTCAAATCGTTTCCCTCATCAGCTCGTTTCTGTCGTTCAGATCGTTTCCGTCGTTCAGATCGTTTCAGTCCTTAAAGATCGTTTCAGTCGTTCAGCTCTTTTCAGTCGTTCAGCTCGTTTCCGTCGTTCAGATCGTTTCAGTCGTCCAGATCGTTTCAGTCCTTAAAGATCGTTTCAGTCGTTCAGCTCTTTTCAGTCGTTCAGCTCGTTTCCGTCGTTCAGATCGTTTCAGTCGTTCAGATCGTTTCAGTCGTTCAGATCGTTTCAGTCGTTCAGATCGTTTCCGTCGTTCAGATCGTTTCCGTCGTTCAGATCGTTTCCGTCGTTCAGTTCGTTTACGTCGTTCAGATCGTTTCCGTCGTTCAGATCGTTTCTGTCGTTCAGATCGTTTCCGTCGTTCAGATCGTTTCCGTCGTTCAGTTCGTTTCCGTCGTTCAGATCGTTTCAGTCGTTCAGATCGTTTCAGTCGTTCAGATCGTTTCCGTCGTTCAGATCGTTTCAGTCGTTCAGATCGTTTCAGTCGTTCAGATCGTTTACCTCATCAGCTCTTTTCAGTCGTTCAGATCGTTTCTGTCGTTCAGATCGTTTCGGTCGTTCAGGTCGTTTCCGTCGTTCAGATCGTTTCCGTCGTTCAGATCGTTTAAGTCGTTCAGATCATTTCCCTCATCAGCTCTTTTCAGTCGTTCAGATCGTTTCTGTCGTTCAGATCGTTTCCGTCGTTCAGGTCGTTTCCGTCGTTCAGGTCGTTTCCATCGTTCAGCTCTTTTCAGTCGTTCAGATCGTTTCTGTCGTTCAGATCGTTTCCGTCGTTCAGATCGTTTCAGTCGTTCAGATCGTTTCTGTCGTTCAGATCTTTTCCGTCGTTCAGATCGTTTCAGTCGTTCACATCGTTTCAGTCGTTCACATCGTTTCAGTCGTTCAGATCTTTTCAGTCGTTCAGATCGTTTCAGTCGTTCAGATCGTTTCAGTCGTTCAGATCGTTTCCGTCGTTCAGATCGTTTAAGTCGTTCAGATCGTTTCAGTCGTTCAGATCGTTTCAGTCGTTCAGATCGTTTCCGTCGTTCAGATCGTTTCAGTCGTTCAGATCGTTTCCGTCGTTCAGATCGTTTCCCTCATCAGCTCTTTTAAGTCGTTCAGATCGTTTCCGTCGTTCAGATCGTTTCCGTCGTTCAGATCGTTTCCGTCGTTCAGATCGTTTCAGTCGTTCAGATCGTTTCAGTCCTTCAAATCGTTTCCCTCATCAGCTCGTTTCTGTCGTTCAGATCGTTTCCGTCGTTCAGATCGTTTCAGTCCTTAAAGATCGTTTCAGTCGTTCAGCTCTTTTCAGTCGTTCAGCTCGTTTCCGTCGTTCAGATCGTTTCAGTCGTCCAGATCGTTTCAGTCCTTAAAGATCGTTTCAGTCGTTCAGCTCTTTTCAGTCGTTCAGCTCGTTTCCGTCGTTCAGATCGTTTCAGTCGTTCAGATCGTTTCAGTCGTTCAGATCGTTTCAGTCGTTCAGATCGTTTCCGTCGTTCAGTTCGTTTCCGTCGTTCAGGTCGTTTCCGTCGTTCAGTTCGTTTCCGTCGTTCAGATCGTTTCCGTCGTTCAGATCGTTTCAATCGTCCAGATCGTTTCAGTCCTTAAAGATCGTTTCAGTCGTTCAGCTCTTTTCAGTCGTTCAGCTCGTTTCCGTCGTTCAGATCGTTTCAGTCGTTCACATCGTTTCAGTCGTTCAGATCATTTCAGTCGTTCAGATCGTTTCTGTCGTTCAGATCTTTTCAGTCGTTCAGATCGTTTCCGTCGTTCAGATCGTTTCCGTCGTTCAGATCGTTTCCGTCGTTCAGTTCGTTTCCGTCGTTCAGATCGTTTCAGTCGTTCAGATCGTTTCAGTCGTTCAGATCGTTTCCGTCGTTCAGATCGTTTCAGTCGTTCAGATCATTTCAGTCGTTCAGATCGTTTCCCTCATCAGCTCTTTTCAGTCGTTCAGATCGTTTTAGTCGTTCAGATCGTTTCAGTCGTTCAGATCGTTTCCGTCGTTCAGATCGTTTCCGTCGTTCAGTTCGTTTCCGTCGTTCAGATCGTTTCAGTCGTTCAGATCGTTTCAGTCGTTCGGATCGTTTACCTCATCAGCTGTTTTCAGTCTTTCAGATCGTTTCAGTCATTCAGATCGTTTCTGTCGTTCAGATCGTTTCCGTCGTTCAGATCGTTTAAGTCGTTCAGATCGTTTCCGTCGTTCAGATCGTTTCCGTCGTTCAGATCGTTTCAATCGTCCAGATCGTTTCAGTCCTTAAAGATCGTTTCAGTCGTTCAGCTCTTTTCAGTCGTTCAGCTCGTTTCCGTCGTTCAGATCGTTTCAGTCGTTCAGATCGTTTCAGTCGTTCAGATCGTTTCCGTCGTTCAGTTCGTTTCCGTCGTTCAGGTCGTTTCCGTCGTTCAGTTCGTTTCCGTCGTTCAGCTCGTTTCCGTCGTTCAGATCGTTTCAGTCGTTCAGATCGTTTCAGTCGTTCACATCGTTTCAGTCGTTCAGATCATTTCAGTCGTTCAGATCGTTTCTGTCGTTCAGATCTTTTCAGTCGTTCAGATCGTTTCAGTCGTTCAGATCGTTTCAGTCGTTCAGATCGTTTACCTCATCAGCTCTTTTCAGTCTTTCAGATCGTTTCAGTCATTCAGATCGTTTCTGTCGTTCAGATCGTTTCCGTCGTTCAGATCGTTTAAGTCGTTCAGATCGTTTACGTCGTTCAGATCGTTTCCGTCGTTCAGATCGTTTCTGTCGTTCAGATCGTTTCCGTCGTTCAGATCGTTTACGTCGTTCAGTTCGTTTCCGTCGTTCAGATCGTTTCAGTCGTTCAGATCGTTTCAGTCGTTCAGATCGTTTCAGTCATTCGGATCGTTTACCTCATCAGCTCTTTTCAGTCTTTCAGATCGTTTCAGTCATTCAGATCGTTTCTATCGTTCAGATCGTTTCCGTCGTTCAGATCGTTTAAGTCGTTCAGATCGTTTACGTCGTTCAGATCGTTTCCGTCGTTCAGATCGTTTCCGTCGTTCAGATCGTTTAAGTCGTTCAGATCGTTTACGTCGTTCAGATCGTTTCTGTCGTTCAGATCGTTTCCGTCGTTCAGTTCGTTTCCGTCGTTCAGATCGTTTCAGTCGTTCAGATCGTTTCAGTCGATCAGATCGTTTCCGTCGTTCAGATCGTTTCAGTCGTTCAGATCGTTTCAGTCGTTCAGATCGTTTACCTCATCAACTCTTTTCAGTCGTTCAGATCTTTTCCGTCGTTCAGATCGTTTCTGTCGTTCAGATCGTTTCAGTCGTTCAGATCGTTTCCGTCGTTCAGGTCGTTTCCGTCGTTCAGGTCGTTTCCATCGTTCAGCTCTTTTCAGTCGTTCAGATCGTTTCCGTCGTTCAGATCGTTTCCGTCGTTCAGGTCTTTTCCGTCGTTCAGATCGTTTCCGTCGTTCAGATCGTTTCCGTCGTTCAGATCGTTTCCGTCGTTAAGTTCGTTTCCGTCGTTCAGATCGTTTCAGTCGTTCAGATCGTTTACCTCATCAGCTCTTTTCAGTCGTTCAGATCGTTTCCGTCGTTCAGATCGTTTCTGTCGTTCAGATCGTTTCCCTCATCAGCTCGTTTCCGTCGTTCAGATCGTTTCCGTCGTTCAGATCGTTTAAGTCGTTCAGATCGTTTCCGTCGTTCAGATCGTTTCCGTCGTTCAGATCGTTTCTGTCGTTCAGATCGTTTCCGTCGTTCAGATCGTTTCCGTCGTTCAGTTCGTTTCCGTCGTTCAGATCGTTTCAGTCGTTCAGATCGTTTCAGTCGTTCAGATCGTTTCAGTCGTTCGGATCGTTTACCTCATCAGCTCTTTTCAGTCTTTCAGATCGTTTCAGTCGTTCAGATCGTTTCTGTCGTTCAGATCGTTTCCGTCGTTCAGATCGTTTAAGTCGTTCAGATCGTTTACGTCGTTCAGATCGTTTACGTCGTTCAGATCGTTTCTGTCGTTCAGATCGTTTCCGTCGTTCAGTTCGTTTCCGTCGTTCAGATCGTTTCCGTCGTTCAGATCGTTTCAGTCGTTCAGATCGTTTCAGTCGTTCAGATCGTTTCAGTCGTTCAGATCTTTTCCGTCGTTCAGATCGTTTCTGTCGTTCAGATCGTTTCAGTCGTTCAGATCGTTTCCGTCGTTCAGGTCGTTTCCGTCGTTCAGGTCGTTTCCATCGTTCAGCTCTTTTCAGTCGTTCAGATCGTTTCTGTCGTTCAGATCGTTTCTGTCGTTCAGATCGTTTCCGTCGTTCAGATCGTTTCAGTCGTTCAGATCGTTTCTGTCGTTCAGATCTTTTCCGTCGTTCAGATCGTTTCCGTCGTTCAGATCGTTTCCGTCGTTCAGATCTTTTCCGTCGTTCAGATCTTTTCCGTCGTTCAGATCGTTTCCGTCGTTCAGATCGTTTAAGTCATTCAGATCGTTTCAGTCGTTCAGATCGTTTCAGTCGTTCAGATCGTTTCCGTCGATGAGGTCGTTTCAGTCGTTCAGATCGTTTCCGTCGCTCAGATTGTTTCAGTCGTTCAGATCATTTCAGTCGTTCAGATCGTTTCCCTCATCAGCTCTTTTCAGTCGTCCAGATCGTTTCTGTCGTTCAGATCGTTTCAGTCGTTCAGATCGTTTCTGTCGTTCAGATCTTTTCAGTCGTTCAGATCGTTTCAGTCGTTCAGATCTTTTCCGTCGTTCAGATCGTTTCTGTCGTTCAGATCGTTTAAGTCGTTCAGATCGTTTCAGTCGTTCAGATCGTTTCAGTCCTTCAAATCGTTTCCCTCATCAGCTCGTTTCCGTCGTTCAGATCGTTTCTGTCGTTCAGATCGTTTCAGTCGTTCAGATCGTTTCCGTCGATGAGGTCGTTTCCGTCGTTCAGATCGTTTCAGTCGTTCAGATCGTTTCCGTCGCTCAGATTGTTTCAGTCGTTCAGATCATTTCAGTCGTTCAGATCGTTTCCCTCATCAGCTCTTTTCAGTCGTTCAGATCGTTTCTGTCGTTCAGATCGTTTCCGTCGTTCAGGTCGTTTCCGTCGTTCAGGTCGTTTTCATCGTTCAGCTCTTTTAAGTCGTTCAGATCGTTTCCGTCGTTCAGATCGTTTCCGTCGTTCAGATCGTTTCTGTCGTTCAGATCGTTTCCGTCGTTCAGATCGTTTCCGTCGTTCAGATCGTTTCTGTCCTTCAGATCGTTTCAGTCCTTCAAATCGTTTCCCTCATCAGCTCGTTTCCGTCGTTCAGATCGTTTCCGTCGTTCAGATCGTTTCCGTCGTTCAGATCGTTTCCGTCGTTCAGATCGTTTCCGTCGTTCAGATCGTTTCCGTCGTTCAGATCGTTTCTGTCCTTCAGATCGTTTCAGTCCTTCAAATCGTTTCCCTCATCAGCTCGTTTCCGTCGTTCAGATCGTTTCTGTCGTTCAGATCGTTTCAGTCGTTCAGATCGTTTCAGTCGTTCAGATCGTTTCCGTCGTTAAGATCGTTTCCGTCGTTCAGATCGTTTAAGTCGTTCAGATCGTTTCCGTCGTTCAGATCGTTTCCGTCGTTCAGATCGTTTCCGTCGTTCAGATCGTTTCTGTCCTTCAGATCGTTTCAGTCCTTCAAATCGTTTCCCTCATCAGCTCGTTTCCGTCGTTCAGATCGTTTCTGTCGTTCAGATCGTTTCAGTCGTTCAGATCGTTTCAGTCGTTCAGATCGTTTCCGTCGTTAAGATCGTTTCCGTCGTTCAGATCGTTTAAGTCGTTCAGATCGTTTCAGTCCTTCAGATCGTTTCAGTCGTTCAGATCGTTTCTGTCGTTCAGATCGTTTCAGTCGTTCAGATCGTTTAAGTCGTTCAGATCGTTTCAGTCCTTCAGATCGTTTCAGTCCTTCAAATCGTTTCCCTCATCAGCTCGTTTCCGTCGTTCAGATCGTTTCAGTCGTTCAGATCGTTTTCGTCGATGAGGTTGTTTCCGTCGTTCAGATCGTTTCAGTCGTTCAGATCGTTTCCGTCGCTCAGATCGTTTCAGTCGTTCAGATCATTTCAGTCGTTCAGATCGTTTACCTCATCAGCTCTTTTCAGTCGTTCAGATCGTTTCAGTCCTTAAAGATCGTTTCAGTCGTTCAGATCGTTTCCGTCGTTCAGATCGTTTAAGTCGTTCAGATCGTTTACGTCGTTCAGATCGTTTACGTCGTTCAGATCGTTTCTGTCGTTCAGATCGTTTCCGTCGTTCAGTTCGTTTCCGTCGTTCAGATCGTTTCCGTCGTTCAGATCGTTTCAGTCGTTCAGATCGTTTCAGTCGTTCAGATCGTTTACCTCATCAACTCTTTTCAGTCGTTCAGATCTTTTCCGTCGTTCAGATCGTTTCTGTCGTTCAGATCGTTTCAGTCGTTCAGATCGTTTCCGTCGTTCAGGTCGTTTCCGTCGTTCAGGTCGTTTCCATCGTTCAGCTCTTTTCAGTCGTTCAGATCGTTTCTGTCGTTCAGATCGTTTCTGTCGTTCAGATCGTTTCCGTCGTTCAGATCGTTTCAGTCGTTCAGATCGTTTCTGTCGTTCAGATCTTTTCCGTCGTTCAGATCGTTTCCGTCGTTCAGATCGTTTCCGTCGTTCAGATCTTTTCCGTCGTTCAGATCTTTTCCGTCGTTCAGATCGTTTCCGTCGTTCAGATCGTTTAAGTCATTCAGATCGTTTCAGTCGTTCAGATCGTTTCAGTCGTTCAGATCGTTTCCGTCGATGAGGTCGTTTCAGTCGTTCAGATCGTTTCCGTCGCTCAGATTGTTTCAGTCGTTCAGATCATTTCAGTCGTTCAGATCGTTTCCCTCATCAGCTCTTTTCAGTCGTCCAGATCGTTTCTGTCGTTCAGATCGTTTCAGTCGTTCAGATCGTTTCTGTCGTTCAGATCTTTTCAGTCGTTCAGATCGTTTCAGTCGTTCAGATCTTTTCCGTCGTTCAGATCGTTTCTGTCGTTCAGATCGTTTAAGTCGTTCAGATCGTTTCAGTCGTTCAGATCGTTTCAGTCCTTCAAATCGTTTCCCTCATCAGCTCGTTTCCGTCGTTCAGATCGTTTCTGTCGTTCAGATCGTTTCAGTCGTTCAGATCGTTTCCGTCGATGAGGTCGTTTCCGTCGTTCAGATCGTTTCAGTCGTTCAGATCGTTTCCGTCGCTCAGATTGTTTCAGTCGTTCAGATCATTTCAGTCGTTCAGATCGTTTCCCTCATCAGCTCTTTTCAGTCGTTCAGATCGTTTCTGTCGTTCAGATCGTTTCCGTCGTTCAGGTCGTTTCCGTCGTTCAGGTCGTTTTCATCGTTCAGCTCTTTTAAGTCGTTCAGATCGTTTCCGTCGTTCAGATCGTTTCCGTCGTTCAGATCGTTTCTGTCGTTCAGATCGTTTCCGTCGTTCAGATCGTTTCCGTCGTTCAGATCGTTTCTGTCCTTCAGATCGTTTCAGTCCTTCAAATCGTTTCCCTCATCAGCTCGTTTCCGTCGTTCAGATCGTTTCCGTCGTTCAGATCGTTTCCGTCGTTCAGATCGTTTCCGTCGTTCAGATCGTTTCCGTCGTTCAGATCGTTTCCGTCGTTCAGATCGTTTCTGTCCTTCAGATCGTTTCAGTCCTTCAAATCGTTTCCCTCATCAGCTCGTTTCCGTCGTTCAGATCGTTTCTGTCGTTCAGATCGTTTCAGTCGTTCAGATCGTTTCAGTCGTTCAGATCGTTTCCGTCGTTAAGATCGTTTCCGTCGTTCAGATCGTTTAAGTCGTTCAGATCGTTTCAGTCGTTCAGATCGTTTCCGTCGTTCAGATCGTTTCCGTCGTTCAGATCGTTTCAGTCGTTCAGATCGTTTCCGTCGTTCAGATCGTTTCCCTCATCAGCTCTTTTAAGTCGTTGAGATCGTTTCCGTCGTTCAGATCGTTTCCGTCGTTCAGATCGTTTCCGTCGTTCAGATCGTTTCAGTCGTTCAGATCGTTTCAGTCCTTCAAATCGTTTCCCTCATCATCTCGTTTCTGTCGTTCAGATCGTTTCCGTCGTTCAGATCGTTTCAGTCCTTAAAGATCGTTTCAGTCGTTCAGCTCTTTTCAGTCGTTCAGCTCGTTTCCGTCGTTCAGATCGTTTCAGTCGTTCAGATCGTTTCAGTCCTTCAAATCGTTTCCCTCATCAGCTCTTTTCAGTCGTTCAGATCGTTTCAGTCGTTCAGATCGTTTACGTCGATGAGATCGTTTCAGTCGTTCAGATCGTTTCAGTCGTTCAGATCGTTTCTGTCGTTCAGATCGTTTCAGTAGTTCAGTTCGTTTCCGTCGTTCAGATCGTTTCTGTCGTTCAGATCGTTTCAGTCGTTCAGATCGTTTCAGTCGTTCAGATCGTTTCCGTCGTTCAGATCGTTTCCGTCGTTCAGATCGTTTCAGTCGTTCAGATCGTTTCCGTCGTTCAGATCGTTTCCCTCATCAGCTCTTTTAAGTCGTTGAGATCGTTTCCGTCGTTCAGATCGTTTCCGTCGTTCAGATCGTTTCCGTCGTTCAGATCGTTTCAGTCGTTCAGATCGTTTCAGTCCTTCAAATCGTTTCCCTCATCATCTCGTTTCTGTCGTTCAGATCGTTTCCGTCGTTCAGATCGTTTCAGTCCTTAAAGATCGTTTCAGTCGTTCAGCTCTTTTCAGTCGTTCAGCTCGTTTCCGTCGTTCAGATCGTTTCAGTCGTTCAGATCGTTTCAGTCCTTCAAATCGTTTCCCTCATCAGCTCTTTTCAGTCGTTCAGATCGTTTCAGTCGTTCAGATCGTTTACGTCGATGAGATCGTTTCAGTCGTTCAGATCGTTTCAGTCGTTCAGATCGTTTCTGTCGTTCAGATCGTTTCAGTAGTTCAGTTCGTTTCCGTCGTTCAGATCGTTTCTGTCGTTCAGATCGTTTCAGTCGTTCAGATCGTTTCTGTCGTTCAGATCGTTTCCGTCGTTCAGTTCGTTTCCGTCGTTCAGATCGTTTCCGTCGTTCAAATCGTTTCAGTCGTTCAGATCGTTTCAGTCGTTCAGATCGTTTACCTCATCAACTCTTTTCAGTCGTTCAGATCTTTTCCGTCGTTCAGATCGTTTCTGTCGTTCAGATCGTTTCAGTCGTTCAGATCGTTTCCGTCGTTCAGGTCGTTTCCGTCGTTCAGGTCGTTTCCATCGTTCAGCTCTTTTCAGTCGTTCAGATCGTTTCTGTCGTTCAGATCGTTTCGGTCGTTCAGGTCGTTTCCGTCGTTCAGATCGTTTCCGTCGTTCAGATCGTTTAAGTCGTTCAGATCATTTCCCTCATCAGCTCTTTTCAGTCGTTCAGATCGTTTCTGTCGTTCAGATCGTTTCCGTCGTTCAGGTCGTTTCCGTCGTTCAGGTCGTTTCCATCGTTCAGCTCTTTTCAGTCGTTCAGATCGTTTCTGTCGTTCAGATCGTTTCCGTCGTTCAGATCGTTTCAGTCGTTCAGATCGTTTCCGTCGTTCAGATCTTTTCCGTCGTTCAGATCTTTTCCGTCGTTCAGATCGTTTCCGTCGTTCAGATCGTTTCAGTCGTTCAGATCGTTTCCGTCGATGAGGTCGTTTCCGTCGTTCAGATCGTTTCAGTCGTTCAGATCGTTTCCGTCGTTCAGGTCGTTTCCGTCGTTCAGGTCGTTTCCATCGTTCAGCTCTTTTCAGTCGTTCAGATCGTTTCTGTCGTTCAGATCGTTTCGGTCGTTCAGGTCGTTTCCGTCGTTCAGATCGTTTCCGTCGTTCAGATCGTTTAAGTCGTTCAGATCGTTTACGTCGTTCAGATCGTTTCCGTCGTTCAGATCGTTTCTGTCGTTCAGATCGTTTCCGTCGTTCAGATCGTTTCCGTCGTTCAGTTCGTTTCCGTCGTTCAGATCGTTTCAGTCGTTCAGATCGTTTCAGTCGTTCGGATCGTTTACCTCATCAGCTCTTTTCAGTCTTTCAGATCGTTTCAGTCGTTCAGATCGTTTCTGTCGTTCAGATCGTTTCCGTCGTTCAGATCGTTTAAGTCGTTCAGATCGTTTACGTCGTTCAGATCGTTTACGTCGTTCAGATCGTTTCTGTCGTTCAGATCGTTTCCGTCGTTCAGTTCGTTTCCGTCGTTCAGATCGTTTCCGTCGTTCAAATCGTTTCAGTCGTTCAGATCGTTTCAGTCGTTCAGATCGTTTACCTCATCAACTCTTTTCAGTCGTTCAGATCTTTTCCGTCGTTCAGATCGTTTCTGTCGTTCAGATCGTTTCAGTCGTTCAGATCGTTTCCGTCGTTCAGGTCGTTTCCGTCGTTCAGGTCGTTTCCATCGTTCAGCTCTTTTCAGTCGTTCAGATCGTTTCTGTCGTTCAGATCGTTTCGGTCGTTCAGGTCGTTTCCGTCGTTCAGATCGTTTCCGTCGTTCAGATCGTTTAAGTCGTTCAGATCATTTCCCTCATCAGCTCTTTTCAGTCGTTCAGATCGTTTCTGTCGTTCAGATCGTTTCCGTCGTTCAGGTCGTTTCCGTCGTTCAGGTCGTTTCCATCGTTCAGCTCTTTTCAGTCGTTCAGATCGTTTCTGTCGTTCAGATCGTTTCCGTCGTTCAGATCGTTTCAGTCGTTCAGATCGTTTCTGTCGTTCAGATCTTTTCCGTCGTTCAGATCGTTTCCGTCGTTCAGATCGTTTCCGTCGTTCAGATCTTTTCCGTCGTTCAGATCTTTTCCGTCGTTCAGATCGTTTCCGTCGTTCAGATCGTTTAAGTCGTTCAGATCGTTTCAGTCGTTCAGATCGTTTCAGTCCTTCAAATCATTTCCCTCATCAGCTCGTTTCCGTCGTTCAGATCGTTTCTGTCGTTCAGATCGTTTCAGTCGTTCAGATCGTTTCCGTCGATGAGGTCGTTTCCGTCGTTCAGATCGTTTCAGTCGTTCAGATCGTTTCCGTCGCTCAGATTGTTTCAGTCGTTCAGATCATTTCAGTCGTTCAGATCGTTTCCCTCATCAGCTCTTTTCAGTCGTCCAGATCGTTTCTGTCGTTCAGATCGTTTCAGTCGTTCAGATCGTTTCTGTCGTTCAGATCTTTTCAGTCGTTCAGATCGTTTCAGTCGTTCAGATCTTTTCCGTCGTTCAGATCGTTTCTGTCGTTCAGATCGTTTAAGTCGTTCAGATCGTTTCAGTCGTTCAGATCGTTTCAGTCCTTCAAATCGTTTCCCTCATCAGCTCGTTTCCGTCGTTCAGATCGTTTCTGTCGTTCAGATCGTTTCAGTCGTTCAGATCGTTTCCGTCGATGAGGTCGTTTCCGTCGTTCAGATCGTTTCAGTCGTTCAGATCGTTTCCGTCGCTCAGATTGTTTCAGTCGTTCAGATCATTTCAGTCGTTCAGATCGTTTCCCTCATCAGCTCTTTTCAGTCGTTCAGATCGTTTCCGTCGTTCAGATCGTTTCCGTCGTTCAGATCGTTTCTGTCGTTCAGATCGTTTCCGTCGTTCAGATCGTTTCCGTCGTTCAGATCGTTTCCGTCGTTCAGATCGTTTCCGTCGTTCAGATCGTTTCTGTCCTTCAGATCGTTTCAGTCCTTCAAATCGTTTCCGTCGTTCAGATCGTTTCCGTCGTTCAGATCGTTTCCGTCGTTCAGATCGTTTCCGTCGTTCAGATCGTTTCTGTCGTTCAGATCGTTTCCGTCGTTCAGATCGTTTCCGTCGTTCAGATCGTTTCCGTCGTTCAGATCGTTTCTGTCCTTCAGATCGTTTCAGTCGTTCAGATCGTTTCAGTCGTTCAGATCGTTTCCGTCGTTAAGATCGTTTCCGTCGTTCAGATCGTTTAAGTCGTTCAGATCATTTCAGTCGTTCAGATCGTTTCCGTCGTTCAGATCGTTTCCGTCGTTCGGATAGTTTCAGTCGTTCAGATCTTTTCAGTCGTTCAGATCGTTTCTGTCGTTCAGATCGTTTCCGTCGTTCAGGTCGTTTCTATCGTTCAGCTCTTTTAAGTCGTTCAGATCATTTCCGTCGTTCAGATCGTTTCCGTCGTTCAGATCGTTTCAGTCGTTCAGATCGTTTCAGTCGTTCAGATCGTTTCAGTCGTTCAGATCGTTTCAGTCGTTCAGATCGTTTCCGTCGTTCAGATCGTTTCCGTCGTTCAGATCGTTTCCGTCGTTCAGATCGTTTCAGTCGCTCAGATCGTTTCAGTCCTTCAAATCGTTTCCCTCATCAGCTCGTTTCTGTCGTTCAGATCGTTTCCGTCGTTCAGATCGTTTCAGTCCTTAAAGATCGTTTCAGTCGTTCAGCTCTTTTCAGTCGTTCAGCTCGTTTCCGTCGTTCAGATCGTTTCAGTCGTTCAGATCGTTTCAGTCCTTCAAATCGTTTCCCTCATCAGCTCTTTTCAGTCGTTCAGATCGTTTCAGTCGTTCAGATCGTTTACGTCGATGAGATCGTTTCAGTCGATGAGATCGTTTCAGTCGTTCAGATCGTTTCAGTCGTTCAGATCGTTTCTGTCGTTCAGATCGTTTCAGTAGTTCAGTTCGTTTCCGTCGTTCAGATCGTTTCTGTCGTTCAGATCGTTTCAGTCGTTCAGATCGTTTCAGTCGTTCAGATCGTTTCCGTCGTTCAAATCGTTTCAGTCGTTCAGATCGTTTCAGTCGTTCAGCTCTTTTAAGTCGTCCAGATCGTTTCCGTCGTTCAGATCGTTTCCGTCGTTCAAATCGTTTCAGTCGTTCAGATCGTTTCAGTCGTTCAGATCGTTTCAGTCGTTCAGATCGTTTCCGTCGTTCAAATCGTTTCAGTCGTTCAGATCGTTTCAGTCGTTTAGATCGTTTCTGTCGTTCAGATCGTTTCAGTAGTTCAGTTCGTTTCCGTCGTTCAGATCGTTTCTGTCGTTCAGATCGTTTCAGTTGTTCAGCTCTTTTAAGTCGTCCAGATCGTTTCCGTCGTTCAGATCGTTTCCGTCGTTCAGATCGTTTCCGTCGTTCAGCTCTTTTAAGTCGTTCAGATCGTTTACGTCGTTCAGTTCGTTTCCGTCGTTCAGGTCGTTTACGTCGTTCAGATCGTTTACGTCGTTCAGATCGTTTCAATCGTCCAGATCGTTTCAGTCCTTAAAGATCGTTTCAGTCGTTCAGATCTTTTCAGTCGTTCAGATCTTTTCAGTCGTTCAGATCGTTTCAGTCATTCAGATCGTTTCAGTCCTTAAAATCGTTTCCCTCATCAGCTCGTTTCCGTCGTTCAGATCGTTTCTGTCGTTCAGATCGTTTCCGTCGTTCAGATCGTTTCCGTCATTCAGTTCGTTTCCGTCGTTCAGATCGTTTCAGTCGTTCAGATCGTTTCCGTCGTTCAGTTCGTTTCCGTCGTTCAGATCGTTTCAGTCGTTCAGATCGTTTCAGTCATTCAGATCGTTTCCGTCGTTCAGATCGTTTAAGTCGTTCAGATCATTTCAGTCGTTCAGATCGTTTCAGTCCTTCAAATCGTTTCCCTCATCAGCTCGTTTCCGTCGTTCAGATCGTTTTCGTCGATGAGGTCGTTTCCGTCGTTCAGATCGTTACAGTCGTTCAGATCGTTTCCGTCGCTCAGATCGTTTATGTCGTTCAGATCATTTCAGTCGTTCAGATCGTTTCTGTCGTTCAGATCGTTTCCGTCGTTCAGGTCGTTTCCATCGTTCAGCTCTTTTAAGTCGTTCAGATCGTTTCCGTCGTTCAGATCGTTTCTGTCGTTCAGATCGTTTCTGTCGTTCAGATCGTTTCCATCGTTCAGATCGTTTAAGTCGTTCAGATCGTTTCCGTCGTTCAGATCGTTTCTGTCCTTCAGATCGTTTCAGTCCTTCAAATCGTTTCCCTCATCAGCTCGTTTCCGTCGTTCAGATCGTTTCTGTCGTTCAGATCGTTTCAGTCGTTCAGATCGTTTCCGTCGTTCAGATCGTTTCCGTCGTTCAGTTCGTTTCCGTCGTTCAGATTGTTTCCCTCATCAGCTCTTTTCAGTCGTTCAGATCGTTTCAGTCGTTCAGATCGTTTCCGTCGCTCAGATCGTTTCAGTCGTTCAGATCGTTTCTGTCGTTCAGATCGTTTCCGTCGTTCAGATCGTTTCCGTCGTTAAGATCATTTCAGTCGTTCAGATCGTTTCCCTCATCAGCTCTTTTCAGTCGTTCAGATCGTTTCTGTCGTTCAGATCGTTTCAGTCGTTCAGATCGTTTCTGTCGTTCAGATCGTTTCCGTCGTTCAGATCGTTTCCGTCGTTCAGATCGTTTCCGTCGTTCAGATCGTTTCCGTCGTTCAGATCGTTTCCGTCCTTCAGATTGTTTCAGTCCTTCAAATCGTTTCCCTCATCAGCTCGTTTCCCTCATCAGCTCGTTTCCGTCGTTCAGATCGTTTCCGTCGTTCAGATCGTTTCAGTCGTTCAGATCGTTTCATTCGTTCAGATCGTTTCAGTCGTTCAGATCGTTTCTGTCGTTCAGATCGTTTAAGTCGTTCAGATCGTTTCAGTCGTTCAGGTCGTTTCAGTCCTTCAAATCGTTTCCCTCATCAGCTCGTTTCCGTCGTTCAGATCGTTTCAGTCGTTCAGATCGTTTCAGTCGTTCAGATCGTTTTCGTCGTTCAGATCGTTTAAGTCGTTCAGATCGTTTCCGTCGTTCAGATCGTTTCTGTCCTTCAGATTGTTTCAGTCCTTCAAATCGTTTCCCTCATCAGCTCGTTTCCGTCATTCAGATCGTTTCTGTCGTTCAGATCGTTTCCGTCGTTCAGATCGTTTAAGTCGTTCAGATCGTTTCCGTCGTTCAGATCGTTTCCGTCGTTCAGATCGTTTCCGTCGTTCAGTTCATTTCCGTCGTTCAGATCGTTTCAGCCGTTCAGATCATTTCACTCATTCAGATCGTTTCCCTCATCAGCTCTTTTCAGTCGTTCAGATCGTTTCTGTCCTTCAAATCGTTTCCCTCATCAGCTCTTTTCAGTCGTTCAGATCGTTTCAATCGTTCAGATCGTTTACGTCGATGAGATCGTTTCAGTCGTTCAGATCGTTTCAGTCGTTCAGATCGTTTCAGTCGTTCAGATCGTTTCAGTCGTTCAGATCGTTTCAGTCCTTAAAGATCGTTTCAGTCGTTCAGCTCTTTTCAGTCGTTCAGCTCGTTTCCGTCGTTCAGATCGTTTCAGTCGTTCAAATCGTTTCCCTCATCAGCTCGTTTCCGTCGTTCAGATCGTTTCTGTCCTTCAGATCGTTTCATTCGTTCAGATCGTTTCTGTCGTTCAGATCTTTTCAGTCGTTCAGATCGTTTAAGTCGTTCAGATCGTTTCAGTCGTTCAGATCGTTTCAGTCGTTCAAATCGTTTCCCTCATCAGCTCGTTTCCGTCGTTCAGATCGTTTCTGTCCTTCAGATCGTTTCATTCGTTCAGATCGTTTCTGTCGTTCAGATCTTTTCAGTCGTTCAGATCGTTTAAGTCGTTCAGATCGTTTCAGTCCTTCAGATCGTTTCAGTCCTTCAAATCGTTTCCCTCATCAGCTCGTTTCCGTCGTTCAGATCGTTTCTGTCGTTCAGATCGTTTAAGTCGTTCAGATCATTTCCGTCGTTCAGATCGTTTCAGTCGTTCAGATCGTTTACCTCATCAGCTCTTTTCAGTCGTTCAGATCATTTCAGTCGTTCAGATCGTTTACCTCATCAGCTCTTTTCAGTCGTTCAGATCGTTTCTGTCGTTCAGATCGTTTCAGTCGTTCAGATCGTTTCTGTCGTTCAGATCGTTTCAGTCGTTCAGATCGTTTCCGTCGTTCAGGTCGTTTCCGTCGTTCAGGTCGTTTCCGTCGTTCAGATCGTTTCCGTCGTTCAGATCGTTTCTGTCGTTCAGATCGTTTCCATCGTTCAGATCGTTTAAGTCGTTCAGATCGTTTCCGTCGTTCAGATCGTTTCTGTCCTTCAGATCGTTTCAGTCCTTCAAATCGTTTCCCTCATCAGCTCGTTTCCGTCGTTCAGATCGTTTCTGTCGTTCAGATCGTTTCAGTCGTTCAGATCGTTTCCGTCGTTCAGATCGTTTCCGTCGTTCAGTTCGTTTCCGTCGTTCAGATTGTTTCCCTCATCAGCTCTTTTCAGTCGTTCAGATCGTTTCAGTCGTTCAGATCGTTTCCGTCGCTCAGATCGTTTCAGTCGTTAAGATCATTTCAGTCGTTCAGATCGTTTCCCTCATCAGCTCTTTTCAGTCGTTCAGATCGTTTCTGTCGTTCAGATCGTTTCAGTCGTTCAGATCATTTCTGTCGTTCAGATCGTTTCCGTCGTTCAGATCGTTTCCGTCGTTCAGATCGTTTCCGTCGTTCAGATCGTTTCCGTCGTTCAGATCGTTTCCGTCCTTCAGATTGTTTCAGTCCTTCAAATCGTTTCCCTCATCAGCTCGTTTCCCTTATCAGCTCGTTTCCGTCGTTCAGATCGTTTCCGTCGTTCAGATCGTTTCAGTCGTTCAGATCGTTTCATTCGTTCAGATCGTTTCAGTCGTTCAGATCGTTTCTGTCGTTCAGATCGTTTAAGTCGTTCAGATCGTTTCAGTCGTTCAGATTGTTTCAGTCCTTCAAATCGTTTCCCTCATCAGCTCGTTTCCGTCATTCAGATCGTTTCTGTCGTTCAGATCGTTTCCGTCGTTCAGATCGTTTAAGTCGTTCAGATCGTTTCCGTCGTTCAGATCGTTTCCGTCGTTCAGATCGTTTCCGTCGTTCAGTTCATTTCCGTCGTTCAGATCGTTTCAGCCGTTCAGATCATTTCACTCGTTCAGATCGTTTCCCTCATCAGCTCTTTTCAGTCGTTCAGATCGTTTCTGTCATTCAGATCGTTTCCGTCGTTCAGGTCGTTTCCATCGTTCAGCTCTTTTAAGTCGTTAAGATCGTTTCTGTCGTTCAGATCGTTTCCGTCGTTCAGATCGTTTCCGTCGTTCAGATCGTTTCAGTCGTTCAGATCGTTTCAGTCCTTAAAGATCGTTTCAGTCGTTCAGCTCTTTTCAGTCGTTCAGATCGTTTCAGTCCTTCAAATCGTTTCCCTCATCAGCTCTTTTCAGTCGTTCAGATCGTTTCAATCGTTCAGATCGTTTACGTCGATGAGATCGTTTCAGTCGTTCAGATCGTTTCAGTCGTTCAGATCGTTTCAGTCGTTCAGATCGTTTCAGTCGTTCAGATCGTTTCAGTCCTTAAAGATCGTTTCAGTCGTTCAGCTATTTTCAGTCGTTCAGTTCGTTTCCGTCGTTTAGATCGTTTCCGTCGTTCAGATCGTTTCCGTCGTTCAGATCGTTTCCGTCGTTCAGATCGTTTCTGTCCTTCAGATCGTTTCAGTCCTTCAAATCGTTTCCCTCATCAGCTCGTTTCCGTCGTTCAGATCGTTTCAGTCGTTCAGATCGTTTCTGTCATTCAGATCGTTTCAGTCGTTCAGATCGTTTCACTCGTTCAGATCGTTTCCGTCGTTCAGATCGTTTCAGTCGTTCAGATCGTTTAAGTCGTTCAGATCGTTTCCGTCGTTCAGATCGTTTCAGTCGTTCAGATCGTTTACCTCATCAGCTCTTTTCAGTCGTTCAGATCGTTTCAGTCGTTCAGATCGTTTCAGTCGTTCAGATCGTTTTCGTCGATGAGGTCGTTTCCGTCGTTCAGATCGTTTCAGTCGTTCAGATCGTTTCCGTCGCTCAGATCGTTTCAGTCGTTCAGATCATTTCAGTCGTTCAGATCGTTTCCCTCATCAGCTCTTTTCAGTCGTTTAGATCGTTTCTGTCGTTCAGATCGTTTCAGTCGTTCAGATCGTTTCTGTCGTTCAGATCGTTTCAGTCGTTCAGATCGTTTCCGTCGTTCAGGTCGTTTCCGTCGTTCAGGTCGTTTCCGTCGTTCAGATCGTTTCCGTCGTTCAGATCGTTTCTGTCGTTCAGATCGTTTCCGTCGTTCAGATCGTTTAAGTCGTTCAGATCGTTTCCGTCGTTCAGATCGTTTCTGTCCTTCAGATCGTTTCAGTCCTTCAAATCGTTTCCCTCATCAGCTCGTTTCCGTCGTTCAGATCGTTTCCGTCGTTCAGATCGTTTCCGTCGTTCAGTTCGTTTCCGTCGTTCAGATCGTTTCAGTCGTTCAGATCGTTTACCTCATCAGCTCTTTTCAGTCGTTCAGATCGTTTCAGTCGTTCAGATCGTTTCAGTCGTTCAGATCGTTTTCGTCGATGAGGTCGTTTCCGTCGTTCAGATCGTTTCAGTCGTTCAGATCGTTTCCGTCGCTCAGATCGTTTCAGTCGTTAAGATCATTTCAGTCGTTCAGATCGTTTCCCTCATCAGCTCTTTTCAGTCGTTCAGATCGTTTCTGTCGTTCAGATCGTTTCAGTCGTTCAGATCGTTTCCGTCGCTCAGATCGTTTCAGTCGTTCAGATCATTTCAGTCGTTCAGATCGTTTCCCTCATCAGCTCTTTTCAGTCGTTTAGATCGTTTCTGTCGTTCAGATCGTTTCAGTCGTTCAGATCGTTTCTGTCGTTCAGATCGTTTCAGTCGTTCAGATCGTTTCCGTCGTTCAGGTCGTTTCCGTCGTTCAGGTCGTTTCCGTCGTTCAGATCGTTTCCGTCGTTCAGATCGTTTCTGTCGTTCAGATCGTTTCCGTCGTTCAGATCGTTTAAGTCGTTCAGATCGTTTCCGTCGTTCAGATCGTTTCTGTCCTTCAGATCGTTTCAGTCCTTCAAATCGTTTCCCTCATCAGCTCGTTTCCGTCGTTCAGATCGTTTCCGTCGTTCAGATCGTTTCCGTCGTTCAGTTCGTTTCCGTCGTTCAGATCGTTTCAGTCGTTCAGATCGTTTACCTCATCAGCTCTTTTCAGTCGTTCAGATCGTTTCAGTCGTTCAGATCGTTTCAGTCGTTCAGATCGTTTTCGTCGATGAGGTCGTTTCCGTCGTTCAGATCGTTTCAGTCGTTCAGATCGTTTCCGTCGCTCAGATCGTTTCAGTCGTTAAGATCATTTCAGTCGTTCAGATCGTTTCCCTCATCAGCTCTTTTCAGTCGTTCAGATCGTTTCTGTCGTTCAGATCGTTTCAGTCGTTCAGATCGTTTCTGTCGTTCAGATCGTTTCTGTCGTTCAGATCGTTTCCGTCGTTCAGATCGTTTCAGTCGTTCAGATAGTTTCAGTCGTTCAGATCGTTTCAGTCGTTAAGATCGTTTCAGTCCTTCAAATCGTTTCCCTCATCAGCTCGTTTCCGTCGTTCAGATCGTTTCCGTCGTTCAGATCGTTTCAGTCGTTCAGATCGTTTCCGTCGCTCAGATCGTTTCAGTCGTTCAGATCGTTTCTGTCGTTCAGATCGTTTAAGTCGTTCAGATCGTTTCAGTCCTTCAAATCGTTTCTCTCATCAGCTCGTTTCCGTCGTTCAGATCGTTTCAGTCGTTCAGATCGTTTCCGTCGTTCAGATCGTTTCCGTCGTTCAGTTCGTTTCCGTCGTTCAGATCGTTTCAGCCGTTCAGATCATTTCACTCGTTCAGATCGTTTCCCTCATCAGCTCTTTTCAGTCGTTCAGATCGTTTCAGTCGTTCAGATCGTTTCAGTCGTTCAGATCGTTTTCGTCGATGAGGTTGTTTCCGTCGTTCAGATCGTTTCAGTCGTTCAGATCGTTTCCGTCGCTCAGATCGTTTCAGTCGTTCAGATCATTTCAGTCGTTCAGATCGTTTACCTCATCAGCTCTTTTCAGTCGTTCAGATCGTTTCTGTCGTTTAGATCGTTTCAGTCGTTCAGATCGTTTCTGTCGTTCAGATCGTTTCAGTCGTTCAGATCGTTTCCGTCGTTCAGGTCGTTTCCGTCGTTCAGGTCGTTTCCGTCGTTCAGATCGTTTCCGTCGTTCAGATCGTTTCTGTCGTTCAGATCGTTTCCATCGTTCAGATCGTTTAAGTCGTTCAGATCGTTTCCGTCGTTCAGATCGTTTCTGTCCTTCAGATCGTTTCAGTCCTTCAAATCGTTTCCCTCATCAGCTCGTTTCCGTCGTTCAGATCGTTTCTGTCGTTCAGATCGTTTCCGTCGTTCAGATCGTTTCCGTCCTTCAGATTGTTTCAGTCCTTCAAATCGTTTCCCTCATCAGCTCGTTTCCCTCATCAGCTCGTTTCCGTCGTTCAGATCGTTTCCGTCGTTCAGATCGTTTCAGTCGTTCAGATCGTTTCATTCGTTCAGATCGTTTCAGTCGTTCAGATCGTTTCTGTCGTTCAGATCGTTTAAGTCGTTCAGATCGTTTCAGTCGTTCAGGTCGTTTCAGTCCTTCAAATCGTTTCCCTCATCAGCTCGTTTCCGTCGTTCAGATCGTTTCAGTCGTTCAGATCGTTTCAGTCGTTCACATCGTTTTCGTCGTTCAGATCGTTTAAGTCGTTCAGATCGTTTCCGTCGTTCAGATCGTTTCTGTCCTTCAGATTGTTTCAGTCCTTCAAATCGTTTCCCTCATCAGCTCGTTTCCGTCATTCAGATCGTTTCTGTCGTTCAGATCGTTTCCGTCGTTCAGATCGTTTAAGTCGTTCAGATCGTTTCCGTCGTTCAGATCGTTTCCGTCGTTCAGATCGTTTCCGTCGTTCAGATCGTTTCCGTCGTTCAGATCGTTTCCGTCGTTCAGTTCATTTCCGTCGTTCAGATCGTTTCAGCCGTTCAGATCATTTCACTCGTTCAGATCGTTTCCCTCATCAGCTCTTTTCAGTCGTTCAGATCGTTTCTGTCATTCAGATCGTTTCCGTCGTTCAGGTCGTTTCCATCGTTCAGCTCTTTTAAGTCGTTAAGATCGTTTCTGTCGTTCAGATCGTTTCCGTCGTTCAGATCGTTTCCGTCGTTCAGATCGTTTCAGTCGTTCAGATCGTTTCAGTCCTTAAAGATCGTTTCAGTCGTTCAGCTCTTTTCAGTCGTTCAGATCGTTTCAGTCCTTCAAATCGTTTCCCTCATCAGCTCTTTTCAGTCGTTCAGATCGTTTCAATCGTTCAGATCGTTTACGTCGATGAGATCGTTTCAGTCGTTCAGATCGTTTCAGTCGTTCAGATCGTTTCAGTCGTTCAGATCGTTTCAGTCGTTCAGATCGTTTCAGTCCTTAAAGATCGTTTCAGTCGTTCAGCTCTTTTCAGTCGTTCAGTTCGTTTCCGTCGTTTAGATCGTTTCCGTCGTTCAGATCGTTTCCGTCGTTCAGATCGTTTCCGTCGTTCAGATCGTTTCTGTCCTTCAGATCGTTTCAGTCCTTCAAATCGTTTCCCTCATCAGCTCGTTTCCGTCGTTCAGATCGTTTCAGTCGTTCAGATCGTTTCTGTCATTCAGATCGTTTCAGTCGTTCAGATCGTTTCACTCGTTCAGATCGTTTCCGTCGTTCAGATCGTTTCAGTCGTTCAGATCGTTTCAGTCGTTCAGATCGTTTCAGTCGTTCAGATCGTTTCCGTCGTTCAGATCGTTTCTGTCCTTCAGATCGTTTCAGTCGTTCAGATCGTTTCTGTCGTTCAGATCTTTTCAGTCGTTCAGATCGTTTAAGTCGTTCAGATCGTTTCAGTCCTTCAGATCGTTTCAGTCCTTCAAATCGTTTCCCTCATCAGCTCGTTTCCGTCGTTCAGATCGTTTCTGTCGTTCAGATCGTTTAAGTCGTTCAGATCGTTTCCGTCGTTCAGATCGTTTCAGTCGTTCAGATCGTTTACCTCATCAGCTCTTTTCAGACGTTCAGATCGTTTCAGTCGTTCAGATCGTTTCCGTCGCTCAGATCGTTTCCGTCGTTCAGATCGTTTCTGTCGTTCAGATCGTTTAAGTCGTTCAGATCGTTTCCGTCGTTCAGATCGTTTCAGTCGTTCAGATCGTTTACCTCATCAGCTCTTTTCAGACGTTCAGATCGTTTCAGTCGTTCAGATCGTTTCCGTCGCTCAGATCGTTTCAGTCGTTCAGATCATTTCAGTCGTTCAGATCGTTTCCCTCATCAGCTCTTTTCAGTCGTTTAGATCGTTTCTGTCGTTCAGATCGTTTCAGTCGTTCAGATCGTTTCTGTCGTTCAGATCGTTTCAGTCGTTCAGATCGTTTCCGTCGTTCAGGTCGTTTCCGTCGTTCAGGTCGTTTCCGTCGTTCAGATCGTTTCCGTCGTTCAGATCGTTTCTGTCGTTCAGATCGTTTCCGTCGTTCAGATCGTTTAAGTCGTTCAGATCGTTTCCGTCGTTCAGATCGTTTCTGTCCTTCAGATCGTTTCAGTCCTTCAAATCGTTTCCCTCATCAGCTCGTTTCCGTCGTTCAGATCGTTTCCGTCGTTCAGATCGTTTCCGTCGTTCAGTTCGTTTCCGTCGTTCAGATCGTTTCAGTCGTTCAGATCGTTTACCTCATCAGCTCTTTTCAGTCGTTCAGATCGTTTCAGTCGTTCAGATCGTTTCAGTCGTTCAGATCGTTTTCGTCGATGAGGTCGTTTCCGTCGTTCAGATCGTTTCAGTCGTTCAGATCGTTTCCGTCGCTCAGATCGTTTCAGTCGTTAAGATCATTTCAGTCGTTCAGATCGTTTCCCTCATCAGCTCTTTTCAGTCGTTCAGATCGTTTCTGTCGTTCAGATCGTTTCAGTCGTTCAGATCGTTTCTGTCGTTCAGATCGTTTCTGTCGTTCAGATCGTTTCCGTCGTTCAGATCGTTTCAGTCGTTCAGATCGTTTCAGTCGTTCAGATCGTTTCAGTCCTTCAAATCGTTTCCCTCATCAGCTCGTTTCCGTCGTTCAGATCGTTTCCGTCGTTCAGATCGTTTCAGTCGTTCAGATCGTTTCCGTCGCTCAGATCGTTTCAGTCGTTCAGATCGTTTCTGTCGTTCAGATCGTTTAAGTCGTTCAGATCGTTTCCGTCGCTCAGATCGTTTCAGTCGTTAAGATCATTTCAGTCGTTCAGATCGTTTCCCTCATCAGCTCTTTTCAGTCGTTCAGATCGTTTCTGTCGTTCAGATCGTTTCAGTCGTTCAGATCGTTTCTGTCGTTCAGATCGTTTCTGTCGTTCAGATCGTTTCCGTCGTTCAGATCGTTTCAGTCGTTCAGATCGTTTCAGTCGTTCAGATCGTTTCAGTCGTTCAGATCGTTTCAGTCCTTCAAATCGTTTCCCTCATCAGCTCGTTTCCGTCGTTCAGATCGTTTCCGTCGTTCAGATCGTTTCAGTCGTTCAGATCGTTTCCGTCGCTCAGATCGTTTCAGTCGTTCAGATCGTTTCTGTCGTTCAGATCGTTTAAGTCGTTCAGATCGTTTCAGTCCTTCAAATCGTTTCTCTCATCAGCTCGTTTCCGTCGTTCAGATCGTTTCAGTCGTTCAGATCGTTTTCGTCGTTCAGATCGTTTAAGTCGTTCAGATCGTTTCCGTCGTTCAGATCGTTTCTGTCCTTCAGATCGTTTCAGTCCTTCAAATCGTTTCCCTCATCAGCTCGTTTCCGTCATTCAGATCGTTTCTGTCGTTCAGATCGTTTCCGTCGTTCAGGTCGTTTCCGTCGTTCAGGTCGTTTCCGTCGTTCAGATCGTTTCCGTCGTTCAGATCGTTTCTGTCGTTCAGATCGTTTCCGTCGTTCAGATCGTTTAATTCGTTCAGATCGTTTCCGTCGTTCAGATCGTTTCTGTCCTTCAGATCGTTTCAGTCCTTCAAATCGTTTCCCTCATCAGCTCGTTTCCGTCGTTCAGATCGTTTCCGTCGTTCAGATCGTTTCCGTCGTTCAGATCGTTTCCGTCGTTCAGTTCGTTTCCGTCGTTCAGATCGTTTCAGCCGTTCAGATCATTTCACTCGTTCAGATCGTTTCCCTCATCAGCTCTTTTCAGTCGTTCAGATCGTTTCAGTCGTTCAGATCGTTTCTGTCATTCAGATCGTTTCCGTCGTTCAGGTCGTTTCCGTCGTTCAGGTCGTTTCCATCGTTCAGCTCTTTTAAGTCGTTAAGATCGTTTCTGTCGTTCAGATCGTTTCCGTCGTTCAGATCGTTTCAGTCGTTCAGATCGTTTCAGTCCTTAAAGATCGTTTCAGTCGTTCAGCTCTTTTCAGTCGTTCAGATCGTTTCAGTCCTTCAAATCGTTTCCCTCATCAGCTCTTTTCAGTCGTTCAGATCGTTTCAATCGTTCAGATCGTTTACGTCGATGAGATCGTTTCAGTCGTTCAGATCGTTTCAGTCGTTCAGATCGTTTCTGTCGTTCAGATCGTTTCAGTCGTTCAGATCGTTTCAGTCGTTCAGATCGTTTCTGTCGTTCAGATCGTTTCAGTCGTTCAGATCGTTTCCGTCGTTCAGATCGTTTCAGTCGTTCAGATCGTTTCAGTCGTTCAGATCGTTTCTGTCGTTCAGATCGTTTCAGTCGTTCAGATTGTTTCCCTCATCAGCTCGTTTCCGTCGTTCAGATCGTTTCTGTCGTTCAGATCGTTTCAGTCGTTCAGATCGTTTCTGTCGTTCAGATCGTTTCCGTCGTTCAGATCGTTTCCGTCGTTCAGATCGTTTCTGTCCTTCAGATCGTTTCAGTCCTTCAAATCGTTTCCCTCATCAGCTCGTTTCCGTCGTTCAGATCGTTTCAGTTGTTCAGATCGTTTCCGTCGTTCAGATCGGTTCAGTCGTTCAGATCGTTTCCGTCGCTCAGATCATTTCAGTCGTTCAGATCGTTTTCCTCATCAGCTCTTTTCAGTCGTTCAGATCGTTTCTGTCGTTCAGATCGTTTCTGTCGCTCAGGTCGTTTCCGACGTTCAGGTCGTTTCTGTCCTTCAAATCGTTTCCCTCATCAGCTCGTTTCCGTCGTTCAGATCGTTTCTGTCGTTCAGATCGTTTCCGTCGTTCAGATCGTTTAAGTCGTTCAGATCGTTTAAGTCGTTCAGATCGTTTCAGTCCTTCAGATCGTTTCAGTCCTTCAAATCGTTTCCCTCATCAGCTCGTTTCCGTCGTTCAGATCGTTTCTGTCGTTCAGATCGTTTAAGTCGTTCAGATCGTTTCCGTCGTTCAGATCGTTTCAGTCGTTCAGATCGTTTACCTCATCAGCTCTTTTCAGACGTTCAGATCGTTTCAGTCGTTCAGATCGTTTCCGTCGCTCAGATCGTTTCCGTCGTTCAGATCGTTTCTGTCGTTCAGATCGTTTAAGTCGTTCAGATCGTTTCCGTCGTTCAGATCGTTTCAGTCGTTCAGATCGTTTACCTCATCAGCTCTTTTCAGACGTTCAGATCGTTTCAGTCGTTCAGATCGTTTCCGTCGCTCAGATCGTTTCAGTCGTTCAGATCATTTCAGTCGTTCAGATCGTTTCCCTCATCAGCTCTTTTCAGTCGTTTAGATCGTTTCTGTCGTTCAGATCGTTTCAGTCGTTCAGATCGTTTCTGTCGTTCAGATCGTTTCAGTCGTTCAGATCGTTTCCGTCGTTCAGGTCGTTTCCGTCGTTCAGGTCGTTTCCGTCGTTCAGATCGTTTCCGTCGTTCAGATCGTTTCTGTCGTTCAGATCGTTTCCGTCGTTCAGATCGTTTAAGTCGTTCAGATCGTTTCCGTCGTTCAGATCGTTTCTGTCCTTCAGATCGTTTCAGTCCTTCAAATCGTTTCCCTCATCAGCTCGTTTCCGTCGTTCAGATCGTTTCCGTCGTTCAGATCGTTTCCGTCGTTCAGTTCGTTTCCGTCGTTCAGATCGTTTCAGTCGTTCAGATCGTTTACCTCATCAGCTCTTTTCAGTCGTTCAGATCGTTTCAGTCGTTCAGATCGTTTCAGTCGTTCAGATCGTTTTCGTCGATGAGGTCGTTTCCGTCGTTCAGATCGTTTCAGTCGTTCAGATCGTTTCCGTCGCTCAGATCGTTTCAGTCGTTAAGATCATTTCAGTCGTTCAGATCGTTTCCCTCATCAGCTCTTTTCAGTCGTTCAGATCGTTTCTGTCGTTCAGATCGTTTCAGTCGTTCAGATCGTTTCTGTCGTTCAGATCGTTTCTGTCGTTCAGATCGTTTCCGTCGTTCAGATCGTTTCAGTCGTTCAGATCGTTTCAGTCGTTCAGATCGTTTCAGTCGTTCAGATCGTTTCAGTCCTTCAAATCGTTTCCCTCATCAGCTCGTTTCCGTCGTTCAGATCGTTTCCGTCGTTCAGATCGTTTCAGTCGTTCAGATCGTTTCCGTCGCTCAGATCGTTTCAGTCGTTCAGATCGTTTCTGTCGTTCAGATCGTTTAAGTCGTTCAGATCGTTTCCGTCGCTCAGATCGTTTCAGTCGTTAAGATCATTTCAGTCGTTCAGATCGTTTCCCTCATCAGCTCTTTTCAGTCGTTCAGATCGTTTCTGTCGTTCAGATCGTTTCAGTCGTTCAGATCGTTTCTGTCGTTCAGATCGTTTCTGTCGTTCAGATCGTTTCCGTCGTTCAGATCGTTTCAGTCGTTCAGATCGTTTCAGTCGTTCAGATCGTTTCAGTCGTTCAGATCGTTTCAGTCCTTCAAATCGTTTCCCTCATCAGCTCGTTTCCGTCGTTCAGATCGTTTCCGTCGTTCAGATCGTTTCAGTCGTTCAGATCGTTTCCGTCGCTCAGATCGTTTCAGTCGTTCAGATCGTTTCTGTCGTTCAGATCGTTTAAGTCGTTCAGATCGTTTCAGTCCTTCAAATCGTTTCTCTCATCAGCTCGTTTCCGTCGTTCAGATCGTTTCAGTCGTTCAGATCGTTTTCGTCGTTCAGATCGTTTAAGTCGTTCAGATCGTTTCCGTCGTTCAGATCGTTTCTGTCCTTCAGATCGTTTCAGTCCTTCAAATCGTTTCCCTCATCAGCTCGTTTCCGTCATTCAGATCGTTTCTGTCGTTCAGATCGTTTCCGTCGTTCAGGTCGTTTCCGTCGTTCAGGTCGTTTCCGTCGTTCAGATCGTTTCCGTCGTTCAGATCGTTTCTGTCGTTCAGATCGTTTCCGTCGTTCAGATCGTTTAATTCGTTCAGATCGTTTCCGTCGTTCAGATCGTTTCTGTCCTTCAGATCGTTTCAGTCCTTCAAATCGTTTCCCTCATCAGCTCGTTTCCGTCGTTCAGATCGTTTCCGTCGTTCAGATCGTTTCCGTCGTTCAGATCGTTTCCGTCGTTCAGTTCGTTTCCGTCGTTCAGATCGTTTCAGCCGTTCAGATCATTTCACTCGTTCAGATCGTTTCCCTCATCAGCTCTTTTCAGTCGTTCAGATCGTTTCAGTCGTTCAGATCGTTTCTGTCATTCAGATCGTTTCCGTCGTTCAGGTCGTTTCCGTCGTTCAGGTCGTTTCCATCGTTCAGCTCTTTTAAGTCGTTAAGATCGTTTCTGTCGTTCAGATCGTTTCCGTCGTTCAGATCGTTTCAGTCGTTCAGATCGTTTCAGTCCTTAAAGATCGTTTCAGTCGTTCAGCTCTTTTCAGTCGTTCAGATCGTTTCAGTCCTTCAAATCGTTTCCCTCATCAGCTCTTTTCAGTCGTTCAGATCGTTTCAATCGTTCAGATCGTTTACGTCGATGAGATCGTTTCAGTCGTTCAGATCGTTTCAGTCGTTCAGATCGTTTCTGTCGTTCAGATCGTTTCAGTCGTTCAGATCGTTTCAGTCGTTCAGATCGTTTCTGTCGTTCAGATCGTTTCAGTCGTTCAGATCGTTTCCGTCGTTCAGATCGTTTCAGTCGTTCAGATCGTTTCAGTCGTTCAGATCGTTTCTGTCGTTCAGATCGTTTCAGTCGTTCAGATTGTTTCCCTCATCAGCTCGTTTCCGTCGTTCAGATCGTTTCTGTCGTTCAGATCGTTTCAGTCGTTCAGATCGTTTCTGTCGTTCAGATCGTTTCCGTCGTTCAGATCGTTTCCGTCGTTCAGATCGTTTCTGTCCTTCAGATCGTTTCAGTCCTTCAAATCGTTTCCCTCATCAGCTCGTTTCCGTCGTTCAGATCGTTTCAGTTGTTCAGATCGTTTCCGTCGTTCAGATCGGTTCAGTCGTTCAGATCGTTTCCGTCGCTCAGATCATTTCAGTCGTTCAGATCGTTTTCCTCATCAGCTCTTTTCAGTCGTTCAGATCGTTTCTGTCGTTCAGATCGTTTCTGTCGCTCAGGTCGTTTCCGACGTTCAGGTCGTTTCTGTCCTTCAAATCGTTTCCCTCATCAGCTCGTTTCCGTCGTTCAGATCGTTTCTGTCGTTCAGATCGTTTCCGTCGTTCAGATCGTTTAAGTCGTTCAGATCGTTTCCGTCGTTCAGATCGTTTCCGTCGTTCAGATCGTTTCCGTCGTTCAGTTCGTTTCCGTCGTTCAGATCGTTTCAGTCGTTCAGATCGTTTACCTCATCAGCTCTTTTCTGTCGTTCAGATCGTTTCCGTCGTTCAGATCGTTTCCGTCATTCAGTTCGTTTCCGTCGTTCAGATCGTTTCAGTCCTTCAGATCATTTTCGTCGATGAGGTCGTTTCCGTCGTTCAGATCGTTTCAGTCGTTCAGATCGTTTCCGTCGCTCAGATCGTTTCAGTCGTTAAGATCATTTCAGTCGTTCAGATCGTTTCCCTCATCAGCTCTTTTCAGTCGTTCAGATCGTTTCTGTCGTTCAGATCGTTTCAGTCGTTCAGATCGTTTCTGTCGTTCAGATCGTTTCTGTCGTTCAGATCGTTTCCGTCGTTCAGATCGTTTCCGTCGTTCAGATCGTTTCCGTCGTTCAGATCGTTTCAGTCCTTCAAATCGTTTCCCTCATCAGCTCGTTTCCGTCGTTCAGATCGTTTCTGTCGTTCAGATCGTTATAGTCGTTCAGATCGTTTCCGTCGTTCAGATCGTTTCTGTCGTTCAGATCGTTATAGTCGTTCAGATCGTTTCTGTCGTTCAGATCTTTTCAGTCGTTCAGTTCGTTTCTGTCGTTCAGATCGTTTCTGTCATTCAGATCGTTTCCGTCATTCAGTTCGTTTCCGTCGTTCAGATCGTTTCAGTCGTTCAGATCGTTTAAGTCGTTCAGATCGTTTCAGTCGTTCAGATCGTTTCAGTCGTTCAGATCATTTCAGTCGTTCAGATCGTTTCCCTCATCAGCTCTTTTCAGTCGTTCAGATCATTTCAGTCGTTCAGATCGTTTCCCTCATCAGCTCTTTTCAGTCGTTCAGATCGTTTCTGTCGTTCAGATCGTTTCCGTCGTTCAGGTCGTTTCCGTCGTTCAGGTCGTTTCCGTAGTTCAGGTCGTTTCTGTCGTTCAGATCGTTTCCGTCGTTCAGATCTTTTCCGTCGTTCAGATCGTTTCCGTCGTTCAGATCGTTTCCGTCGTTCAGTTCGTTTCCGTCGTTCAGATCGTTTCAGTCGTTCAGATCGTTTACCTCATCAGCTCTTTTCAGTCGTTCAGATCGTTTCTGTCGTTCAGATCGTTTCAGTCGTTCAGATCGTTTCTGTCGTTCAGATCTTTTCAGTCGTTCAGATCGTTTCAGTCGTTCAGATCTTTTCCGTCGTTCAGATAGTTTCTGTCGTTCAGATCGTTTAAGTCGTTCAGATCGTTTCAGTCGTTCAGATCGTTTCAGTCCTTCAAATCGTTTCCCTCATCAGCTCGTTTCCGTCGTTCAGATCGTTTCTGTCGTTCAGATCGTTTCAGTCGTTCAGATCGTTTCAGTCGTTCAGATCGTTTCTGTCGTTCAGATCGTTTAAGTCGTTCAGCTCGTTTCCGTCGTTCAGATCGTTTCTGTCGTTCAGATCGTTTCCGTCGTTCAGATCGTTTCTGTCCTTCAGATCGTTTCAGTCCTTCAAATCGTTTCCGTCGTTCAGATCGTTTCCGTCGTTCAGATCGTTTCTGTCCTTCAGATCGTTTCCGTCGTTCAGATCGTTTCTGTCCTTCAGATTGTTTCAGTCGTTCAGATCGTTTCAGTCGTTCAGATCGTTTCCGTCGTTCAGATCGTTTCAGTCGTTCAGATCGTTTCAGTCGTTCAGATCGTTTCAGTCGTTCAGATCGTTTCTGTCGTTCAGATCGTTTCAGTCCTTCAGATCGTTTCCCTCATCAGCTCGTTTCCATCGTTCAGATCGTTTCTGTCGTTCAGATCGTTTCAGTCGTTCAGATCGTTTCAGTCGTTCAGATCGTTTCTGTCGTTCAGATCATTTCCGTCGTTCAGATCATTTCCGTCGTTCAGATCGTTTCTGTCCTTCAGATCGTTTCAGTCCTTCAAATCGTTTCCCTCATCAGCTCGTTTCCGTCGTTCAGATCGTTTCAGTCGTTCAGATCGTTTCCGTCGTTCAGATCGTTTCAGTCGTTCAGATCGTTTCCGTCGCTCAGATCATTTCAGTCGTTCAGATCGTTTCCCTCATCAGCTCGTTTCCGTCGTTCAGATCGTTTCTGTCGTTCAGATCGTTTCAGTCGTTCAGATCATTTAAGTCGTTCAGATCGTTTCCGTCGTTCAGATCGTTTCAGTCGTTCAGATCGTTTCCGTCGTTCAGATCGTTTCCGTCGTTCAGTTCGTTTCCGTCGTTCAGATCGTTTCAGCCGTTCAGATCATTTCACTCGTTCAGATCGTTTCCCTCATCAGCTCTTTTCAGTCGTTCAGATCGTTTCAGTCGTTCAGATCGTTTCTGTCATTCAGGTCGTTTCCGTCGTTCAGGTCGTTTCCATCGTTCAGCTCTTTTAAGTCGTTAAGATCGTTTCTGTCGTTCAGATCGTTTCCGTCGTTCAGATCGTTTCAGTCGTTCAGATCGTTTCAGTCCTTAAAGATCGTTTCAGTCGTTCAGCTCTTTTCAGTCGTTCAGATCGTTTCAGTCCTTCAAATCGTTTCCCTCATCAGCTCTTTTCAGTCGTTCAGATCGTTTCAATCGTTCAGATCGTTTACGTCGATGAGATCGTTTCAGTCGTTCAGATCGTTTCAGTCGTTCAGTTCGTTTCCGTCGTTCAGATCGTTTCAGCCGTTCAGATCATTTCACTCGTTCAGATCGTTTCCCTCATCAGCTCTTTTCAGTCGTTCAGATCGTTTCAGTCGTTCAGATCGTTTCTGTCATTCAGATCGTTTCCGTCGTTCAGGTCGTTTCCGTCGTTCAGGTCGTTTCCATCGTTCAGCTCTTTTAAGTCGTTAAGATCGTTTCTGTCGTTCAGATCGTTTCCGTCGTTCAGATCGTTTCAGTCGTTCAGATCGTTTCAGTCCTTAAAGATCGTTTCAGTCGTTCAGCTCTTTTCAGTCGTTCAGATCGTTTCAGTCCTTCAAATCGTTTCCCTCATCAGCTCTTTTCAGTCGTTCAGATCGTTTCAATCGTTCAGATCGTTTACGTCGATGAGATCGTTTCAGTCGTTCAGATCGTTTCAGTCGTTCAGATCGTTTCTGTCGTTCAGATCGTTTCAGTCGTTCAGATCGTTTCAGTCGTTCAGATCGTTTCTGTCGTTCAGATCGTTTCAGTCGTTCAGATCGTTTCCGTCGTTCAGATCGTTTCAGTCGTTCAGATCGTTTCAGTCGTTCAGATCGTTTCTGTCGTTCAGATCGTTTCAGTCGTTCAGATTGTTTCCCTCATCAGCTCGTTTCCGTCGTTCAGATCGTTTCTGTCGTTCAGATCGTTTCAGTCGTTCAGATCGTTTCAGTCGTTCAGATCGTTTCTGTCCTTCAGATCGTTTCAGTCCTTCAAATCGTTTCCCTCATCAGCTCGTTTCCGTCGTTCAGATCGTTTCAGTTGTTCAGATCGTTTCCGTCGTTCAGATCGTTTCAGTCGTTCAGATCGTTTCCGTCGCTCAGATCATTTCAGTCGTTCAGATCGTTTTCCTCATCAGCTCTTTTCAGTCGTTCAGATCGTTTCTGTCGTTCAGATCGTTTCTGTCGCTCAGGTCGTTTCCGACGTTCAGGTCGTTTCTGTCCTTCAAATCGTTTCCCTCATCAGCTCGTTTCCGTCGTTCAGATCGTTTCTGTCGTTCAGATCGTTTCCGTCGTTCAGATCGTTTAAGTCGTTCAGATCGTTTCCGTCGTTCAGATCGTTTCCGTCGTTCAGATCGTTTCCGTCGTTCAGTTCGTTTCCGTCGTTCAGATCGTTTCAGTCGTTCAGATCGTTTACCTCATCAGCTCTTTTCTGTCGTTCAGATCGTTTCCGTCGTTCAGATCGTTTCCGTCATTCAGTTCGTTTCCGTCGTTCAGATCGTTTCAGTCGTTCAGATCATTTTCGTCGATGAGGTCGTTTCCGTCGTTCAGATCGTTTCAGTCGTTCAGATCGTTTCCGTCGCTCAGATCGTTTCAGTCGTTAAGATCATTTCAGTCGTTCAGATCGTTTCCCTCATCAGCTCTTTTCAGTCGTTCAGATCGTTTCTGTCGTTCAGATCGTTTCAGTCGTTCAGATCGTTTCTGTCGTTCAGATCGTTTCTGTCGTTCAGATCGTTTCCGTCGTTCAGATCGTTTCCGTCGTTCAGATCGTTTCCGTCGTTCAGATCGTTTCAGTCCTTCAAATCGTTTCCCTCATCAGCTCGTTTCCGTCGTTCAGATCGTTTCAGTCGTTCAGATCGTTTCCCTCATCAGCTCTTTTCAGTCGTTCAGATCATTTCAGTCGTTCAGATCGTTTCCCTCATCAGCTCTTTTCAGTCGTTCAGATCGTTTCTGTCGTTCAGATCGTTTCCGTCGTTCAGGTCGTTTCCGTCGTTCAGGTCGTTTCCGTAGTTCAGGTCGTTTCCGTCGTTCAGATCGTTTCCGTCGTTCAGATCTTTTCCGTCGTTCAGATCGTTTCCGTCGTTCAGATCGTTTCCGTCGTTCAGATCGTTTCCGTCGTTCAGTTCGTTTCCGTCGTTCAGATCGTTTCAGTCGTTCAGATCGTTTACCTCATCAGCTCTTTTCAGTCGTTCAGATCGTTTCTGTCGTTCAGATCGTTTCAGTCGTTCAGATCGTTTCTGTCGTTCAGATCTTTTCAGTCGTTCAGATCGTTTCAGTCGTTCAGATCTTTTCCGTCGTTCAGATAGTTTCTGTCGTTCAGATCGTTTAAGTCGTTCAGATCGTTTCAGTCGTTCAGATCGTTTCAGTCCTTCAAATCGTTTCCCTCATCAGCTCGTTTCCGTCGTTCAGATCGTTTCTGTCGTTCAGATCGTTTCAGTCGTTCAGATCGTTTCAGTCGTTCAGATCGTTTCTGTCGTTCAGATCGTTTAAGTCGTTCAGCTCGTTTCCGTCGTTCAGATCGTTTCTGTCGTTCAGATCGTTTAAGTCGTTCAGCTCGTTTCCGTCGTTCAGATCGTTTCTGTCGTTCAGATCGTTTCCGTCGTTCAGATCGTTTCTGTCCTTCAGATCGTTTCAGTCCTTCAAATCGTTTCCGTCGTTCAGATCGTTTCCGTCGTTCAGATCGTTTCTGTCCTTCAGATCGTTTCCGTCGTTCAGATCGTTTCTGTCCTTCAGATTGTTTCAGTCGTTCAGATCGTTTCAGTCGTTCAGATCGTTTCCGTCGTTCAGATCGTTTCAGTCGTTCAGATCGTTTCAGTCGTTCAGATCGTTTCTGTCGTTCAGATCATTTCCGTCGTTCAGATCGTTTCCGTCGTTCAGATCGTTTCTGTCCTTCAGATCGTTTCAGTCCTTCAAATCGTTTCCCTCATCAGCTCGTTTCCGTCGTTCAGATCGTTTCAGTCGTTCAGATCGTTTCCGTCGTTCAGATCGTTTCAGTCGTTCAGATCGTTTCCGTCGCTCAGATCATTTCAGTCGTTCAGATCGTTTCCCTCATCAGCTCTTTTCAGTCGTTCAGATCGTTTCTGTCGTTCAGATCGTTTCTGTCGTTCAGGTCGTTTCCGACGTTCAGGTCGTTTCTGTCCTTCAAATCGTTTCCCTCATCAGCTCGTTTCCGTCGTTCAGATCGTTTCTGTCGTTCAGATCGTTTCAGTCGTTCAGATCGTTTCTGTCGTTCAGATCTTTTCAGTCGTTCAGTTCGTTTCTGTCGTTCAGATCGTTTCTGTCGTTCAGATCGTTTCCGTCATTCAGATCGTTTCCGTCGTTCAGATCGTTTCCGTCATTCAGTTCCTTTCCGTCGTTCAGATCGTTTCAGTCGTTCAGATCATTTAAGTCGTTCAGATCGTTTCCGTCGTTCAGATCGTTTCAGTCGTTCAGATCGTTTCCGTCGCTCAGATCGTTTCAGTCGTTCAGATCATTTCAGTCGTTCAGATCATTTCAGTCGTTCAAATCGTTTCCCTCATCAGCTCTTTTCAGTCGTTCAGATCGTTTCTGTCGTTCAGATCGTTTCCGTCGTTCAGGTCGTTTCCGTCGTTCAGGTCGTTTCCGTCGTTCAGCTCTTTTAAGTCGTTCAGATCGTTTCCGTCGTTCAGATCGTTTCCGTCATTCAGATCGTTTCCGTCCTTCAGATCGTTTCCGTCCTTCAGATCGTTTCCGTCGTTCAGATCTTTTCCGTCGTTCAGATCGTTTCAGTCGTTCAGATCGTTTCAGTCGTTCAGATCGTTTCCCTCATCAGCTCTTTTCAGTCGTTCAGATCGTTTCCGTCGTTCAGATCGTTTCTGTCGTTCAGATCGTTTCTGTCGTTCAGATCGTTTCAGTCGTTCAGGTCGTTTCCGTCGTTCAGATCTTTTCCGTCGTTCAGATCGTTTCTGTCGTTCAGATCGTTTCAGTCGTTCAGGTCGTTTCCGTCGTTCAGGTCGTTTCCATCGTTCAGCTCTTTTCAGTCGTTCAGATCGTTTCTGTCGTTCAGATCGTTTCGGTCGTTCAGGTCGTTTCCGTCGTTCAGATCGTTTAAGTCGTTCAGATCATTTCCCTCATCAGCTCTTTTCAGTCGTTCAGATCGTTTCTGTCGTTCAGATCGTTTCCGTCGTTCAGGTCGTTTCCGTCGTTCAGGTCGTTTCCATCGTTCAGCTCTTTTCAGTCGTTCAGATCGTTTAAGTCGTTCAGCTCGTTTCCGTCGTTCAGATCGTTTCCGTCGTTCAGGTCGTTTCAGTCGTTCAGATCGTTTCTGTCCTTCAGATCGTTTCAGTCGTTCAGATCATTTCAGTCGTTCAGATCGTTTACCTCATCAGCTCTTTTCAGTCGTTCAGATCGTTTTCGTCGATGAGGTCGTTTCCGTCGTTCAGATCGTTTCAGTCGTTCAGATCGTTTCCGTCGCTCAGATCGTTTCAGTCGTTCAGATCGTTTCCCTCATCAGCTCTTTTCAGTCGTTCAGATCGTTTCTGTCGTTCAGATCGTTTCTGTCGTTCAGATCGTTTCCCTCATCAGCTCTTTTCAGTCGTTCAGATCGTTTCAGTCGTTCAGATCGTTTCCGTTGTTCAGATCGTTTAAGTCGTTCAGCTCGTTTCCGTCGTTCAGATCGTTTCAGTCGTTCAGATCGTTTCAGTCGTTCAGATCGTTTCTGTCGTTCAGATCTTTTCAGTCGTTCAGTTCGTTTCTGTCGTTCAGATCGTTTCTGTCGTTCAGATCGTTTCCGTCATTCAGATCGTTTCCGTCGTTCAGATCGTTTCCGTCATTCAGTTCCTTTCCGTCGTTCAGATCGTTTCAGTCGTTCAGATCATTTAAGTCGTTCAGATCGTTTCCGTCGTTCAGATCGTTTCAGTCGTTCAGATCGTTTCCGTCGCTCAGATCGTTTCAGTCGTTCAGATCATTTCAGTCGTTCAGATCATTTCAGTCGTTCAAATCGTTTCCCTCATCAGCTCTTTTCAGTCGTTCAGATCGTTTCTGTCGTTCAGATCGTTTCCGTCGTTCAGGTCGTTTCCGTCGTTCAGGTCGTTTCCGTCGTTCAGCTCTTTTAAGTCGTTCAGATCGTTTCCGTCGTTCAGATCGTTTCCGTCATTCAGATCGTTTCCGTCCTTCAGATCGTTTCCGTCCTTCAGATCGTTTCTGTCGTTCAGATCGTTTCTGTCGTTCAGATCGTTTCAGTCGTTCAGGTCGTTTCCGTCGTTCAGATCTTTTCCGTCGTTCAGATCGTTTCTGTCGTTCAGATCGTTTCAGTCGTTCAGGTCGTTTCCGTCGTTCAGGTCGTTTCCGTCGTTCAGCTCTTTTCAGTCGTTCAGATCGTTTCTGTCGTTCAGATCGTTTCGGTCGTTCAGGTCGTTTCCGTCGTTCAGATCGTTTAAGTCGTTCAGATCATTTCCCTCATCAGCTCTTTTCAGTCGTTCAGATCGTTTCTGTCGTTCAGATCGTTTCCGTCGTTCAGGTCGTTTCCGTCGTTCAGGTCGTTTCCATCGTTCAGCTCTTTTCAGTCGTTCAGATCGTTTAAGTCGTTCAGCTCGTTTCCGTCGTTCAGATCGTTTCCGTCGTTCAGGTCGTTTCAGTCGTTCAGATCGTTTCAGTCGTTCAGATCGTTTCCGTCGTTCAGATCGTTTCTGTCGTTCAGATCGTTTCCGTCGTTCAGATCGTTTCTGTCCTTCAGATCGTTTCAGTCGTTCAGATCATTTCAGTCGTTCAGATCGTTTACCTCATCAGCTCTTTTCAGTCGTTCAGATCGTTTTCGTCGATGAGGTCGTTTCCGTCGTTCAGATCGTTTCAGTCGTTCAGATCGTTTCCGTCGCTCAGATCGTTTCAGTCGTTCAGATCGTTTCCCTCATCAGCTCTTTTCAGTCGTTCAGATCGTTTCTGTCGTTCAGATCGTTTCTGTCGTTCAGATCGTTTCCCTCATCAGCTCTTTTCAGTCGTTCAGATCGTTTCAGTCGTTCAGATCGTTTCCGTTGTTCAGATCGTTTAAGTCGTTCAGCTCGTTTCCGTCGTTCAGATCGTTTCCGTCGTTCAGATCGTTTCCGTCGTTCAGATCGTTTAAGTCGTTCAGATCGTTTCCGTCGTTCAGATCGTTTCTGTCGTTCAGATCTTTTCAGTCGTTCAGATCGTTTCCCTCATCAGCTCTTTTCAGTCGTTAAGATCGTTTCCCTCATCAGCTCTTTTCAGTCGTTCAGATCGTTTCTGTCGTTCAGATCGTTTCCGTCGCTCAGATCGTTTCAGTCGTTCAGATCATTTCAGTCGTTCAGATCATTTCCCTCATCAGCTCTTTTCAGTCGTTCAGATCGTTTCTGTCGTTCAGATCGTTTCCGTCGTTCAGGTCGTTTCCGTCGTTCAGGTCGTTTCCATCGTTCAGCTCTTTTAAGTCGTTCAGATCGTTTCCGTCGTTCAGGTCGTTTCCGTCGTTCAGGTCGTTTCCATCGTTCAGCTCTTTTAAGTCGTTCAGATCGTTTCCGTCGTTCAGATCGTTTCTGTCGTTCAGATCGTTTCCGTCGTTCAGATCGTTTCCGTCATTAAGATCGTTTCCATCGTTCAGATCGTTTCCGTCGTTCAGATCGTTTCCGTCGTTCAGTTCGTTTCCCTCATCAGCTCTTTTCAGTCGTTAAGATCGTTTCCCTCATCAGCTCGTTTCCGTCGTTCAGATCGTTTCTGTCGTTCAGATCGTTTCAGTCGTTCAGATCGTTTCTGTCGTTCAGATCGTTTCTGTCGTTCAGATCGTTTCCGTCGTTCAGATCGTTTCCGTCGTTCAGATCGTTTCTGTCGTTCAGATCGTTTCCGTCGTTCAGGTCGTTTCTGTCCTTCAGATCGTTTCAGTCCTTCAGATCGTTTCCGTCGTTCAGATCGTTTCCGTCGTTCAGATCGTTTCTGTCCTTCAGATCGTTTCCGTCGTTCAGATCGTTTCTGTCCTTCAGATTGTTTCAGTCGTTCAGATCGTTTCAGTCGTTCAGATCGTTTCCGTCGTTCAGATCGTTTCAGTCGTTCAGATCGTTTCAGTCGTTCAGATCGTTTCAGTCGTTCAGATCGTTTCTGTCGTTCAGATCGTTTCAGTCCTTCAGATCGTTTCCCTCATCAGCTCGTTTCCATCGTTCAGATCGTTTCTGTCGTTCAGATCGTTTCAGTCGTTCAGATCGTTTCAGTCGTTCAGATCGTTTCTGTCGTTCAGATCATTTCCGTCGTTCAGATCGTTTCCGTCGTTCAGATCGTTTCTGTCGTTCAGATCGTTTCCGTCGTTCAGGTCGTTTCTGTCCTTCAGATCGTTTCAGTCCTTCAAATCGTTTCCGTCGTTCAGATCGTTTCCGTCGTTCAGATCGTTTCTGTCCTTCAGATCGTTTCCGTCGTTCAGATCGTTTCTGTCCTTCAGATCGTTTCAGTCGTTCAGATCGTTTCAGTCGTTCAGATCGTTTCCGTCGTTCAGATCGTTTCAGTCGTTCAGATCGTTTCAGTCGTTCAGATCGTTTCTGTCGTTCAGATCATTTCCGTCGTTCAGCTCTTTTAAGTCGTTCAGATCGTTTCCGTCGTTCAGATCGTTTCTGTCGTTCAGATCGTTTCCGTCGTTCAGATCGTTTCCGTCATTAAGATCGTTTCCATCGTTCAGATCGTTTCCGTCGTTCAGATCGTTTCCGTCGTTCAGTTCGTTTCCCTCATCAGCTCTTTTCAGTCGTTAAGATCGTTTCCCTCATCAGCTCGTTTCCGTCGTTCAGATCGTTTCTGTCGTTCAGATCGTTTCAGTCGTTCAGATCGTTTCTGTCGTTCAGATCGTTTAAGTCGTTCAGCTCGTTTCCGTCGTTCAGATCGTTTCTGTCGTTCAGATCGTTTCCGTCGTTCAGGTCGTTTCTGTCCTTCAGATCGTTTCAGTCCTTCAAATCGTTTCCGTCGTTCAGATCGTTTCCGTCGTTCAGATCGTTTCTGTCCTTCAGATCGTTTCCGTCGTTCAGATCGTTTCCGTCCTTCAGATCGTTTCAGTCGTTCAGATCGTTTCAGTCGTTCAGATCGTTTCCGTCGTTCAGATCGTTTCAGTCGTTCAGATCGTTTCAGTCGTTCAGATCGTTTCAGTCGTTCAGATCGTTTCTGTCGTTCAGATCGTTTCAGTCCTTCAGATCGTTTCCCTCATCAGCTCGTTTCCATCGTTCAGATCGTTTCTGTCGTTCAGATCGTTTCAGTCGTTCAGATCGTTTCAGTCGTTCAGATCGTTTCTGTCGTTCAGATCATTTCCGTCGTTCAGATCGTTTCCGTCGTTCAGATCGTTTCTGTCCTTCAGATCGTTTCAGTCCTTCAAATCGTTTCCCTCATCAGCTCGTTTCCGTCGTTCAGATCGTTTCAGTCGTTCAGATCGTTTCCGTCGTTCAGATCGTTTCAGTCGTTCAGATCGTTTCCGTCGCTCAGATCATTTCAGTCGTTCAGATCGTTTCCCTCATCAGCTCTTTTCAGTCGTTCAGATCGTTTCTGTCGTTCAGATCGTTTCTGTCGTTCAGGTCGTTTCCGACGTTCAGGTCGTTTCTGTCCTTCAAATCGTTTCCCTCATCAGCTCGTTTCCGTCGTTCAGATCGTTTCTGTCGTTCAGATCGTTTCAGTCGTTCAGATCGTTTCCGTCGTTCAGATCGTTTCCGTCCTTCAGATTGTTTCAGTCCTTCAAATCGTTTCCCTCATCAGCTCGTTTCCGTCGTTCAGATCGTTTCTGTCGTTCAGATCGTTATAGTCGTTCAGATCGTTTCTGTCGTTCAGATCTTTTCAGTCGTTCAGTTCGTTTCTGTCGTTCAGATCGTTTCCGTCGTTCAGATCGTTTCCGTCATTCAGATCGTTTCCGTCGTTCAGATCGTTTCCGTCATTCAGTTCCTTTCCGTCGTTCAGATCGTTTCAGTCGTTCAGATCATTTAAGTCGTTCAGATCGTTTCAGTCGTTCAGATCGTTTCAGTCGTTCAGATCATTTCAGTCGTTCAAATCGTTTCCCTCATCAGCTCTTTTCAGTCGTTCAGATCGTTTCTGTCGTTCAGATCGTTTCCGTCGTTCAGATCGTTTCAGTCGTTCAGATCATTTAAGTCGTTCAGATCGTTTCCGTCGTTCAGATCGTTTCAGTCGTTCAGATCGTTTCCGTCGCTCAGATCGTTTCAGTCGTTCAGATCATTTCAGTCGTTCAGATCATTTCAGTCGTTCAAATCGTTTCCCTCATCAGCTCTTTTCAGTCGTTCAGATCGTTTCTGTCGTTCAGATCGTTTCTGTCGTTCAGATCGTTTCCGTCGTTGAGATCGTTTCCGTCATTCAGATCGTTTCCGTCGTTCAGATCGTTTCCATCGTTCAGATCGTTTCCGTCGTTCAGATCGTTTCCGTCGTTCAGTTCGTTTCCCTCATCAGCTCTTTTCAGTCGTTAAGATCGTTTCCCTCATCAGCTCGTTTCCGTCGTTCAGATCGTTTCTGTCGTTCAGATCGTTTCAGTCGTTCAGATCGTTTCAGTCGTTCAGATCGTTTCTGTCGTTCAGATCGTTTAAGTCGTTCAGCTCGTTTCCGTCGTTCAGATCGTTTCTGTCGTTCAGATCGTTTCCGTCGTTCAGGTCGTTTCTGTCCTTCAGATCGTTTCAGTCCTTCAAATCGTTTCCGTCGTTCAGATCGTTTCCGTCGTTCAGATCGTTTCTGTCCTTCAGATCGTTTCCGTCGTTCAGATCGTTTCTGTCCTTCAGATTGTTTCAGTCGTTCAGATCGTTTCAGTCGTTCAGATCGTTTCCGTCGTTCAGATCGTTTCAGTCGTTCAGATCGTTTCAGTCGTTCAGATCGTTTCAGTCATTCAGATCGTTTCTGTCGTTCAGATCGTTTCAGTCCTTCAGATCGTTTCCCTCATCAGCTCGTTTCCATCGTTCAGATCGTTTCTGTCGTTCAGATCGTTTCAGTCGTTCAGATCGTTTCAGTCGTTCAGATCGTTTCTGTCGTTCAGATCATTTCCGTCGTTCAGATCGTTTCCGTCGTTCAGATCGTTTCTGTCGTTCAGATCGTTTCCGTCGTTCAGGTCGTTTCTGTCCTTCAGATCGTTTCAGTCCTTCAAATCGTTTCCGTCGTTCAGATCGTTTCCGTCGTTCAGATCGTTTCTGTCCTTCAGATCGTTTCCGTCGTTCAGATCGTTTCTGTCCTTCAGATCGTTTCAGTCGTTCAGATCGTTTCAGTCGTTCAGATCGTTTCAGTCGTTCAGATCGTTTCTGTCGTTCAGATCGTTTCAGTCCTTCAAATCGTTTCTGTCGTTCAGATCGTTTCAGTCCTTCAGATCGTTTCCATCGTTCAGATCGTTTCTGTCCTTCAGATCGTTTCAGTCGTTCAGATCGTTTCCATCGTTCAGATCGTTTCTGTCGTTCAGATCGTTTCAGTCGTTCAGATCGTTTCAGTCGTTCAGATCGTTTCTGTCGTTCAGATCATTTCCGTCGTTCAGCTCTTTTAAGTCGTTCAGATCGTTTCCGTCGTTCAGATCGTTTCTGTCGTTCAGATCGTTTCCGTCGTTCAGATCGTTTCCGTCATTAAGATCGTTTCCATCGTTCAGATCGTTTCCGTCGTTCAGATCGTTTCCGTCGTTCAGTTCGTTTCCCTCATCAGCTCTTTTCAGTCGTTAAGATCGTTTCCCTCATCAGCTCGTTTCCGTCGTTCAGATCGTTTCTGTCGTTCAGATCGTTTCAGTCGTTCAGATCGTTTCAGTCGTTCAGATCGTTTCTGTCGTTCAGATCGTTTAAGTCGTTCAGCTCGTTTCCGTCGTTCAGATCGTTTCTGTCGTTCAGATCGTTTCCGTCGTTCAGGTCGTTTCTGTCCTTCAGATCGTTTCAGTCCTTCAAATCGTTTCCGTCGTTCAGATCGTTTCCGTCGTTCAGATCGTTTCTGTCCTTCAGATCGTTTCCGTCGTTCAGATCGTTTCTGTCCTTCAGATTGTTTCAGTCGTTCAGATCGTTTCAGTCGTTCAGATCGTTTCCGTCGTTCAGATCGTTTCAGTCGTTCAGATCGTTTCAGTCGTTCAGATCGTTTCAGTCGTTCAGATCGTTTCTGTCGTTCAGATCATTTCCGTCGTTCAGATCGTTTCCGTCGTTCAGATCGTTTCTGTCCTTCAGATCGTTTCCATCGTTCAGATCGTTTCTGTCGTTCAGATCGTTTCAGTCGTTCAGATCGTTTCAGTCGTTCAGATCGTTTCTGTCGTTCAGATCATTTCCGTCGTTCAGATCGTTTCCGTCGTTCAGATCGTTTCTGTCGTTCAGATCGTTTCCGTCGTTCAGGTCGTTTCTGTCCTTCAGATCGTTTCAGTCCTTCAAATCGTTTCCGTCGTTCAGATCGTTTCCGTCGTTCAGATCGTTTCTGTCCTTCAGATCGTTTCCGTCGTTCAGATCGTTTCTGTCCTTCAGATCGTTTCAGTCGTTCAGATCGTTTCAGTCGTTCAGATCGTTTCCGTCGTTCAGATCGTTTCAGTCGTTCAGATCGTTTCAGTCGTTCAGATCGTTTCTGTCGTTCAGATCATTTCCGTCGTTCAGCTCTTTTAAGTCGTTCAGATCGTTTCCGTCGTTCAGATCGTTTCTGTCGTTCAGATCGTTTCCGTCGTTCAGATCGTTTCCGTCATTAAGATCGTTTCCATCGTTCAGATCGTTTCCGTCGTTCAGATCGTTTCCGTCGTTCAGTTCGTTTCCCTCATCAGCTCTTTTCAGTCGTTAAGATCGTTTCCCTCATCAGCTCGTTTCCGTCGTTCAGATCGTTTCTGTCGTTCAGATCGTTTCAGTCGTTCAGATCGTTTCTGTCGTTCAGATCGTTTAAGTCGTTCAGCTCGTTTCCGTCGTTCAGATCGTTTCTGTCGTTCAGATCGTTTCCGTCGTTCAGGTCGTTTCTGTCCTTCAGATCGTTTCAGTCCTTCAAATCGTTTCCGTCGTTCAGATCGTTTCCGTCGTTCAGATCGTTTCTGTCCTTCAGATCGTTTCCGTCGTTCAGATCGTTTCCGTCCTTCAGATCGTTTCAGTCGTTCAGATCGTTTCAGTCGTTCAGATCGTTTCCGTCGTTCAGATCGTTTCAGTCGTTCAGATCGTTTCAGTCGTTCAGATCGTTTCAGTCGTTCAGATCGTTTCTGTCGTTCAGATCGTTTCAGTCCTTCAGATCGTTTCCCTCATCAGCTCGTTTCCATCGTTCAGATCGTTTCTGTCGTTCAGATCGTTTCAGTCGTTCAGATCGTTTCAGTCGTTCAGATCGTTTCTGTCGTTCAGATCATTTCCGTCGTTCAGATCGTTTCCGTCGTTCAGATCGTTTCTGTCCTTCAGATCGTTTCAGTCCTTCAAATCGTTTCCCTCATCAGCTCGTTTCCGTCGTTCAGATCGTTTCAGTCGTTCAGATCGTTTCCGTCGTTCAGATCGTTTCAGTCGTTCAGATCGTTTCCGTCGCTCAGATCATTTCAGTCGTTCAGATCGTTTCCCTCATCAGCTCTTTTCAGTCGTTCAGATCGTTTCTGTCGTTCAGATCGTTTCTGTCGTTCAGGTCGTTTCCGACGTTCAGGTCGTTTCTGTCCTTCAAATCGTTTCCCTCATCAGCTCGTTTCCGTCGTTCAGATCGTTTCTGTCGTTCAGATCGTTTCAGTCGTTCAGATCGTTTCCGTCGTTCAGATCGTTTCCGTCCTTCAGATTGTTTCAGTCCTTCAAATCGTTTCCCTCATCAGCTCGTTTCCGTCGTTCAGATCGTTTCTGTCGTTCAGATCGTTATAGTCGTTCAGATCGTTTCTGTCGTTCAGATCTTTTCAGTCGTTCAGTTCGTTTCTGTCGTTCAGATCGTTTCCGTCGTTCAGATCGTTTCCGTCATTCAGATCGTTTCCGTCGTTCAGATCGTTTCCGTCATTCAGTTCCTTTCCGTCGTTCAGATCGTTTCAGTCGTTCAGATCATTTAAGTCGTTCAGATCGTTTCAGTCGTTCAGATCGTTTCAGTCGTTCAGATCATTTCAGTCGTTCAAATCGTTTCCCTCATCAGCTCTTTTCAGTCGTTCAGATCGTTTCTGTCGTTCAGATCGTTTCCGTCGTTCAGATCGTTTCAGTCGTTCAGATCATTTAAGTCGTTCAGATCGTTTCCGTCGTTCAGATCGTTTCAGTCGTTCAGATCGTTTCCGTCGCTCAGATCGTTTCAGTCGTTCAGATCATTTCAGTCGTTCAGATCATTTCAGTCGTTCAAATCGTTTCCCTCATCAGCTCTTTTCAGTCGTTCAGATCGTTTCTGTCGTTCAGATCGTTTCTGTCGTTCAGATCGTTTCCGTCGTTGAGATCGTTTCCGTCATTCAGATCGTTTCCGTCGTTCAGATCGTTTCCATCGTTCAGATCGTTTCCGTCGTTCAGATCGTTTCCGTCGTTCAGTTCGTTTCCCTCATCAGCTCTTTTCAGTCGTTAAGATCGTTTCCCTCATCAGCTCGTTTCCGTCGTTCAGATCGTTTCTGTCGTTCAGATCGTTTCAGTCGTTCAGATCGTTTCAGTCGTTCAGATCGTTTCTGTCGTTCAGATCGTTTAAGTCGTTCAGCTCGTTTCCGTCGTTCAGATCGTTTCTGTCGTTCAGATCGTTTCCGTCGTTCAGGTCGTTTCTGTCCTTCAGATCGTTTCAGTCCTTCAAATCGTTTCCGTCGTTCAGATCGTTTCCGTCGTTCAGATCGTTTCTGTCCTTCAGATCGTTTCCGTCGTTCAGATCGTTTCTGTCCTTCAGATTGTTTCAGTCGTTCAGATCGTTTCAGTCGTTCAGATCGTTTCCGTCGTTCAGATCGTTTCAGTCGTTCAGATCGTTTCAGTCGTTCAGATCGTTTCAGTCATTCAGATCGTTTCTGTCGTTCAGATCGTTTCAGTCCTTCAGATCGTTTCCCTCATCAGCTCGTTTCCATCGTTCAGATCGTTTCTGTCGTTCAGATCGTTTCAGTCGTTCAGATCGTTTCAGTCGTTCAGATCGTTTCTGTCGTTCAGATCATTTCCGTCGTTCAGATCGTTTCCGTCGTTCAGATCGTTTCTGTCGTTCAGATCGTTTCCGTCGTTCAGGTCGTTTCTGTCCTTCAGATCGTTTCAGTCCTTCAAATCGTTTCCGTCGTTCAGATCGTTTCCGTCGTTCAGATCGTTTCTGTCCTTCAGATCGTTTCCGTCGTTCAGATCGTTTCTGTCCTTCAGATCGTTTCAGTCGTTCAGATCGTTTCAGTCGTTCAGATCGTTTCAGTCGTTCAGATCGTTTCTGTCGTTCAGATCGTTTCAGTCCTTCAAATCGTTTCTGTCGTTCAGATCGTTTCAGTCCTTCAGATCGTTTCCATCGTTCAGATCGTTTCTGTCCTTCAGATCGTTTCAGTCGTTCAGATCGTTTCCATCGTTCAGATCGTTTCTGTCGTTCAGATCGTTTCAGTCGTTCAGATCGTTTCAGTCGTTCAGATCGTTTCTGTCGTTCAGATCATTTCCGTCGTTCAGCTCTTTTAAGTCGTTCAGATCGTTTCCGTCGTTCAGATCGTTTCTGTCGTTCAGATCGTTTCCGTCGTTCAGATCGTTTCCGTCATTAAGATCGTTTCCATCGTTCAGATCGTTTCCGTCGTTCAGATCGTTTCCGTCGTTCAGTTCGTTTCCCTCATCAGCTCTTTTCAGTCGTTAAGATCGTTTCCCTCATCAGCTCGTTTCCGTCGTTCAGATCGTTTCTGTCGTTCAGATCGTTTCAGTCGTTCAGATCGTTTCAGTCGTTCAGATCGTTTCTGTCGTTCAGATCGTTTAAGTCGTTCAGCTCGTTTCCGTCGTTCAGATCGTTTCTGTCGTTCAGATCGTTTCCGTCGTTCAGGTCGTTTCTGTCCTTCAGATCGTTTCAGTCCTTCAAATCGTTTCCGTCGTTCAGATCGTTTCCGTCGTTCAGATCGTTTCTGTCCTTCAGATCGTTTCCGTCGTTCAGATCGTTTCTGTCCTTCAGATTGTTTCAGTCGTTCAGATCGTTTCAGTCGTTCAGATCGTTTCCGTCGTTCAGATCGTTTCAGTCGTTCAGATCGTTTCAGTCGTTCAGATCGTTTCAGTCGTTCAGATCGTTTCTGTCGTTCAGATCATTTCCGTCGTTCAGATCGTTTCCGTCGTTCAGATCGTTTCTGTCCTTCAGATCGTTTCCGTCGTTCAGATCGTTTCTGTCCTTCAGATTGTTTCAGTCGTTCAGATCGTTTCTGTCGTTCAGATCGTTTCCGTCGTTCAGGTCGTTTCTGTCCTTCAGATCGTTTCAGTCCTTCAAATCGTTTCCGTCGTTCAGATCGTTTCCGTCGTTCAGATCGTTTCTGTCCTTCAGATCGTTTCCGTCGTTCAGATCGTTTCTGTCCTTCAGATCGTTTCAGTCGTTCAGATCGTTTCAGTCGTTCAGATCGTTTCAGTCGTTCAGATCGTTTCTGTCGTTCAGATCGTTTCAGTCCTTCAAATCGTTTCTGTCGTTCAGATCGTTTCTGTCGTTCAGATCATTTCCGTCGTTCAGCTCTTTTAAGTCGTTCAGATCGTTTCCGTCGTTCAGATCGTTTCTGTCGTTCAGATCGTTTCCGTCGTTCAGATCGTTTCCGTCATTAAGATCGTTTCCATCGTTCAGATCGTTTCCGTCGTTCAGATCGTTTCCGTCGTTCAGATCGTTTCTGTCCTTCAGATCGTTTCAGTCGTTCAGATCGTTTCCATCGTTCAGATCGTTTCTGTCGTTCAGATCGTTTCAGTCGTTCAGATCGTTTCCGTCGTTCAGATCGTTTCCGTCCTTCAGATTGTTTCAGTCCTTCAAATCGTTTCCCTCATCAGCTCGTTTCCGTCGTTCAGATCGTTTCTGTCGTTCAGATCGTTATAGTCGTTCAGATCGTTTCTGTCGTTCAGATCTTTTCAGTCGTTCAGTTCGTTTCTGTCGTTCAGATCGTTTCCGTCGTTCAGATCGTTTCCGTCATTCAGATCGTTTCCGTCGTTCAGATCGTTTCCGTCATTCAGTTCCTTTCCGTCGTTCAGATCGTTTCAGTCGTTCAGATCATTTAAGTCGTTCAGATCGTTTCCGTCGTTCAGATCGTTTCAGTCGTTCAGATCGTTTCCGTCGCTCAGATCGTTTCAGTCGTTCAGATCGTTTCAGTCGTTCAGATCATTTCAGTCGTTCAAATCGTTTCCCTCATCAGCTCTTTTCAGTCGTTCAGATCGTTTCTGTCGTTCAGATCGTTTCCGTCGTTCAGATCGTTTCAGTCGTTCAGATCATTTAAGTCGTTCAGATCGTTTCCGTCGTTCAGATCGTTTCAGTCGTTCAGATCGTTTCCGTCGCTCAGATCGTTTCAGTCGTTCAGATCATTTCAGTCGTTCAGATCATTTCAGTCGTTCAAATCGTTTCCCTCATCAGCTCTTTTCAGTCGTTCAGATCGTTTCTGTCGTTCAGATCGTTTCTGTCGTTCAGATCGTTTCCGTCGTTGAGATCGTTTCCGTCATTCAGATCGTTTCCGTCCTTCAGATCGTTTCCGTCCTTCAGATCGTTTCCGTCCTTCAGATCGTTTCCGTCGTTCAGATCTTTTCCGTCGTTCAGATCGTTTCCGTCGTTCAGATCGTTTCAGTCGTTCAGGTCGTTTCCGTCGTTCAGATCTTTTCCGTCGTTCAGATCGTTTCTGTCGTTCAGATCGTTTCAGTCGTTCAGGTCGTTTCCGTCGTTCAGGTCGTTTCCATCGTTCAGCTCTTTTCAGTCGTTCAGATCGTTTCTGTCGTTCAGATCGTTTCGGTCGTTCAGATCGTTTCCGTCGTTCAGATCGTTTAAGTCGTTCAGATCATTTCCCTCATCAGCTCTTTTCAGTCGTTCAGATCGTTTCTGTCGTTCAGATCGTTTCCGTCGTTCAGGTCGTTTCCGTCGTTCAGGTCGTTTCCATCGTTCAGCTCTTTTCAGTCGTTCAGATCGTTTAAGTCGTTCAGCTCGTTTCCGTCGTTCAGATCGTTTCCGTCGTTCAGGTCGTTTCAGTCGTTCAGATCGTTTCAGTCGTTCAGATCGTTTCAGTCGTTCAGATCGTTTCTGTCGTTCAGATCGTTTAAGTCGTTCAGCTCGTTTCCGTCGTTCAGATCGTTTCTGTCGTTCAGATCGTTTCCGTCGTTCAGATCGTTTCTGTCCTTCAGATCGTTTCAGTCGTTCAGATCATTTCAGTCGTTCAGATCGTTTACCTCATCAGCTCTTTTCAGTCGTTCAGATCGTTTTCGTCGATGAGGTCGTTTCCGTCGTTCAGATCGTTTCAGTCGTTCAGATCGTTTCCGTCGCTCAGATCGTTTCAGTCGTTCAGATCGTTTCCCTCATCAGCTCTTTTCAGTCGTTCAGATCGTTTCTGTCGTTCAGATCGTTTCTGTCGTTCAGATCGTTTCCCTCATCAGCTCTTTTCAGTCGTTCAGATCGTTTCTGTCGTTCAGATCGTTTCTGTCGTTCAGATCGTTTCCCTCATCAGCTCTTTTCAGTCGTTCAGATCGTTTCTGTCGTTCAGATCGTTTCTGTCGTTCAGATCGTTTCCGTCGTTCAGGTCGTTTCCGTCGTTCAGGTCGTTTCCATCGTTCAGCTCTTTTAAGTCGTTCAGATCGTTTCCGTTGTTCAGATCGTTTAAGTCGTTCAGCTCGTTTCCGTCGTTCAGATCGTTTCCGTCGTTCAGATCGTTTCCGTCGTTCAGATCGTTTAAGTCGTTCAGATCGTTTCCGTCGTTCAGATCGTTTCTGTCGTTCAGATCTTTTCAGTCGTTCAGATCGTTTCCCTCATCAGCTCTTTTCAGTCGTTAAGATCGTTTGCCTCATCAGCTCTTTTCAGTCGTTCAGATCGTTTCTGTCGTTCAGATCGTTTCCGTCGCTCAGATCGTTTCAGTCGTTCAGATCATTTCAGTCGTTCAGATCGTTTCCCTCATCAGCTCTTTTCAGTCGTTCAGATCGTTTCTGTCGTTCAGCTCGTTTCCGTCGTTCAGATCGTTTCCGTCGTTCAGATCGTTTCCGTCGTTCAGATCGTTTAAGTCGTTCAGATCGTTTCCGTCGTTCAGATCGTTTCCGTCGTTCAGATCGTTTCCGTCGTTCAGTTCGTTTCCCTCATCAGCTCTTTTCAGTCGTTCAGATCGTTTCTGTCGTTCAGATCGTTTCCCTCATCAGCTCTTTTCAGTCGTTCAGATCGTTTCCGTCGTTCAGGTCGTTTCCGTCGTTCAGGTCGTTTCCATCGTTCAGCTCTTTTAAGTCGTTCAGATCGTTTCCGTCGTTCAGATCGTTTCTGTCGTTCAGATCGTTTCCGTCGTTCAGATCGTTTCCGTCATTAAGATCGTTTCCATCGTTCAGCTCTTTTAAGTCGTTCAGATCGTTTCCGTCGTTCAGATCGTTTAAGTCGTTCAGATCGTTTCCGTCGTTCAGATCGTTTCTGTCCTTCAGATCGTTTCAGTCCTTCAAATCGTTTCCCTCATCAGCTCGTTTCCGTCGTTCAGATCGTTTCCGTCATTCAGATCGTTTCCGTCGTTCAGATCGTTTCCGTCGTTCAGTTCGTTTCCCTCATCAGCTCTTTTCAGTCGTTAAGATCGTTTCCCTCATCAGCTCTTTTCAGTCGTTCAGATCGTTTCTGTCGTTCAGATCGTTTACGTCGTTCAGTTCGTTTACGTCGTTCAGGTCATTTCCGTCGTTCAGATCGTTTCCGTCGTTCAGGTCGTTTCCGTCGTTCAGGTCGTTTCCATCGTTCAGCTCTTTTAAGTCGTTCAGATCGTTTCCGTCGTTCAGATCGTTTAAGTCGTTCAGATCGTTTCCGTCTTTCAGATCGTTTCTGTCCTTCAGATCGTTTCAGTCCTTCAAATCGTTTCCCTCATCAGCTCGTTTCCGTCGTTCAGATCGTTTCCGTCGTTCAGATCGTTTCCGTCGTTCAGATCGTTTCCGTCGTTCAGTTCGTTTCCCTCATCAGCTCTTTTCAGTCGTTCAGATCGTTTCGGTCGTTCAGATCGTTTCAGTCGTTCAGATCGTTTCCGTCGTTCAGATCGTTTCAGTCGTTCAGATCGTTTCAGTCGTTCAGATCGTTTCAGTCGTTCAGATCGTTTCTGTCGTTCAGATCGTTTCAGTCCTTCAGATCGTTTCCCTCATCAGCTCGTTTCCGTCGTTCAGATCGTTTCTGTCGTTCAGATCGTTTCAGTCGTTCAGATCGTTTCAGTCGTTCAGATCGTTTCTGTCGTTCAGATCATTTCCGTCGTTCAGATCGTTTCCGTCGTTCAGATCGTTTCTGTCCTTCAGATCGTTTCAGTCCTTCAAATCGTTTCCCTCATCAGCTCGTTTCCGTCGTTCAGATCGTTTCAGTCGTTCAGATCGTTTCCGTCGTTCTGATCGTTTCAGTCGTTCAGATCGTTTCCGTCGCTCAGATCATTTCAGTCGTTCAGATCGTTTCCCTCATCAGCTCTTTTCAGTCGTTCAGATCGTTTCTGTCCTTCAAATCGTTTCCCTCATCAGCTCGTTTCCGTCGTTCAGATCGTTTCTGTCGTTCAGATCGTTTCAGTCGTTCAGATCGTTTCTGTCGTTCAGATCTTTTCAGTTGTTCAGTTCGTTTCCGTCGTTCAGATCGCTTCAGTCGTTCAGATCGTTTCAGTCGTTCAGATCGTTTCAGTCGTTCAGATCGTTTTCGTCGATGAGGTCGTTTCCGTCGTTCAGATCGTTTCAGTCGTTCAGATCGTTTCCGTCGCTCAGATCGTTTCAGTCGTTAAGATCATTTCAGTCGTTCAGATCGTTTCTGTCGTTCAGATCGTTTCAGTCGTTCAGATCGTTTCTGTCGTTCAGATCGTTTCTGTCGTTCAGATCGTTTCCGTCGTTCAGATCGTTTCCGTCGTTCAGATCGTTTCCGTCCTTCAGATTGTTTCAGTCCTTCAAATCGTTTCCCTCATCAGCTCGTTTCCGTCGTTCAGATCGTTTCTGTCGTTCAGATCGTTATAGTCGTTCAGATCGTTTCTGTCGTTCAGATCTTTTCAGTCGTTCAGTTCGTTTCTGTCGTTCAGATCGTTTCTGTCGTTCAGATCGTTTCCGTCATTCAGATCGTTTCCGTCGTTCAGATCATTTCCGTCATTCAGTTCGTTTCCGTCGTTCAGATCGTTTCAGTCGTTCAGATCATTTAAGTCGTTCAGATCGTTTCCGTCGTTCAGATCGTTTCAGTCGTTCAGATCGTTTCCGTCATTCAGTTCGTTTCCGTCGTTCAGATCGTTTCAGTCGTTCAGATCGTTTCTGTCGTTCAGATCGTTTCCGTCGTTCAGGTCGTTTCCGTCGTTCAGGTCGTTTCCGTCGTTCAGCTCTTTTAAGTCGTTCAGATCTTTTCCGTCGTTCAGATCGTTTCCGTCGTTCAGGTCGTTTCAGTCGTTCAGGTCGTTTCTGTCCTTCAGATTGTTTCAGTCGTTCAGATCGTTTCAGTCGTTCAGATCGTTTCCGTCGTTCAGATCGTTTCAGTCGTTCAGATCGTTTCAGTCCTTCAGATCGTTTCTGTCGTTCAGATCGTTTCAGTCCTTCAGATCGTTTCCCTCATCAGCTCGTTTCCGTCGTTCAGATCGTTTCTGTCGTTCAGATCGTTTCAGTCGTTCAGATCGTTTCAGTCGTTCAGATCGTTTCTGTCGTTCAGATCATTTCCGTCGTTCAGATCGTTTCCGTCGTTCAGATCGTTTCCGTCGTTCAGATCGTTTCCGTCATTCAGATCGTTTCCGTCCTTCAGATCGTTTCCGTCGTTCAGATCTTTTCCGTCGTTCAGATCGTTTCTGTCGTTCAGATCGTTTAAGTCGTTCAGATCGTTTCAGTCCTTCAAATCGTTTCCCTCATCAGCTCGTTTCCGTCGTTCAGATCGTTTCAGTCGTTCAGATCGTTTAAGTCGTTCAGATCGTTTCTGTTGTTCAGATCGTTTCAGTCCTTCAAATCGTTTCCCTCATCAGCTCGTTTCCCTCATCAGCTCGTTTCCGTCGTTCAGATCGTTTCTGTCATTCAGTTCGTTTCAGTCCTTCAGATCGTTTCCCTCATCAGCTCGTTTCCGTCGTTCAGATCGTTTCTGTCGTTCAGATCGTTTCAGTCGTTCAGATCGTTTCAGTCGTTCAGATCGTTTTCGTCGATGAGGTCGTTTCCGTCGTTCAGATCGTTTCAGTCGTTCAGATCGTTTCCGTCGCTCAGATCGTTTCAGTCGTTAAGATCATTTCAGTCGTTCAGATCGTTTCTGTCGTTCAGATCGTTTCAGTCGTTCAGATCGTTTCTGTCGTTCAGATCGTTTCCGTCGTTCAGATCGTTTCCGTCGTTCAGATCGTTTCCGTCCTTCAGATTGTTTCAGTCCTTCAAATCGTTTCCCTCATCAGCTCGTTTCCGTCGTTCAGATCGTTTCTGTCGTTCAGATCGTTATAGTCGTTCAGATCGTTTCTGTCGTTCAGATCTTTTCAGTCGTTCAGTTCGTTTCTGTCGTTCAGATCGTTTCTGTCGTTCAGATCGTTTCCGTCATTCAGATCGTTTCCGTCGTTCAGATCGTTTCCGTCATTCAGTTCGTTTCCGTCGTTCAGATCGTTTCAGTCGTTCAGATCATTTAAGTCGTTCAGATCGTTTCCGTCGTTCAGATCGTTTCAGTCGTTCAGATCGTTTCCGTCATTCAGTTCGTTTCCGTCGTTCAGATCGTTTCAGTCGTTCAAATCATTTAAGTCGTTCAGATCGTTTCCGTCGTTCAGATCGTTTCAGTCGTTCAGATCGTTTCTGTCGTTCAGATCGTTTCCGTCGTTCAGGTCGTTTCCGTCGTTCAGGTCGTTTCCGTCGTTCATCTCTTTTAAGTCGTTCAGATCGTTTCCGTCGTTCAGATCGTTTCCGTCATTCAGATCGTTTCCGTCCTTCAGATCGTTTCCGTCCTTCAGATCGTTTCCGTCGTTCAGATCTTTTCTGTCGTTCAGATCGTTTCTGTCGTTCAGATCGTTTCCGTCGTTCAGATCGTTTCCGTCCTTCAGATCGTTTCCGTCGTTCAGATCTTTTCCGTCGTTCAGATCTTTTCCGTCGTTCAGATCGTTTCCGTCGTTCAGATCGTTTCAGTCGTTCAGATCGTTTCAGTCGTTCAGATCGTTTCAGTCGTTCAGATCGTTTCTGTCGTTCAGATCGTTTCAGTCCTTCAGATCGTTTCCCTCATCAGCTCGTTTCCGTCGTTCAGATCGTTTCTGTCGTTCAGATCGTTTCAGTCGTTCAGATCGTTTCAGTCGTTCAGATCGTTTCTGTCGTTCAGATCATTTCCGTCGTTCAGATCGTTTCCGTCGTTCAGATCGTTTCTGTCCTTCAGATCATTTCAGTCGTTCAGATCGTTTCCCTCATCAGCTCTTTTCAGTCGTTCAGATCGTTTCTGTCCTTCAAATCGTTTCCCTCATCAGCTCGTTTCCGTCGTTCAGATCGTTTCTGTCGTTCAGATCGTTTCAGTCGTTCAGATCGTTTCTGTCGTTCAGATCTTTTCAGTTGTTCAGTTCGTTTCCGTCGTTCAGATCGTTTCTGTCGTTCAGATCGTTTAAGTCGTTCAGATCGCTTCAGTCGTTCAGATCGTTTCAGTCGTTCAGATCGTTTCAGTCGTTCAGATCGTTTTCGTCGATGAGGTCGTTTCCGTCGTTCAGATCGTTTCAGTCGTTCAGATCGTTTCCGTCGCTCAGATCGTTTCAGTCGTTAAGATCATTTCAGTCGTTCAGATCGTTTCTGTCGTTCAGATCGTTTCAGTCGTTCAGATCGTTTCTGTCGTTCAGATCGTTTCTGTCGTTCAGATCGTTTCCGTCGTTCAGATCGTTTCCGTCGTTCAGATCGTTTCCGTCCTTCAGATCGTTTCCGTCGTTCAGATCGTTTCCGTCCTTCAGATTGTTTCAGTCCTTCAAATCGTTTCCCTCATCAGCTCGTTTCCGTCGTTAAGATCGTTTCTGTCGTTCAGATCGTTATAGTCGTTCAGATCGTTTCTGTCGTTCAGATCTTTTCAGTCGTTCAGTTCGTTTCTGTCGTTCAGATCGTTTCTGTCGTTCAGATCGTTTCCGTCATTCAGATCGTTTCCGTCGTTCAGATCGTTTCAGTCGTTCAGATCATTTAAGTCGTTCAGATCGTTTCCGTCGTTCAGATCGTTTCAGTCGTTCAGATCGTTTCCGTCATTCAGTTCGTTTCCGTCGTTCAGATCGTTTCAGTCGTTCAGATCGTTTCAGTCGTTCAGATCGTTTCTGTCGTTCAGATCGTTTCCGTCGTTCAGGTCGTTTCCGTCGTTCAGGTCGTTTCCGTCGTTCAGCTCTTTTAAGTCGTTCAGATCGTTTCCGTCGTTCAGATCGTTTCCGTCGTTCAGATCGTTTCTGTCGTTCAGGTCGTTTCCGTCGTTCAGATCGTTTAAGTCGTTCAGATCATTTCCCTCATCAGCTCTTTTCAGTCGTTCAGATCGTTTCTGTCGTTCAGATCGTTTCCGTCGTTCAGGTCGTTTCCGTCGTTCAGGTCGTTTCCATCGTTCAGCTCTTTTCAGTCGTTCAGATCGTTTCCGTCGTTCAGTTCGTTTCCATCGTTCAGCTCTTTTAAGTCGTTCAGATCGTTTCCGTGGTTCAGATCGTTTCCGTCGTTCAGATCTTTTCCGTCATTCAGATCGTTTCTGTCGTTGAGATCGTTTAAGTCGTTCAGATCGTTTCAGTCCTTCAAATCGTTTCCCTCATCAGCTCGTTTCCGTCGTTCAGATCGTTTCTGTCGTTCAGATCGTTTAAGTCGTTCAGATCGTTTCTGTCCTTCAGATCGTTTCAGTCCTTCAAATCGTTTCCCTCATCAGCTCGTTTCCCTCATCAGCTCGTTTCCGTCGTTCAGATCGTTTCTGTCGTTCAGATCGTTTCAGTCGTTCCGATCGTTTCAGTCGTTCAGATTGTTTCCGTCGTTCAGATCGTTTCAGTCGTTCAGATCGTTTCAGTCGTTCAGATCGTTTCAGTCGTTCAGATCGTTTCACTCGTTCAGATCGTTTCCGTCGTTCAGATCGTTTCACTCGTTCAGATCGTTTCCGTCGTTCAGATCGTTTCAGTCGTTCAGATCGTTTCTGTCGTTCAGATCGTTTCAGTCGTTCAGATCGTTTCTGTCGTTCAGATCGTTTCTGTCGTTCAGATCGTTTCAGTCGTTCAGATCGTTTCTGTCGTTCAGATCGTTTCTGTCGTTCAGATCGTTTAAGTCGTTCAGATCGTTTCAGTCGTTCAGATCGTTTCAGTCCTTCAAATCGTTTCCCTCATCAGCTCGTTTCCGTCGTTCAGATCGTTTCAGTCGTTCAGATCGTTTTCGTCATTCAGATCGTTTAAGTCGTTCAGATCGTTTCCGTCGTTCAGATCGTTTCTGTCCTTCAGATCGTTTCAGTCCTTCAAATCGTTTCCCTCATCAGCTCGTTTCCGTCGTTCAGATCGTTTCTGTCGTTTAGATCGTTTCCGTCGTTCAGATCGTTTCAGTCGTTCAGATCGTTTCAGTCGTTCAGATCGTTTCAGTCCTTCAAATCGTTTCCCTCATCAGCTCTTTTCAGTCGTTCAGATCGTTTCTGTCGTTTAGATCGTTTCCGTCGTTCAGATCGTTTCAGTCGTTCAGATCGTTTCAGTCGTTCAGATCGTTTCAGTCCTTCAAATCGTTTCCCTCATCAGCTCTTTTCAGTCGTTCAGATCGTTTCAATCGTTCAGATCGTTTACGTCGATGAGTTCGTTTCAGTCGTTCAGATCGTTTCAGTCCTTCAAATCGTTTCCCTCATCAGCTCGTTTAGGTCGTTCAGATCGTTTCTGTCGTTCAGATCGTTTCAGTCGTTCAGATCGTTTCTGTCGTTCAGATCGTTTCCGTCGCTCAGATCGTTTCAGTCGTTCAGATCATTTCAGTCGTTCAGATCGTTTCTGTCGTTCAGGTCGTTTCCGACGTTCAGGTCGTTTCTGTCCTTCAAATCGTTTCCCTCATCAGCTCGTTTCCGTCGTTCAGATCGTTTCTGTCGTTCAGATCGTTTCAGTCGTTCAGATCGTTTCTGTCGTTCAGATCTTTTCAGTCGTTCAGATCGTTTCCGTCGTTCAGTTCGTTTCTGTCGTTCAGATCGTTTCCGTCGTTCAGTTCGTTTCCGTCGTTCAGATCGTTTCAGTCGTTCAGATCGTTTCAGTCGTTCAGATCGTTTTCGTCGTTCAGATCGTTTAAGTCGTTCAGATCGTTTCCGTCGTTCAGATCGTTTCTGTCCTTAAGATCGTTTCAGTCCTTCAAATCGTTTCCCTCATCAGCTCTTTTCAGTCGTTCAGATCGTTTCTGTCGTTCAGATCGTTTACGTCGTTCAGTTCGTTTACGTCGTTCAGGTCATTTCCGTCGTTCAGATCGTTTCCGTCGTTCAGGTCGTTTCCATCGTTCAGCTCTTTTCAGTCGTTCAGATCGTTTCCGTCGTTCAGTTCGTTTCCCTCATCAGCTCTTTTCAGTCGTTCAGATCGTTTCCGTCGTTCAGTTCGTTTCCATCGTTCAGCTCTTTTAAGTCGTTCAGATCGTTTCCGTGGTTAAGATCGTTTCTGTCGTTCAGATCGTTTCCGTCGTTCAGATCGTTTCCGTCATTCAGATCGTTTCCGTCCTTCAGATCGTTTCCGTCGTTCAGATCTTTTCCGTCATTCAGATCGTTTCTGTCGTTGAGATCGTTTAAGTCGTTCAGATCGTTTCAGTCCTTCAAATCGTTTCCCTCATCAGCTCGTTTCCGTCGTTCAGATCGTTTCTGTCGTTCAGATCGTTTCAGTCGTTCAGATCGTTTCTGTCGTTCAGATCTTTTCAGTCGTTCAGATCGTTTCCGTCGTTCAGTTCGTTTCTGTCGTTCAGATCGTTTCCGTCGTTCAGTTCGTTTCCGTCGTTCAGATCGTTTCAGTCGTTCAGATCGTTTCAGTCGTTCAGATCGTTTTCGTCGTTCAGATCGTTTAAGTCGTTCAGATCGTTTCCGTCGTTCAGATCGTTTCTGTCCTTAAGATCGTTTCAGTCCTTCAAATCGTTTCCCTCATCAGCTCTTTTCAGTCGTTCAGATCGTTTCTGTCGTTCAGATCGTTTACGTCGTTCAGTTCGTTTACGTCGTTCAGGTCATTTCCGTCGTTCAGATCGTTTCCGTCGTTCAGGTCGTTTCCATCGTTCAGCTCTTTTCAGTCGTTCAGATCGTTTCCGTCGTTCAGTTCGTTTCCCTCATCAGCTCTTTTCAGTCGTTCAGATCGTTTCCGTCGTTCAGTTCGTTTCCATCGTTCAGCTCTTTTAAGTCGTTCAGATCGTTTCCGTGGTTCAGATCGTTTCTGTCGTTCAGATCGTTTCCGTCGTTCAGATCGTTTCCGTCATTCAGATCGTTTCCGTCCTTCAGATCGTTTCCGTCGTTCAGATCTTTTCCGTCATTCAGATCGTTTCTGTCGTTGAGATCGTTTAAGTCGTTCAGATCGTTTCAGTCCTTCAAATCGTTTCCCTCATCAGCTCGTTTCCGTCGTTCAGATCGTTTCTGTCGTTCAGATCGTTTAAGTCGTTCAGATCGTTTCAGTCGTTCAGATCGTTTCAGTCCTTCAAATCGTTTCCCTCATCAGCTCGTTTAGGTCGTTCAGATCGTTTCTGTCGTTCAGATCGTTTCAGTCGTTCAGATCGTTTCTGTCGTTCAGATCGTTTCCGTCGCTCAGATCGTTTCAGTCGTTCAGATCATTTCAGTCGTTCAGATCGTTTCTGTCGTTCAGGTCGTTTCCGACGTTCAGGTCGTTTCTGTCCTTCAAATCGTTTCCCTCATCAGCTCGTTTCCGTCGTTCAGATCGTTTCTGTCGTTCAGATCGTTTCAGTCGTTCAGATCGTTTCTGTCGTTCAGATCTTTTCAGTCGTTCAGATCGTTTCCGTCGTTCAGTTCGTTTCTGTCGTTCACATCGTTTCCGTCGTTCAGTTCGTTTCCGTCGTTCAGATCGTTTCAGTCGTTCAGATCGTTTCAGTCGTTCAGATCGTTTTCGTCGTTCAGATCGTTTAAGTCGTTCAGATCGTTTCCGTCGTTCAGATCGTTTCTGTCCTTAAGATCGTTTCAGTCCTTCAAATCGTTTCCCTCATCAGCTCTTTTCAGTCGTTCAGATCGTTTCTGTCGTTCAGATCGTTTACGTCGTTCAGTTCGTTTACGTCGTTCAGGTCATTTCCGTCGTTCAGATCGTTTCCGTCGTTCAGGTCGTTTCCATCGTTCAGCTCTTTTCAGTCGTTCAAATCGTTTCCCTCATCAGCTCGTTTCCCTCATCAGCTCGTTTCCGTCGTTCAGATCGTTTCTGTCGTTCAGATCGTTTCAGTCGTTCCGATCGTTTCAGTCGTTCAGATTGTTTCCGTCGTTCAGATCGTTTCAGTCGTTCAGATCGTTTCAGTCGTTCAGATCGTTTCAGTCGTTCAGATCGTTTCACTCGTTCAGATCGTTTCCGTCGTTCAGATCGTTTCACTCGTTCAGATCGTTTCCGTCGTTCAGATCGTTTCAGTCGTTCAGATCGTTTCTGTCGTTCAGATCGTTTCAGTCGTTCAGATCGTTTCTGTCGTTCAGATCGTTTCTGTCGTTCAGATCGTTTCAGTCGTTCAGATCGTTTCTGTCGTTCAGATCGTTTCTGTCGTTCAGATCGTTTAAGTCGTTCAGATCGTTTCAGTCGTTCAGATCGTTTCAGTCCTTCAAATCGTTTCCCTCATCAGCTCGTTTCCGTCGTTCAGATCGTTTCAGTCGTTCAGATCGTTTTCGTCATTCAGATCGTTTAAGTCGTTCAGATCGTTTCCGTCGTTCAGATCGTTTCTGTCCTTCAGATCGTTTCAGTCCTTCAAATCGTTTCCCTCATCAGCTCGTTTCCGTCGTTCAGATCGTTTCTGTCGTTTAGATCGTTTCCGTCGTTCAGATCGTTTCAGTCGTTCAGATCGTTTCAGTCGTTCAGATCGTTTCAGTCCTTCAAATCGTTTCCCTCATCAGCTCTTTTCAGTCGTTCAGATCGTTTCAATCGTTCAGATCGTTTACGTCGATGAGTTCGTTTCAGTCGTTCAGATCGTTTCAGTCGTTCAGATCGTTTCAGTCGTTCAGATCGTTTCAGTCGTTCAGATCGTTTCTGTCGTTCAGATCGTTTAAGTCGTTCAGATCGTTTCAGTCGTTCAGATCGTTTCAGTCCTTCAAATCGTTTCCCTCATCAGCTCGTTTCCGTCGTTCAGATCGTTTCTGTCGTTCAGATCGTTTCAGTCGTTCAGATCGTTTCTGTCGTTCAGATCGTTTCCGTCGCTCAGATCGTTTCAGTCGTTCAGATCATTTCAGTCGTTCAGATCGTTTCTGTCGTTCAGGTCGTTTCCGACGTTCAGGTCGTTTCTGTCCTTCAAATCGTTTCCCTCATCAGCTCGTTTCCGTCGTTCAGATCGTTTCTGTCGTTCAGATCGTTTCAGTCGTTCAGATCGTTTCTGTCGTTCAGATCTTTTCAGTCGTTAAGTTCGTTTCCGTCGTTCAGATCGTTTCTGTCGTTCAGATCGTTTAAGTCGTTCAGATCGTTTCAGTCGTTCAGATCGTTTCAGTCCTTCAAATCGTTTCCCTCATCAGCTCGTTTCCGTCGTTCAGATCGTTTCTGTCGTTCAGATCGTTTCCGTCGTTCAGTTCGTTTCCGTCGTTCAGATCGTTTCAGTCGTTCAGATCGTTTCTGTCGTTCAGATCGTTTCTGTCGTTCAGATCGTTTAAGTCGTTCAGATCGTTTCAGTCGTTCAGATCGTTTCAGTCCTTCAAATCGTTTCCCTCATCAGCTCGTTTCCGTCGTTCAGATCGTTTCCGTCGTTCAGATCGTTTCTGTCCTTCAGATCGTTTCAGTCCTTCAAATCGTTTCCCTCATCAGCTCGTTTCCGTCGTTCAGATCGTTTCTGTCGTTTAGATCGTTTCCGTCGTTCAGATCGTTTCAGTCGTTCAGATCGTTTCAGTCGTTCAGATCGTTTCAGTCCTTCAAATCGTTTCCCTCATCAGCTCTTTTCAGTCGTTCAGATCGTTTCAATCGTTCAGATCGTTTACGTCGATGAGTTCGTTTCAGTCGTTCAGATCGTTTCAGTCGTTCAGATCGTTTCAGTCGTTCAGATCGTTTCAGTCGTTCAGATCGTTTCTGTCGTTCAGATCGTTTAAGTCGTTCAGATCGTTTCAGTCGTTCAGATCGTTTCAGTCCTTCAAATCGTTTCCCTCATCAGCTCGTTTCCGTCGTTCAGATCGTTTCTGTCGTTCAGATCGTTTCAGTCGTTCAGATCGTTTCTGTCGTTCAGATCGTTTCCGTCGCTCAGATCGTTTCAGTCGTTCAGATCATTTCAGTCGTTCAGATCGTTTCTGTCGTTCAGGTCGTTTCCGACGTTCAGGTCGTTTCTGTCCTTCAAATCGTTTCCCTCATCAGCTCGTTTCCGTCGTTCAGATCGTTTCTGTCGTTCAGATCGTTTCAGTCGTTCAGATCGTTTCTGTCGTTCAGATCTTTTCAGTCGTTCAGTTCGTTTCCGTCGTTCAGATCGTTTCAGTCGTTCAGATCGTTTCAGTCCTTCAAATCGTTTCCCTCATCAGCTCGTTTCCGTCGTTCAGATCGTTTCTGTCGTTCAGATCGTTTCCGTCGTTCAGTTCGTTTCCGTCGTTCAGATCGTTTCAGTCGTTCAGATCGTTTCAGTCGTTCAGATCGTTTTCGTCGTTCAGATCGTTTAAGTCGTTCAGATCGTTTCCGTCGTTCAGATCGTTTCTGTCCTTAAGATCGTTTCAGTCCTTCAAATCGTTTCCCTCATCAGCTCGTTTCCGTCGTTCAGATCGTTTCTGTCGTTTAGATCGTTTCCGTCGTTCAGATCGTTTCAGTCGTTCAGATCGTTTCAGTCGTTCAGATCGTTTCAGTCCTTCAAATCGTTTCCCTCATCAGCTCTTTTCAGTCGTTCAGATCGTTTCAATCGTTCAGATCGTTTACGTCGATGAGTTCGTTTCAGTCGTTCAGATCGTTTCAGTCGTTCAGATCGTTTCAGTCGTTCAGATCGTTTCAGTCCTTCAAATCGTTTCCCTCATCAGCTCGTTTCCGTCGTTCAGATCGTTTCTGTCGTTCAGATCGTTTCAGTCGTTCAGATCGTTTCTGTCGTTGAGATCGTTTCCGTCGCTCAGATCGTTTCAGTCGTTCAGATCATTTCAGTCGTTCAGATCGTTTCCCTCATCAGCTCTTTTCAATCGTTCAGATCGTTTCTGTCGTTCAGATCGTTTCTGTCGTTCAGGTCGTTACCAACGTTCAGGTCGTTTCTGTCATTCAAATCGTTTCCCTCATCAGCTCGTTTCCGTCGTTCAGATCGTTTCTGTTGTTCAGATCGTTTCAGTCGTTCAGATCGTTTCTGTCGTTCAGATCTTTTCAGTCGTTCAGTTCGTTTCCGTCGTTCAGATCGTTTCTGTCGTTCAGATCGTTTAAGTCGTTCAGATCGTTTCAGTCGTTCAGATCGTTTCAGTCCTTCAAATCGTTTCCCTCATCAGCTCGTTTCCGTCGTTCAGATCGTTTCTGTCGTTCAGATCGTTTCTGTCGTTCAGATCGTTTAAGTCGTTCAGATCGTTTCAGTCGTTCAGATCGTTTCAGTCCTTCAAATCGTTTCCCTCATCAGCTCGTTTCCGTCGTTCAGATCGTTTCAGTCGTTCAGATCGTTTTCGTCATTCAGATCGTTTAAGTCGTTCAGATCGTTTCCGTCGTTCAGATCGTTTCTGTCCTTCAGATCGTTTCAGTCCTTCAAATCGTTTCCCTCATCAGCTCGTTTCCGTCGTTCAGATCGTTTCTGTCGTTTAGATCGTTTCCGTCGTTCAGATCGTTTCAGTCGTTCAGATCGTTTCAGTCGTTCAGATCGTTTCAGTCCTTCAAATCGTTTCCCTCATCAGCTCTTTTCAGTCGTTCAGATCGTTTCAATCGTTCAGATCGTTTACGTCGATGAGTTCGTTTCAGTCGTTCAGATCGTTTCAGTCGTTCAGATCGTTTCAGTCGTTCAGATCGTTTCAGTCGTTCAGATCGTTTCTGTCGTTCAGATTGTTTAAGTCGTTCAGATCGTTTCAGTCGTTCAGATCGTTTCAGTCCTTCAAATCGTTTCCCTCATCAGCTCGTTTCCGTCGTTCAGATCGTTTCTGTCGTTCAGATCGTTTCAGTCGTTCAGATCATTTCAGTCGTTCAGATCGTTTCTGTCGTTCAGGTCGTTTCCGACGTTCAGGTCGTTTCTGTCCTTCAAATCGTTTCCCTCATCAGCTCGTTTCCGTCGTTCAGATCGTTTCTGTCGTTCAGATCGTTTCAGTCGTTCAGATCGTTTCTGTCGTTCAGATCTTTTCAGTCGTTCAGTTCGTTTCCGTCGTTCAGATCGTTTCTGTCGTTCAGATCGTTTAAGTCGTTCAGATCGTTTCAGTCCTTCAGATCGTTTCAGTCCTTCAAATCGTTTCCCTCATCAGCTCGTTTCCGTCGTTCAGATCGTTTCTGTCGTTCAGATCGTTTCCGTCGTTCAGTTCGTTTCCGTCGTTCAGATCGTTTCAGTCGTTCAGATCGTTTCAGTCGTTCAGATCGTTTTCGTCGTTCAGATCGTTTAAGTCGTTCAGATCGTTTCCGTCGTTCAGATCGTTTCTGTCCTTAAGATCGTTTCAGTCCTTCAAATCGTTTCCCTCATCAGCTCGTTTCCGTCGTTCAGATCGTTTCTGTCGTTTAGATCGTTTCCGTCGTTCAGATCGTTTCAGTCGTTCAGATCGTTTCAGTCGTTCAGATCGTTTCAGTCCTTCAAATCGTTTCCCTCGTCAGCTCTTTTCAGTCGTTCAGATCGTTTCAATCGTTCAGATCGTTTACGTCGATGAGTTCGTTTCAGTCGTTCAGATCGTTTCAGTCGTTCAGATCGTTTCAGTCGTTCAGATCGTTTCAGTCCTTCAAATCGTTTCCCTCATCAGCTCGTTTCCGTCGTTCAGATCGTTTCTGTCGTTCAGATCGTTTCAGTCGTTCAGATCGTTTCTGTCGTTGAGATCGTTTCCGTCGCTCAGATCGTTTCAGTCGTTCAGATCATTTCAGTCGTTCAGATCGTTTCCCTCATCAGCTCTTTTCAATCGTTCAGATCGTTTCTGTCGTTCAGATCGTTTCTGTCGTTCAGGTCGTTACCAACGTTCAGGTCGTTTCTGTCGTTCAGATCGTTTCTGTCGTTCAGATCGTTTAAGTCGTTCAGATCGTTTCAGTCGTTCAGATCGTTTCAGTCCTTCAAATCGTTTCCCTCATCAGCTCGTTTCCGTCGTTCAGATCGTTTCTGTCGTTCAGATCGTTTCCGTCGTTCAGATCGTTTCCGTCGTTCAGTTCGTTTCCGTCGTTCAGGTCGTTTCAGTCGTTCAGATCGTTTCAGTCGTTCAGATCGTTTTCGTCGATGAGTTCGTTTCAGTCGTTCAGATCGTTTCAGTCGTTCAGATCGTTTCAGTCGTTCAGATCGTTTCAGTCGTTCAGATCGTTTCTGTCGTTCAGATCGTTTAAGTCGTTCAGATCGTTTCAGTCGTTCAGATCGTTTGAGTCCTTCAAATCGTTTCCCTCATCAGCTCGTTTCCGTCGTTCAGATCGTTTCTGTCGTTCAGATCGTTTCAGTCGTTCAGATCGTTTCCGTCGTTCAGATCGTTTCTGTCCTTCAGATCGTTTCAGTCCTTCAAATCGTTTCCCTCATCAGCTCGTTTCCGTCGTTCAGATCGTTTCTGTCGTTTAGATCGTTTCCGTCGTTCAGATCGTTTCAGTCGTTCAGATCGTTTCAGTCGTTCAGATCGTTTCAGTCCTTCAAATCGTTTCCCTCATCAGCTCTTTTCATTCGTTCAGATCGTTTCAATCGTTCAGATCGTTTACGTCGATGAGTTCGTTTCAGTCGTTCAGATCGTTTCAGTCGTTCAGATCGTTTCAGTCGTTCAGATCGTTTCAGTCGTTCAGATCGTTTCTGTCGTTCAGATCGTTTAAGTCGTTCAGATCGTTTCTGTCGTTTAGATCGTTTCCGTCGTTCAGATCGTTTCAGTCGTTCAGATCGTTTCAGTCCTTCAAATCGTTTCCCTCATCAGCTCGTTTCCGTCGTTCAGATCGTTTCTGTCGTTCAGATCGTTTCTGTCGTTTAGATCGTTTCCGTCGTTCAGATCGTTTAAGTCGTTCAGATCGTTTCAGTCCTTCAGATCGTTTCAGTCCTTCAAATCGTTTCCCTCATCAGCTCGTTTCCGTCGTTCAGATCGTTTCTGTCGTTCAGATCGTTTCCGTCGTTCAGTTCGTTTCCGTCGTTCAGATCGTTTCAGTCGTTCAGATCGTTTCAGTCGTTCAGATCGTTTTCGTCGTTCAGATCGTTTAAGTCGTTCAGATCGTTTCCGTCGTTCAGATCGTTTCTGTCCTTAAGATCGTTTCAGTCCTTCAAATCGTTTCCCTCATCAGCTCGTTTCCGTCGTTCAGATCGTTTCTGTCGTTTAGATCGTTTCCGTCGTTCAGATCGTTTCAGTCGTTCAGATCGTTTCAGTCGTTCAGATCGTTTCAGTCCTTCAAATCGTTTCCCTCGTCAGCTCTTTTCAGTCGTTCAGATCGTTTCAATCGTTCAGATCGTTTACGTCGATGAGTTCGTTTCAGTCGTTCAGATCGTTTCAGTCGTTCAGATCGTTTCAGTCGTTCAGATCGTTTCAGTCCTTCAAATCGTTTCCCTCATCAGCTCGTTTCCGTCGTTCAGATCGTTTCTGTCGTTCAGATCGTTTCAGTCGTTCAGATCGTTTCTGTCGTTGAGATCGTTTCCGTCGCTCAGATCGTTTCAGTCGTTCAGATCATTTCAGTCGTTCAGATCGTTTCCCTCATCAGCTCTTTTCAATCGTTCAGATCGTTTCTGTCGTTCAGATCGTTTCTGTCGTTCAGGTCGTTACCAACGTTCAGGTCGTTTCTGTCGTTCAGATCGTTTCTGTCGTTCAGATCGTTTAAGTCGTTCAGATCGTTTCAGTCGTTCAGATCGTTTCAGTCCTTCAAATCGTTTCCCTCATCAGCTCGTTTCCGTCGTTCAGATCGTTTCTGTCGTTCAGATCGTTTCCGTCGTTCAGATCGTTTCCGTCGTTCAGTTCGTTTCCGTCGTTCAGGTCGTTTCAGTCGTTCAGATCGTTTCAGTCGTTCAGATCGTTTTCGTCGATGAGTTCGTTTCAGTCGTTCAGATCGTTTCAGTCGTTCAGATCGTTTCAGTCGTTCAGATCGTTTCAGTCGTTCAGATCGTTTCTGTCGTTCAGATCGTTTAAGTCGTTCAGATCGTTTCAGTCGTTCAGATCGTTTGAGTCCTTCAAATCGTTTCCCTCATCAGCTCGTTTCCGTCGTTCAGATCGTTTCTGTCGTTCAGATCGTTTCAGTCGTTCAGATCGTTTCCGTCGTTCAGATCGTTTCTGTCCTTCAGATCGTTTCAGTCCTTCAAATCGTTTCCCTCATCAGCTCGTTTCCGTCGTTCAGATCGTTTCTGTCGTTTAGATCGTTTCCGTCGTTCAGATCGTTTCAGTCGTTCAGATCGTTTCAGTCGTTCAGATCGTTTCAGTCCTTCAAATCGTTTCCCTCATCAGCTCTTTTCATTCGTTCAGATCGTTTCAATCGTTCAGATCGTTTACGTCGATGAGTTCGTTTCAGTCGTTCAGATCGTTTCAGTCGTTCAGATCGTTTCAGTCGTTCAGATCGTTTCAGTCGTTCAGATCGTTTCTGTCGTTCAGATCGTTTAAGTCGTTCAGATCGTTTCTGTCGTTTAGATCGTTTCCGTCGTTCAGATCGTTTCAGTCGTTCAGATCGTTTCAGTCGTTCAGATCGTATCAGTCCTTCAAATCGTTTCCCTCATCAGCTCTTTTCAGTCGTTCAGATCGTTTCAATCGTTCAGATCGTTTACGTCGATGAGTTCGTTTCAGTCGTTCAGATCGTTTCATTCGTTCAGATCGTTTCAGTCGTTCAGATCGTTTCAGTCCTTCAAATCGTTTCCCTCATCAGCTCTTTTCAGTCGTTCAGATCGTTTCAATCGTTCAGATCGTTTACGTCGATGAGTTCGTTTCAGTCGTTCAGATCGTTTCAGTCGTTCAGATCGTTTCAATCGTTCAGATCGTTTACGTCGATGAGTTCGTTTCAGTCGTTCAGATCGTTTCAGTCGTTCAGATCGTTTCAGTCGTTCAGATCGTTTCTGTCGTTCAGATCGTTTCCGTCGCTCAGATCGTTTCAGTCGTTCAGATCATTTCAGTCGTTCAGATCGTTTCCCTCATCAGCTCTTTTCAATCGTTCAGATCGTTTCTGTCGTTCAGATCGTTTCTGTCGTTCAGGTCGTTTCCGACGTTCAGGTCGTTTCTGTCCTTCAAATCGTTTCCCTCATCAGCTCGTTTCCGTCGTTCAGATCGTTTCTGTCGTTCAGATCGTTTCAGTCGTTCAGATCGTTTCTGTCGTTCAGATCTTTTCAGTCGTTCAGTTCGTTTCCGTCGTTCAGATCGTTTCCGTCGTTCAGATCGTTTCAGTCGTTCAGATCGTTTCAGTCGTTCAGATCGTTTCAGTCCTTCAAATCGTTTCCCTCATCAGCTCTTTTCATTCGTTCAGATCGTTTCAGTCGTTCAGATCGTTTACGTCGATGAGTTCGTTTAAGTCGTTCAGATCGTTTCAGTCGTTCAGATCGTTTCAGTCGTTCAGATCGTTTCAGTCGTTCAGATCGTTTCTGTCGTTCAGATCGTTTAAGTCGTTCAGATCGTTTCAGTCGTTCAGATCGTTTCAGTCCTTCAAATCGTTTCCCTCATCAGCTCGTTTCAGTCGTTCAGATCGTTTCTGTCGTTCAGATCGTTTCCGTCGCTCAGATCGTTTCAGTCGTTCAGATCATTTCAGTCGTTCAGATCGTTTCCCTCATCAGCTCTTTTCAGTCGTTCAGATCGTTTCCGTCGTTCAGATCGTTTCAGTCGTTCAGATCGTTTCAGTCGTTCAGATCGTTTCCGTCGTTCAGATCGTTTCAGTCCTTCAGATCGTTTCAGTCGTTCAGATCGTTTCTGTCGTTCAGATCGTTTCAGTCGTTCAGATCGTTTCTGTCGTTCAGATCGTTTCTGTCGTTCAGATCGTTTAAGTCGTTCAGATCGTTTCAGTCCTTCAAATCGTTTCCCTCATCAGCTCGTTTCCGTCCTTCAGATCGTTTCAGTCCTTCAAATCGTTTCCCTCATCAGCTCGTTTCCGTCGTTCAGATCGTTTCTGTCGTTTAGATCGTTTCCGTCGTTCAGATCGTTTCAGTCGTTCAGATCGTTTCAGTCCTTCAAATCGTTTCCCTCATCAGCTCTTTTCAGTCGTTCAGATCGTTTCAATCGTTCAGATCGTTTACGTCGATGAGTTCGTTTCAGTCGTTCAGATCGTTTCAGTCGTTCAGATCGTTTCAGTCGTTCAGATCGTTTCAGTCGTTCAGATCGTTTCTGTCGTTCAGATCGTTTAAGTCGTTCAGATCGTTTCAGTCGTTCAGATCGTTTCAGTCCTTCAAATCGTTTCCCTCATCAGCTCGTTTCCGTCGTTCAGATCGTTTCTGTCGTTCAGATCGTTTCCGTCGCTCAGATCGTTTCAGTCGTTCAGATCGTTTCTGTCGTTCAGATCGTTTCCGTCGTTCAGATCATTTCAGTCGTTCAGATCGTTTCCCTCATCAGCTCTTTTCAGTCGTTCAGATCGTTTCTGTCGTTCAGATCGTTTCTGTCGTTCAGGTCGTTTCCGACGTTCAGGTCGTTTCTGTCCTTCAAATCGTTTCCCTCATCAGCTCGTTTCCGTCGTTCAGATCGTTTCTGTCGTTCAGATCGTTTAAGTCGTTCAGATCGTTTCAGTCGTTCAGATCGTTTCAGTCCTTCAAATCGTTTCCCTCATCAGCTCGTTTCCGTCGTTCAGATCGTTTCTGTCGTTCAGATCGTTTCCGTCGTTCAGATCGTTTCCGTCGTTCAGTTCGTTTCCGTCGTTCAGATCGTTTCAGTCGTTCAGATCGTTTCAGTCGTTCAGATCGTTTCAGTCCTTCAAAACGTTTCCCTCATCAGCTCTTTTCAGTCGTTCAGATCGTTTCAGTCCTTCAAATCGTTTCCCTCATCAGCTCTTTTCAGTCGTTCAGATCGTTTCAATCGTTCAGATCGTTTACGTCGATGAGTTCGTTTCAGTCGTTCAGATCGTTTCAGTCGTTCAGATCGTTTCAGTCGTTCAGATCGTTTCAGTCCTTCAAATCGTTTCCCTCATCAGCTCGTTTCCGTCGTTCAGATCGTTTCTGTCGTTGAGATCGTTTCAGTCGTTCAGATCGTTTCCGTCGCTCAGATCGTTTCAGTCGTTCAGATCATTTCAGTCGTTCAGATCGTTTCCCTCATCAGCTCTTTTCAATCGTTCAGATCGTTTCTGTCGTTCAGATCGTTTCTGTCGTTCAGGTCGTTTCCGACGTTCAGGTCGTTTCTGTCCTTCAAATCGTTTCCCTCATCAGCTCGTTTCCGTCGTTCAGATCGTTTCTGTCGTTCAGATCGTTTCAGTCGTTCAGATCGTTTCTGTCGTTCAGATCTTTTCAGTCGTTCAGTTCGTTTCCGTCGTTCAGATCGTTTCTGTCGTTCAGATCGTTTAAGTCGTTCAGATCGTTTCAGTCGTTCAGATCGTTTCAGTCCTTCAAATCGTTTCCCTCATCAGCTCGTTTCCGTCGTTCAGATCGTTTCTGTCGTTCAGATCGTTTCAGTCGTTCAGATCGTTTCCGTCGTTCAGATCGTTTCTGTCCTTCAGATCGTTTCAGTCCTTCAAATCGTTTCCCTCATCAGCTCGTTTGCGTCGTTCAGATCGTTTCTGTCGTTTAGATCGTTTCAGTCCTTCAAATCGTTTCCCTCATCAGCTCTTTTCATTCGTTCAGATCGTTTCAATCGTTCAGATCGTTTACGTCGATGAGTTCGTTTCAGTCGTTCAGATCGTTTCAGTCGTTCAGATCGTTTCAGTCGTTCAGATCGTTTCAGTCGTTCAGATCGTTTCTGTCGTTCAGATCGTTTCTGTCGTTCAGATCGTTTCCGTCGCTCAGATCGTTTCAGTCGTTCAGATCATTTCAGTCGTTCAGATCGTTTCCCTCATCAGCTCTTTTCAGTCGTTCAGATCGTTTCTGTCGTTCAAATCGTTTCCGTCGTTCAGATCGTTTCAGTCGTTCAGATCGTTTCAGTCGTTCAGATCGTTTCCGTCGTTCAGATCGTTTCAGTCCTTCAGATGGTTTCAGTCGTTCAGATCGTTTCTGTCGTTCAGATCGTTTCAGTCGTTCAGATCGTTTCTGTCGTTCAGATCGTTTCTGTCGTTCAGATCGTTTCCGTCGTTCAGATCGTTTCTGTCCTTCAGATCGTTTCAGTCCTTCAAATCGTTTCCCTCATCAGCTCGTTTGCGTCGTTCAGATCGTTTCTGTCGTTTAGATCGTTTCAGTCCTTCAAATCGTTTCCCTCATCAGCTCTTTTCATTCGTTCAGATCGTTTCAATCGTTCAGATCGTTTACGTCGATGAGTTCGTTTCAGTCGTTCAGATCGTTTCAGTCGTTCAGATCGTTTCAGTCGTTCAGATCGTTTCAGTCGTTCAGATCGTTTCTGTCGTTCAGATCGTTTCTGTCGTTCAGATCGTTTCCGTCGCTCAGATCGTTTCAGTCGTTCAGATCATTTCAGTCGTTCAGATCGTTTCCCTCATCAGCTCTTTTCAGTCGTTCAGATCGTTTCTGTCGTTCAAATCGTTTCCGTCGTTCAGATCGTTTCAGTCGTTCAGATCGTTTCAGTCGTTCAGATCGTTTCCGTCGTTCAGATCGTTTCAGTCCTTCAGATGGTTTCAGTCGTTCAGATCGTTTCTGTCGTTCAGATCGTTTCAGTCGTTCAGATCGTTTCTGTCGTTCAGATCGTTTCTGTCGTTCAGATCGTTTAAGTCGTTCAGATCGTTTCAGTCGTTCAGATCGTGTCAGTCCTTCAAATCGTTTCCCTCATCAGCTCGTTTCCGTCCTTCAGATCGTTTCAGTCCTTCAAATCGTTTCCCTCATCAGCTCGTTTCCGTCGTTCAGATCGTTTCAGTCGTTCAGATCGTTTCTGTCGTTCAGATCGTTTCAGTCGTTCAGATCGTTTCACTCGTTCAGATCGTTTACCTCATCAGCTCTTTTAAGTCGTTCAGATCGTTTCCGTCGTTCAGATCGTTTCAGTCGTTCAGATCGTTTCAGTCGTTCAGATCGTTTCAGTCGTTCAGATCGTTTCACTCGTTCAGATCGTTTCCGTCGTTCAGATCGTTTCAGTCGTTCAGATCGTTTTCATCGATGAGGTCGTTTCCGTCGTTCAGATCGTTTCAGTCGTTCAGATCGTTTCCGTCGCTCAGATCGTTTCAGTCGTTCAGATCGTTTCAGTCGTTCAGATCATTTCAGTCGTTCAGATCGTTTCCCTCATCAGCTCTTTTCAGTCGTTCAGATCGTTTCCGTCGTTCAGATCGTTTCCGTCCTTCAGATCGTTTCAGTCCTTCAAATCGTTTCCCTCATCAGCTCGTTTCCGTCGTTCAGATCGTTTCTGTCGTTCAGATCGTTTCAGTCGTTCAGATCGTTTCTGTCGTTCAGATCTTTTCAGTCGTTCAGTTCGTTTCCGTCGTTCAGATCGTTTCTGTCGTTCAGATCGTTTCAGTCGTTCAGATCGTTTCCGTTGCTCAGATCGTTTCAGTCGTTCAGATCATTTCAGTCGTTCAAATCGTTTCCCTCATCAGATCGTTTCCGTCGTTCAGATCGTTTCCGTCGTTCAGATCGTTTCAGTCGTTCAGATCGTTTCAGTCCTTAAAGATCGTTTCAGTCGTTCAGCTCTTTTCAGTCGTTCAGCTCGTTTCCGTCGTTCAGATCGTTTCAGTCGTTCAGATCGTTTCAGTCCTTCAAATCGTTTCCCTCATCAGCTCTTTTCAGTTGTTCAGATCGTTTCAATCGTTCAGATCGTTTACGTCGATGAGTTCGTTTCAGTCGTTCAGATCGTTTCAGTCGTTCAGATCGTTTCAGTCGTTCAGATCGTTTAAGTCGTTCAGATCGTTTCAGTCGTTCAGATCGTTTCTGTCGTTCAGCTCGTTTCCGTCGTTCAGATCGTTTCTGTCGTTCAGATCGTTTCCGTCGTTCAGATCGTTTCTGTCCTTCAGATCGTTTCAGTCGTTCAGATCGTTTACCTCATCAAATCTTTTCAGTCGTTCAAAGCTTTTCAGTCGTTCAGATCGTTTCAGTCGTTCAGATCGTTTCTGTCGTTCAGATCGTTTCAGTCGTTCAGATCGTTTTCGTCGATGAGGTCGTTTCCGTCGTTCAGATCGTTTCAGTCGTTCATATCGTTTCAGTCGTTCAGATCGTTTCTGTCGTTCAGATCGTTTCAGTCGTTCAGATCGTTTCGGTCGTTCAGATCGTTTCGGTCGTTCAGATCGTTTACGTCGTTCAGATCGTTTACGTCGTTCAGATCGTTTACGTCGTTCAGATCGTTTACGTCCTTCAGATCGTTTCGGTCGTTCAGATCGTTTACGTCGTTCAGATCGTTTACGTCGTTCAGATCGTTTCAGTCGTTCAGCTCGTTTCCGTCATCCAGATCGTTTGTCGTTCAGATCGTTTCCATCATTCAGCTTGCTTCAGTCGTTCAGATCGTTTCAGTCGTTCAGATCTCTTCTCTTGTTCAGATCGTTTCAGTCATTCAGATCGTTTCCGTCGTTCAGATCGTTTCCGTCGTTCAGATCGTTTCAGTCGTTCAGATCGTTTCAGTCGTTCAGATCGTTTCAGTCGTTCAGATCATTTCAGTTGTTCAGATCGTTTCAGTCGTTCAGATCGTTTCCGTAATTGAGATCGTTTCCGTCGTTCAGATCGTTTCAGTCGTTCAGATCGTTTCCGTCGTTCAGCTCGTTTCAGTCGTTCAGATCGTTTCAGTCATTCAGATCGTTTCAGTCGTTCAGATCGTTTCCGTAATTCAGATCGTTTTAGTCGTTCAGATCGTTTCCGTCATTCAGATCGTTTCCGGCGTTCAGATCGTTTCCGTCGTTCAGATCGTTTCAGTCGTTCAGATCATTCATCTCGTTTCAGTCGTTCAGATCGTTTCAGTCGTTCAGATCGTTTCCCTCATCAGTTCGTTTGCGTCGTTCAGATCGTTTCCGTCGTTCAGCTCATTTCCGTCATCCAGATCGTTTCATTCGTTCAGCTCGCTTCAGTCGTTCAGATCGTTTCAGTCGTTCAGATCTCTTCTGTTGTTCAGATCGTTTCAGTCGTTCAGCTCGTTTCCGTCATCCAGATCGTTTGTCGTTCAGATCGTTTCCATCGTTCAGCTTGCTTCAGTCGTTCAGATCGTTTCAGTCGTTCAGATCTTTTCTCTTGTTCAGATCGTTTCAGTCATTCAGATCGTTTCCGTCGTTCAGATCGTTTCCGTCGTTCAGATCGTTTCAGTCGTTCAGATCGTTTCAGTCGTTCAGATCGTTTCAGTTGTTCAGATCGTTTCAGTCGTTCAGATCGTTTCCGTAATTGAGATCGTTTCCGTCGTTCAGATCGTTTCAGTCGTTCAGATCGTTTCCGTCGTTCAGCTCGTTTCAGTCGTTCAGATCGTTTCAGTCATTCAGATCGTTTCAGTCGTTCAGATCGTTTCCGTAATTCAGATCGTTTCCGGCGTTCAGATCGTTTCCGTCGTTCAGATCGTTTTAGTCGTTCAGATCGTTTCCGTCATTCAGATCGTTTCCGGCGTTCAGATCGTTTCCGTCGTTCAGATCGTTTCAGTCGTTCAGATCATTCATCTCGTTTCAGTCGTTCAGATCGTTTCAGTCGTTCAGATCGTTTCCCTCATCAGTTCGTTTGCGTCGTTCAGATCGTTTCCGTCGTTCAGCTCATTTCCGTCATCCAGATCGTTTCATTCGTTCAGCTCGCTTCAGTCGTTCAGATCGTTTCAGTCGTTCAGATCTCTTCTGTTGTTCAGATCGTTTCAGTCGTTCAGCTCGTTTCCGTCATCCAGATCGTTTCCCTCATCAGATCGTTTCTGTCGTTCAGATCGTTTCAGTCGTTCAGATCGTTTCTGTCGTTCAGATCGTTTCCGTCGCTCAGATCGTTTCAGTCGTTCAGATCATTTCAGTCGTTCAGATCGTTTCCCTCATCAGCTCTTTTCAATCGTTCAGATCGTTTCTGTCGTTCAGATCGTTTCTGTCGTTCAGGTCGTTTCCGACGTTCAGGTCGTTTCTGTCCTTCAAATCGTTTCCCTCATCAGCTCGTTTCCGTCGTTCAGATCGTTTCTGTCGTTCAGATCGTTTCAGTCGTTCAGATCGTTTCTGTCGTTCAGATCTTTTCAGTCATTCAGTTCGTTTCCGTCGTTCAGATCGTTTCTGTCGTTCAGATCGTTTAAGTCGTTCAGATCGTTTCAGTCGTTCAGATCGTTTCAGTCCTTCAAATCGTTTCCCTCATCAGCTCGTTTCCGTCGTTCAGATCGTTTCTGTCGTTCAGATCGTTTCCGTCGTTCAGATCGTTTCCGTCGTTCAGTTCGTTTCCGTCGTTCAGATCGTTTCAGTCGTTCAGATCGTTTCAGTCGTTCAGATCGTTTCCGTCGTTCAGATCGTTTAAGTCGCTCAGATCGTTTCCGTCGTTCAGATCGTTTCTGTCCTTCAGATCGTTTCAGTCCTTCAAATCGTTTCCCTCATCAGCTCGTTTCCGTCGTTCAGATCGTTTCTGTCGTTTAGATCGTTTCCGTCGTTCAGATCGTTTCAGTCGTTCAGATCGTTTCAGTCGTTCAGATCGTTTCAGTCCTTCAAATCGTTTCCCTCATCAGCTCTTTTCAGTCGTTCAGATCGTTTCAATCGTTCAGATCGTTTACGTCGATGAGTTCGTTTCAGTCGTTCAGATCGTTTCAGTCGTTCAGATCGTTTCAGTCGTTCAGATCGTTTCAGTCGTTCAGATCGTTTCTGTCGTTCAGATCGTTTAAGTCGTTCAGATCGTTTCAGTCGTTCAGATCGTTTCAGTCCTTCAAATCGTTTCCCTCATCAGCTCGTTTCCGTCGTTCAGATCGTTTCTGTCGTTCAGATCGTTTCAGTCGTTCAGATCGTTTCTGTCGTTCAGATCGTTTCCGTCGCTCAGATCGTTTCAGTCGTTCAGATCATTTCAGTCGTTCAGATCGTTTCCCTCATCAGCTCTTTTCAGTCGTTCAGATCGTTTCTGTCGTTCAAATCGTTTCTGTCGTTCAGGTCGTTTCCGACGTTCAGGTCGTTTCTGTCCTTCAAATCGTTTCCCTCATCAGCTCGTTTCCGTCGTTCAGATCGTTTCTGTCGTTCAGATCGTTTCAGTCGTTCAGATCGTTTCTGTCGTTCAGATCTTTTCAGTCGTTCAGATCGTTTAAGTCGTTCAGGTCGTTTCCATCGTTCAGCTCTTTTAAGTCGTTCAGATCGTTTCCGTCGTTCAGATCGTTTCCGTCGTTCAGTTCGTTTCAGTCGTTCAGATCGTTTCTGTCGTTCAGATCGTTTCAGTCGTTAAGATCATTTCAGTCGTTCAGATCGTTTACCTCATCAGCTCTTTTCAGTCGTTCAGATCGTTTCTGTCGTTCAGATCGTTTCAGTCGTTCAGATCGTTTCCGTCGTTCAGATCGTTTCTGTCGTTCAGATCGTTTAAGTCGTTCAGATCGTTTCAGTCCTTAAAATCGTTTCCCTCATCAGCTCGTTTCCGTCGTTCAGATCGTTTCTGTCGTTCAGATCGTTTCAGTCGTTCAGATCGTTTCTGTCGTTCAGATCTTTTCAGTCGTTCAGTTCGTTTCCGTCGTTCAGATCGTTTCTGTCGTTCAGATCGTTTCAGTCGTTCAGATCGTTTCCGTTGCTCAGATCGTTTCAGTCGTTCAGATCATTTCAGTCGTTCAAATCGTTTCCCTCATCAGATCGTTTCCCTCATCAGATCGTTTCCGTCGTTCAGATCGTTTCTGTCGTTCAAATCGTTTCAGTCGTTCAGGTCGTTTCCATCGTTCAGCTCTTTTAAGTCGTTCAGATCGTTTCCGTCGTTCAGATCGTTTCCGTCGTTCAGATCGTTTCCGTCGTTCAGATCGTTTAAGTCGTTCAGATCGTTTCCGTCGTTCAGATCGTTTCTGTCGTTCAGATCGTTTCAGTCGTTCAGATCGTTTCCGTCGTTCAGATCGTTTCTGTCGTTCAGATCGTTTAAGTCGTTCAGATCGTTTCAGTCCTTAAAATCGTTTCCCTCATCAGCTCGTTTCCGTCGTTCAGATCGTTTCTGTCGTTCAGATCGTTTCAGTCGTTCAGATCGTTTCTGTCGTTCAGATCTTTTCAGTCGTTCAGTTCGTTTCCGTCGTTCAGATCGTTTCTGTCGTTCAGATCGTTTCAGTCGTTCAGATCGTTTCCGTTGCTCAGATCGTTTCAGTCGTTCAGATCATTTCAGTCGTTCAAATCGTTTCCCTCATCAGATCGTTTCCCTCATCAGATCGTTTCCGTCGTTCAGATCGTTTCTGTCGTTCAAATCGTTTCAGTCGTTCAGGTCGTTTCCATCGTTCAGCTCTTTTAAGTCGTTCAGATCGTTTCCGTCGTTCAGATCGTTTCCGTCGTTCAGATCGTTTCCGTCGTTCAGATCGTTTCAGTCGTTCAGATCGTTTCAGTCCTTAAAGATCGTTTCAGTCGTTCAGCTCTTTTCAGTCGTTCAGCTCGTTTCCGTCGTTCAGATCGTTTCAGTCGTTCAGATCGTTTCAGTCCTTCAAATCGTTTCCCTCATCAGCTCTTTTCAGTTGTTCAGATCGTTTCAATCGTTCAGATCGTTTACGTCGATGAGTTCGTTTCCGTCGTTCAGATCGTTTCAGTCGTTCAGATCGTTTCAGTCGTTCAGATCGTTTCCGTCGTTCAGATCGTTTCAGTCCTTCAAATCGTTTCCCTCATCAGATCGTTTCTGTCGTTCAGATCGTTTCAGTCGTTCAGATCGTTTCTGTCGTTCAGATCGTTTCCGTCGCTCAGATCGTTTCAGTCGTTCAGATCATTTCAGTCGTTCAGATCGTTTCCCTCATCAGCTCTTTTCAATCGTTCAGATCGTTTCTGTCGTTCAGATCGTTTCTGTCGTTCAGGTCGTTTCCGACGTTCAGGTCGTTTCTGTCCTTCAAATCGTTTCCCTCATCAGCTCGTTTCCGTCGTTCAGATCGTTTCTGTCGTTCAGATCGTTTCAGTCGTTCAGATCGTTTCTGTCGTTCAGATCTTTTCAGTCATTCAGTTCGTTTCCGTCGTTCAGATCGTTTCTGTCGTTCAGATCGTTTAAGTCGTTCAGATCGTTTCAGTCGTTCAGATCGTTTCAGTCCTTCAAATCGTTTCCCTCATCAGCTCGTTTCCGTCGTTCAGATCGTTTCTGTCGTTCAGATCGTTTCCGTCGTTCAGATCGTTTCCGTCGTTCAGTTCGTTTCCGTCGTTCAGATCGTTTCAGTCGTTCAGATCGTTTCAGTCGTTCAGATCGTTTCCGTCGTTCAGATCGTTTAAGTCGTTCAGATCGTTTCCGTCGTTCAGATCGTTTCTGTCCTTCAGATCGTTTCAGTCCTTCAAATCGTTTCCCTCATCAGCTCGTTTCCGTCGTTCAGATCGTTTCTGTCGTTTAGATCGTTTCCGTCGTTCAGATCGTTTCAGTCGTTCAGATCGTTTCAGTCGTTCAGATCGTTTCAGTCCTTCAAATCGTTTCCCTCATCAGCTCTTTTCAGTCGTTCAGATCGTTTCAATCGTTCAGATCGTTTACGTCGATGAGTTCGTTTCAGTCGTTCAGATCGTTTCAGTCGTTCAGATCGTTTCAGTCGTTCAGATCGTTTCAGTCGTTCAGATCGTTTCTGTCGTTCAGATCGTTTAAGTCGTTCAGATCGTTTCAGTCGTTCAGATCGTTTCAGTCCTTCAAATCGTTTCCCTCATCAGCTCGTTTCCGTCGTTCAGATCGTTTCTGTCGTTCAGATCGTTTCAGTCGTTCAGATCGTTTCTGTCGTTCAGATCGTTTCCGTCGCTCAGATCGTTTCAGTCGTTCAGATCATTTCAGTCGTTCAGATCGTTTCCCTCATCAGCTCTTTTCAGTCGTTCAGATCGTTTCTGTCGTTCAAATCGTTTCTGTCGTTCAGGTCGTTTCCGACGTTCAGGTCGTTTCTGTCCTTCAAATCGTTTCCCTCATCAGCTCGTTTCCGTCGTTCAGATCGTTTCTGTCGTTCAGATCGTTTCAGTCGTTCAGATCGTTTCTGTCGTTCAGATCTTTTCAGTCGTTCAGATCGTTTAAGTCGTTCAGGTCGTTTCCATCGTTCAGCTCTTTTAAGTCGTTCAGATCGTTTCCGTCGTTCAGATCGTTTCCGTCGTTCAGTTCGTTTCAGTCGTTCAGATCGTTTCTGTCGTTCAGATCGTTTCAGTCGTTAAGATCATTTCAGTCGTTCAGATCGTTTACCTCATCAGCTCTTTTCAGTCGTTCAGATCGTTTCTGTCGTTCAGATCGTTTCAGTCGTTCAGATCGTTTCCGTCGTTCAGATCGTTTCTGTCGTTCAGATCGTTTAAGTCGTTCAGATCGTTTCAGTCCTTAAAATCGTTTCCCTCATCAGCTCGTTTCCGTCGTTCAGATCGTTTCTGTCGTTCAGATCGTTTCAGTCGTTCAGATCGTTTCTGTCGTTCAGATCTTTTCAGTCGTTCAGTTCGTTTCCGTCGTTCAGATCGTTTCTGTCGTTCAGATCGTTTCAGTCGTTCAGATCGTTTCCGTTGCTCAGATCGTTTCAGTCGTTCAGATCATTTCAGTCGTTCAAATCGTTTCCCTCATCAGATCGTTTCCCTCATCAGATCGTTTCCGTCGTTCAGATCGTTTCTGTCGTTCAAATCGTTTCAGTCGTTCAGGTCGTTTCCATCGTTCAGCTCTTTTAAGTCGTTCAGATCGTTTCCGTCGTTCAGATCGTTTCCGTCGTTCAGATCGTTTCCGTCGTTCAGATCGTTTCAGTCGTTCAGATCGTTTCAGTCCTTAAAGATCGTTTCAGTCGTTCAGCTCTTTTCAGTCGTTCAGCTCGTTTCCGTCGTTCAGATCGTTTCAGTCGTTCAGATCGTTTCAGTCCTTCAAATCGTTTCCCTCATCAGCTCTTTTCAGTTGTTCAGATCGTTTCAATCGTTCAGATCGTTTACGTCGATGAGTTCGTTTCCGTCGTTCAGATCGTTTCAGTCGTTCAGATCGTTTCAGTCGTTCAGATCGTTTCTGTCGTTCAGATCGTTTCAGTCGTTCAGATCGTTTCGGTCGTTCAGATCGTTTACGTCGTTCAGATCGTTTACGTCGTTCAGATCGTTTACGTCGTTCAGATCGTTTCAGTCGTTCAGATCGTTTACGTCGTTCAGATCGTTTACGTCGTTCAGATCGTTTACGTCGTTCAGATCGTTTCGGTCGTTCAGATCGTTTACGTCGTTCAGATCGTTTACGTCGTTCAGATCGTTTCAGTCGTTCAGCTCGTTTCCGTCATCCAGATCGTTTGTCGTTCAGATCGTTTCCATCGTTCAGCTTGCTTCAGTCGTTCAGATCGTTTCAGTCGTTCAGATATCTTCTCTTGTTCAGATCGTTTCAGTCATTCAGATCGTTTCCGTCGTTCAGATCGTTTCCGTCGTTCAGATCGTTTCAGTCGTTCAGATCGTTTCAGTCGTTCAGATCGTTTCAGTCGTTCAGATCGTTTCAGTTGTTCAGATCGTTTCAGTCGTTCAGATCGTTTCCGTAATTGAGATCGTTTCCGTCGTTCAGATCGTTTCAGTCGTTCAAATCGTTTCCGTCGTTCAGCTCGTTTCAGTCGTTCAGATCGTTTCAGTCATTCAGATCGTTTCAGTCGTTCAGATCGTTTCCGTAATTCAGATCGTTTCCGGCGTTCAGATCGTTTCTGTCGTTCAGATCGTTTTAGTCGTTCAGATCGTTTCCGTCATTCAGATCGTTTCCGGCGTTCAGATCGTTTCCGTCGTTCAGATCGTTTCAGTCGTTCAGATCATTCATCTCGTTTCAGTCGTTCAGATCGTTTCAGTCGTTCAGATCGTTTCCCTCATCAGTTCGTTTGCGTCGTTCAGATCGTTTCCGTCGTTCAGCTCATTTCCGTCATCCAGATCGTTTCATTCGTTCAGCTCGCTTCAGTCGTTCAGATCGTTTCAGTCGTTCAGATCTCTTCTGTTGTTCAGATCGTTTCAGTCGTTCAGCTCGTTTCCGTCATCCAGATCGTTTGTCGTTCAGATCGTTTCCATCGTTCAGCTTGCTTCAGTCGTTCAGATCGTTTCAGTCGTTCAGATCTTTTCTCTTGTTCAGATCGTTTCAGTCATTCAGATCGTTTCCGTCGTTCAGATCGTTTCCGTCGTTCAGATCGTTTCAGTCGTTCAGATCGTTTCAGTCGTTCAGATCGTTTCAGTTGTTCAGATCGTTTCAGTCGTTCAGATCGTTTCCGTAATTGAGATCGTTTCCGTCGTTCAGATCGTTTCAGTCGTTCAGATCGTTTCCGTCGTTCAGCTCGTTTCAGTCGTTCAGATCGTTTCAGTCATTCAGATCGTTTCAGTCGTTCAGATCGTTTCCGTAATTCAGATCGTTTCCGGCGTTCAGATCGTTTCCGTCGTTCAGATCGTTTTAGTCGTTCAGATCGTTTCCGTCATTCAGATCGTTTCCGGCGTTCAGATCGTTTCCGTCGTTCAGATCGTTTCAGTCGTTCAGATCATTCATCTCGTTTCAGTCGTTCAGATCGTTTCAGTCGTTCAGATCGTTTCCCTCATCAGTTCGTTTGCGTCGTTCAGATCGTTTCCGTCGTTCAGCTCATTTCCGTCATCCAGATCGTTTCATTCGTTCAGCTCGCTTCAGTCGTTCAGATCGTTTCAGTCGTTCAGATCTCTTCTGTTGTTCAGATCGTTTCAGTCGTTCAGCTCGTTTCCGTCATCCAGATCGTTTGTCGTTCAGATCGTTTCCATCGTTCAGCTTGCTTCAGTCGTTCAGATCGTTTCAGTCGTTCAGATCTTTTCTCTTGTTCAGATCGTTTCAGTCATTCAGATCGTTTCCGTCGTTCAGATCGTTTCCGTCGTTCAGATCGTTTCAGTCGTTCAGATCGTTTCAGTCGTTCAGATCGTTTCAGTTGTTCAGATCGTTTCAGTCGTTCAGATCGTTTCCGTAATTGAGATCGTTTCCGTCGTTCAGATCGTTTCAGTCGTTCAGATCGTTTCCGTCGTTCAGATCGTTTCAGTCCTTCAAATCGTTTCCCTCATCAGATCGTTTCTGTCGTTCAGATCGTTTCAGTCGTTCAGATCGTTTCTGTCGTTCAGATCGTTTCCGTCGCTCAGATCGTTTCAGTCGTTCAGATCATTTCAGTCGTTCAGATCGTTTCCCTCATCAGCTCTTTTCAATCGTTCAGATCGTTTCTGTCGTTCAGATCGTTTCTGTCGTTCAGGTCGTTTCCGACGTTCAGGTCGTTTCTGTCCTTCAAATCGTTTCCCTCATCAGCTCGTTTCCGTCGTTCAGATCGTTTCTGTCGTTCAGATCGTTTCAGTCGTTCAGATCGTTTCTGTCGTTCAGATCTTTTCAGTCATTCAGTTCGTTTCCGTCGTTCAGATCGTTTCTGTCGTTCAGATCGTTTAAGTCGTTCAGATCGTTTCAGTCGTTCAGATCGTTTCTGTCGTTCAGATCTTTTCAGTCATTCAGTTCGTTTCCGTCGTTCAGATCGTTTCTGTCGTTCAGATCGTTTAAGTCGTTCAGATCGTTTCAGTCGTTCAGATCGTTTCAGTCCTTCAAATCGTTTCCCTCATCAGCTCGTTTCCGTCGTTCAGATCGTTTCTGTCGTTCAGATCGTTTCCGTCGTTCAGATCGTTTCCGTCGTTCAGTTCGTTTCCGTCGTTCAGATCGTTTCAGTCGTTCAGATCGTTTCAGTCGTTCAGATCGTTTCCGTCGTTCAGATCGTTTAAGTCGCTCAGATCGTTTCCGTCGTTCAGATCGTTTCTGTCCTTCAGATCGTTTCAGTCCTTCAAATCGTTTCCCTCATCAGCTCGTTTCCGTCGTTCAGATCGTTTCTGTCGTTTAGATCGTTTCCGTCGTTCAGATCGTTTCAGTCGTTCAGATCGTTTCAGTCCTTCAAATCGTTTCCCTCATCAGCTCTTTTCAGTCGTTCAGATCGTTTCAATCGTTCAGATCGTTTACGTCGATGAGTTCGTTTCAGTCGTTCAGATCGTTTCAGTCGTTCAGATCGTTTCAGTCGTTCAGATCGTTTCAGTCGTTCAGATCGTTTCTGTCGTTCAGATCGTTTCCGTCGCTCAGATCGTTTCAGTCGTTCAGATCATTTCAGTCGTTCAGATCGTTTCCCTCATCAGCTCTTTTCAGTCGTTCAGATCGTTTCTGTCGTTCAAATCGTTTCTGTCGTTCAGGTCGTTTCCGACGTTCAGGTCGTTTCTGTCCTTCAAATCGTTTCCCTCATCAGCTCGTTTCCGTCGTTCAGATCGTTTCTGTCGTTCAGATCGTTTCAGTCGTTCAGATCGTTTCTGTCGTTCAGATCTTTTCAGTCGTTCAGATCGTTTAAGTCGTTCAGGTCGTTTCCATCGTTCAGCTCTTTTAAGTCGTTCAGATCGTTTCCGTCGTTCAGATCGTTTCCGTCGTTCAGTTCGTTTCAGTCGTTCAGATCGTTTCTGTCGTTCAGATCGTTTCAGTCGTTAAGATCATTTCAGTCGTTCAGATCGTTTACCTCATCAGCTCTTTTCAGTCGTTCAGATCGTTTCTGTCGTTCAGATCGTTTCAGTCGTTCAGATCGTTTCCGTCGTTCAGATCGTTTCTGTCGTTCAGATCGTTTAAGTCGTTCAGATCGTTTCAGTCCTTAAAATCGTTTCCCTCATCAGCTCGTTTCCGTCGTTCAGATCGTTTCTGTCGTTCAGATCGTTTCAGTCGTTCAGATCGTTTCTGTCGTTCAGATCTTTTCAGTCGTTCAGTTCGTTTCCGTCATTCAGATCGTTTCTGTCGTTCAGATCGTTTCAGTCGTTCAGATCGTTTCCGTTGCTCAGATCGTTTCAGTCGTTCAGATCATTTCAGTCGTTCAAATCGTTTCCCTCATCAGATCGTTTCCCTCATCAGATCGTTTCCGTCGTTCAGATCGTTTCTGTCGTTCAAATCGTTTCAGTCGTTCAGGTCGTTTCCATCGTTCAGCTCTTTTAAGTCGTTCAGATCGTTTCCGTCGTTCAGATCGTTTCAGTCGTTCAGATCGTTTCAGTCCTTAAAGATCGTTTCAGTCGTTCAGCTCTTTTCAGTCGTTCAGCTCGTTTCCGTCGTTCAGATCGTTTCAGTCGTTCAGATCGTTTCAGTCCTTCAAATCGTTTCCCTCATCAGCTCTTTTCAGTTGTTCAGATCGTTTCAATCGTTCAGATCGTTTACGTCGATGAGTTCGTTTCCGTCGTTCAGATCGTTTCAGTCGTTCAGATCGTTTCAGTCGTTCAGATCGTTTCCGTCGTTCAGATCGTTTCAGTCCTTCAAATCGTTTCCCTCATCAGATCGTTTCTGTCGTTCAGATCGTTTCAGTCGTTCAGATCGTTTCTGTCGTTCAGATCGTTTCCGTCGCTCAGATCGTTTCAGTCGTTCAGATCATTTCAGTCGTTCAGATCGTTTCCCTCATCAGCTCTTTTCAATCGTTCAGATCGTTTCTGTCGTTCAGATCGTTTCTGTCGTTCAGGTCGTTTCCGACGTTCAGGTCGTTTCTGTCCTTCAAATCGTTTCCCTCATCAGCTCGTTTCCGTCGTTCAGATCGTTTCTGTCGTTCAGATCGTTTCAGTCGTTCAGATCGTTTCTGTCGTTCAGATCTTTTCAGTCATTCAGTTCGTTTCCGTCGTTCAGATCGTTTCTGTCGTTCAGATCGTTTAAGTCGTTCAGATCGTTTCAGTCGTTCAGATCGTTTCAGTCCTTCAAATCGTTTCCCTCATCAGCTCGTTTCCGTCGTTCAGATCGTTTCTGTCGTTCAGATCGTTTCCGTCGTTCAGATCGTTTCCGTCGTTCAGTTCGTTTCCGTCGTTCAGATCGTTTCAGTCGTTCAGATCGTTTCAGTCGTTCAGATCGTTTCCGTCGTTCAGATCGTTTAAGTCGTTCAGATCGTTTCCGTCGTTCAGATCGTTTCTGTCCTTCAGATCGTTTCAGTCCTTCAAATCGTTTCCCTCATCAGCTCGTTTCCGTCGTTCAGATCGTTTCTGTCGTTTAGATCGTTTCCGTCGTTCAGATCGTTTCAGTCGTTCAGATCGTTTCAGTCGTTCAGATCGTTTCAGTCCTTCAAATCGTTTCCCTCATCAGCTCTTTTCAGTCGTTCAGATCGTTTCAATCGTTCAGATCGTTTACGTCGATGAGTTCGTTTCAGTCGTTCAGATCGTTTCAGTCGTTCAGATCGTTTCCGTCGCTCAGATCGTTTCAGTCGTTCAGATCATTTCAGTCGTTCAGATCGTTTCCCTCATCAGCTCTTTTCAATCGTTCAGATCGTTTCTGTCGTTCAGATCGTTTCTGTCGTTCAGGTCGTTTCCGACGTTCAGGTCGTTTCTGTCCTTCAAATCGTTTCCCTCATCAGCTCGTTTCCGTCGTTCAGATCGTTTCTGTCGTTCAGATCGTTTCAGTCGTTCAGATCGTTTCTGTCGTTCAGATCTTTTCAGTCATTCAGTTCGTTTCCGTCGTTCAGATCGTTTCTGTCGTTCAGATCGTTTAAGTCGTTCAGATCGTTTCAGTCGTTCAGATCGTTTCAGTCCTTCAAATCGTTTCCCTCATCAGCTCGTTTCCGTCGTTCAGATCGTTTCTGTCGTTCAGATCGTTTCCGTCGTTCAGATCGTTTCCGTCGTTCAGTTCGTTTCCGTCGTTCAGATCGTTTCAGTCGTTCAGATCGTTTCAGTCGTTCAGATCGTTTCCGTCGTTCAGATCGTTTAAGTCGTTCAGATCGTTTCCGTCGTTCAGATCGTTTCTGTCCTTCAGATCGTTTCAGTCCTTCAAATCGTTTCCCTCATCAGCTCGTTTCCGTCGTTCAGATCGTTTCTGTCGTTTAGATCGTTTCCGTCGTTCAGATCGTTTCAGTCGTTCAGATCGTTTCAGTCGTTCAGATCGTTTCAGTCCTTCAAATCGTTTCCCTCATCAGCTCTTTTCAGTCGTTCAGATCGTTTCAATCGTTCAGATCGTTTACGTCGATGAGTTCGTTTCAGTCGTTCAGATCGTTTCAGTCGTTCAGATCGTTTCAGTCGTTCAGATCGTTTCAGTCGTTCAGATCGTTTCTGTCGTTCAGATCGTTTAAGTCGTTCAGATCGTTTCAGTCGTTCAGATCGTTTCAGTCCTTCAAATCGTTTCCCTCATCAGCTCGTTTCCGTCGTTCAGATCGTTTCTGTCGTTCAGATCGTTTCAGTCGTTCAGATCGTTTCTGTCGTTCAGATCGTTTCCGTCGCTCAGATCGTTTCAGTCGTTCAGATCATTTCAGTCGTTCAGATCGTTTCCCTCATCAGCTCTTTTCAGTCGTTCAGATCGTTTCTGTCGTTCAAATCGTTTCTGTCGTTCAGGTCGTTTCCGACGTTCAGGTCGTTTCTGTCCTTCAAATCGTTTCCCTCATCAGCTCGTTTCCGTCGTTCAGATCGTTTCTGTCGTTCAGATCGTTTCAGTCGTTCAGATCGTTTCTGTCGTTCAGATCTTTTCAGTCGTTCAGATCGTTTAAGTCGTTCAGGTCGTTTCCATCGTTCAGCTCTTTTAAGTCGTTCAGATCGTTTCCGTCGTTCAGATCGTTTCCGTCGTTCAGTTCGTTTCAGTCGTTCAGATCGTTTCTGTCGTTCAGATCGTTTCAGTCGTTAAGATCATTTCAGTCGTTCAGATCGTTTACCTCATCAGCTCTTTTCAGTCGTTCAGATCGTTTCTGTCGTTCAGATCGTTTCAGTCGTTCAGATCGTTTCCGTCGTTCAGATCGTTTCTGTCGTTCAGATCGTTTAAGTCGTTCAGATCGTTTCAGTCCTTAAAATCGTTTCCCTCATCAGCTCGTTTCCGTCGTTCAGATCGTTTCTGTCGTTCAGATCGTTTCAGTCGTTCAGATCGTTTCTGTCGTTCAGTTCGTTTCCGTTGCTCAGATCGTTTCAGTCGTTCAGATCATTTCAGTCGTTCAAATCGTTTCCCTCATCAGATCGTTTCCCTCATCAGATCGTTTCCGTCGTTCAGATCGTTTCTGTCGTTCAAATCGTTTCAGTCGTTCAGGTCGTTTCCATCGTTCAGCTCTTTTAAGTCGTTCAGATCGTTTCCGTCGTTCAGATCGTTTCCGTCGTTCAGATCGTTTCCGTCGTTCAGATCATTTCAGTCGTTCAAATCGTTTCCCTCATCAGATCGTTTCCCTCATCAGATCGTTTCCGTCGTTCAGATCGTTTCTGTCGTTCAAATCGTTTCAGTCGTTCAGGTCGTTTCCATCGTTCAGCTCTTTTAAGTCGTTCAGATCGTTTCCGTCGTTCAGATCGTTTCAGTCGTTCAGATCGTTTCAGTCCTTAAAGATCGTTTCAGTCGTTCAGCTCTTTTCAGTCGTTCAGCTCGTTTCCGTCGTTCAGATCGTTTCAGTCGTTCAGATCGTTTCAGTCCTTCAAATCGTTTCCCTCATCAGCTCTTTTCAGTTGTTCAGATCGTTTCAATCGTTCAGATCGTTTACGTCGATGAGTTCGTTTCCGTCGTTCAGATCGTTTCAGTCGTTCAGATCGTTTCAGTCGTTCAGATCGTTTCCGTCGTTCAGATCGTTTCAGTCCTTCAAATCGTTTCCCTCATCAGATCGTTTCTGTCGTTCAGATCGTTTCAGTCGTTCAGATCGTTTCTGTCGTTCAGATCGTTTCCGTCGCTCAGATCGTTTCAGTCGTTCAGATCATTTCAGTCGTTCAGATCGTTTCCCTCATCAGCTCTTTTCAATCGTTCAGATCGTTTCTGTCGTTCAGATCGTTTCTGTCGTTCAGGTCGTTTCCGACGTTCAGGTCGTTTCTGTCCTTCAAATCGTTTCCCTCATCAGCTCGTTTCCGTCGTTCAGATCGTTTCTGTCGTTCAGATCGTTTCAGTCGTTCAGATCGTTTCTGTCGTTCAGATCTTTTCAGTCATTCAGTTCGTTTCCGTCGTTCAGATCGTTTCTGTCGTTCAGATCGTTTAAGTCGTTCAGATCGTTTCAGTCGTTCAGATCGTTTCAGTCCTTCAAATCGTTTCCCTCATCAGCTCGTTTCCGTCGTTCAGATCGTTTCTGTCGTTCAGATCGTTTCCGTCGTTCAGATCGTTTCCGTCGTTCAGTTCGTTTCCGTCGTTCAGATCGTTTCAGTCGTTCAGATCGTTTCAGTCGTTCAGATCGTTTCCGTCGTTCAGATCGTTTAAGTCGTTCAGATCGTTTCCGTCGTTCAGATCGTTTCTGTCCTTCAGATCGTTTCAGTCCTTCAAATCGTTTCCCTCATCAGCTCGTTTCCGTCGTTCAGATCGTTTCTGTCGTTTAGATCGTTTCCGTCGTTCAGATCGTTTCAGTCGTTCAGATCGTTTCAGTCGTTCAGATCGTTTCAGTCCTTCAAATCGTTTCCCTCATCAGCTCTTTTCAGTCGTTCAGATCGTTTCAATCGTTCAGATCGTTTACGTCGATGAGTTCGTTTCAGTCGTTCAGATCGTTTCAGTCGTTCAGATCGTTTCAGTCGTTCAGATCGTTTCAGTCGTTCAGATCGTTTCTGTCGTTCAGATCGTTTAAGTCGTTCAGATCGTTTCAGTCGTTCAGATCGTTTCAGTCCTTCAAATCGTTTCCCTCATCAGCTCGTTTCCGTCGTTCAGATCGTTTCTGTCGTTCAGATCGTTTCAGTCGTTCAGATCGTTTCTGTCGTTCAGATCGTTTCCGTCGCTCAGATCGTTTCAGTCGTTCAGATCATTTCAGTCGTTCAGATCGTTTCCCTCATCAGCTCTTTTCAGTCGTTCAGATCGTTTCTGTCGTTCAAATCGTTTCTGTCGTTCAGGTCGTTTCCGACGTTCAGGTCGTTTCTGTCCTTCAAATCGTTTCCCTCATCAGCTCGTTTCCGTCGTTCAGATCGTTTCTGTCGTTCAGATCGTTTCAGTCGTTCAGATCGTTTCTGTCGTTCAGATCTTTTCAGTCGTTCAGATCGTTTAAGTCGTTCAGGTCGTTTCCATCGTTCAGCTCTTTTAAGTCGTTCAGATCGTTTCCGTCGTTCAGATCGTTTCCGTCGTTCAGTTCGTTTCAGTCGTTCAGATCGTTTCTGTCGTTCAGATCGTTTCAGTCGTTAAGATCATTTCAGTCGTTCAGATCGTTTACCTCATCAGCTCTTTTCAGTCGTTCAGATCGTTTCTGTCGTTCAGATCGTTTCAGTCGTTCAGATCGTTTCCGTCGTTCAGATCGTTTCTGTCGTTCAGATCGTTTAAGTCGTTCAGATCGTTTCAGTCCTTAAAATCGTTTCCCTCATCAGCTCGTTTCCGTCGTTCAGATCGTTTCTGTCGTTCAGATCGTTTCAGTCGTTCAGATCGTTTCTGTCGTTCAGTTCGTTTCCGTTGCTCAGATCGTTTCAGTCGTTCAGATCATTTCAGTCGTTCAAATCGTTTCCCTCATCAGATCGTTTCCCTCATCAGATCGTTTCCGTCGTTCAGATCGTTTCTGTCGTTCAAATCGTTTCAGTCGTTCAGGTCGTTTCCATCGTTCAGCTCTTTTAAGTCGTTCAGATCGTTTCCGTCGTTCAGATCGTTTCCGTCGTTCAGATCGTTTCCGTCGTTCAGATCGTTTCAGTCGTTCAGATCGTTTCAGTCCTTAAAGATCGTTTCAGTCGTTCAGCTCTTTTCAGTCGTTCAGCTCGTTTCCGTCGTTCAGATCGTTTCAGTCGTTCAGATCGTTTCAGTCCTTCAAATCGTTTCCCTCATCAGCTCTTTTCAGTTGTTCAGATCGTTTCAATCGTTCAGATCGTTTACGTCGATGAGTTCGTTTCCGTCGTTCAGATCGTTTCAGTCGTTCAGATCGTTTCAGTCGTTCAGATCGTTTCTGTCGTTCAGATCGTTTCAGTCGTTCAGATCGTTTCGGTCGTTCAGATCGTTTACGTCGTTCAGATCGTTTACGTCGTTCAGATCGTTTCAGTCGTTCAGATCGTTTACGTCGTTCAGATCGTTTACGTCGTTCAGATCGTTTACGTCGTTCAGATCGTTTCGGTCGTTCAGATCGTTTACGTCGTTCAGATCGTTTACGTCGTTCAGATCGTTTCAGTCGTTCAGCTCGTTTCCGTCATCCAGATCGTTTGTCGTTCAGATCGTTTCCATCGTTCAGCTTGCTTCAGTCGTTCAGATCGTTTCAGTCGTTCAGATATCTTCTCTTGTTCAGATCGTTTCAGTCATTCAGATCGTTTCCGTCGTTCAGATCGTTTCCGTCGTTCAGATCGTTTCAGTCGTTCAGATCGTTTCAGTCGTTCAGATCGTTTCAGTCGTTCAGATCGTTTCAGTTGTTCAGATCGTTTCAGTCGTTCAGATCGTTTCCGTAATTGAGATCGTTTCCGTCGTTCAGATCGTTTCAGTCGTTCAGATCGTTTCCGTCGTTCAGCTCGTTTCAGTCGTTCAGATCGTTTCAGTCATTCAGATCGTTTCAGTCGTTCAGATCGTTTCCGTAATTCAGATCGTTTCCGGCGTTCAGATCGTTTCCGTCGTTCAGATCGTTTTAGTCGTTCAGATCGTTTCCGTCATTCAGATCGTTTCCGGCGTTCAGATCGTTTACGTCGTTCAGATCGTTTCAGTCGTTCAGATCGTTTACGTCGTTCAGATCGTTTACGTCGTTCAGATCGTTTACGTCGTTCAGATCGTTTCGGTCGTTCAGATCGTTTACGTCGTTCAGATCGTTTACGTCGTTCAGATCGTTTCAGTCGTTCAGCTCGTTTCCGTCATCCAGATCGTTTGTCGTTCAGATCGTTTCCATCGTTCAGCTTGCTTCAGTCGTTCAGATCGTTTCAGTCGTTCAGATATCTTCTCTTGTTCAGATCGTTTCAGTCATTCAGATCGTTTCCGTCGTTCAGATCGTTTCCGTCGTTCAGATCGTTTCAGTCGTTCAGATCGTTTCAGTCGTTCAGATCGTTTCAGTCGTTCAGATCGTTTCAGTTGTTCAGATCGTTTCAGTCGTTCAGATCGTTTCCGTAATTGAGATCGTTTCCGTCGTTCAGATCGTTTCAGTCGTTCAGATCGTTTCCGTCGTTCAGCTCGTTTCAGTCGTTCAGATCGTTTCAGTCATTCAGATCGTTTCAGTCGTTCAGATCGTTTCCGTAATTCAGATCGTTTCCGGCGTTCAGATCGTTTCCGTCGTTCAGATCGTTTTAGTCGTTCAGATCGTTTCCGTCATTCAGATCGTTTCCGGCGTTCAGATCGTTTCCGTCGTTCAGATCATTTCAGTCGTTCAGATCATTCATCTCGTTTCAGTCGTTCAGATCGTTTCAGTCGTTCAGATCGTTTCCCTCATCAGTTCGTTTGCGTCGTTCAGATCGTTTCCGTCGTTCAGCTCATTTCCGTCATCCAGATCGTTTCATTCGTTCAGCTCGCTTCAGTCGTTCAGATCGTTTCAGTCGTTCAGATCTCTTCTGTCGTTCAGATCGTTTCCATCGTTCAGCTTGCTTCAGTCGTTCAGATCGTTTCAGTCGTTCAGATCTTTTCTCTTGTTCAGATCGTTTCAGTCATTCAGATCGTTTCCGTCGTTCAGATCGTTTCCGTCGTTCAGATCGTTTCAGTCGTTCAGATCGTTTCAGTCGTTCAGATCGTTTCAGTTGTTCAGATCGTTTCAGTCGTTCAGATCGTTTCCGTAATTGAGATCGTTTCCGTCGTTCAGATCGTTTCAGTCGTTCAGATCGTTTCCGTCGTTCAGCTCGTTTCAGTCGTTCAGATCGTTTCAGTCATTCAGATCGTTTCAGTCGTTCAGATCGTTTCCGTTATTCAGATCGTTTCCGGCGTTCAGATCGTTTCCGTCGTTCAGATCGTTTTAGTCGTTCAGATCGTTTCCGTCATTCAGATCGTTTCAGTCGTTCAGCTCTTTTCCGTCATTCATCTCGTTTCCGTCGTTCAGCTCGTTTCCGTCGTTCAGATCGTTTCCGTCGTTCATCTCGTTTCAGTCGTTCAGATCGTTTCAATCGTTCAGATCGTTTAAGTCGTTCAGATCGTTTCCGTAATTGAGATCGTTTCAGTTGTTCAGATCGTTTCAGTCGTTCAGATCGTTTCCGTAATTGAGATCGTTTCAGTTGTTCAGATCGTTTCAGTCGTTCAGATCGTTTCAGTCGTTCAGATCGTTTCCGTAATTGAGATCGTTTCCGTCGTTCAGATCGTTTCAGTCGTTCAGATCGTTTCCGTAATTGAGATCGTTTCCATCGTTCAGATCGTTTACGTCGTTCAGATCGTTTACGTCGTTCAGATCGTTTCAGTCGTTCAGCTCGTTTCCATCGTTCAGATCGTTTCCGTCGTTCAATTCGTTCACGTCGATGAGATCGTTTCCGTCGTTCAGATCGTTTCCGTCGTTGAGATCGTTTCAGTCGTTCAGATCGTTTCAGTCATTCAGCTCTTTTCAGTCATTCAGATCGTTTCAGTCGTTCAGATCGTTTCCCTCATCAGTTCGTTTCCGTCATCCAGATCGTTTGTCGTTCAGATCGTTTCCATTGTTCAGCTTGCTTCAGTCGTTCAGATCGTTTCAGTCGTTCAGATCTCTTCTCTTGTTCAGATCGTTTCAGTCATTCAGATCGTTTCCGTCGTTCAGATCGTTTCCGTCGTTCATCTCGTTTCAGTCGTTCAGATCGTTTCAGTCGTTCAGATCGTTTAAGTCGTTCAGCTCGTTTCCGTCATTCAGATCGTTTCAGTTGTTCAGATCGTTTCAGTCGTTCAGATCTTTTCCGTCGTTCAGCTCGTTTCCGTCGTTCAGATCGTTTCAGTCGTTCAGATCGTTTCAGTCGTTCAGATCGTTTCCGTCGTTCAGCTCGTTTCCGTCGTTCAGATCGTTTCAGTCGTTCAGATCGTTTCAGTCGTTCATATCGTTTCAGTCGTTCAGCTCTTTTCCGGCGTTCAGATCGTTTCCGTCGTTCAGATCGTTTCAGTCGTTCAGTTCGCTTCCGTCGTTCAGATCGTTTCAGTCGTTCAGATCGTTTCCGTCGTTCATCTCGTTTCCGTCGTTCAGATCGTTTCCGTCGTTCAGATCGTTTCAGTCGTTCAGATCGTTTCAGTCGTTCAGATCGTTTCCGTCGTTCAGATCGTTTCCGTCGTTCAGATCGTTTACGTCGTTCAATTCGTTTCCGTCGATGAGATCGTTTCCGTCGTTCAGCTCGTTTCCGTCGTTCAGCTCGTTTCCGTCGTTCAGATCGTTTCAGTCGTTCAGATCGTTTCCGTAATTCAGCTCGTTTCAGTCGTTCAGATCGTTTCCGTCGTTCAGGTCGTTTCCGTCGTTCAGATCGTTTCAGTCGTTCAGTTCGCTTCCGTCGTTCAGATCGTTTCAGTCGTTCAGATCGCTTCCGTCGTTCAGCTCGTTTCCGTCGTTCAGATCGTTTCCGTCGTTCAGATCGTTTCAGTCATTCAGATCGTTTTACGTCGTTCAGATCGTTTCCGTCGTTCAGCTCGTTTCCGTCGTTGAGATCGTTTCAGTCGTTCAGATCGTTTACGTCGTTCAGATCGTTTACGTCGTTCAGATCGTTTCAGTCGTTCAGATCGTTTCGGTCGTTCAGATCGTTTACGTCGTTCAGATCGTTTACGTCGTTCAGATCGTTTCAGTCGTTCAGATCGTTTCGGTCGTTCAGATCGTTTACGTCGTTCAGATCGTTTACGTCGTTCAGATCGTTTCAGTCGTTCAGCTCGTTTCCCTCGTTCAGATCGTTTCCGTCGTTCAATTCGTTCACGTCGATGAGATCGTTTCCGTCGTTCAGATCGTTTCCGTCGATCAGCTCATTTCCGTCATCCAGATCGTTTGTCGTTCAGATCGTTTCCATCGTTCAGCTTGCTTCAGTCGTTCAGATCGTTTCAGTCATTCAGATCGTTTCCGTCGTTCAGATCGTTTCCGTCGTTCATCTCGTTTCAGTCGTTCAGATCGTTTCAGTCGTTCAGATCGTTTCAGTTGTTCAGATCGTTTCAGTCGTTCAGATCGTTTCCGTAATTGAGATCGTTTCCGTCGTTCAGATCGTTTCAGTCGTTCAGATCGTTTCCGTCGTTCAGCTCGTTTCAGTCGTTCAGATCGTTTCAGTCATTCAGATCGTTTCAGTCGTTCAGATCGTTTCCGTAATTCAGATCGTTTCCGGCGTTCAGATCGTTTCCGTCGTTCAGCTCTTTTCCGTCATTCATCTCGTTTCCGTCGTTCAGATCGTTTCCGTCGTTCAGATCGTTTCCGTCGTTCATCTCGTTTCAGTCGTTCAGATCGTTTCAATCGTTCAGATCGTTTCAGTCGTTCAGATCGTTTCCGTAATTCAGATCGTTTCCGGCGTTCAGATCGTTTCCGTCGTTCAGCTCTTTTCCGTCATTCATCTCGTTTCCGTCGTTCAGATCGTTTCCGTCGTTCAGATCGTTTCCGTCGTTCATCTCGTTTCAGTCGTTCAGATCGTTTCAATCGTTCAGATCGTTTCAGTCCTTCAAATCGTTTCCCTCATCAGCTCTTTTCAGTCGTTCAGATCGTTTCAATCGTTCAGATCGTTTACGTCGATGAGTTCGTTTCAGTCGTTCAGATCGTTTCAGTCGTTCAGATCGTTTCAGTCGTTCAGATCGTTTCAGTCGTTCAGATCGTTTCTGTCGTTCAGATCGTTTAAGTCGTTCAGATCGTTTCAGTCGTTCAGATCGTTTCAGTCCTTCAAATCGTTTCCCTCATCAGCTCGTTTCCGTCGTTCAGATCGTTTCTGTCGTTCAGATCGTTTCAGTCGTTCAGATCGTTTCTGTCGTTCAGATCGTTTCCGTCGCTCAGATCGTTTCAGTCGTTCAGATCATTTCAGTCGTTCAGATCGTTTCCCTCATCAGCTCTTTTCAGTCGTTCAGATCGTTTCTGTCGTTCAAATCGTTTCTGTCGTTCAGGTCGTTTCCGACGTTCAGGTCGTTTCTGTCCTTCAAATCGTTTCCCTCATCAGCTCGTTTCCGTCGTTCAGATCGTTTCTGTCGTTCAGATCGTTTCAGTCGTTCAGATCGTTTCTGTCGTTCAGATCTTTTCAGTCGTTCAGATCGTTTAAGTCGTTCAGGTCGTTTCCATCGTTCAGCTCTTTTAAGTCGTTCAGATCGTTTCCGTCGTTCAGATCGTTTCCGTCGTTCAGTTCGTTTCAGTCGTTCAGATCGTTTCTGTCGTTCAGATCGTTTCAGTCGTTAAGATCATTTCAGTCGTTCAGATCGTTTACCTCATCAGCTCTTTTCAGTCGTTCAGATCGTTTCTGTCGTTCAGATCGTTTCAGTCGTTCAGATCGTTTCCGTCGTTCAGATCGTTTCTGTCGTTCAGATCGTTTAAGTCGTTCAGATCGTTTCAGTCCTTAAAATCGTTTCCCTCATCAGCTCGTTTCCGTCGTTCAGATCGTTTCTGTCGTTCAGATCGTTTCAGTCGTTCAGATCGTTTCTGTCGTTCAGTTCGTTTCCGTTGCTCAGATCGTTTCAGTCGTTCAGATCATTTCAGTCGTTCAAATCGTTTCCCTCATCAGATCGTTTCCCTCATCAGATCGTTTCCGTCGTTCAGATCGTTTCTGTCGTTCAAATCGTTTCAGTCGTTCAGGTCGTTTCCATCGTTCAGCTCTTTTAAGTCGTTCAGATCGTTTCCGTCGTTCAGATCGTTTCCGTCGTTCAGATCGTTTCCGTCGTTCAGATCGTTTCAGTCGTTCAGATCGTTTCAGTCCTTAAAGATCGTTTCAGTCGTTCAGCTCTTTTCAGTCGTTCAGCTCGTTTCCGTCGTTCAGATCGTTTCAGTCGTTCAGATCGTTTCAGTCCTTCAAATCGTTTCCCTCATCAGCTCTTTTCAGTTGTTCAGATCGTTTCAATCGTTCAGATCGTTTACGTCGATGAGTTCGTTTCCGTCGTTCAGATCGTTTCAGTCGTTCAGATCGTTTCAGTCGTTCAGATCGTTTCTGTCGTTCAGATCGTTTCAGTCGTTCAGATCGTTTCGGTCGTTCAGATCGTTTACGTCGTTCAGATCGTTTACGTCGTTCAGATCGTTTCAGTCGTTCAGATCGTTTACGTCGTTCAGATCGTTTACGTCGTTCAGATCGTTTACGTCGTTCAGATCGTTTCGGTCGTTCAGATCGTTTACGTCGTTCAGATCGTTTACGTCGTTCAGATCGTTTCAGTCGTTCAGCTCGTTTCCGTCATCCAGATCGTTTGTCGTTCAGATCGTTTCCATCGTTCAGCTTGCTTCAGTCGTTCAGATCGTTTCAGTCGTTCAGATATCTTCTCTTGTTCAGATCGTTTCAGTCATTCAGATCGTTTCCGTCGTTCAGATCGTTTCCGTCGTTCAGATCGTTTCAGTCGTTCAGATCGTTTCAGTCGTTCAGATCGTTTCAGTCGTTCAGATCGTTTCAGTTGTTCAGATCGTTTCAGTCGTTCAGATCGTTTCCGTAATTGAGATCGTTTCCGTCGTTCAGATCGTTTCAGTCGTTCAGATCGTTTCCGTCGTTCAGCTCGTTTCAGTCGTTCAGATCGTTTCAGTCATTCAGATCGTTTCAGTCGTTCAGATCGTTTCCGTAATTCAGATCGTTTCCGGCGTTCAGATCGTTTCCGTCGTTCAGATCGTTTTAGTCGTTCAGATCGTTTCCGTCATTCAGATCGTTTCCGGCGTTCAGATCGTTTACGTCGTTCAGATCGTTTCAGTCGTTCAGATCGTTTACGTCGTTCAGATCGTTTACGTCGTTCAGATCGTTTACGTCGTTCAGATCGTTTCGGTCGTTCAGATCGTTTACGTCGTTCAGATCGTTTACGTCGTTCAGATCGTTTCAGTCGTTCAGCTCGTTTCCGTCATCCAGATCGTTTGTCGTTCAGATCGTTTCCATCGTTCAGCTTGCTTCAGTCGTTCAGATCGTTTCAGTCGTTCAGATATCTTCTCTTGTTCAGATCGTTTCAGTCATTCAGATCGTTTCCGTCGTTCAGATCGTTTCCGTCGTTCAGATCGTTTCAGTCGTTCAGATCGTTTCAGTCGTTCAGATCGTTTCAGTCGTTCAGATCGTTTCAGTTGTTCAGATCGTTTCAGTCGTTCAGATCGTTTCCGTAATTGAGATCGTTTCCGTCGTTCAGATCGTTTCAGTCGTTCAGATCGTTTCCGTCGTTCAGCTCGTTTCAGTCGTTCAGATCGTTTCAGTCATTCAGATCGTTTCAGTCGTTCAGATCGTTTCCGTAATTCAGATCGTTTCCGGCGTTCAGATCGTTTCCGTCGTTCAGATCGTTTTAGTCGTTCAGATCGTTTCCGTCATTCAGATCGTTTCCGGCGTTCAGATCGTTTCCGTCGTTCAGATCGTTTTAGTCGTTCAGATCGTTTCCGTCATTCAAATCGTTTCCGTCGTTCAGATCATTTCAGTCGTTCAGATCATTCATCTCGTTTCAGTCGTTCAGATCGTTTCAGTCGTTCAGATCGTTTCCCTCATCAGTTCGTTTGCGTCGTTCAGATCGTTTCCGTCGTTCAGCTCATTTCCGTCATCCAGATCGTTTCATTCGTTCAGCTCGCTTCAGTCGTTCAGATCGTTTCAGTCGTTCAGATCTCTTCTGTCGTTCAGATCGTTTCCATCGTTCAGCTTGCTTCAGTCGTTCAGATCGTTTCAGTCGTTCAGATCTTTTCTCTTGTTCAGATCGTTTCAGTCATTCAGATCGTTTCCGTCGTTCAGATCGTTTCCGTCGTTCAGATCGTTTCAGTCGTTCAGATCGTTTCAGTCGTTCAGATCGTTTCAGTTGTTCAGATCGTTTCAGTCGTTCAGATCGTTTCCGTAATTGAGATCGTTTCCGTCGTTCAGATCGTTTCAGTCGTTCAGATCGTTTCCGTCGTTCAGCTCGTTTCAGTCGTTCAGATCGTTTCAGTCATTCAGATCGTTTCAGTCGTTCAGATCGTTTCCGTTATTCAGATCGTTTCCGGCGTTCAGATCGTTTCCGTCGTTCAGATCGTTTTAGTCGTTCAGATCGTTTCCGTCATTCAGATCGTTTCAGTCGTTCAGCTCTTTTCCGTCATTCATCTCGTTTCCGTCGTTCAGCTCGTTTCCGTCGTTCAGATCGTTTCCGTCGTTCATCTCGTTTCAGTCGTTCAGATCGTTTCAATCGTTCAGATCGTTTAAGTCGTTCAGATCGTTTCCGTAATTGAGATCGTTTCAGTTGTTCAGATCGTTTCAGTCGTTCAGATCGTTTCCGTAATTGAGATCGTTTCAGTTGTTCAGATCGTTTCAGTCGTTCAGATCGTTTCAGTCGTTCAGATCGTTTCCGTAATTGAGATCGTTTCCGTCGTTCAGATCGTTTCAGTCGTTCAGATCGTTTCCGTAATTGAGATCGTTTCCATCGTTCAGATCGTTTACGTCGTTCAGATCGTTTACGTCGTTCAGATCGTTTCAGTCGTTCAGCTCGTTTCCATCGTTCAGATCGTTTCCGTCGTTCAATTCGTTCACGTCGATGAGATCGTTTCCGTCGTTCAGATCGTTTCCGTCGTTGAGATCGTTTCAGTCGTTCAGATCGTTTCAGTCATTCAGCTCTTTTCAGTCATTCAGATCGTTTCAGTCGTTCAGATCGTTTCCCTCATCAGTTCGTTTCCGTCATCCAGATCGTTTGTCGTTCAGATCGTTTCCATTGTTCAGCTTGCTTCAGTCGTTCAGATCGTTTCAGTCGTTCAGATCTCTTCTCTTGTTCAGATCGTTTCAGTCATTCAGATCGTTTCCGTCGTTCAGATCGTTTCCGTCGTTCATCTCGTTTCAGTCGTTCAGATCGTTTCAGTCGTTCAGATCGTTTAAGTCGTTCAGCTCGTTTCCGTCATTCAGATCGTTTCAGTTGTTCAGATCGTTTCAGTCGTTCAGATCTTTTCCGTCGTTCAGCTCGTTTCCGTCGTTCAGATCGTTTCAGTCGTTCAGATCGTTTCAGTCGTTCAGATCGTTTCCGTCGTTCAGCTCGTTTCCGTCGTTCAGATCGTTTCAGTCGTTCAGATCGTTTCAGTCGTTCAGATCGTTTCAGTCGTTCAGCTCTTTTCCGGCGTTCAGATCGTTTCCGTCGTTCAGATCGTTTCAGTCGTTCAGTTCGCTTCCGTCGTTCAGATCGTTTCAGTCGTTCAGATCGTTTCCGTCGTTCATCTCGTTTCCGTCGTTCAGATCGTTTCCGTCGTTCAGATCGTTTCAGTCGTTCAGATCGTTTCAGTCGTTCAGATCGTTTCCGTCGTTCAGATCGTTTCCGTCGTTCAGATCGTTTACGTCGTTCAATTCGTTTCCGTCGATGAGATCGTTTCCGTCGTTCAGCTCGTTTCCGTCGTTCAGCTCGTTTCCGTCGTTCAGATCGTTTCAGTCGTTCAGATCGTTTCCGTAATTCAGCTCGTTTCAGTCGTTCAGATCGTTTCCGTCGTTCAGGTCGTTTCCGTCGTTCAGATCGTTTCAGTCGTTCAGTTCGCTTCCGTCGTTCAGATCGTTTCAGTCGTTCAGATCGCTTCCGTCGTTCAGCTCGTTTCCGTCGTTCAGATCGTTTCCGTCGTTCAGATCGTTTCAGTCATTCAGATCGTTTTACGTCGTTCAGATCGTTTCCGTCGTTCAGCTCGTTTCCGTCGTTGAGATCGTTTCAGTCGTTCAGATCGTTTACGTCGTTCAGATCGTTTACGTCGTTCAGATCGTTTCAGTCGTTCAGATCGTTTCGGTCGTTCAGATCGTTTACGTCGTTCAGATCGTTTACGTCGTTCAGATCGTTTCAGTCGTTCAGATCGTTTCGGTCGTTCAGATCGTTTACGTCGTTCAGATCGTTTACGTCGTTCAGATCGTTTCAGTCGTTCAGCTCGTTTCCCTCGTTCAGATCGTTTCCGTCGTTCAATTCGTTCACGTCGATGAGATCGTTTCCGTCGTTCAGATCGTTTCCGTCGATCAGCTCATTTCCGTCATCCAGATCGTTTGTCGTTCAGATCGTTTCCATCGTTCAGCTTGCTTCAGTCGTTCAGATCGTTTCAGTCATTCAGATCGTTTCCGTCGTTCAGATTGTTTCCGTCGTTCATCTCGTTTCAGTCGTTCAGATCGTTTCAGTCGTTCAGATCGTTTCAGTTGTTCAGATCGTTTCAGTCGTTCAGATCGTTTCCGTAATTGAGATCGTTTCCGTCGTTCAGATCGTTTCAGTCGTTCAGATCGTTTCCGTCGTTCAGCTCGTTTCAGTCGTTCAGATCGTTTCAGTCATTCAGATCGTTTCAGTCGTTCAGATCGTTTCCGTAATTCAGATCGTTTCCGGCGTTCAGATCGTTTCCGTCGTTCAGCTCTTTTCCGTCATTCATCTCGTTTCCGTCGTTCAGATCGTTTCCGTCGTTCAGATCGTTTCCGTCGTTCATCTCGTTTCAGTCGTTCAGATCGTTTCAATCGTTCAGATCGTTTAAGTCGTTCAGATCGTTTCCGTAATTGAGATCGTTTCCGTCGTTCAGATCGTTTACGTCGTTCAGATCATTTACGTCGTTCAGATCGTTTCAGTCGTTCAGCTCGTTTCCATCGTTCAATTCGTTCACGTCGATGAGATCGTTTCAGTCATTCAGCTCTTTTCAGTCATTCAGATCGTCTCAGTCGTTCAGATCGTTTCCCTCATCAGTTCGTTTCCGTCATCCAGATCGTTTGTCGTTCAGATCGTTTCCATCGTTCAGCTTGCTTCAGTCGTTCAGATCGTTTCAGTCGTTCAGATCTCTTCTCTTGTTCAGATCGTTTCAGTCGTTCAGATCGTTTCCGTCGTTCAGATCGTTTCAGTCGTTCAGTTCGTTTCCGTCGTTCAGATCGTTTCCGTCGTTCATCTCGTTTCCGGCGTTCAGATCGTTTCCGTCGTTCAGATCGTTTCCGTCGTTCAGATCGTTTCAGTCGTTCAGTTCGTTTCCGTCGTTCAGATCGTTTCCGTCATTCAGATCGTTTCAGTCGTTCAGATCGTTTCAGTCGTTCAGATCGTTTCAGTCGTTCAGATATCTTCTCTTGTTCAGATCGTTTCAGTCGTTCAGATCGTTTCCGTAATTGAGATCGTTTCCGTCGTTCAGATCGTTTCAGTCGTTCAGATCGTTTCCGTCGTTCAGCTCGTTTCAGTCGTTCAGCTCGTTTCAGTCGTTCAGATCGTTTCCGTAATTGAGATCTTTTCCGTCATTCAGATCTTTTCAGTCGTTCAGTTCGTTTCCGTCGTTCAGCTCGTTTCAGTCGTTCAGTTCGTTTCCGTCGTTCAGATCGTTTCAGTCGTTCAGTTCGTTTCCGTCGTTCAGCTCGTTTCCCTCATCAGCTCTTTTCAGTCGTTCAGATCGTTTCTGTCGTTCAGATCGTTTCTGTCGTTCAGGTCGTTTCCGACGTTCAGGTCGTTTCTGTCCTTCAAATCGTTTCCCTCATCAGCTCGTTTCCGTCGTTCAGATCGTTTCTGTCGTTCAGATCGTTTAAGTCGTTCAGATCGTTTCAGTCGTTCAGATCGTTTCAGTCCTTCAAATCGTTTCCCTCATCAGCTCGTTTCCGTCGTTCAGATCGTTTCTGTCGTTCAGATCGTTTCCGTCGTTCAGATCGTTTCCGTCGTTCAGTTCGTTTCCGTCGTTCAGATCGTTTCAGTCGTTCAGTTCGTTTCCGTCGTTCAGATCGTTTCTGTCGTTCAGATCGTTTCAGTCGTTCAGATCGTTTCCGTTGCTCAGATCGTTTCAGTCGTTCAGATCATTTCAGTCGTTCAAATCGTTTCCCTCATCAGATCGTTTCCCTCATCAGATCGTTTCCGTCGTTCAGATCGTTTCTGTCGTTCAAATCGTTTCAGTCGTTCAGGTCGTTTCCATCGTTCAGCTCTTTTAAGTCGTTCAGATCGTTTCCGTCGTTCAGATCGTTTCCGTCGTTCAGATCGTTTCCGTCGTTCAGATCGTTTCAGTCGTTCAGATCGTTTCAGTCCTTAAAGATCGTTTCAGTCGTTCAGCTCTTTTCAGTCGTTCAGCTCGTTTCCGTCGTTCAGATCGTTTCAGTCGTTCAGATCGTTTCAGTCCTTCAAATCGTTTCCCTCATCAGCTCTTTTCAGTTGTTCAGATCGTTTCAATCGTTCAGATCGTTTACGTCGATGAGTTCGTTTCAGTCGTTCAGATCGTTTCAGTCGTTCAGATCGTTTCAGTCGTTCAGATCGTTTAAGTCGTTCAGATCGTTTCAGTCGTTCAGATCGTTTCTGTCGTTCAGCTCGTTTCCGTCGTTCAGATCGTTTCTGTCGTTCAGATCGTTTCCGTCGTTCAGATCGTTTCTGTCCTTCAGATCGTTTCAGTCCTTCAAATCGTTTCCGTCGTTCAGATCGTTTCCGTCGTTCAGATCGTTTCTGTCCTTCAGATCGTTTCAGTCGTTCAGATCGTTTCAGTCGTTCAGATCGTTTACCTCATCAAATCTTTTCAGTCGTTCAAAGCTTTTCAGTCGTTCAGATCGTTTCAGTCGTTCAGATCGTTTCTGTCGTTCAGATCGTTTCAGTCGTTCAGATCGTTTTCGTCGATGAGGTCGTTTCCGTCGTTCAGATCGTTTCAGTCGTTCATATCGTTTCAGTCGTTCAGATCGTTTCTGTCGTTCAGATCGTTTCAGTCGTTCAGATCGTTTCGGTCGTTCAGATCGTTTACGTCGTTCAGATCGTTTACGTCGTTCAGATCGTTTACGTCCTTCAGATCGTTTACGTCCTTCAGATCGTTTCGGTCGTTCAGATCGTTTACGTCGTTCAGATCGTTTACGTCGTTCAGATCGTTTCAGTCGTTCAGCTCGTTTCCGTCATCCAGATCGTTTGTCGTTCAGATCGTTTCCATCATTCAGCTTGCTTCAGTCGTTCAGATCGTTTCAGTCGTTCAGATCTCTTCTCTTGTTCAGATCGTTTCAGTCATTCAGATCGTTTCCGTCGTTCAGATCGTTTCCGTCGTTCAGATCGTTTCAGTCGTTCAGATCGTTTCAGTCGTTCAGATCGTTTCAGTTGTTCAGATCGTTTCAGTCGTTCAGATCGTTTCCGTAATTGAGATCGTTTCCGTCGTTCAGATCGTTTCAGTCGTTCAGATCGTTTCCGTCGTTCAGCTCGTTTCAGTCGTTCAGATCGTTTCAGTCATTCAGATCGTTTCAGTCGTTCAGATCGTTTCCGTAATTCAGATCGTTTCCGGCGTTCAGATCGTTTCCGTCGTTCAGATCGTTTTAGTCGTTCAGATCGTTTCCGTCATTCAGATCGTTTCCGGCGTTCAGATCGTTTCCGTCGTTCAGATCGTTTCAGTCGTTCAGATCATTCATCTCGTTTCAGTCGTTCAGATCGTTTCAGTCGTTCAGATCGTTTCCCTCATCAGTTCGTTTGCGTCGTTCAGATCGTTTCCGTCGTTCAGCTCATTTCCGTCATCCAGATCGTTTCATTCGTTCAGCTCGCTTCAGTCGTTCAGATCGTTTCAGTCGTTCAGATCTCTTCTGTTGTTCAGATCGTTTCAGTCGTTCAGCTCGTTTCCGTCATCCAGATCGTTTGTCGTTCAGATCGTTTCCATCGTTCAGCTTGCTTCAGTCGTTCAGATCGTTTCAGTCGTTCAGATCTTTTCTCTTGTTCAGATCGTTTCAGTCATTCAGATCGTTTCCGTCGTTCAGATCGTTTCCGTCGTTCAGATCGTTTCAGTCGTTCAGATCGTTTCAGTCGTTCAGATCGTTTCAGTTGTTCAGATCGTTTCAGTCGTTCAGATCGTTTCCGTAATTGAGATCGTTTCCGTCGTTCAGATCGTTTCAGTCGTTCAGATCGTTTCCGTCGTTCAGCTCGTTTCAGTCGTTCAGATCGTTTCAGTCATTCAGATCGTTTCAGTCGTTCAGATCGTTTCCGTAATTCAGATCGTTTCCGGCGTTCAGATCGTTTCCGTCGTTCAGATCGTTTTAGTCGTTCAGATCGTTTCCGTCATTCAGATCGTTTCCGGCGTTCAGATCGTTTCCGTCGTTCAGATCGTTTCAGTCGTTCAGATCATTCATCTCGTTTCAGTCGTTCAGATCGTTTCCGTCGTTCAGCTCATTTCCGTCATCCAGATCGTTTCATTCGTTCAGCTCGCTTCAGTCGTTCAGATCGTTTCAGTCGTTCAGATCTCTTCTGTTGTTCAGATCGTTTCAGTCGTTCAGCTCGTTTCCGTCATCCAGATCGTTTGTCGTTCAGATCGTTTCCATCGTTCAGCTTGCTTCAGTCGTTCAGATCGTTTCAGTCGTTCAGATCTTTTCTCTTGTTCAGATCGTTTCAGTCATTCAGATCGTTTCCGTCGTTCAGATCGTTTCCGTCGTTCAGATCGTTTCAGTCGTTCAGATCGTTTCAGTCGTTCAGATCGTTTCAGTTGTTCAGATCGTTTCAGTCGTTCAGATCGTTTCCGTAATTGAGATCGTTTCCGTCGTTCAGATCGTTTCAGTCGTTCAGATCGTTTCCGTCGTTCAGATCGTTTCAGTCCTTCAAATCGTTTCCCTCATCAGATCGTTTCTGTCGTTCAGATCGTTTCAGTCGTTCAGATCGTTTCTGTCGTTCAGATCGTTTCCGTCGCTCAGATCGTTTCAGTCGTTCAGATCATTTCAGTCGTTCAGATCGTTTCCCTCATCAGCTCTTTTCAATCGTTCAGATCGTTTCTGTCGTTCAGATCGTTTCTGTCGTTCAGGTCGTTTCCGACGTTCAGGTCGTTTCTGTCCTTCAAATCGTTTCCCTCATCAGCTCGTTTCCGTCGTTCAGATCGTTTCTGTCGTTCAGATCGTTTCAGTCGTTCAGATCGTTTCTGTCGTTCAGATCTTTTCAGTCATTCAGTTCGTTTCCGTCGTTCAGATCGTTTCTGTCGTTCAGATCGTTTAAGTCGTTCAGATCGTTTCAGTCGTTCAGATCGTTTCAGTCCTTCAAATCGTTTCCCTCATCAGCTCGTTTCCGTCGTTCAGATCGTTTCTGTCGTTCAGATCGTTTCCGTCGTTCAGATCGTTTCCGTCGTTCAGTTCGTTTCCGTCGTTCAGATCGTTTCAGTCGTTCAGATCGTTTCAGTCGTTCAGATCGTTTCCGTCGTTCAGATCGTTTAAGTCGTTCAGATCGTTTCCGTCGTTCAGATCGTTTCTGTCCTTCAGATCGTTTCAGTCCTTCAAATCGTTTCCCTCATCAGCTCGTTTCCGTCGTTCAGATCGTTTCTGTCGTTTAGATCGTTTCCGTCGTTCAGATCGTTTCAGTCGTTCAGATCGTTTCAGTCGTTCAGATCGTTTCAGTCCTTCAAATCGTTTCCCTCATCAGCTCTTTTCAGTCGTTCAGATCGTTTCAATCGTTCAGATCGTTTACGTCGATGAGTTCGTTTCAGTCGTTCAGATCGTTTCAGTCGTTCAGATCGTTTCAGTCGTTCAGATCGTTTCAGTCGTTCAGATCGTTTCTGTCGTTCAGATCGTTTAAGTCGTTCAGATCGTTTCAGTCGTTCAGATCGTTTCAGTCCTTCAAATCGTTTCCCTCATCAGCTCGTTTCCGTCGTTCAGATCGTTTCTGTCGTTCAGATCGTTTCAGTCGTTCAGATCGTTTCTGTCGTTCAGATCGTTTCGGTCGCTCAGATCGTTTCAGTCGTTCAGATCATTTCAGTCGTTCAGATCGTTTCCCTCATCAGCTCTTTTCAGTCGTTCAGATCGTTTCTGTCGTTCAAATCGTTTCTGTCGTTCAGGTCGTTTCCGACGTTCAGGTCGTTTCTGTCCTTCAAATCGTTTCCCTCATCAGCTCGTTTCCGTCGTTCAGATCGTTTCTGTCGTTCAGATCGTTTCAGTCGTTCAGATCGTTTCTGTCGTTCAGATCTTTTCAGTCGTTCAGATCGTTTAAGTCGTTCAGGTCGTTTCCATCGTTCAGCTCTTTTAAGTCGTTCAGATCGTTTCCGTCGTTCAGATCGTTTCCGTCGTTCAGTTCGTTTCAGTCGTTCAGATCGTTTCTGTCGTTCAGATCGTTTCAGTCGTTAAGATCATTTCAGTCGTTCAGATCGTTTACCTCATCAGCTCTTTTCAGTCGTTCAGATCGTTTCTGTCGTTCAGATCGTTTCAGTCGTTCAGATCGTTTCCGTCGTTCAGATCGTTTCTGTCGTTCAGATCGTTTAAGTCGTTCAGATCGTTTCAGTCCTTAAAATCGTTTCCCTCATCAGCTCGTTTCCGTCGTTCAGATCGTTTCTGTCGTTCAGATCGTTTCAGTCGTTCAGATCGTTTCTGTCGTTCAGATCTTTTCAGTCGTTCAGTTCGTTTCCGTCGTTCAGATCGTTTCTGTCGTTCAGATCGTTTCAGTCGTTCAGATCGTTTCCGTTGCTCAGATCGTTTCAGTCGTTCAGATCATTTCAGTCGTTCAAATCGTTTCCCTCATCAGATCGTTTCCCTCATCAGATCGTTTCCGTCGTTCAGATCGTTTCTGTCGTTCAAATCGTTTCAGTCGTTCAGGTCGTTTCCATCGTTCAGCTCTTTTAAGTCGTTCAGATCGTTTCCGTCGTTCAGATCGTTTCCGTCGTTCAGATCGTTTCCGTCGTTCAGATCGTTTCAGTCGTTCAGATCGTTTCAGTCCTTAAAGATCGTTTCAGTCGTTCAGCTCTTTTCAGTCGTTCAGCTCGTTTCCGTCGTTCAGATCGTTTCAGTCGTTCAGATCGTTTCAGTCCTTCAAATCGTTTCCCTCATCAGCTCTTTTCAGTTGTTCAGATCGTTTCAATCGTTCAGATCGTTTACGTCGATGAGTTCGTTTCCGTCGTTCAGATCGTTTCAGTCGTTCAGATCGTTTCAGTCGTTCAGATCGTTTCTGTCGTTCAGATCGTTTCAGTCGTTCAGATCGTTTCGGTCGTTCAGATCGTTTCGGTCGTTCAGATCGTTTACGTCGTTCAGATCGTTTACGTCGTTCAGATCGTTTCAGTCGTTCAGATCGTTTACGTCGTTCAGATCGTTTACGTCGTTCAGATCGTTTACGTCGTTCAGATCGTTTCGGTCGTTCAGATCGTTTACGTCGTTCAGATCGTTTACGTCGTTCAGATCGTTTCAGTCGTTCAGCTCGTTTCCGTCATCCAGATCGTTTGTCGTTCAGATCGTTTCCATCGTTCAGCTTGCTTCAGTCGTTCAGATCGTTTCAGTCGTTCAGATATCTTCTCTTGTTCAGATCGTTTCAGTCATTCAGATCGTTTCCGTCGTTCAGATCGTTTCCGTCGTTCAGATCGTTTCAGTCGTTCAGATCGTTTCAGTCGTTCAGATCGTTTCAGTCGTTCAGATCGTTTCAGTTGTTCAGATCGTTTCAGTCGTTCAGATCGTTTCCGTAATTGAGATCGTTTCCGTCGTTCAGATCGTTTCAGTCGTTCAGATCGTTTCCGTCGTTCAGATCGTTTCAGTCATTCAGATCGTTTCAGTCATTCAGATCGTTTCAGTCGTTCAGATCGTTTCAGTCGTTCAGATCGTTTCCGTCGTTCAGATCGTTTCAGTCGTTCAGATCGTTTCCGTCGTTCAGCTCGTTTCAGTCGTTCAGATCGTTTCAGTCATTCAGATCGTTTCAGTCGTTCAGATCGTTTCCGTAATTCAGATCGTTTCCGGCGTTCAGATCGTTTCCATCGTTCAGATCGTTTCCGTCGTTCAATTCGTTCACGTCGATGAGATCGTTTCCGTCGTTCAGCTCGTTTCAGTCGTTCAGATCGTTTCCGTCATTCAGATCGTTTCCGGCGTTCAGATCGTTTCCGTCGTTCAGATCGTTTCAGTCGTTCAGATCATTCATCTCGTTTCAGTCGTTCAGATCGTTTCAGTCGTTCAGATCGTTTCCCTCATCAGTTCGTTTGCGTCGTTCAGATCGTTTCCGTCGTTCAGCTCATTTCCGTCATCCAGATCGTTTCATTCGTTCAGCTCGCTTCAGTCGTTCAGATCGTTTCAGTCGTTCAGATCTCTTCTGTCGTTCAGATCGTTTCCATCGTTCAGCTTGCTTCAGTCGTTCAGATCGTTTCAGTCGTTCAGATCTTTTCTCTTGTTCAGATCGTTTCAGTCATTCAGATCGTTTCCGTCGTTCAGATCGTTTCCGTCGTTCAGATCGTTTCAGTCGTTCAGATCGTTTCAGTCGTTCAGATCGTTTCAGTTGTTCAGATCGTTTCAGTCGTTCAGATCGTTTCCGTAATTGAGATCGTTTCCGTCGTTCAGATCGTTTCAGTCGTTCAGATCGTTTCCGTCGTTCAGCTCGTTTCAGTCGTTCAGATCGTTTCAGTCATTCAGATCGTTTCAGTCGTTCAGATCGTTTCCGTTATTCAGATCGTTTCCGGCGTTCAGATCGTTTCCGTCGTTCAGATCGTTTTAGTCGTTCAGATCGTTTCCGTCATTCAGATCGTTTCAGTCGTTCAGCTCTTTTCCGTCATTCATCTCGTTTCCGTCGTTCAGCTCGTTTCCGTCGTTCAGATCGTTTCCGTCGTTCATCTCGTTTCAGTCGTTCAGATCGTTTCAATCGTTCAGATCGTTTAAGTCGTTCAGATCGTTTCCGTAATTGAGATCGTTTCAGTTGTTCAGATCGTTTCAGTCGTTCAGATCGTTTCCGTAATTGAGATCGTTTCAGTTGTTCAGATCGTTTCAGTCGTTCAGATCGTTTCCGTAATTGAGATCGTTTCCGTCGTTCAGATCGTTTCAGTCGTTCAGATCGTTTCCGTAATTGAGATCGTTTCCATCGTTCAGATCGTTTACGTCGTTCAGATCGTTTACGTCGTTCAGATCGTTTCAGTCGTTCAGCTCGTTTCCATCGTTCAGATCGTTTCCGTCGTTCAATTCGTTCACGTCGATGAGATCGTTTCCGTCGTTCAGATCGTTTCCGTCGTTGAGATCGTTTCAGTCGTTCAGATCGTTTCAGTCATTCAGCTCTTTTCAGTCATTCAGATCGTTTCAGTCGTTCAGATCGTTTCCCTCATCAGTTCGTTTCCGTCATCCAGATCGTTTGTCGTTCAGATCGTTTCCATTGTTCAGCTTGCTTCAGTCGTTCAGATCGTTTCAGTCGTTCAGATCTCTTCTCTTGTTCAGATCGTTTCAGTCATTCAGATCGTTTCCGTCGTTCAGATCGTTTCCGTCGTTCATCTCGTTTCAGTCGTTCAGATCGTTTCAGTCGTTCAGATCGTTTAAGTCGTTCAGCTCGTTTCCGTCATTCAGATCGTTTCAGTTGTTCAGATCGTTTCAGTCGTTCAGATCTTTTCCGTCGTTCAGCTCGTTTCCGTCGTTCAGATCGTTTCAGTCGTTCAGATCGTTTCAGTCGTTCAGATCGTTTCCGTCGTTCAGCTCGTTTCCGTCGTTCAGATCGTTTCAGTCGTTCAGATCGTTTCAGTCGTTCAGATCGTTTCAGTCGTTCAGCTCTTTTCCGGCGTTCAGATCGTTTCCGTCGTTCAGATCGTTTCAGTCGTTCAGTTCGCTTCCGTCGTTCAGATCGTTTCAGTCGTTCAGATCGTTTCCGTCGTTCATCTCGTTTCCGTCGTTCAGATCGTTTCCGTCGTTCAGATCGTTTCAGTCGTTCAGATCGTTTCAGTCGTTCAGATCGTTTCCGTCGTTCAGATCGTTTCCGTCGTTCAGATCGTTTACGTCGTTCAATTCGTTTCCGTCGATGAGATCGTTTCCGTCGTTCAGCTCGTTTCCGTCGTTCAGCTCGTTTCCGTCGTTCAGATCGTTTCAGTCGTTCAGATCGTTTCCGTAATTCAGCTCGTTTCAGTCGTTCAGATCGTTTCCGTCGTTCAGGTCGTTTCCGTCGTTCAGATCGTTTCAGTCGTTCAGTTCGCTTCCGTCGTTCAGATCGTTTCAGTCGTTCAGATCGCTTCCGTCGTTCAGATCGTTTCAGTCGTTCAGATCGTTTTACGTCGTTCAGATCGTTTCAGTCGTTCAGTTCGCTTCCGTCGTTCAGATCGTTTCCGTCGTTCAGATCGTTTCCGTCGTTCAGATCGTTTCAGTCATTCAGATCGTTTTACGTCGTTCAGATCGTTTCCGTCGTTCAGCTCGTTTCCGTCGTTCAGATCGTTTCAGTCGTTCAGATCGTTTCAGTCGTTCAGATCGTTTCGGTCGTTCAGATCGTTTACGTCGTTCAGATCGTTTACGTCGTTCAGATCGTTTCAGTCGTTCAGATCGTTTACGTCGTTCAGATCGTTTACGTCGTTCAGATCGTTTACGTCGTTCAGATCGTTTCAGTCGTTCAGATCGTTTCGGTCGTTCAGATCGTTTACGTCGTTCAGATCGTTTACGTCGTTCAGATCGTTTCAGTCGTTCAGCTCGTTTCCCTCGTTCAGATCGTTTCCGTCGTTCAATTCGTTCACGTCGATGAGATCGTTTCCGTCGTTCAGATCGTTTCCGTCGATCAGCTCATTTCCGTCATCCAGATCGTTTGTCGTTCAGATCGTTTCCATCGTTCAGCTTGCTTCAGTCGTTCAGATCGTTTCAGTCATTCAGATCGTTTCCGTCGTTCAGATCGTTTCCGTCGTTCATCTCGTTTCAGTCGTTCAGATCGTTTCAGTCGTTCAGATCGTTTCAGTTGTTCAGATCGTTTCAGTCGTTCAGATCGTTTCCGTAATTGAGATCGTTTCCGTCGTTCAGATCGTTTCAGTCGTTCAGATCGTTTCCGTCGTTCAGCTCGTTTCAGTCGTTCAGATCGTTTCAGTCATTCAGATCGTTTCAGTCGTTCAGATCGTTTCCGTAATTCAGATCGTTTCCGGCGTTCAGATCGTTTCCGTCGTTCAGCTCTTTTCCGTCATTCATCTCGTTTCCGTCGTTCAGATCGTTTCCGTCGTTCAGATCGTTTCCGTCGTTCATCTCGTTTCAGTCGTTCAGATCGTTTCAATCGTTCAGATCGTTTAAGTCGTTCAGATCGTTTCCGTAATTGAGATCGTTTCAGTCATTCAGATCGTCTCAGTCGTTCAGATCGTTTCCCTCATCAGTTCGTTTCCGTCATCCAGATCGTTTGTCGTTCAGATCGTTTCCATCGTTCAGCTTGCTTCAGTCGTTCAGATCGTTTCAGTCGTTCAGATCTCTTCTCTTGTTCAGATCGTTTCAGTCGTTCAGATCGTTTCAGTCATTCAGATCGTTTCCGTCGTTCAGATCGTTTCCGTCGTTCATCTCGTTTCCGGCGTTCAGATCGTTTCCGTCGTTCAGATCGTTTCCGTCGTTCAGATCGTTTCAGTCGTTCAGTTCGTTTCCGTCGTTCAGATCGTTTCCGTCGTTCATCTCGTTTCCGGCGTTCAGATCGTTTCCGTCGTTCAGATCGTTTCCGTCGTTCAGATCGTTTCAGTCGTTCAGTTCGTTTCCGTCGTTCAGATCGTTTCCGTCATTCAGATCGTTTCAGTCGTTCAGATCGTTTCAGTCGTTCAGATCGTTTCAGTCGTTCAGATATCTTCTCTTGTTCAGATCGTTTCAGTCGTTCAGATCGTTTCCGTAATTGAGATCGTTTCCGTCGTTCAGATCGTTTCAGTCGTTCAGATCGTTTCCGTCGTTCAGCTCGTTTCAGTCGTTCAGCTCGTTTCAGTCGTTCAGATCGTTTCCGTAATTGAGATCTTTTCCGTCATTCAGATCTTTTCAGTCGTTCAGTTCGTTTCCGTCGTTCAGCTCGTTTCAGTCGTTCAGTTCGTTTCCGTCGTTCAGATCGTTTCAGTCGTTCAGTTCGTTTCCGTCGTTCAGCTCGTTTCCGTCGTTCAGATCGTTTCAGTCGTTCAGTTCGTTTCCGTCGTTCAGATCGTTTCCGTCGTTCAGATCGTTTCAGTCGTTCAGATCGTTTCAGTCGTTCAGATCGTTTCAGTCGTTCAGATATCTTCTCTTGTTCAGATCGTTTCAGTCGTTAAGCTCTTTTCCGTCGTTCAGATCGTTTCAGTCTTATAGATCGTTTCAGTCGTTCAGATCGTTTCCGTAATTCAGCTCGTTTCAGTCGTTCAGATCGTTTCCGTAATTCAGATCGTTTCCGGCGTTCAGATCGTTTCAGTCGTTCAGTTCGCTTCCGTCGTTCAGATCGTTTCAGTCGTTCAGATCGTTTCCGTCGTTCATCTCGTTTCCGTCGTTCAGATCGTTTCCGTCGTTCAGATCGTTTCAGTCGTTCAGATCGTTTCAGTCGTTCAGATCGTTTCAGTCGTTCAGATCGTTTACGTCGTTCCGATCGTTTCCGTCGTTCAGGTCGTTTCCGTCGTTCAGATCGTTTCAGTCGTTCAGATCGCTTCCGTCGTTCAGCTCGTTTCCGTCGTTCAGATCGTTTCCGTCATTTAGATCGTTTCCGTCGTTCAGATCGTTTCAGTCGTTCAGATCGTTTCAGTCGTTCAGCTCGTTTCCGCCGTTCAGATCGTTTACGTCGTTCAGATCGTTTACGTCGTTCAGATCGTTTCAGTCGTTCAGCTCGTTTCCATCGTTCAGATCGTTTCCGTCGTTCAATTCGTTCACGTCGATGAGATCGTTTCCGTCGTTCAGATCGTTTCCGTCGTTGAGATCGTTTCAGTCGTTCAGATCGTTTCCATCGTTCAGATCTCTTCTCTTGTTCAGATCGTTTCAGTCGTTCAGATCGTTTCAGTCATTCAGATCGTTTCCGTCGTTCAGATCGTTTCCGTCGTTCATCTCGTTTCAGTCGTTCAGATCGTTTCAGTCGTTCAGATCGTTTCAGTCGTTCAGATCGTTTCAGTCATTCAGATCGTTTCAGTCGTTCAGATCGTTTCCGTAATTCAGATCGTTTCCGGCGTTCAGATCGTTTCCGTCGTTCAGATCGTTTCAGTCGTTCAGATCGTTTTAGTCGTTCAGATCGTTTACGTCGTTCAGATCGTTTCAGTCGTTGAGATCGTTTCCGTCGTTCATCTCGTTTCAGTCGTTCAGATCGTTTCCGTCGTTCAGATCGTTTCCGTCGTTCATCTCGTTTCAGTCGTTCAGATCGTTTCAGTCGTTCAGATCGTTTCCGTAATTGAGATCGTTTCAGTTGTTCAGATCGTTTCAGTCGTTCAGATCGTTTCAGTTGTTCAGATCGTTTCAGTCGTTCAGATCGTTTCAGTCATTCAGATCGTTTCCGTCGTTCAGATCGTTTCAGTCATTCAGATCGTTTCAGTCGTTCAGATCGTTTCCGTAATTCAGATCGTTTCCGGCGTTCAGATCGTTTCCGTCGTTCAGATCGTTTCAGTCGTTCAGATCGTTTCAGTCGTTCAGATCGTTTACGTCGTTCAGATCGTTTCAGTCGTTGAGATCGTTTCCGTCGTTCATCTCGTTTCAGTCGTTCAGATCGTTTCCGTCGTTCAGATCGTTTCCGTCGTTCATCTCGTTTCAGTCGTTCAGATCGTTTCAGTCGTTCAGATCGTTTCCGTAATTGAGATCGTTTCAGTTGTTCAGATCGTTTCAGTCGTTCAGATCGTTTCAGTTGTTCAGATCGTTTCAGTCGTTCAGATCGTTTCAGTCATTCAGATCGTTTCAGTCGTTCAGATCGTTTCCCTCATCAGTTCGTTTCCGTCGTTCAGCTCGTTTCCGTCATCCAGATCGTTTGTCGTTCAGATCGTTTCCATCGTTCAGCTTGCTTCAGTCGTTCAGATCGTTTCAGTCGTTCAGATCTCTTCTCTTGTTCAGATCGTTTCAGTCGTTCAGATCGTTTCAGTCATTCAGATCGTTTCCGTCGTTCAGATCGTTTCCGTCTTTCATCTCGTTTCAGTCGTTCAGATCGTTTCCGTCGTTCAGATCGTTTCCGTCGTTCAGATCGTTTCCGTCGTTCATCTCGTTTCAGTCGTTCAGATCGTTTCAGTCGTTCAGATCGTTTAAGTCGTTCAGCTTGTTTCCGTCATTCAGATCGTTTCAGTCGTTCAGATCGTTTCAGTCGTTCAGATCGTTTCCGTCGTTCAGATCGTTTCAGTCGTTCAGATCGTTTCCGTCGTTCAGCTCGTTTCAGTCGTTCAGCTCGTTTCAGTCGTTCAGCTCTTTTACGTCGTTCAGATCTTTTCAGTCGTTCAGCTCGTTTCCGTCATTCAGATCGTTTCAGTCGTTCATCTCGTTTCCGTCGTTCATCTCGTTTCAGTCGTTCAGCTCGTTTCAGTCGTTCAGCTCGTTTCCGCCGTTCAGATCGTTTCCGTCGTTCAGATCGTTTCGGTCGTTCAGATCGTTTACGTCGTTCAGATCGTTTCCATCGTTCAGATCGTTTCCGTCGTTCAATTCGTTCACGTCGATGAGATCGTTTCCGTCGTTCAGATCGTTTCAGTCGTTCAGATCGTTTCAGTCATTCAGCTCTTTTCAGTCGTTCAGATCCTTTCAGTCATTCAGATCGTTTCAGTCGTTCAGATCGTTTCCGTCGTTCAGATCTCTTCTCTTGTTCAGATCGTTTCAGTCGTTCAGATCGTTTCAGTCATTCAGATCGTTTCCGTCGTTCAGATCGTTTCCTTCGTTCATCTCGTTTCAGTCGTTCAGCTCGTTTCAGTCGTTCAGATCGTTTCAGTCATTCAGATCGTTTCAGTCGTTCAGATCGTTTTAGTCGTTCAGATCGTTTTAGTCGTTCAGATCGTTTCAGTCGTTCAGCTCTTTTCCGTCGTTCAGATCGTTTCCGTCGTTCAGATCGTTTCCGTCGTTCAGATCGTTTCCCTCATCAGATCGTTTCAGTCGTTCAGATCGCTTCCGTCGTTCAGATCGTTTCAGTCGTTCAGATCGTTTCAGTCGTTCAGATCGTTTCAGTCGTTCAGTTCGCTTCCGTCGTTCAGATCGTTTCAGTCGTTCAGATCGTTTCAGTCGTTCAGATCGCTTCCGTCGTTCAGCTCGTTTCCGTCGTTCAGATCGTTTCCGTCGTTCAGATCGTTTCCGTCGTTCAGATCGTTTACGTCGTTCAATTCGTTCACGTCGATGAGATCGTTTCCGTCGTTCAGATCGTTTCCGTCGTTGAGATCGTTTCAGTCGTTCAGATCGTTTCAGTCATTCAGCTCTTTTCAGTCATTCAGATCGTTTCCGTCGTTCAGATCGTTTACGTCGTTCAGATCGTTTACGTCGTTCAGATCGTTTCCGTCGTTCAATTCGTTCACGTCGATGAGATCGTTTCCGTCGTTCAGATCGTTTCCGTCGTTGAGATCGTTTCAGTCGTTCAGATCGTTTCAGTCATTCAGCTCTTTTCAGTCATTCAGATCGTTTCCGTCGTTCAGATCGTTTCCGTCGTTCAGATCGTTTCAGTCGTTCAGATCGTTCATCTCGTTTCAGTCGTTCAGATCGTTTCAGTCGTTCGGATCGTTTCCGGCGTTCAGATCGTTTCCGTCGTTCAGATCGTTTCAGTCGTTCAGATCGTTTTAGTCGTTCAGATCGTTTCCGTAATTCAGATCGTTTCCGGCGTTCAGATCGTTTCCGTCGTTCAGATCGTTTCAGTCGTTCAGATCGTTTTAGTCGTTCAGATCGTTTACGTCGTTCAGATCGTTTCAGTCGTTCAGATCGTTTCCGTCGTTCATCTCGTTTCAGTCGTTCAGATCGTTTCCGTCGTTCAGATCGTTTCCGTCGTTCATCTCGTTTCAGTCGTTCAGATCGTTTCAGTCGTTCAGATCGTTTCCGTAATTGAGATCGTTTCAGTTGTTCAGATCGTTTCAGTCGTTCAGATCGTTTCCGTAATTCAGATCGTTTCCGGCGTTCAGATCGTTTCCGTCGTTCAGATCGTTTCAGTCGTTCAGATCGTTTTAGTCGTTCAGATCGTTTACGTCGTTCAGATCGTTTCAGTCGTTGAGATCGTTTCCGTCGTTCATCTCGTTTCAGTCGTTCAGATCGTTTCCGTCGTTCAGATCGTTTCCGTCGTTCATCTCGTTTCAGTCGTTCAGATCGTTTCAGTCGTTCAGATCGTTTCCGTAATTGAGATCGTTTCAGTTGTTCAGATCGTTTCAGTCGTTCAGATCGTTTCAGTTGTTCAGATCGTTTCAGTCGTTCAGATCGTTTCAGTCATTCAGATCGTTTCAGTCGTTCAGATCGTTTCCCTCATCAGTTCGTTTCCGTCGTTCAGCTCGTTTCCGTCATCCAGATCGTTTGTCGTTCAGATCGTTTCCATCGTTCAGCTTGCTTCAGTCGTTCAGATCGTTTCAGTCGTTCAGATCTCTTCTCTTGTTCAGATCGTTTCAGTCGTTCAGATCGTTTCAGTCATTCAGATCGTTTCCGTCGTTCAGATCGTTTCCGTCTTTCATCTCGTTTCAGTCGTTCAGATCGTTTCCGTCGTTCAGATCGTTTCCGTCGTTCAGATCGTTTCCGTCGTTCATCTCGTTTCAGTCGTTCAGATCGTTTCAGTCGTTCAGATCGTTTAAGTCGTTCAGCTTGTTTCCGTCATTCAGATCGTTTCAGTCGTTCAGATCGTTTCAGTCGTTCAGATCGTTTCCGTCGTTCAGATCGTTTCAGTCGTTCAGATCGTTTCCGTCGTTCAGCTCGTTTCAGTCGTTCAGCTCGTTTCAGTCGTTCAGCTCTTTTACGTCGTTCAGATCTTTTCAGTCGTTCAGCTCGTTTCCGTCATTCAGATCGTTTCAGTCGTTCATCTCGTTTCCGTCGTTCATCTCGTTTCAGTCGTTCAGCTCGTTTCAGTCGTTCAGCTCGTTTCCGCCGTTCAGATCGTTTCCGTCGTTCAGATCGTTTCGGTCGTTCAGATCGTTTACGTCGTTCAGATCGTTTCCATCGTTCAGATCGTTTCCGTCGTTCAATTCGTTCACGTCGATGAGATCGTTTCCGTCGTTCAGATCGTTTCAGTCGTTCAGATCGTTTCAGTCATTCAGCTCTTTTCAGTCGTTCAGATCCTTTCAGTCATTCAGATCGTTTCAGTCGTTCAGATCGTTTCCGTCGTTCAGATCTCTTCTCTTGTTCAGATCGTTTCAGTCGTTCAGATCGTTTCAGTCATTCAGATCGTTTCCGTCGTTCAGATCGTTTCCTTCGTTCATCTCGTTTCAGTCGTTCAGCTCGTTTCAGTCGTTCAGATCGTTTCAGTCATTCAGATCGTTTCAGTCGTTCAGATCGTTTTAGTCGTTCAGATCGTTTTAGTCGTTCAGATCGTTTCAGTCGTTCAGCTCTTTTCCGTCGTTCAGATCGTTTCCGTCGTTCAGATCGTTTCCGTCGTTCAGATCGTTTCCCTCATCAGATCGTTTCAGTCGTTCAGATCGCTTCCGTCGTTCAGATCGTTTCAGTCGTTCAGATCGTTTCAGTCGTTCAGATCGTTTCAGTCGTTCAGTTCGCTTCCGTCGTTCAGATCGTTTCAGTCGTTCAGATCGTTTCAGTCGTTCAGATCGCTTCCGTCGTTCAGCTCGTTTCCGTCGTTCAGATCGTTTCCGTCGTTCAGATCGTTTCCGTCGTTCAGATCGTTTACGTCGTTCAATTCGTTCACGTCGATGAGATCGTTTCCGTCGTTCAGATCGTTTCCGTCGTTGAGATCGTTTCAGTCGTTCAGATCGTTTCAGTCATTCAGCTCTTTTCAGTCATTCAGATCGTTTCCGTCGTTCAGATCGTTTACGTCGTTCAGATCGTTTACGTCGTTCAGATCGTTTCCGTCGTTCAATTCGTTCACGTCGATGAGATCGTTTCCGTCGTTCAGATCGTTTCCGTCGTTGAGATCGTTTCAGTCGTTCAGATCGTTTCAGTCATTCAGCTCTTTTCAGTCATTCAGATCGTTTCCGTCGTTCAGATCGTTTCCGTCGTTCAGATCGTTTCAGTCGTTCAGATCGTTCATCTCGTTTCAGTCGTTCAGATCGTTTCAGTCGTTCGGATCGTTTCCGGCGTTCAGATCGTTTCCGTCGTTCAGATCGTTTCAGTCGTTCAGATCGTTTTAGTCGTTCAGATCGTTTCCGTAATTCAGATCGTTTCCGGCGTTCAGATCGTTTCCGTCGTTCAGATCGTTTCAGTCGTTCAGATCGTTTTAGTCGTTCAGATCGTTTACGTCGTTCAGATCGTTTCAGTCGTTCAGATCGTTTCCGTCGTTCATCTCGTTTCAGTCGTTCAGATCGTTTCCGTCGTTCAGATCGTTTCCGTCGTTCATCTCGTTTCAGTCGTTCAGATCGTTTCAGTCGTTCAGATCGTTTCCGTAATTGAGATCGTTTCAGTTGTTCAGATCGTTTCAGTCGTTCAGATCGTTTCCGTAATTCAGATCGTTTCCGTCGTTCAGATCGTTTCAGTCGTTCAGATCGTTTCAGTCGTTCAGATCGTTTCCGTCGTTCAGATCGTTTCAGTCGTTCAGATCGTTTCCGTCGTTCAGCTCGTTTCAGTCGTTCAGCTCGTTTCAGTCGTTCAGCTCTTTTCCGTCGTTCAGATCTTTTCAGTCGTTCAGCTCGTTTCCGTCATTCAGATCGTTTCAGTCGTTCATCTCGTTTCCGTCGTTCATCTCGTTTCAGTCGTTCAGCTCGTTTCAGTCGTTCAGCTCGTTTCCGCCGTTCAGATCGTTTCCGTCGTTCAGATCGTTTCGGTCGTTCAGATCGTTTACGTCGTTCAGATCGTTTCCATCGTTCAGATCGTTTCCGTCGTTCAATTCGTTCACGTCGATGAGATCGTTTCAGTCGTTCAGATCGTTTCAGTCATTCAGCTCTTTTCAGTCGTTCAGATCGTTTCAGTCATTCAGATCGTTTCAGTCGTTCAGATCGTTTCCGTCGTTCAGATCTCTTCTCTTGTTCAGATCGTTTCAGTCGTTCAGATCGTTTCAGTCATTCAGATCGTTTCCGTCGTTCAGATCGTTTCCGTCGTTCATCTCGTTTCAGTCGTTCAGATCGTTTCAGTTGTTCAGATCGTTTCAGTCGTTCAGATCGTTTCCGTAATTGAGATCGTTTCCGTCGTTCAGATCGTTTCAGTCGTTCAGATCGTTTCCGTCGTTCAGCTCGTTTCAGTCGTTCAGATCGTTTCAGTCATTCAGATCGTTTCAGTCGTTCAGATCGTTTTAGTCGTTCAGATCGTTTTAGTCGTTCAGATCGTTTCAGTCGTTCAGCTCTTTTCCGTCGTTCAGATCGTTTCCGTCGTTCAGATCGTTTCCGTCGTTCAGATCGTTTCCCTCATCAGATCGTTTCAGTCGTTCAGATCGCTTCCGTCGTTCAGATCGTTTCAGTCGTTCAGCTCGTTTCCGTCGTTCAGATCGTTTCAGTCGTTCAGATCGTTTCAGTCGTTCAGATCGTTTACGTCGTTCAGATCGTTTCAGTCGTTCAGATCGTTTCAGTCGTTCAGCTCGTTTCCGTCATTCAGATCGTTTCAGTCGTTCATCTCGTTTCCGTCGTTCATCTCGTTTCAGTCGTTCAGCTCGTTTCAGTCGTTCAGCTCGTTTCCGCCGTTCAGATCGTTTCAGTCGTTCAGCTCTTTTCCGTCGTTCAGATCGTTTCCGTCGTTCAGATCGTTTCAGTCGTTCATCTCGTTTCCGTCGTTCATCTCGTTTCAGTCGTTCAGCTCGTTTCAGTCGTTCAGCTCGTTTCCGCCGTTCAGATCGTTTCAGTCGTTCAGCTCTTTTCCGTCGTTCAGATCGTTTCCGTCGTTCAGATCGTTTCCGTCGTTCAGATCGTTTCCCTCATCAGATCGTTTCAGTCGTTCAGATCGCTTCCGTCGTTCAGATCGTTTCCGTCGTTCAGCTCGTTTCCGTCGTTCAGATCGTTTCAGTCGTTCAGATCGTTTCAGTCGTTCAGATCGTTCCCTCATCAGATCGTTTCCGTCGTTCAGATCGTTTCCGTCGTTCAGCTCGTTTCAGTCGTTCAGATCGTTTACGTCGTTCAGATCGTTTCAGTCGTTCAGATCGTTTCGGTCGTTCAGATCGTTTCGGTCGTTCAGATTCTTTACGTCGTTCAGATCGTTTACGTCGTTCAGATCGTTTCCGTCGTTCAATTCGTTCACGTCGATGAGATCGTTTCCGTCGTTCAGATCGTTTCCGTCGTTGAGATCGTTTCAGTCGTTCAGCTCTTTTCAGTCATTCAGATCGTTTCCGTCGTTCAATTCGTTCACGTCGATGAGATCGTTTCCGTCGTTCAGATCGTTTCCGTCGTTGAGATCGTTTCAGTCATTCAGCTCTTTTCAGTCATTCAGATCGTTTCCGTCGTTCAGATCGTTTCCGTCGTTCAGATCGTTTCAGTCGTTCAGATCGTTCATCTCGTTTCAGTCGTTCAGATCGTTTCAGTCGTTCGGATCGTTTCCGGCGTTCAGATCGTTTCCGTCGTTCAGATCGTTTCAGTCGTTCAGATCGTTTTAGTCGTTCAGATCGTTTACGTCGTTCAGATCGTTTCAGTCGTTCAGATCGTTTCCGTCGTTCATCTCGTTTCAGTCGTTCAGATCGTTTCCGTCGTTCAGATCGTTTCCGTCGTTCATCTCGTTTCAGTCGTTCAGATCGTTTCAGTCGTTCAGATCGTTTCCGTAATTGAGATCGTTTCAGTTGTTCAGATCGTTTCAGTCGTTCAGATCGTTTCAGTTGTTCAGATCGTTTCAGTCGTTCAGATCGTTTCAGTCATTCAGATCGTTTCAGTCGTTCAGATCGTTTCCCTCATCAGTTCGTTTCCGTCGTTCAGCTCGTTTCCGTCATCCAGATCGTTTGTCGTTCAGATCGTTTCCATCGTTCAGCTTGCTTCAGTCGTTCAGATCGTTTCAGTCGTTCAGATCTCTTCTCTTGTTCAGATCGTTTCAGTCGTTCAGATCGTTTCAGTCATTCAGATCGTTTCCGTCGTTCAGATCGTTTCCGTCTTTCATCTCGTTTCAGTCGTTCAGATCGTTTCAGTCGTTCAGATCGTTTCCGTAATCGAGATCGTTTCCGTCGTTCAGATCGTTTCAGTCGTTCAGATCGTTTCCGTCGTTCAGCTCGTTTCAGTCGTTCAGATCGTTTCAGTCATTCAGATCGTTTCAGTCGTTCAGATCGTTTCCGTAATTCAGATCGTTTCCGTCGTTCAGATCGTTTCAGTCGTTCAGATCGTTTCAGTCGTTCAGATCGTTTCCGTCGTTCAGATCGTTTCAGTCGTTCAGATCGTTTCCGTCGTTCAGCTCGTTTCAGTCGTTCAGCTCGTTTCAGTCGTTCAGCTCTTTTCCGTCGTTCAGATCTTTTCAGTCGTTCAGCTCGTTTCCGTCATTCAGATCGTTTCAGTCGTTCATCTCGTTTCCGTCGTTCATCTCGTTTCAGTCGTTCAGCTCGTTTCAGTCGTTCAGCTCGTTTCCGCCGTTCAGATCGTTTCCGTCGTTCAGATCGTTTCGGTCGTTCAGATCGTTTACGTCGTTCAGATCGTTTCCATCGTTCAGATCGTTTCCGTCGTTCAATTCGTTCACGTCGATGAGATCGTTTCAGTCGTTCAGATCGTTTCAGTCATTCAGCTCTTTTCAGTCGTTCAGATCGTTTCAGTCATTCAGATCGTTTCAGTCGTTCAGATCGTTTCCGTCGTTCAGATCTCTTCTCTTGTTCAGATCGTTTCAGTCATTCAGCTCTTTTCAGTCATTCAGATCGTTTCCGTCGTTCAGATCGTTTCCGTCGTTCAGATCGTTTCAGTCGTTCAGATCGTTCATCTCGTTTCAGTCGTTCAGATCGTTTCAGTCGTTCGGATCGTTTAAGTCGTTCAGATCGTTTCAGTCGTTCAAATCGTTCATCTCGTTTCAGTCGTTCAGATCGTTTCAGTCGTTCGGATCGTTTAAGTCGTTCAGATCGTTTCAGTCGTTCGGATCGTTTAAGTCGTTCAGATCGTTTCCGTCGTTCAGCTCTTTTCCATCGTTCAGCTCGCTTCAGTCTTTCAGATCGTTTCCGTTGTTCAGATCGTTTCCGTCGTTCATCTCGTTTCCGTCGTTCAGATCGTTTCCGTCGTTCAGATCGTTTCAGTCGTTCAGATCGTTCATCTCGTTTCAGTCGTTCAGATCGTTTCAGTCGTTTAGATCATTTCAGTCGTTCAGATCGTTTTAGTCGTTCAGATCGTTTACGTCGTTCAGATCGTTTCAGTCGTTCAGATCGTTTCCGTCGTTCATCTCGTTTCAGTCGTTCAGATCGTTTCCGTCGTTCAGCTCTTTTCCGTCGTTCATCTCGTTTCAGTCGTTCAGATCGTTTCCGTCGTTCAGATCGTTTCCGTCGTTCATCTCGTTTCAGTCGTTCAGATCGTTTCAGTCGTTCAGATCGTTTCCGTAATTGAGATCGTTTCAGTTGTTCAGATCGTTTCAGTCGTTCAGATCGTTTCAGTTGTTCAGATCGTTTCAGTCATTCAGATCGTTTCAGTCGTTCAGATCGTTTCAGTCGTTCAGATCGTTTCCCTCATCAGTTCGTTTCCGTCGTTCAGCTCGTTTCCATCGTTCAGCTTGCTTCAGTCGTTCAGATCGTTTCAGTCGTTCAGATCTCTTCTCTTGTTCAGATCGTTTCAGTCGTTCAGATCGTTTCAGTCATTCAGATCGTTTCCGTCGTTCAGATCGTTTCCGTCTTTCATCTCGTTTCAGTCGTTCAGATCGTTTCAGTCGTTCAGATCGTTTCCGTAATTGAGATCGTTTCCGTCGTTCAGATCGTTTCAGTCGTTCAGATCGTTTCCGTCGTTCAGCTCGTTTCAGTCGTTCAGATCGTTTCAGTCATTCAGATCGTTTCAGTCGTTCAGATCGTTTCCGTAATTCAGATCGTTTCCGTCGTTCAGATCGTTTCAGTCGTTCAGATCTTTTCCGTCATTCATCTCGTTTCCGTCGTTCAGATCGTTTCCGTCGTTCAGATCGTTTCCGTCGTTCATCTCGTTTCAGTCGTTCAGATCGTTTCAGTCGTTCAGATCGTTTAAGTCGTTCAGCTCGTTTCCGTCATTCAGATCGTTTCAGTCGTTCAGATCGTTTCAGTCGTTCAGATCGTTTCCGTCGTTCAGATCGTTTCAGTCGTTCAGATCGTTTCCGTCGTTCAGCTCGTTTCAGTCGTTCAGCTCGTTTCAGTCGTTCAGCTCTTTTCCGTCATTCAGATCTTTTCAGTCGTTCAGCTCGTTTCCGTCATTCAGATCGTTTCAGTCGTTCATCTCGTTTCCGTCGTTCATCTCGTTTCAGTCGTTCAGCTCGTTTCAGTCGTTCATCTCGTTTCCGTCGTTCATCTCGTTTCAGTCATTCAGCTCTTTTCAGTCGTTCAGATCGTTTCAGTCATTCAGGTCGTTTCAGTCGTTCAGATCGTTTCCCTCATCAGTTCGTTTCCGTCGTTCAGCTCGTTTCCGTCGTTCAGATCGTTTCAGTTGTTCAGATCGTTTCAGTCGTTCAGATCGTTTCCGTAATTGAGATCGTTTCCGTCGTTCAGATCGTTTCAGTCGTTCAGATCGTTTCAGTCATTCAGATCGTTTCCGTCGTTCAGATCGTTTCCGTCGTTCATCTCGTTTCAGTCGTTCAGATCGTTTCAGTTGTTCAGATCGTTTCAGTCGTTCAGATCGTTTCCGTAATTGAGATCGTTTCCGTCGTTCAGATCGTTTCAGTCGTTCAGATCGTTTCCGTCGTTCAGCTCGTTTCAGTCGTTAAGATCGTTTCAGTCATTCAGATCGTTTCAGTCGTTCAGATCGTTTTAGTCGTTCAGATCGTTTTAGTCGTTCAGATCGTTTCAGTCGTTCAGCTCTTTTCCGTCGTTCAGATCGTTTCCGTCGTTCAGATCGTTTCCCTCATCAGTTCGTTTCCGTCGTTCAGATCGTTTCCGTCGTTCAGATCGTTTCCCTCATCAGATCGTTTCAGTCGTTCAGATCGCTTCCGTCGTTCAGATCGTTTCAGTCGTTCAGATCGTTTCAGTCGTTCAGATCGTTTCAGTCGTTCAGTTCGCTTCCGTCGTTCAGATCGTTTCAGTCGTTCAGATCGTTTCAGTCGTTCAGATCGCTTCCGTCGTTCAGCTCGTTTCCGTCGTTCAGATCGTTTCCGTCGTTCAGATCGTTTACGTCGTTCAATTCGTTTACGTCGATGAGATCGTTTTACGTCGTTCAGATCGTTTCCGTCGTTCAGATCGTTTCAGTCGTTCAGATCGTTTCAGTCGTTCAGATCGTTTTACGTCGTTCAGATCGTTTCCGTCGTTCAGATCGTTTCAGTCGTTCAGATCGTTTCAGTCGTTCAGATCGTTCCCTCATCAGCTCTTTTCCGCCGTTCAGATCGTTTCCGTCGTTCAGATCGTTTCAGTCGTTCAGATCGTTTCAGTCATTCAGCTCTTTTCAGTCATTCAGATCGTTTCCGTCGTTCAGATCGTTTCCGTCGTTCAGATCGTTTCAGTCGTTCAGATCGTTCATCTCGTTTTAGTCGTTCAGATCGTTTCAGTCGTTCGGATCGTTTAAGTCGTTCAGATCGTTTCAGTCGTTCAAATCGTTCATCTCGTTTCAGTCGTTCAGATCGTTTCAGTCGTTCGGATCGTTTAAGTCGTTCAGATCGTTTCAGTCGTTCAGATCGTTTCCGTCGTTCAGCTCTTTTCCATCGTTCAGCTCGCTTCAGTCTTTCAGATCGTTTCCATTGTTCAGATCGTTTCCGTCGTTCATCTCGTTTCCGTCGTTCAGCTCGTTTCCGTCGTTCAGTTCGTTTCAGTCGTTCAGATCGTTTCAGTCGTTCAGTTCGTTTCCGTCGTTCAGCTCGTTTCCGTCGTTCAGCTCGTTTCAGTCGTTCAGTTCGTTTCAGTCGTTCAGATCGTTTCAGTCGTTCAGATCGTTTCCGTCGTTCAGATCGTTTACGTCGTTCAGATCGTTTACGTCGTTCAGATCGTTTACGTCGTTCAATTCGTTCACGTCGTTCAGCTCTTTTCCGTCGTTCAGATCGTTTCAGTCGTTCAGATCGTTTCAGTCGTTCAGATCGTTTCCGTAATTCAGCTCGTTTCAGTCGTTCAGATCGTTTCCGTAATTCAGATCGTTTCCGGCGTTCAGATCGTTTCCGTCGTTCATCTCGTTTCCGTCGTTCAGATCGTTTCCGTCGTTCAGATCGTTTCCGTCGTTCATCTCGTTTCCGTCGTTCAGATCGTTTCCGTCGTTCAGATCGTTTCCGTCGTTCAGATCGTTTCAGTCGTTCAGCTCGTTTCAGTCGTTCAGATCGTTTCCGTCGTTCAGGTCGTTTCCGTCGTTCAGATCGTTTCAGTCATTCAGATCGTTTCAGTCGTTCAGATCGTTTCCCTCATCAGTTCGTTTCCGTCGTTCAGATCGTTTCAGTCGTTCAGATCGTTTCAGTCGTTCAGATATCTTCTCTTGTTCAGATCGTTTCAGTCGTTCAGCTCTTTTCCGTCGTTCAGATCGTTTCCGTCGTTCAGATCGTTTCCATCGTTCAGCTTGCTTCAGTCGTTCAGATCGTTTCAGTCGTTCAGATCGTTTCAGTCATTCAGATCGTTTCCGTCGTTCAGATCGTTTCCGTCGTTCATCTCGTTTCAGTCGTTCAGATCGTTTCAGTCGTTCAGATCGTTTCAGTTGTTCAGATCGTTTCAGTCGTTCAGATCGTTTCTGTAATTGAGATCGTTTCCGTCGTTCAGATCGTTTCAGTCGTTCAGATCGTTTCCGTCGTTCAGCTCGTTTCAGTCGTTCAGATCGTTTCAGTCATTCAGATCGTTTCAGTCGTTCAGATCGTTTCCGTAATTCAGATCGTTTCCGGCGTTCAGATCGTTTCCGTCGTTCAGATCGTTTCAGTCGTTCAGATCGTTTTAGTCGTTCAGATCGTTTCCGTCGTTCAGATCCTTTCAGTCGTTCAGATCGTTTCCGTCGTTCATCTCGTTTCAGTCGTTCAGATCGTTTCCGTCGTTCAGATCGTTTCCGTCGTTCATCTCGTTTCAGTCGTTCAGATCGTTTCAGTCGTTCAGATCGTTTAAGTCGTTCAGATCGTTTCCGTAATTGAGATCGTTTCAGTTGTTCAGATCGTTTCAGTCGTTCAGATCGTTTCAGTCGTTCAGATCGTTTCGGTCATTCAGATCGTTTACGTCGTTCAGATCGTTTACGTCGTTCAGATCGTTTCAGTCGTTCAGCTCGTTTCCGTCGTTCAATTCGTTCACGTCGATGAGATCGTTTCCGTCGTTCAGATCGTTTCCGTCATTCAGCTCTTTTCAGTCATTCAGATCGTTTCCCTCATCAGTTCGTTTCCGTCGTTCAGCTCGTTTCCGTCGTTCATCTCGTTTCAGTCGTTCAGCTCGTTTCAGTCGTTCAGCTCGTTTCCGCCGTTCAGATCGTTTCCGTCGTTCAGATCGTTTCAGTCGTTCAGATCGTTTCGGTCGTTCAGATCGTTTCAGTCGTTCAGCTCGTTTCCATCGTTCAATTCGTTCACGTCGATGAGATCGTTTCCGTCGTTCAGATCGTTTCCGTAATTGAGATCGTTTCAGTTGTTCAGATCGTTTCAGTCGTTCAGATCGTTTCCGTAATTGAGATCGTTTCAGTCGTTCATCTCGTTTCCGTCGTTCATCTCGTTTCAGTCGTTCAGCTCGTTTCAGTCGTTCAGCTCGTTTCCGCCGTTCAGATCGTTTCCGTCGTTCAGATCGTTTCAGTCGTTCAGATCGTTTCAGTCGTTCAGCTCGTTTCCGTCGTTCAATTCGTTCACGTCGATGAGATCGTTTCAGTCGATGAGATCGTTTCAGTCATTCAGATCGTTTCCCTCATCAGTTCGTTTCCGTCGTTCAGCTCGTTTCCGTCATCCAGATCGTTTGTCGTTCAGCTTGCTTCAGTCGTTCAGATCGTTTCAGTCGTTCAGATCTCTTCTCTTGTTCAGATCGTTTCCGTCGTTCAGATCGTTTCAGTCGTTCAGATCGTTTCAGTCGTTCAGATCGTTTCAGTCGTTCAGATCGTTTCCGTCGTTCAGGTCGTTTCCGTCGTTCAGATCGTTTCAGTCGTTCAGATCGTTTCAGTCGTTCAGATCGTTTCAGTCGTTCAGATCGTTTCCGTCGTTCAGGTCGTTTCCGTCGTTCAGATCGTTTCAGTCGTTCAGATCGTTTCAGTCGTTGAGATCGTTTCAGTCGTTCATCTCGTTTCCGTCGTTCAATTCGTTCACGTCGATGAGATCGTTTCCGTCGTTCAGATCGTTTCCGTCATTGAGATCGTTTCAGTCGTTCAGATCGTTTCAGTCATTCAGCTCTTTTCAGTCGTTCAGATCGTTTCAGTCATTCAGATCGTTTCAGTCGTTCAGATCGTTTCCCTCATCAGTTCGTTTCCGTCGTTCAGCTCGTTTCCGTCATCCAGATCGTTTGTCGTTCAGATCGTTTCCATCGTTCAGCTTGCTTCAGTCGTTCAGATTGTTTCAGTCGTTCAGATCTCTTCTCTTGTTCAGATCGTTTCAGTCGTTCAGATCGTTTCCGTCGTTCAGATCGTTTCAGTCGTTCAGATCGTTTCCGTCGTTCAGCTCGTTTCAGTCGTTCAGCTCGTTTCAGTCATTCAGATCGTTTCAGTCGTTCAGATCGTTTTAGTCGTTCAGATCGTTTCAGTCGTTCAGATCGTTTCCGTCGTTCAGCTCGTTTCAGTCGTTCAGCTCGTTTCAGTCATTCAGATCGTTTCAGTCGTTCAGATCGTTTTAGTCGTTCAGATCGTTTCCGTCGTTCAGATCGTTTCAGTCGTTCAGATCGCTTCCGTCGTTCAGATCGTTTCAGTCGTTCAGATCGTTTCAGTCGTTCAGATCGTTTCAGTCGTTCAGTTCGCTTCCGTCGTTCAGATCGTTTCAGTCGTTCAGATCGTTTCAGTCGTTCAGATCGTTTCCGTCGTTCAGATCGTTTCCGTCGTTCAATTCGTTTACGTCGATGAGATCGTTTTACGTCGTTCAGATCGTTTCCGTCGTTCAGCTCGTTTCCGTCGTTCAGATCGTTTTACGTCGTTCAGATCGTTTCCGCCGTTCAGATCGTTTCCGTCGTTCAGATCGTTTCAGTCGTTCAGATCATTTCGGTCGTTCAGATCGTTTCAGTCGTTCAGCTCGTTTCCATCGTTCAGATCGTTTCCGTCGTTCAATTCGTTTCCGTCGTTGAGATCGTTTCAGTCGTTCAGATCGTTTCAGTCATTCAGCTCTTTTCAGTCATTCAGATCGTTTCCGTCGTTCAGCTCGTTTCCGTCATCCAGATCGTTTGTCGTTCAGATCGTTTCCATCGTTCAGATCTCTTCTCTTGTTCAGATCGTTTCAGTCGTTCAGATCGTTTCAGTCATTCAGATCGTTTCCGTCGTTCAGATCGTTTCCGTCGTTCATCTCGTTTCAGTCGTTCAGATCGTTTCAGTCGTTCAGATCGTTTAAGTCGTTCAGCTCGTTTCCGTCATTCAGATCGTTTCAGTTGTTCAGATCGTTTCAGTCGTTCAGATCGTTTCCGTAATTGAGATCGTTTCCGTCGTTCAGATCGTTTCAGTCGTTCAGATCGTTTCCGTCATTCAGCTCGTTTCAGTCGTTCAGATCGTTTCAGTCGTTCAGATCGTTTCAGTCGTTCAGATCGTTTCCGTAATTCAGATCGTTTCCGGCGTTCAGATCGTTTCCGTCGTTCAGATCGTTTTAGTCGTTCAGATCGTTTCCGTCGTTCAGATCGTTTCAGTCGTTCAGCTCTTTTCCGTCATTCATCTCGTTTCCGTCGTTCAGATCGTTTCCGTCGTTCAGATCGTTTCCGTCGTTCATCTCGTTTCAGTCGTTCAGATCGTTTCAGTCGTTCAGATCGTTTAAGTCGTTCAGCTCGTTTCCGTCATTCAGATCGTTTCAGTTGTTCAGATCGTTTCAGTCGTTCAGATCGTTTCCGTAATTGAGATCGTTTCCGTCATTCAGATCGTTTCAGTCATTCAGATCGTTTCCGTCGTTCAGCTCGTTTCAGTCGTTCAGCTCGTTTCAGTCGTTCAGCTCTTTTCCGTCATTCAGATCTTTTCAGTCGTTCAGCTCGTTTCCGTCATTCAGATCGTTTCAGTCGTTCATCTCGTTTCCGTCGTTCATCTCGTTTCAGTCGTTCAGCTCGTTTCAGTCGTTCAGCTCGTTTCCGCCGTTCAGATCGTTTCCGTCGTTCAGATCGTTTCGGTCGTTCAGATCGTTTACGTCGTTCAGATCGTTTACGTCGTTCAGATCGTTTCAGTCGTTCAGCTCGTTTCAGTCGTTCAGATCGTTTCAGTCGTTCAGATCGTTTCCGTCGTTCAGATCGTTTCAGTCGTTCAGATCGTTTCAGTCGTTCAGATCGTTTCAGTCGTTCAGATCGTTTCCGGAATTCAGATCGTTTCCGGCGTTCAGATCGTTTCCGTCGTTCAGATCGTTTCCGTCGTTCATCGCGTTTCAGTCGTTCAGATCGTTTCAGTCGTTCAGATCGTTTAAGTCGTTCAGCTCGTTTCCGTCATTCAGATCGTTTCAGTTGTTCAGATCGTTTCAGTCGTTCAGATCGTTTCCGTAATTGAGATCGTTTCCGTCGTTCAGATCGTTTCAGTCATTCAGATCGTTTCCGTCGTTCAGCTCGTTTCAGTCGTTCAGCTCGTTTCAGTCGTTCAGCTCTTTTCCGTCATTCAGATCTTTTCAGTCGTTCAGCTCGTTTCCGTCATTCAGATCGTTTCAGTCGTTCATCTCGTTTCCGTCGTTCATCTCGTTTCAGTCGTTCAGCTCGTTTCAGTCGTTCAGCTCGTTTCCGCCGTTCAGATCGTTTCCGTCGTTCAGATCGTTTCAGTCGTTCAGATCGTTTCGGTCGTTCAGATCGTTTACGTCGTTCAGATCGTTTACGTCGTTCAGATCGTTTCAGTCGTTCAGCTCGTTTCCGTCATTGAGATCGTTTCAGTCGTTCAGATCGTTTCCGTCATTGAGATCGTTTCAGTCGTTCAGATCGTTTCAGTCATTCAGCTCTTTTCAGTCATTCAGATCGTTTCAGTCGTTCAGATCGTTTCCCTCATCAGTTCGTTTCCGTCGTTCAGCTCGTTTCCGTCGTTCAGCTTGCTTCAGTCGTTCAGATCTCTTCTCTTGTTCAGATCGTTTCAGTCGTTCAGATCGTTTCAGTCATTCAGATCGTTTCCGTCGTTCAGATCGTTTCCGTCGTTCATCTCGTTTCCGTCGTTCAGATCGTTTCCGTCGTTCATCTCGTTTCAGTCGTTCAGCTCGTTTCAGTCGTTCAGATCGTTTCAGTCGTTCAGATCGTTTCAGACGTTCAGCTCGTTTCCGTCATTCAGATCGTTTCAGTCGTTCAGATCGTTTCCGTCGTTCATCTCGTTTCCGTCGTTCATCTCGTTTCAGTCGTTCAGATCGTTTCAGTCGTTCAGATCGTTTCAGACGTTCAGCTCGTTTCCGTCATTCAGATCGTTTCAGTCATTCAGCTCGTTTCTGTCGTTCAGATCGTTTCCATAATTGAGATTGTTTCCGTCGTTGAGATCGTTTCAGTCGTTCAGCTCGTTTCAGTCGTTCAGCTCGTTTCAGTCGTTCAGCTCTTTTCAGTCGTTCAGATCGTTTCAGTTGTTCCTCATGCAGCTCGACCAGAGCTTGTAGTCCGTGATTGTTGTGGTTGTTTGAAGGCAATTTGGCGATAGTAGTGATGGACATTATACACATATTTGTGACTATTTGTTTTGGCTGTTTTTCCCTTAGACCAGTGCTTCTCAAATGGTGGGGCGCGCCCCCCTGGGGGGGCGTGGTGGGGTGTCAGGGGGGGGCGCGAGGCGGGCGCGACTTTCAGTATTAGTGTCTTTATTCATGCTTGAACAATAAAAAAAAGGGCCTCCAGCCACTAGGTGGCAGCAGTGCTCAAACTAATCAACAGGCTGCCTGTTCAACCAGTAGAGAAGAAGAAGTACTACACATCAACACCGGTGTACAGAGCTGGCGGAGGAGGAGGAGAGGTGGAGAAGTTTCTGACAGGAGTGAAAAGAAAAAAGGATGAGGCATCAGAGGAAAAGAAAACAGGTGAGAGTAAACATGAACCTAGTAAGAGCAGGAGATATGACGATGCTACATCGCCCTTGGGTTTACCGTGAACACGGTCGGAAACGAGGAAACACCCGTTTGTGTTTTATGCCTAAAAACTCTGGCAGCGGAGCATGAAACCAAATAAATGAAGACGGCACCTGGAGACCATACACCATACACCTGGAGACCATACACCATACACCTGGAGACCATACACCATACACCTGGAGACCATACACCATACACCTGGAGACCATACACCATACACCTGGAGACCGTACACCCCAGTTATGTCAGTAAGCCACTGGAGTTTTTTCATGGTAAACTCCATGAGTATCGCCAACAAGCCGGTCATTTCGTCAGCGCGGCATCAGTAAACAAAGAAGCACTGTTAGCCTCTTACAAAGTTGCCCACCACATCGCAAGGTGCAAAAAACCTCACACCATAGAGATTTATTTTGATAATCAGGCGATTGTATGCAGAATGCTGGTGCCAGCAACTCATACAGTGGTTTATACAGATAAATAAATAAATATTATCAAGTTCTCAATGGTAGTACAAATCGGGGGGGGGGGGCCTTGAAAAAAATTCTGTCCTCTAGGGGGGGCGTGACAGAAAATAATTGAGAACCACTGCCTTAGACTGTCCAAATGACGGCTGGACCGCTGTCTCAAACTGAGGAGAAGTGAGTCAAAAACACACACAGAGTACTGGAAAGTAATTGTGCGATTTATTTAAACAATTCTGTGTAAATGTCTGCAAAGAACCTGAAAAAGAGGTGACATTGCCATGTTCTTGTTGGGGGCGTGGCCAGCCCGTGCTTGGGGGCGTGGTCTAATTTGCATATCACCAAGGTACCTAATGTTATACAAAGGATCAAAGGACAAAGATCATAGGCAGATGACAGAATGTTGCCTTTGATGGCCGTAGAAGGCATCAGCCTATTGTCACTTCATCCCCGTCCCTCGAGAGAACAACACGGCCCTCCAGTACTTTACTTTATCACCATCAGCCATTCAACCATGACGACTCAGTGGACTTTTTCTTGCGAAGAGCCGCAGTTTCTTCAGGACATGGCGCCCGAGTACTACGTCCCTGTGTACTGGGTCCCACATCCCATTCTGGACTGGGGTCCTCAGTACTGGATCCCCCAGCCTCAGGAATGGGTCTTACAACCCATTCTGGACTGGGGGCCTCAGTACTGGGGCCCGGAGCCCTCTCTGTACTGGGTAAGTGGCATTTAGAATTGTAACAATTACCTGGAAATACAACTTATGACAAGTATGTTAGGTCGAGGCAGAATTTAGACCAGTATTATTGTTCTTATTTCTGCTTAATCTTGTATTTTGGGTTTGTTTATTTGTTGATGAGCAGGAGGCCGAGCAGGAGGCCGAGCAGGAGGCTGAACATTCCACTCCATCGTTCAGTCTCTCGGCTACGGCTCCAGAGTTTGTCCCCTCTGGGGGGAGTGTCAGTGATGTAAGAATATATATATTTACTGTTTTTATTTATTTTTTCTTTTACACTTATACAGTAGTACTTTCTGTTGTTCATGCTGTATTTTATTTCATTCAAATCTGTATGTTATTGTCCTTCTTGTGTGTTAGGAGTCGTCTGACGATGACGATGAAGATGACCAGTCACCTGTCATTGACATCGTCGTCTCCCACCTGGGACACCTCAGGTCCTCGTCCCCCTCCTTCAGCTCCGACGTTGAGGATCTAACATCCATCCTCAACGGGTTTGTCACCACGGAGGAGTTGTTGGAAGAGTTGGTGGAGCTGATTTACGCACAGGTTGGGAAACACTTGCTCCTCATTTAAAACCTTTTTGGACCACTCTCACCTCCGACAGAAACATCCAAGGTCTCATCGTTTTTGATTCAAGTTGTTTTCTTGTTGTCATTGCAGTCTACTGGCACTGCCAGCTTCTCCACCACTGGAGCACAGCTGTGCAACCACCTGTCCCGTCACCTCACCTTCAGTCCACCGAGCGGGACCTTCAGACAGCTGCTCCTGAAAAGGTACGTTCAAGTTCATGATTTGATCTGTGCTCATCTTGAATTCAGAGAAAAGCCTTTGACTGATGACACCCCTCATCAGCATGAAATGTTGACATTGAGTTGGTTATCTCTTTATTATTTGGATATAGGTGCAGACTGGAGTACGAGGGCCGAGATGTGGCGGTCCGAGGGGACGCGGCCACTCAGGGGAAGTTCCACAACTTTGTGCGCTTCCTTGGAGAACTGTACCTGCATCTGGAGGTAAGAATACATCTGTGTTGCCCCGTGTATGTGAGCCTGTTGTCATCGTCTTTCACCTCTACAAGAGGTGTGGCTGCATGAGAGCGTTGCTTGAAAGACAAAAGAAAATGTCTGCAAATGTTTCATGATATTTGAGATTGTGTACAATTTTAAGGGTGTCTAAAAACATCTTCCACCACTGTAAATACATAGCCGTTCCCATTACATGTATTTATATTGAAGGGAAAAAGTCCCGAAAGATACTCCATGATAAACACATGTATTGATGTTATTTTAAGGTGAAGAGCTCCAATGGGACTTCCTCTCGGGCAGACGTCCTCCTGACTGGACTGAAGGACCTGGTCCACAGCCTCCTGTCCAGTCCGGGGGACGCCAACGTCACCTGTGCTGTGGAGCTGCTCCAGGTGCAAAAACTCATTCAAATATGTCTTTAAAATGCTTGTATGACTGTTGAAGGTCGGGCAGTAAAGCACAATGTGTCTGAACCTTCCAGGCCACAGGGAGCGTGATGGAGGATGTGTGGAGAGAAGCTGGGAAACCACACATGACCCAGCTGGTCCACACCCTGGAGAAGGTCCTGCTGGAGGGAGACTGTAGCAGGTGTGTACGTCACTGTGGTCGTCTGTGTGGATTGATGCTGAAGCTTAGCATTCATCTTTTGTGTTGTCTTCACAGTAAGTCCATTTGAGACATGAACATAAAAACATGTTTTGATGATCCTTTATCATCAAAAAGCATCATCATATATATCAAAGAGTTTATTTAGATATGAGGATGTTATTTAATATCTACACTGAAAGTGCTCATATAAATCAGCAGGTTGGTCACAAACTGAATGTTTGGCTTCATTTTCTCCTCAGAGACGTGAAGCAGATGCTCATTGAACTGCTGAAGCTACGCTTTAGCGACTGGGGCAGGATGGCTTCTGCTGCAGCCTCCAGCGACGCTGCGCCTGAGAACGGTCCTGAGAACGGCCACCACAACGTCGACAACAACAACCAAGACGTCAACGTCGACGAAAACGGCCCTGACATCAACCCCGACGACACCCCCACCAACGAGCCCGACCCCCTCATGGTCAGTATCGACTTTGGTTCACTACATTTTCTCAACTGAAGTCAATTCAGCTACACATTTCCTGTCCTGGTTTGTGAACATCGGTCACACTGAGTGTTTCCCTTCCAGGACGAAGTCATCTTCTACACAGAAGAGGGAGTTCCTTTCAGGGCCTCAGACCCTGGTGAGTCCATCTACATTTATTGATTCTGATCTTAGATCACACAACCTTCTGGGTGAACGTTGAAGAAAAACAACTTGACATTGTTAACATGGACTCCAGGGTAAAATCATTGGACTGTTCAAGTTATGTAACCTCATGTAGACTGAATACTTTATACAACAATCATTATATGCCAAATTCACACATGTGAAAAATTGTTATGAGGCTTTGTGTAACTCTGTTATTATTGTTTGTAACAGTTTCTTTAGGGGAAATAACGTCCTATAAAAGTTGTTCAATGAGGAACAATGTTGATATAACATAGGCCCACTACCTTCTACTGCTTTACTCACATAGAAGCTGGTAGTTGTACTGCACAGCTCCAGTTGTTTTCTCACTCGCACAAATCTCAGTGAAAACTAAACATGTTTACACAAATGTACTGGAGACAAAAGTCCTGGCTTTAGGCACTATTTGTCTTTAGATGTTGGAAGAAAAAACATGTGGTCTTTAACTCTCTTTATGCCGCTGCTGTGTGTGAAGTTGTGTCATGTCTGCCTCGTTGTGTTTTGACAGACGCTGATGAGAAGCTACAGGAGATCCTGGAGAGCCAGGAATACTTCCCTGAACCTGACCCCCAACTTGAAAACCAAGAGTAAGTACACCAGTGAATATTCAGAGAAAGATGTTGACGCATTGATTCTCTTTTCTTTAGCACACAGTTAAAAAGACAAACATAATAAATGTGGCTTTTAGTAAATACATTTCTGAGGATATTGTGACAATTGCTACTCTATTAAGATTTTCTTTCTATACTGAAGCCTCTGCAATCAGTGTCCATACTGAGAATACTCCTGGTGTGGGATTGTTTCAGATATACTAAACTGGAGTATTTACACACCTCATTACTAGTTATAGAGTCATTTTAAAGGTTTTTATGTCGCTAAACAACTGTGAACCTCTGAAAACAATAAACGTGTCTGTGCCTGGAAGTAACACTTCTTCTTTTGTGTTCGCAGGTACGAAATTGAACTGGAGTTCGAGGTGCAAAATATTGATACAGAGGAAGGAGTTCAACCGGAGATCATCTTTAATTTAACCATCGAATGGCCAGAATAAAAAAAACCTTCCTGTCCACTAAAATAAAGTGGCTAAACTAAGTCTTTCTGTCAGGAGTTTGTTATTGACGTCTCCAGACACACCAAACAACGTAGTGACAGATGAGTCAGCCTGAGAGTTTGTCCTGTGCAGAGTTTGGTCTGAGCATGTGAAGGAACACAGAAGGGAGGGGGTGAGATAGAGGGGGACAACACTAAAACCCACTTCAGTCTGTCGGATTGTCGTGTCTTTAGGAAACAAAGATTTGTGAAACTTTTTGTTTTTTAAGACATTTTCAATCATTACGTGATTTAATATGTTCTACATACATTTCAGTTTCTTTTTGCTTTTGTTTTTTTTTTATAATTGACTAAAAACTGCTCAATTAACAATTAAACTGGGTTAGATAATGTGGTTATGATATAAGTTTACAAATCTTGTAGTTAACAGTTCTATAGTAACAGAAAACATCTCAAACAGTGAATCTGGAGGAAATCTAATATTTCTAAAAACAACATTTTCATGGCTAAGAAAACAAGAAGAAGAAGAAGAAAAAAGTTTTCAGTGCCTGAGAAAGAGACATTTCCTGCACAGGGCTTCAGGGTTGAATGGAGTGTTTGTCTCCCTCTAGTGTCAAAGTCTGCACCCTACAGCTATGAGCAAATGTTTTGAGTTCAAATGACAAAACTGATTTAAAAGACAAAGAAATTACCCTCCATTGTTGAAAATGACAGTTAAAATGGCCAAAACAGCAACGATGCTAAACTATTGAGTGAAACTAAAGCAACAATAAGTGAAAGAGTTGTGATGGTAAAAGAGCTCAAAGTGTCAAAACAGCTGAAACAGACAATGGGCTGAAATGATGAAAATAACTATTAAAGTTAAACAGTTAAAACATCAAAATGGATAATATGACAACTGAAAGATCTAAAATTGTGAATGAATATAAAATGCTATTGATGTTTATGGGAAATTGTTTACATTCAGCAGATCAAAACACAAACATTCTGCAGACAACAACACTCCTGATAATATAACATCAAAGATTTATTACTAAAAGATGTAAGTCAAACTAAAAAGAACAAAATTAATTCCTTTAATTTCATCAATGCAACACAAGCCACTGTTTTGGTACATTTAGAAATAAAAAATCTAATAAAGGTTGTATTGACTTTGCATTTTCTCGAGGTTTTATTTAGTGTAAAGTGTAAAAACATGTTTTTAGGCTGCGAGGTGTGTCGATCTCAGTCCTGCCGCTGATCGCTGGTGTTTGTGAGGATGTCTGTACAACAGCACCAGGCTCCTGGTGGAGATGACGCTCAGGCCAGATGTTCCCAACATCAGGACATATAGAGGCAATGTTGAGTCTGACGATCGGCCAGCGGCTCGTCCAGCAAAGTGCCAACGATGAACACCGCAAGCCTGAAACAGGAAGTGGAAAGTCAAGAGACACAGGACAAGAATATGATGCTAGAAAACACTGACAGGACAGGATTAAAATATCTCTGTGTGGCTTTTTCTTAGTTCTGTGAACGTGTGAATTAAAAGACAATGAAAGAAACAGGAAGTGTTTGGATGCTCTTCCAGCAGATCGCTGACTGAACAGGTTCTGTTTGTGTCAATGAATCAATAATTGGTTGACTGATGACTCAGGTTGTGGTTTTCCTCTCTGTGGAGGGTCTGATGACCTAGAACAGGAACATTCCAGATGTCTGAATACAGTGACAGACACTGAACACTGCAGGGAAGCTGGAGGGACGCTGCAACCGGCCGTGGAGAGGGAAAGGCCTCGGGCCTCTGATGGAGGAAGACACAGCCTGCCACATTTCCACATCCTGGTGCATGCGCTTCTCCTTCCCCATCGTCTTCCTTGTTTCCCTGTCAAGCTATGAATTTTGTGTACGGACACGTGGAGCCCATGAAGATTATCACTGTACGCACCTCTAAAATCCCGACCAGCTTCGCCACATCCGTAAGCCCAGCTTGTACAGGAGAGAGCAGGACTGTGGATACCAGTGACCTGGGAGTGGCACTGAATGACATGCCAGTGTGGGAGGAAGTCCAGGTGAGCTGCATGAGCTATGTTCTCAAAACTTCCACCCAACATCTACGAGCTGGGACTGATCCACAGTGAGACCATAGGAATTCTCAATCTAAGGAGAGGACTTTATTATGTGGGCTGTTACGGTGAGAGCCGGTGCGTGGAGTGTCTGGAACCCAGAAGCAGACCAGGAGGCAGAACAGCTGCAACTGGCAGTGATTTGATTGAAAACCAAGACCTGGAGACGAAGGAAGGGAGACTCCGGGATGCAGAGTGAGCAGGCAGGAGGACGGCAGCAGGGAGGTGCTGCACCCCGAGGAGGAGCGCTGAGTAGAAAAGCCGTTCAGAGTGGACTGGAGGTTCTCGCTCTCGTACTACTGATCTTTCACAGCCTTCAGCCCAATCATATCTTTTCAAATGTATTATTCTACAGATATCTACGCTTCTCATAATGGCTGATGATATAAATGACCTATATTATATATATATAGGTCCTATTATATATCTTTTTTTTTCCCATATATATATACATATACATACATATACATATGTATACATACATAAATATATATATAATATATATACATATATAAATATATATATATATATATATAAATAAATACATATATATATATATATGAAAAAACGTGTAGTTATGTCAATTATTGTACAGTTTTGGGGTTTTTGTATTACAGTTTTTAACAGCCATCATATCAACATTTACTTGTGGATGGATTTTTTTGCCAACCTTTATGTAGCTGTTAATGGCAAAAATAATAATGATGAAATAAAAAGCAGAATTGGATCTATGGATGATTTATTTTAAATTTGTTGTATTTGTTTCCATGTACTTTGCGGCTTCGGCCAATAGGGGGCAGTAGAGCGACGTGTCAGCCTGCAAAGCTCCGAGTTGATGAATCAAGATGTGAAGCTGATGAAATGCACTCGAAGGAAACGTTTGAGTTCGTGCATCCAGTGAAAGTCAACCACCCACTGTTTGTGTCGGTTAAAACTGAAGGGAGAGGAAAAATAAATAAAAAAGGCCATTTTTAGATGTAAACGCGTTCCCAGCAGTTTGAGGGCTGCTGTCGGCAACCATCTGAAGACGTCAAGAAGATTTAGGATGGAGGTTCAGGATGGATTGGTTTCCCTTCATCCTTTTCACTTGTCATGTGATCTGCAGTCCTCCCCTCCCAGCCGCCAGCCGCCGAGGCCTGCGAGTGTGTCTGACAAGGATGGAGAAATATCTAGGGCCAGACTGTCGGAGGGGAAATCTGGGGAAACTTGGAAAAGAAAAAGAAAATGTGTTTCCTTGGAACTGGCATGTTTTTTTTCTTTTGAAATGAGTCATTACAGAAGGAAAGCAAAAGTCTTTACCACCCGTTTCACTGTAAACCTGGATTATGAATATTCAGAGTGTTGTTGCAATCCCCCCCTGGTGGCCAAGGTGGGAAGAGCCTATGGTGATGTGACGCGTGAGCGCGGTGTGTTGTGGGTTAGTCTGCAGGAGGTAAACAGAGAGCAGCGTGGTTTTGCCGGGAGAGAGAAACACAATACTTGTTAGTTGGTTATAATATTATACCGTGTTGAGACGGGAATAAAAGCTGAGTTCGTCTATTGAGTCGCCGCCTCGCTGACTGGTTCTTCAGCGTGTTGACCCGGACCACTGGACGAAGGTTACCACTACAAGCCGAGGAATATTGGCGCGCTCCCAACTACGGTTCGGAGCGGGAAGCCAGAAAGGTAACACTGGGGGCTCGTCCGGGATCTAAATAAAGACTGAAGCCAGAATAAAAGCGGGGAAGAGTTACTTCAGACGGCCATTAGCAGGCGGCCAGTGCTCGGAGCCAGAGTTTGAGCTATCGCTATTGCTAGCACTCGGATGAAGAAGACTGTTGTGATGGAAACCCCAAACGTGAGAACCCATTCCTGATGGAAGCAAGAGACACTAATATGGACTCAGTTAATTGCATGAGTGGCCATTATAGCCGCGGCACTAACCCTTTCGCCACTAGCATGGAGCTAACGCTGGGCGGAGACGACGGTCCCAACTACGGTTCGGAGCGGGAAGCCAGAAAGGTCACAGTGTCTTCCTTTGAATTTACCTGTATAGTGGCGTGACTTGGTACACAGTTGAAAAACAAAACAGGTGGGAGGTTTAATTCCAGGTGTCACCAACCCTCTTCATCACCTGTCAGGCCTCCTTCCTCTTCCTCTGCTCCAGGTCGGATGGCTTGGAGCACATTGGTGTGTGCTTGTGCCACAAAGATGGGACGAATTCACACCTCTGAGCTGTTAAAAATAACACAAAAAACAAAAATGGCTACTGGCACAGAAATGTGGCTGCAACTTGTGCAACTTCCATCAAAGACGCTTGTGTGGGCTGATTTTCCATCGTGTACAGGGCCACGCTTATCAGTCTGAGCCGGCAACTCCACAGCAACAGGTGACTGTTAAGAATGGAAGCTTTCCAGCCAGCGTTCCATCATCCTGTCAGGTGTGATGCACAAAGTCCTGCTCCGGTGTGAAACGGGGGTAAAGCGGGAGTTTGATGTGTTTTGGAGACACATGTCATCGCTCTCTCACCCCAGAGGTAACTTGTGACTGGGCGTCAAATGAAGCGGGAATCGGGGGGAACAAACATCCGCCCACCGCAGCCGCTGATGCTCATTAATGAACGTGTTTCCTCTCGTTTGCTCTAATCCCTGAAGAAAAAACCCAACAAAACGGCAACTTCACACTGCCAGGTGAGAAGGTCCTGCTCCCAGTTATAGAAACCATTCAACCTCCAAATACGTCCCAGAATTGTGGTTTTTTTCCACTGTGGATTTTGCAGGTATTAACATAATGAGATGCAGCACGCTAATTATTGGGCTTTAGAGTTGTGAGGCTTATTTACTTTTCTTCTTCTGCACAGAGTCGGATGAAGCTGCGAGGCCTGATGGATGAAGGGATGAAGGGAGGCCTCGTGACTTGCTGCATTTCAAAATGTGTCACAGTCGCATCTCAACCCTTGAAAAGTTTGATATTTTTCCAGCGTGCATTTGAACCCAAACATTACTGCACGAGTCCATGAAGACAAGACTTTTTATCCTGAACGTCCACATGAGAGTCTTGACGCTCTTTACATGGTCGCTAACGGCTACAGGAACGGATGAATGTATAAAACACAACCGGAACAAGAGGTGACATGATGCTCCATCAGCTCCAGCCAGTGTGTGTGTGTGTGTGTGTGTGTGTGTGTGTGTGTGTGTGTGTGTGTGTGTGTGTGTGTGTGTGTGTGTGTGGGGTGGTGTGTCTGACTCTCAAACTGGGCTGAAAGCGTTCTGACCTCTGACCTCTTCCACCACGCACAGTTTGGTCCTGTGGCTGTAATGTCAGCCTCTATTCACGGTATTCAATGGAGGGAGGTGATGCACACCTGAAATCTACGAAGTAGCTGTGAAATTGCTGTTATGTGCTTCCGATTGTTTATGACTCACTTCATTTTTTTTTTTTTTATCCTTTTGTCCCCATAAAGACCCTTTCCTCTTCTGACCTTGCCTCAAAAAAATCCATGCTTTTAATGTGGATGCACTCACACGGAGTGGAAGGCTTTAAGCATTTGAACTGTTTTCTGTGAGAAGACCAGCTACGATGAGCTCCTCTCTTCACACCCTCGTCTTCTCCTCCTTCACTCAGGTTTTCCATCATCTTCAGCCTGACCGAGGCAAATTGTGCAGAAACTTTAGACCGTCTGTCGCCTCGTCTCATCGCGGTTTTGTCGCTTTCGTCAACGTTGGGTCACACAATGCAGTCGAATACAAAACAACACAATCTGAGCCTTAAAGACTTGCGGTTCGCCGAAGGCTGTGGGCGTCAGCCGGAGCACACGTGAACACTAGCGTGTGAATACACATTTTTCTCTCAAGGTCACAGTCGAATCTCTCTCAGCTGCAGACGATTTCATAGACTGGATATTATGAAAATGAATGTCACAAGTAAATCTAATCTTGACGGCGTGCCGTTTCTTCACTCGCGAATGTGTACGATCAATGAAAGTCTGTTTAATGGGTTAAACTGAACTAAATAAATCAAAGGGTTTATTTGTACGAGTACAAATAAACCCTTTGTGTGCAGTCATTTCCATGTTTTACTAAGCTTTTGGTGAACAAAGTGAGGAAAAATCCTGTAAAATTGGACAAAAGCATCATGGTGACTGGTATTATCGGGATCTGGGAACCTCATGAGGCGAATTCTATTTGCACATGACGACAACAAAAACTATATTCAGACCATTTGTAAAGTTGCAGCTTCTGTTATTTCAAAAAGCCTTTGTTTCATATGCTGATGAGAGAGGCTGTGTCTTCCAGCATCTGGCGTCACCTTGCTGATGGAGTCCACACCCGTTCTTCTATTTCTGCTCTCTAAAATGAGAACAAGTTAAAGCAGCTCCTGCTGAATCCTGCCGCTGACCGTTAAGAGTGGACCAGCGCTCCTCTGGGCTTTAGCGGGATCCTCATATCATCCAATGACAGTGGTATTGCAGCCTCAGTGGGGACACTTTAGGTGAAAGTCGCTTTTCTTGATTAAAACACATCAAACCCGTGCTTTAAGTGAAAAACAAGTGAGTGCCGGTGGTGTGTCTAGATATTTTGTACGGCAGGTGGTCAGTGTAAAATAAAGGCACCTTGTGCAGCAAGTGGATCCACCAGCTGCCTTATTATAGTAGTGTGAGATTAAAAAAAGGAAAATAAACACAAGTACATGTAAGTACTTGGGTATTTATTTAAATATTGGCAGAGTTTTAATAAGTCCACCCCAAAACAATACAAGGAAAATAATAAGACAGCAATAGTGTGTGAAAAAAGTGGTGCAGTGAATCCAATGGACAAGACAGGATCATGGGGCAGTTTGCTGAAAACCAATTGATTTGAGTTTTTAGGAAATGTTCATATCAAGTACAAACACAAGTGAATTTCTGCAAAGATGCACAAACACTGAGGGTTTCATCCAGTGACGGAGCTGGATGGTTTTGTGCCCTGGGCAGCTGCCCACTTCGCCCATAGCAAAGTCCCCCACTGATGGTTGTTTTTGTAATAGAAACACGCACGCACACACACACACACACACACACACACTTTCATTGTTCCTTCATCTTTGGTGTGTCGGAGTCTCCGGAGTGTGAACCTCAACCCTTAGCGACCCAGGATTTATTCAGTCTTTTTTGGATATTTCTTGGTTTTTTGTGACCCTTTCTGCAACAATGAGATCCGCTACCATCTCTCTTGGTGCAGCGAGGGCGGAGAACCTCCAACGGCAACAGGTGAGACAAGTTGATTCAATTTTTAGGATTTGAAGACTTAGAATTAAAGACTTAGAATTAAATAACTGCAACTACAGAAATGCAACTTACAACTGCCACATCAGGTGTCTACACGACGTAGATCAGTATTACCGTAATTGTTCGACGCCCCTGCAGTTCAATGCGCTGCAGAAAAATGACAGAAAAGTGTGAATATATTGCTGAAATAAGACATTATATTGACGAGACATATATGTATATATATATATACGTATAATATTTGGTCAGGAGAAACCACACTTCACAGGAGTGCTGCTCAAAAACAGGCATTTACTTCAAATTTGTTCTGTTTTCCTTTTTTGTTTGTGCATACATTGAGTGTGTATTGTGTCTTCCTGTTGGCTCCACAGGAGGTGACTGTCGCTCGTCCGCCGAGGAGGATCGTGCTCGACATGTCCGGTCGGGACATCAAACTCCAGACGGCTTCCAACGCCTGGAAGCCCGGGGCGCGAAGGCCGGTCCCTGCGCTGGAGCCAGAAGCTCAAGCCACCGAGGTATTGACACAAGTTCACCAGAGAAACACACTAATATTCCTCAACACAATGTGACTGGATGTGCACGTGAGCAAGCCAGTTGATTGATGATCTCAGTTATTAACCAGTATTTTCTAATCCATTTCCCCCCAGGAGCTTCTTGGGAAACTCCGGAGCATCTTGAACAAGATGACTCCGGAGAAGTACGACTCCCTATCACAGTCTGTGTTGTGGATGGGCGGAGGAGCTCTACTGTGTTGTGGATGGGTGGAGGAGCTCTACTGTGTTGTGGATGGGTGGAGCAGCTCTACTGTGTTGTGGATGGGTGGAGCAGCTCTACTGTGTTGTGACCGCACTGCCCGTGACCAGCCTGGCGAGGCTCAAAGGGGTGGTGGAGCTGGTGCACGAGAAGGCCATCTCAGAGCCCAGCTTCGCCTCCACCTACGCCACACTGTGTGGCAGCCTTGCTGCTGTAAGTAGGATTGATTCCTTTCTGGCTCAGAGGAAATGTCCATGTCTCTGTTGGTCTGCTCACTGTCTTTGTCCTGCATGGAAGACAAAATACAGTTTTAGCGGTCCACTTCTTCTCCTCACCTCCACCTCTGTCTGGTTCACAGATCACCGTCCAGAGGGACGATGGGAGCGGCTCCACTGTCAGGTTCCGCACCCTCCTCCTGAAGAGGTGCCGGGAAGTCTTTCAGGGGAAGAACAGTGGCGCTGCTGCGTCGGTATGCATCGATTAAACTTCACTTTTTTACTACAGCTCTTGTAAAGACTTGTCTGAATGACTTCCCAAGGCTAATATTCATATCTGACTCATGTTACTTCTTGTTGTCTTCAGTCCACGGAGCCTGAGGAGGCTCAGCAGAAGAACCGGAGACGAGCCCTGGGGAACCTCACCTTCATTGGTGAGCTCCTCAAGGCTGGGCTCCTGGGAGAGGCAGTTGTGGTCGGCTGCATGGACCGGCTCCTCCAAGACGCCACCGAGGAGTCTCTGGAGGGTCTGTGCAGGCTGACCCCAACTGCCGGTCGGGACCTCGCCCAGAAGGCCAAGGTGAGACTGAACAAGTGGATTTGTGGATTCAGCACAGTTTGCAGAGACGTTGATGAGGGTTTCTCTTTTGTTGTTATGAAGCAGAGAAACAAAAATGAACGTACGTCTCAACTACTCTGTGTTTTTTTCCATCAGTCACAACTGGACAAGGTTTTCAAGGACATCCAAAACCTCCTCAAGACCCACAAGATGTCCTCCAGGACCAAGTTCATGCTTTTGGACCTGGTAGACCTCAGAAAGGTGAGTCCTGCAAAGCTCATGCTTTACCCTCCATTGAGTCATTTTCTTGATTTCTTGAACTTCCTGAAACACAATATTTGTGTCCTGCTCACATCTTGATTGCTCGTCTACTTGAAGTCCAAGTCGTGTTTAATTCATGATGAAACAAAGTGTGATTGGAGTCGATGCAACCCTAAAAGAAACCCAAACAGTGTTTTTGTGACGTTACAGTTAGAAATATTGAAAAGTTGGGAACATTTTCAGTCCTTAGAATTCTAAAGTGTGATTTCAATAGAGACCCTGAAGTCTGAGCAACATGAGCTGACTGTGCTTTGGTATCTGAACTGAAACTGCAGAAAACGACGACTCATCAAAATCCTTTGTTTTTCTCAGAACAACTGAGTCTCCAGGAAGACCGAGCAGGGACCCAAAAAGATCTCCCAGGTCCACATGGCTGCTCGGAGGGAACAGGAGGAGAGCCTCAACAAAGCTCATCGACAGCTCTCCCCTGCCAGGGACATCCAGAGGGAGAGAGAGCAGAGGGAGAGAGAGGAGAGGGAGAGAGAGGAGAGGGAGAGGAGGGAGAGGGAGAGAGGAGGGAGAGGAAAGGGAGAGAGGAAAGGGAGAGAGAGGAGAGGGAGAGGAGGGAGAGAGAGCAGTGGGAGAGAGAGGAGAGGGAGAGGAGGGAGAGAGAGGAGAGGGAGAAGAGGGAGAGAGAGGAGAGGGAGAAGAGGGAGAGAGAGGAGAGGGAGAGAGAGGAGAGGGAGAGGAGGGAGAGAGAGGAGGGGGAGAGGAGGGAGAGAGAGGAGAGGGAGAGAGAGGAGAGGGAGAGGAGGGAGAGGAGAGGGAGAGAGAGGAGAGAGAGGAGAGGGAGAGGAGGGAGAGACAGGAGAGGGAGAGAGAGGAGAGGGAGAGGAGGGAGAGAGAGGAGAGGGAGAGAGAGGAGAGGGAGAGGAGGGAGAGACAGGAGAGAGAGGAGAGGGAGAGAGAGGAGAGGGAGAGGAGGGAGAGAGAGAGGAGAGGGAGCAGAGGGAGAGAGAGTGGAAAGAGAGAGAACAGCGAGGGAGAGAGCAGAGACAGATAGAAATAGAGCAAAGAGAGAGAGAGCAGAGACAGAGAGCGATACAGCAAAGAGAGAGAGAGCAGAGAGAGAAGGCAGCTAGAGAGAGAGGTGAGAGAGCGAGGCCGGCTGTTCAAAGAATGGAGCGAGAGAGAGGAGTGAGAGCCAGAGCCATGATTCTACAAGTTGTGAGCGGCAGCAGAGAGAGAGAAGAAAGAGAGCATCAAGCCAGATAGCAGAGAGACCAGCGCATGAATGTTCAACTGTGTAGAGAAGTTCAAATAAAACTTTTACTTCTCAAACATTCACGTTTCTTCTCTTGATCATTGGAAATAACACAAACTACACTGTAAAAAAGGACCGTGATATTTACATAAAACTACGTAAAATCCCTACAGAAAAGTATTGTAAACCAAAAAACATATAATTTTTGTTAAAATCACAGTGAACTTTTGTAAACTATTAAACAGAAAGTTTTGTTATATTTACAACAACAATATGTGATTATAATCAAATTCATTTGTTAAAACTACAAATATAGGAAACAAAAACAGAGAAATATTGTACCGTAATACTCATGACAAAACAGTTTTGTTAATTTGACGTGCAAATATTGTAAAAACTATAGTTATAGTCAGTTGTTTTTAAAAAAAATACAAAAAATATATGCAAGTTACTTTACAAGTTTATGCTGTAGGGATACTTTTGACAACATGATTGATGAAATAATGCAAATTGAGGTCTGGGCCTATATGGTTTTCGAAAAAAAATTAATTGTGAACCTGAGAGGTTGTATTGCCTATGGAAGAGATTAGGGCCTGCGATGGATTGGCGACCTGTCCAGGGTGTATCCTGCCTTCCGCCCAAGTATACCTGGGACAGGCTCGTGTTATTTATTGTCATTTATATTTTCTAAAGTAATGTGAGGGTTGAGTAGAGTGTTGGCAAAATGCATTTCATTGCATAAACTGTACAATGTGCTTTTAATTCATTGACAAATAAATTAAATTTCAATTTCAAAATTTCAATTTCAAACTTTTTCTCACAATTCTGACTTTAATCTCAGAATTCTGACTTTTTTTCACAGAACAATAATTAAACAAATGTTTTGGACCTTGATTTTTTTCAGTGGCCCTAATCCTGTTCCGTAGTTGCCTATTTATTTATATGTAAAATATATAATTTCTCATAACATTATAATTTATGGTATTTGTAGCATATTGAGTGTAAATGGAAAATTAGTAGGGTATATGCAAAGTAACTTTCTATTTCGACGTAATCCATGAATGCTTTATGTTTCTTTTAGTCTTTAAAATTCAATGTTTTAATGTGCCTCCTCTAACCACAGACACAAACTCGTAATCTCTCTGCACTGAGTCCACCTAATTTTGATTTGAATTTTAAACTTAAAAGTGCCCAGCCGAAGCTCATCTCTGATTGGACAATGACGTGAGAGGAAGGAGCGGAGAAGGTTCTGGTTCACGGCTGCAGCCGAGGTCAACTAACGAGCCAGAGCACGAGCAGCGTCCACGGAGCTGCGGCGCACAAATCTTCGGACCACTTGGTTGTTTTTGGAAGTTTTTACAACAAATCAGCAATTTTAAGAAGCGTGTTGGTTGACATCTGTGGCTGCTCCTTTGGGAATTTGAACATGTGCACGGTCAGCTTCATGTTTAGGCTACTTTTTTTTTTTAACGAAAATGTTTGCTGAAAGCACATGGTGTAAGCTAGCAGTAGATCATTGAATGGTGAATTAGTTCAACTGAAAAGCTCAGAAAGTACTTGCAATCCTAAATATGATCACCTGCGTCTTTTGTAAAAAGGAATTGGCTACATTAAGAGGATATGTACAACATTGCAGAGTGCATAGGAATGAGCCTCGTTGTCTTTTCAAATGTTTTGGCGCCAACTGTAGTAAAACATTTACCACTTACGCAGCCTTCAAGGGCCATTTTTATCGTGTGCACAATGCACCGGCACTGCAAGCTGTTCCTAAAGCTGTTGTTGCAGATTTAAAATGTGCAATTTCATTATGTGCTGGCCATTTTCAAACAGTGAAAGAACTAGTGTCTCACTTAAATGATCATATTGAAGAGGGCAGGTCTGTGTCATGCCCGGTAAGTGGTTGTAAGTACGTCTTTACAAAAAAGTCATCATTTACTTCTCACATGTGTAGGAAGCATAAAGCATGCTCCCCCGATGGTATTGATGTCATGTACAAGGAATTGTGCCCTCAGCCATCAAATGTCATTGCCAGTACAGTTGAATTGGAAAACACACATGAAGCCATGCCAACAGCTAGTACAACTAGTGATATTCCAGAGAATGAAAGTCAGTCTTATTTCAGAAACCTGTGTCTCTTTTACCTTAAACTGCAAGGACAGCTTCTTATCCCTGCCTCTACTATACAGACCATTGTTGAGGAAATGCAAAATGTGCACGAGTTAGGCCAAGCCTACACAATAACTAAAGTAAGTTCTTTATTAAAAAATGATATGGGCCTAGCCGAGGAAGCAGTCACTAAAATCTGTGACTGCATTAAAGAGTCAGATTTGTTCTCTGCCTGTCATCAGGGACAATTAAGAACAACATACACCAGAAATCAGACATTCACTAAAATGTTTAAATACACGGAACCCATAGAAGTGGCATTGGGAATGGATGAAAACATGACACAAAAATGTGCATATTACATACCAGTGGCAGAAACTCTGAAGAGCTTTTTAGAGTCAGATCTATGGAGGAATACACAGTCACAACAGTTTGGAGATCCTGATGTAGAGGTATTTACAGATTTGTATGATGGACAAAATTTCAAAGGTCACCAGTTCTTTAATGAGAACCCTGAAAGCCTAAAACTGATTTTGTACCAAGATTCTTTTGAAGTTGTGAATCCCCTGGGTTCTGCTAAAAAGACGCACAAAGTACTTGCAGTCTATCTTTCATTAGCAAATTTACCCATTCATTTGCGTTCAAATACTGATAATATGTTTTTAGTCTTGTTGTGTGCTGAGAAAGACTTTAAGCATTTTGGAGTAGCCAGTGTTTTCTCAAAGTTGTTGGCAGATCTGAAATCGTTGGAGACAGATGGAATAAATGTAGATGGAGAAATGGTAAAAGGGGGTCTATACTGCATTGCCGGGGATAACTTGGGTTCTCATTGCATAGGTGGGTTTACAGAGAACTTCAGCTGCTCTCGATATTTTTGCAGGTACTGTGAAATCACAAGAAGTGAGTTTCAGGCTGATCCGAATGCCTGTGGTCCTCCACGCATCCCAGAGACGCATGGCACAGCTGTTGCCGATCTCCAGGCTAAAAACATCCAAGATGTCAGAGGAATAAAGGTAAACTCTATCTTTAATACCCTTGAGTCTTTCCACGTATCCCAGCCTGGTCTCCCGCCTTGTTTAGGTCACGACCTCTTTGAGGGAGTCGCGTCCTATGATCTAGCACTGTACCTGAATAACATCATAAAAAAGAAAAAATGGTTCACATACTTGAACAGGCGTATCAAACAGTTTAAGTATAAAGGATCTGAAGCTCTCACAAAGCCATGTGCTGTCAAACCTGATGGAGCCAAGCTATCAGGACAAGCCATTCAAAACTGGAATCTTTTGAGATTACTACCAGTTTTGATTGGTGACAAAGTGCAAAACCATGAGGATGAAGTATGGCAGTTAGCTCTCCAGCTCAAAGACATTGCAGATCTTATTTGTGCTCAGAACATTTCCTTGTCCCAGATAGCATATCTGGACATTTTAATCCAAGAATATTTGGAGTTGAGAAAGATGTTGTTTCCTGAAATTCAACTAAAACCCAAGCACCACTATTTGCGCCATTATTCATCACTGTTGTTGAAATTTGGTCCATTGATGAGGTTATGGACACTTGGGTTTGAAAGTAAACACAGTTATTTTAAAAGATGTGCCAGACACTTGAAAAACTTCAGAAACATTTGTCAAACGTTGTCACAGCGACATCAGATGTATCAGGCATATCTTTTAGCTGGGCAATGCAGTAAACTACTGCAAGTGAAAGACTGCTGTGTGTTTTATCCCAGCCTCTACAGTGACACTATTAAACATGCAGTCAGGGAGTGAGCCTTTTCAGAGAGCTATACCACAGTTAGCACAGACATTCAGCACAAGGGCACTGCATATAAAAAAGGACAGTTTCTTGTGTACAGAAACGATGAGTGTATGGAGTTTGGTGAACTTCTACTCATCTTGATTCAAAATGACACATCTGTCTGTTTTGATGGATATCCACAAAGGCATCTTCCTCTCAGAATACCATCTGTATTCTGTGACAAAGGACAGTCTTGGGTTCCAGTGTATCAACATTAATGACCTGCCCGATTTCTATCCTTTGGTATCCTACATTCTTGGTGGATACCAAGTCATTCCACTAAAACACAGTATTATGGCAAAATAAAGTCTGATTAAAGCTCACTCACTTCTCTCTGTAAATAGTTTGACATTAATATGTGTTACCTGATGTATGCCCCTGCTCTGTTAAGTGCATGTACTGTATATTTTTTCTGTTCTGTTTGAAGGTGGCATTTTTTTGTCAGAGCAAAGATGAGTGACTCAGAGCGAACCTTCCTAGATATTGCCATCATGGAAGTCCTACCAGAACTTCCAGCTGCCAACAAAATTATCCTGGTGGAGCACTTGCAGTCGATTGGAGTCGAGACATATGATGATCTACGCTTCGTAACGGAGGCTGATTTGATGACAGCATTAAGACCTGTACAAGCCAGAAAGCTTCTGTCTGTTTGGAAACGGAAATGTAAGTAAAAACATCACAAAACTACTCAAAATTAATAGCAGACCTGGACATTGTGGAATATTGTGCAGTGTGAATCATAATCTTATTTTTTTTGTCATTTAAAGACCAAACTCCCGAAAACAGCTCACTAACATCTCTGGAAGCCTCACCTTCCCAATCGCTGTCATCACTCTCTGTTTCATCCCGAAGTTCATCATCATCATCCTCCTCCGCCAGCCCAGGACTAGACACACAGTGGGACGACAACTTTGAAATTCCATGGAGTAAATTTCCTGAGGAACTGATGGATTCTTTGGAGAGGGGAAAAAGGCCAGGCCCAAGACTGAGGAGGCAAATGGTCCGGATTGTTGTGACTGAGATGGTGGAAAAATGTCCTCATGTAGGTAAAAAACATTCAAACTAACGTAGCAAAACAAATGGTGGCAAAATATCCCAATTCTCTGCAAGACGTAATAGAGGGCGATGTTGTTGGAACAGGCTACCATTCCCTTGTCAAACAGTTGCAAAACAGAATCGAAAATGTGAGACGCACTTCAACACCCAACATAATAAAAAGAAAACATCAGGCTGATGACTCAGACACAGATGAGATCCCATTAGAAGAGAGAGCAGCAATGCAGGACACTTACGGATGCATTAAATGGAATGTAACATTTCTGCCCCGTGAAGAAACTCAAGTGAGCCAACAGCTACACATTGAAAAGCTTAAGGTGATGTTCCAGCACTCGGATTCCAATCCAGAGGAGGTCAAATGTCTGATGAAGTCCACTTTTTACACACAGCGTCAACATGTCAACCAGGGGAAAAGTATCAGGTACCTTAGAGAGGAGTGGCCGTTTTTGTTTGGTGACCTTGGCATGTCAGTTCACTTCAAGGAACTGACTGGGATTGACCTCAAAGAGACATTCACACAAAATTTGGATTTGAAGGGGAAAAGGCTTCTCAACCACAGTTTGTCAGCAAGAGCAAGAAGTTCCTTCAGAATTACACAAGGCTTCAGAGGATGCGAGGACAGCAAAGTGACTGCTCAGATGATGTGAAGGAGATGCTCTTGCTTCTGATCAACTACTTCGATGAGAAGGAGGAGTCCATGTTCTTCCATGTAGAACATACATGTCTGGCAGAAGAGGTCAAACTGGAGCAAGTGCCTCTGACACCCACTGTTATTGTCTGTGGTAAGTCAGTTTCATGTCTTTTTTTTTTTTTTATGTGAGTGCAGTGCTTATAACCTGTTAAATAATTTGTTCATAGGACTGTCCTGCTACTCTTCAAGAAGATACATGTTGAGTCTGGATCGGAGCGTTGTCAACACAAACATCTCCTCCTTCATTTCTGCACTGTGCCTCATGTTTGGAAGCTACTATTGTTTCAACGTTCATTATCCATCTGAGCTGGCTTCAACTCTGGACTTTCTTCAAAGGTGAGTATGGTCTGGGTCTGACTGTTGGCCTTGGCTCTGGGTGTGGGTTAGTATTTCCTGATGGGTGCCATCATTTTTGTCCATGATTGTATATATGTATATTTTGCTTTTTTGTTTAAAACGCACTAATTAAAATGCTTGGTATGCTTTTATTCTACAGGTGTTTCTTCTCGATAAACCCTGAAAAAGGAACCAAAGTAGAAAACAAAAACTCAAAGCGTCGTGAACCCTCGTGTCCTCACCCTGGTACAGGATCTCTCCGATCATGAGTGGCGTCAAACCTAAATATGGACTCTTTCTGTGGACTGTTGTTTGAGAAGAGGTTACTTTTAGTTTTTGCTTTGTTAAATCTACAATGTGTATGATGGTAATTAAGGCACAGTATACACTTTTTGTTTTAAAGTCTATTCTGGTAGAGGGTCTGCCACCAGCCTTTTTTTCTTTTTTCGAAGATGTCGGCAGGAATGCTCCAAGTTTTTTTTTTTTTTTTTTCCCAGCGTAATACTGTGTTGCTGCTTTGTTTCTAGACTGTTTAGGGTTGTTTCCCAACAAGTGTTTTTCCAAGAGTGTTATGACACACGGGCAAGTGCATGGTGACAGCCTTATACAGCAGTGTTGCTCGGGATGATTCTGAAATATAAATACATTATGTAGCTATCTCAACTAAATGTTCTTTCTTAGTCACTGGCTCAACCACTCACAAACACAAAAGCATACAGTCCAGTGTGTCAGTCGGGATGGAGAAAGAGTGCGTGAGAGATTTGATGGGTGTGGAATATGCAAATAGCTCGTTCACAAAGCTCCCCGCAAATTGGCGTCACCATTGCTCAAATGCTATTACCACATTACCATTACAACATTTCCAAAATGTTCATCTGTTCCAGAGGTACTGCTTTTCACTTTGTTAAATCTACAATGTGTAATATCGTAATTAAGGCAGAATATGTAATTTTTGTTTTAAAGTAACTTTTTCTGGTAGAGGGTCCGCCACCTGCTTGTTTCTTTACGATGTTCTAGCTTTGCAGGAATGTACCACAGCATAGTATAAAACTTATCTGTCTTGCATTCATTCAATTAGAACTGTTTTTATTGCAGAAAATACCTTAAACATGCATTCTTACTGTGAAGGGACTGACCGCTCCACAGATCTGACCTGTAACTTGGCCTGTTGGCATCACCTCATTATCTCCAAGATAAGTAAGGTTTATGCCATATTGTGAAACATTCCAGACAAAGCAATAGCATCTATATGTAGACCAGTAGGGGGCAGATCCCCCATATTCAGTATTTAAGAAAATTGATTTTGATTGAATTTGGTTGTTGTTATGCACCTGGCAATTAAGTTTTGTTAAAGTGGCAGAAGAATGTCCAGATATAAAGAGACTAATCTTCTGGAATATTTTAACTTGGGTTCAGTTATAGCTACAAAAAACATTACATGTAGTTTCTTTGCATGTTGTATACGTTGAAAAAAAAATTCATCCAATTGTTAAATACATTTCTCAGAAGTGATATTTTTCCTCTCGTCTTTTCTCAAGATGTATTTTTACATGATTTGGTGTATGTGTAGTAGTAATCATTTTGCAGGTTTTTAAGTAAATTTTGCATTATAACTTGATCATTAAAACATAAAAATATTGCATATGAGTAGATTTTATGTATAATATACAGAACAGCTCAATTTAAAATGCGCAGTTTTACTGTTGTTCTACCAGTTTGAATGAGTTTTTTATTCGATGTTTCCCTGTTAATTTTATCATTTATCGATGCACAATGAACTATTATTGCATGTAAAATATATAGGAAATTGTCTGTCTATATACATCACCTTTATGCAAAATTAACAGGGTTTTTTTGTAGACTTCACAGTTTCTTAATGGAAATTAGGCTGTGATTTCGTTCCCTGTAAATCAATTTACATATTTTGTCCGTAAAGTTATCTACTGTGCTGCTGTATATTTTACAGGAATTCTCTGGTGAATGAATATAAAATTTATTTAAAAGGGACAATGCACAGTTAAAACATAAATGTTGCCATTTGATGCACTATACCAGATTGTAGCTTTAAGCTAATTTGCATCTGTAGTCCCTTGGCAGGTCACAAAAATACAACACAGTAACAAGACAGATTAAACAGTATACAGGGATAAAACACCACAACAACGCGGCTACACACGTCTGCGTGCAACTCCCCCCACCTCCCCAAGAGATGTCGGTGGAGAATCAAAAATGGCGGTGTTGCGAGCGCCGCCATACTTATTTACCGATCGCCGCCATTTTGAAATTGGGCGTACCGGAAGTGACGTTAACAGAAGCGACATACAGGAAGTGACGTATCAGACCCCGCGGAACGTCGGGAATTACGTTTTCGGAGGCCCACCCACCGGAAGTGACGTTGGAGGACCCACTCGCCGGAAAAAAAACTGTGCGCCGCGCTTCAAACGCACATTTGTTCCCATTGCATCGTTTTCTTCACACGTGTACTCGAAGCTCAACAGAGTAAAGGATTGTCTTCTGCTAAGGTAAATAATTGCATTTTTTTCTATGTGTAAAGTATCAGCCTGCACTAATAAGAACGAAATAGTAGGTGGAGTTATACCAGTATTTAGAGACTATGTTTATACTCGCACTGGAAGACCGGAGCCAGATCAGCTTCACAACCTTCCATGAGGGAACAGATATGTTCATCTCTCCCCAACTGTGTCAGTCTGTCCACATATCTGCTGCTTTATTTCTCCGTCCAGACAACTCACAGTTTACTGTGTGCCTTCACTTATCACTCCTGCTAACTGCAGTTTCATCACAACATTTAGTTGCGTTTACGTCCTAAATGGCTGAATTTTGTCACGTGGGTGAAAAGCCTCAAAACGGTGTGCATCAGCCTGCACTAATAAGTAGGACATGGTTGATAGGTGTCATTATATCAGTATTAGTGAGAGGAAGAGTCGTTGTATAGTTATGTTGGGAGCAATTCAAGTAAGATCAGCTCAAAGTTTATGTTGCTCTTTTTTTATCTTTGTTCCATGTGTTGGTTTATTTAGACCCGTACTGGTATTTTTTATCATACTGCATTACTGGATTTTTACAACCTGACTGGGATTTCTGTGTTATTATCAGAGCATCCAAATTAGAGAAAGTTTAATGGTTGTGAGGGAGATTGAATATCTTATATATAACATACTGCAATGAATCACTTGGATGCTTGTCAGTTTGCAATCATCAATGAGAGATCAGTACATTTGAACAAATACTAATGATTCTGATTTAAATATTTTTTCAGACGCAGTGTTCAATCAGAATGTCACGTCATCGTAGCAGCGAATGCGTGGGCATGGAGCATTCATATGCACACCCAACAATGCACACAGCATCTGTGCTGACCACGGATCCAGAGACCGTAAAGGAATTGAGTGTCGCATGTCTGCATGCAGAACACTCCTATGACTCATCAATCAAGTTTGAGATTTTTTATGTAACATAAGCTCAGTTTGTTTATTTTTATTCGTCTGTATTGCAACAGATCTTCGAGATGCTGAAAGAGATGGAGGAGGTCATGGAAATCAAGAAGGGGGACCTGAGACTCATCGATTACATTTTTGATGTTATGCTTCCAGAATTAAGATGATCAATCAATGGAGGACATCATAGAAGTAGTGGTCAATATTTTGTGTCTTTTGAAACCTATCTGCATGCACCTTGTCCATCTTTTTCAGATCATCATCAACATCCTGATGGCTGAAGGTCACACAAGGCTTCAAGCACAGGTCATCATAGCCAGTGGGAGAAAGTTCTAGCAAGCTCCTGTCGTCTGTGCTCTCATCCTCCCTGTCGGATGTCTATCAATATAGTGGTTTGAAGTCTCCTGTCCCAATTTTCAGAGTGTATCTTTTATCTATCTGTCTGTCCTCTCCTCTATCCTCTCACCCCAACCGGCCAGCAGAATGCCTCCACCTCTGAGTCTGGTTTCTGCAAAGATTTCTTCCTGTTAGAGGGACTTTTTCCCTTTCCACAGTCGCTCACGCTTGCTCATGTGGATTTGTTTGGTTTTGTCTTTAAAAGTGCTTTTAATATATAATAAAGAACAATGACGTGATTCATGGATGGTTTTATTCTTTTAAAGTTGTCAGAGGTACTTTTTGAAGGTTTGTCATGGACATTTACTCTGAAGTAACTACAGTTACTCTCCATTTTTGTAGTTAGTTTTGCTTAATGCACCACACATTGTCACTGCATGAATGAAGAAGGCAGATCAGTTTAGTAGCTGAACTCTACAGATGTGGTTCCAGCTGCAGTGTCTTGTTGAAATAGGTTCAGAGAGATATTGAATATGGAATATGATGGGGGGGGGATTCTCCCTCTTCAATCCACTTGGCTCTGGACCTTATAAACACTCTGAGCTCTATTCACATAATATCTACCTGGATGTTTCTCCAGTGTTCTTGTGCTTCTTCAAACTGAACATGATCCATGAAACCGTGACGTAACTGAAGCAGTGACATCAGTTGTCCTTTTAAATATGGCGGCGACCACAAACACGCATGGCGGCGGCCAAAAACAAGTATGTCGGTGCCCATAAGCCACCATTGTGATACCGCACTGGCGAGGTTTGCGTTTTGAGAGTAGTATGGCGCTGACCGTGAGTAATAATGGCGGCGTCCACAAACAAGCATGTCAGCGGCCGTACACCGCCATTTTTATACCGCACTGGCGAGGTTTCAAGTCTGGAGGAGCACGGTTGCATTGCGGATCATGTTCTCTTGCCTCCCACCGACAGTGACGCTGTAATTGTGCGTCGGAACAAAACATATTGCATGTAGTACTGCCTCCCACCAACAGTGGCGCTGGGGTGGTGATTCGGATCAAAATGGCCGAACAAGATGGCGGCGGTGGATTCCCCACCGACGGCTTCTCCACCTCCCTCATCCCACCCACACCCACACCCACACACACAAAAAGAAGTCTACGGACCAAACTAGTGGTTGCAGAGCTGAGCAGCTTTGAACAGATTTTTGAGGTTGGATTTGAAGACTCTGAGAGAGCTACTGCCCCTTACGGCGTCAGGTAAGGTATTCCACTGGTTTGTGGCTCTTACAGAAAAAGCAGATTGCCCCGCTACAGTGCGGCGAAATGGTATGGTACAATCTCGTATGGAGGATATTCTAGTGGATCTGATGGAATTTGACGAGCGAGCGTGGATAAAAACACATAATGGCTGTGGGGCCAAACCATTTAAAATTTTATAGACCATACACAAATTGGTGACTAACCTAAAATTCTCAAAGCTCAATAACTCATGTTTCTCAAGTATCCTACAATGATGATAACGAATTGGCTTTTTGTCCAGTGTTTTTAAAGTTTGTTTGTATAAAGACTCCAGAGGTCTCAAAGTAGATTCACCAGCCTGCCCCCAGCAGGTGATACAATATGACATGCGGGACAGAATCATGGCGTGCATAAATATCTTGGCTGCATCCAGAGAGAGACAATTTCTGATGTGTTTAAAATTAACTAAATTGTATTTTATGGTTTTAACCATTTTTTTGACATGTTTCTTAAAATTTAAATTTGGATCCAGAAACACGCCAAGATATTTAAATTCAGTAACTATATCAATTCGTTCACCTTTAATGAGAATCTCAACATCAGGGATTTGTACCATGGTTTTAGAAAAAAACATACATTTTGTTTTGTTTACATTTAAACTCAAACATGATTGATCAAGCCAAAGAGTGATTCTCTCCAGTGCAGTTGTTAACTTAGCAGCTGCTAAGTCAGCTGTTTTAGCATGTACATGAACAACAGTGTCATCTGCGTACATCTGCAGATCGACATCAGCACACTGTTCAGCAAGATCATTAATATAAAGACTAAATAATAAAGGACCTAATACAGATCCTTGTGGGACTCCCATAGTACATGTCCTGTAACTGGATTGTGCATCACAGACTTTAACACATTGCCTCCTGTTTGATAAATATGATGACATCCAAGCCAGAGCTCTAGGCGAAAAATTCAATTTAGAAAGTTTTGATATTAAGACACTGTGGTTAACTGTATCAAATGCTTTACACAGGTCTAAAAATACAGCACCAACTACTCCTCCTTTATCAAGCCGTGATTTAATTTGCTCTATTAAATGTAAGGAGGCAGTCTCGGTTGAATGGTTCGCTCTAAAACCAAATTGCATACAATGTAGACCAAAATTGCTGGTGTTAAGAAATGAGGTCAGTTGTTCAATGACAACCTTTTCAGCAATTTTTGAAAATACTGGCAGTATGCTTATAGGTCGATAGTTACTAGCTTCAAGGCGGTCTCCAGATTTAAAAACAGGTGTGACAATGGCACATTTCCAGTCCTCAGGAAAAAGACTACATTTAAAAGAGAGATTAATTAAGTGAGTGACAGGACAGGATAAAATATCCTTATGTGACTTAACAAACTTGGTGTCAAAGTGAAAAGCATCTCTAGATTTGGAGCTTTTCAGAGAGCTGATGATTTTTTGTACTTGTGACACATTTGTTTCTACCAGTTGGAAGACCGGGGCTGTTTTATCTAGCGGAGCAACATCCAGTTTTCTTGTTGGAAATTTTTTCCCAAGTTCACATACAGATTCAAGAAAAAAATTATTAAGAGCAGAAGCAACAACACGATTATCTTCAATTAACTCTCCCTGTACTTTTAATATAAGATCTCCTATAGATTTATGGTTTCTCCTTGTGAGATCATCTATATTTTTCCATATCAATTTAATGTTGCCTCTTGCCTCATTTAAAATATTGACATAAAATCGGGATTTAGCTGATCTTAGTTCTTGGATAACTTTGTTCCTCAAACCTTTATAAACCAGCATATCAGTTTCTCTTCTAGTTTTAATTGCCTTCCTCAGTGCAGCATCTCTAGTTTCCATCAGCTTCCATAAATTCTCATTGAACCAAGGTAAATTATTTTTGTTTTAAATTGTGTCTTGACATTCACACTAAATCTCTCTTTCACAGAATTAATTTTGTTAGTGAAAGTGTTACACCCATAGTTCAGATCATCAGAGGATAATACATCATCCCAATTCAAACTATTAATTTCACTTGCAAATTCTTCTTGTTTAGCTTTCGGTATGCACTTGCAGATTTTTGTCTTATTTGCTGTGTTCCTAAATCTATTTTTAGACAGTTTTCTAGCACACAGAGTTAAATTATGGTGGGATAGGCCGCTAATTAAATGATAACTTTTCGTTATTCTTTCTGCTCTGTTGGTAAATATCAAGTCAATCTGTGTACTTGAGCATTTTGCAATCCTAGTTGGGCCTTTTACTAGTTGTTTTAAGTGGAATTTTTCGGTAATCATTTTTAGTTTTTTCCTTTTGGTTTTATCCTCCCAATTCACATTAAAATCACCCATAAGCAATAGTTCTTTGTTGTGATTGCACTCATTCAAGACTTCAGCAAGTTGATCATAAAAAGTGTCATCTGCAGAGGGAGGCCGATAGACACCTATAATGTTAAAAGACATTTGTTTAGACAAAATAATTTTTATCCCAACATATTCCAAAGTGTTACCCGCTTTATAAACCTCGCGCTCACATTTAATGCCTTCTCTTACATAAAAAAGCACCCCCCCTCCCCTTCCATCCGTCTGTCTCGTCTAAAACATTGATATCCAGGCACTGTAAATACACTTGAGGGAGTAGACTGTTTCAACCACGTCTCGGTCAGACAAAGAAAGTCTATATTTGAGTCAGACAGAAGATGAATTAGCTGATTGCTTTTTGGAGTAATGCTCCTGGTGTTAAATTGTCCGCCGAATAGCCCCCTTGGTTTCAGCTTCGGGTCCCACAAAACTTTCGCATGATTGACAGTTTGAAAAGTTTTGAATAACCTCTGTCTCTTCACTGCGGGGTTACAACGCACAGCGGCATCTTCAGCAGATTTAGTAGGGCAGACAGTGGACCTATCAAGGTCTCCACAGTCCAGGAACGATAAGTTATTCATTAAGTCACCATGTCCGAGATTTAAATTATAAGTGGAGAAGCCCGACTCAGGGGGTTCATGCTCACTCACCACCGGTAGCACCGAGTGAATCGCGGACACAGGGACTGCGCCGGGGCTCTGCAGCGCTCCAGTGGTCACTGGCCCAGGATTTAGCTGAACATCTCCGGCCAGCAGGAGCAGCGTGAGGAGGAGACCTGCCATTCTCCGGAGCGGTGTAATGGATGAGCGACCCACTGGGACAGTAATGCGCTCCGGCAGTTGGGCTCGCCCGAGCCGCAGGACAGATGAATAGATCGCATAATATCCCAGTAGATTATACTGCAAACTCACTGGAGAAACGTCGCTTGGCCACGAACCGGCGCCTGCTCCAGGTTCAGACGCCGGGAGGGCACGGTGGCACAGGTGGTTTCCATCAGCGTTGATTGCTCTGGCCAGGTAGATACGCACAGGTGATGCGACAGTGAGTAGCAACAATAGCCCAAAAAGCACTCCATAAAACACATTCCAGGCCTTTTTGCTGTTAAAAGACTGCTTTGCCGTCAATACAGTTTTTAATTGGCATGTTCTGCGGCATAAACGGCCTCCTTGATGGAAAAGGACGCGCGGGGTCGTAGGACCTGCCACACCGCAACTCCGCGCTGCCGCCATTCTTCGTTCAAGCCACCTTCTCCTGGGTAACCCCAGCTGCCAGCGTTTTCCTGTAAAAACAACATTTTTTTTTTTTACAGTGTACACACTGATCCACAGGCTCAGTTACACTTTCTTTGCACACAAACGTGTATTTTTTTGCAGCTTTCACAGGATACTGGCGTTTTATATTGTCTAACTTCTCCTATATTCAAATCAAATACTAAAGTTCGTGAGAAATAAGTGTGAAAGTTGGTGTTTGGTCTGCTGCAGTGTTGTAGTCGTAGTGTTCATATATAGTCAAAGTGGCTTTTCCACATTTCTACAGTCTAAATGTATTTAAACTGGGACACGACAGGACCGACTCCGTTCAGCAGGGATGTGCTGAACATCCCAGCGTGGGCATGTGGACGTTTCTGTCTTTTGTAATCTAATTCTTCTAACAACAAACACTGTCCTTTCTGCAGGACAATATGATCGTCACATCAGTGGCTACTCTTTGTAAAATAGTCCATCGTAAAACACTAAATAATATGGTAAGAACAATTTCTATTCATATCTCTCACACACACACACACACACACACACACACACACACACACACACACACACACACACACACACACACACACACACACACACACACACACACACACACACACACACAGCTTCCCCGCTCTGTGATTAACCCCCCGCGCTGCCCTGACCTTCGCCGGCCAGGACGCCAATGGCCCCGGGCCCCGAGCGCTGTAATGCTGTAATTGAGGGGCAACAGCTGCCTTTTTAATGGACCTTCACCTGGTTGGAGCGGCGCCGCTCCACCCGAACACCGACGGCTCCTCCCGCACAGGTTCTGCTTCAAGGTTCAAGGTGTTTTTTATTGTTTTTTATCAACAGTAAAAGCAGGTTTCACAGTGAATGAAATTCTTATTTTGCCGTCTACCCTGGAGCCGACCTACATAGATAAGTATATACACAAAAATTAGAATGAAATAAAATAACAGAGCAGTGCAAAAATTAGTAAGAAAGTGAGATGTGCAAAGTAAACATGTCAGCAGCTGTTCAGACGTCTGATGGCGACGGGGAAGAAAGAGTTTTTCAGTCCGTTGGTTTTGCTTTTCAAGCTTCTGAACCTCCGGCCTGAGGGGGGGGGGGGGCAGTCTGTGTTGTGGATGGGTGGAGCAGCTCTACTGTGTTGTGGATGGGTGGAGCAGATCTACTGTGTTGTGGATGGGTGGAGCAGCTGTACTGTGTTGTGGATGGGTGGAGCAGCTCTACTGTGTTGTGGATGGGTGGAGCAGCTCTACTGTGTTGTGGATGGGTGGAGCAGATCTACTGTGTTGTGGATGGGTGGAGCAGATCTACTGTGTTGTGGATGGGTGGAGCAGCTCTACTGTGTTGTGGATGGGTGGAGCAGCTCTACTGTGTTGTGGATGGGTGGAGCAGCTCTACTGTGTTGTGGATGGGTGGAGCAGATCTACTGTGTTGTGGATGGGTGGAGCAGATCTACTGTGTTGTGGATGGGTGGAGCAGCTGTACTGTGTTGTGGATGGGTGGAGCAGCTCTACTGTGTTGTGGATGGGTGGAGCAGATCTACTGTGTTGTGGATGGGTGGAGCAGATCTACTGTGTTGTGGATGGGTGGAGCAGATCTACTGTGTTGTGGATGGGTGGAGCAGCTGTACTGTGTTGTGGATGGGTGGAGCAGATCTACTGTGTTGTGGATGGGTGGAGGCAGCTCTACTGTGTTGTGGATGGGTGGAGCAGCTCTACTGTGTTGTGGATGGGTGGAGCAGCTCTACTGTGTTGTGGATGGGTGGAGCAGCTCTACTGTGTTGTGGATGGGTGATAAAGATCTACTGTGTTGTGGATGGGTGGAGCAGCTGTACTGTGTTGTGGATGGGTGGAGCAGCTCTACTGTGTTGTGGATGGGTGGAGGCAGCTCTACTGTGTTGTGGATGGGTGGAGCAGCTCTACTGTGTTGTGGATGGGTGGAGCAGCTCTACTGTGTTGTGGATGGGTGGAGCAGCTCTACTGTGTTGTGGATGGGTGATGCAGCTCTACTGTGTTGTGGATGGGTGGAGCAGCTCTACTGTGTTGTGGATGGGTGATAAAGATCTACTGTGTTGTGGATGGGTGGAGCAGCTGTACTGTGTTGTGGATGGGTGGAGCAGCTCTACTGTGTTGTGGATGGGTGGAGCAGCTCTACTGTGTTGTGGATGGGTGGAGCAGCTCTACTGTGTTGTGGATGGGTGATGCAGCTCTACTGTGTTGTGGATGGGTGGAGCAGCTCTACTGTGTTGTGGATGGGTGATGCAGCTCTACTGTGTTGTGGATGGGTGGAGCAGCTCTACTGTGTTGTGGATGGGTGATGCAGCTCTACTGTGTTGTGGATGGGTGGAGCAGCTCTACTGTGTTGTGGATGGGTGATGCAGCTCTACTGTGTTGTGGATGGGTGATGCAGCTCTACTGTGTTGTGGATGGGTGGAGCAGCTCTACTGTGTTGTGGATGGGTGATGCAGCTCTACTGTGTTGTGGATGGGTGGAGCAGCTCTACTGTGTTGTGGATGGGTGGAGCAGCTCTACTGTGTTGTGGATGGGTGGAGCAGCTCTACTGTGTTGTGGATGGGTGGAGCAGCTCTACTGTGGACCCTGTGCTGGTAGAGGCTCTGCAGTGAGGCAGTGGTGTTCTGCTGATCCTCTCTGCAGGCCACTGCGCTCCGCCACAGTAGTGTTGTCGTACCAGGTGAGATGCAGCTGGTTAAGGTGTCTCCACCACACTGTAGAACTTCCTGAGTATCCTGGGAGACATGCCCAATTTCTTCAGCCTCCTCAGGAAGGCTTGTAACAGACAAGACATTGTAACAGGGCAAGAATTTCACTGTGGGATTGTGGGTTTTTCTCCTTTTTTTAAAAGAAAAAACAAGTACTCTTGTTGGCCCAGAATCTGTATTTTCCAAAGTGAATCATCAACCTCAAAATAACCCAAAGTGGAGTGTAGTATTTCCTTTACATTTCCAGTTACATTTGCTTTATAAAAAAAAAAGCTTCTCCATGATTTAATTCAATGAACCTTGCAAGATTCGCGAGGCGAATATATAGTAATTAAACTAATTATTGTTTATATAAAATATATAATACTATTTACAACATCATTATAGTGCTGAAGTCTCAAGGAGCTGAAGGCTCAAGAAGGTGAGGAGCAGAAGGCTATAAAGGTGAGGAGCTGAAGGCTCAAGAAGGTGAGGAGCTGAAGGCTCAAGAAGGTGAGGAGCTGAAGGCTAAAAAGGTGAGGAGCTGAAGGCTCAAGAAGGTGAGGAGCTGAAGGATAAAAAGGTGAGGAGCTGAATGGTCAAGAAGGTGAGGAGCTGAAGGATAAAAAGGTGAGGAGATGATGGGTCAAGAAGGTGAGGAGCTGAAGGATAAAAAGGTGAGGAGATGATGGGTCAAGAAGGTGAGGAGTTGAAGGCTCAAGAAGGTGAGGAGCTGAAGGGTCAAAAAGGTGAGGAGCTGAAGGCTAAAAAGGTGAGGAGCTGAAGGCTCAAGAAGGTGAGGAGCTGAAGGATAAAAAGGTGAGGAGCTGAAGGGTCAAGAAGGTGAGGAGCTGAAGGATAAAAAGGTGAGGAGATGATGGGTCAAGAAGGTGAGGAGCTGAAGGCTGAAGAAGGTGAGGAGCTGAAGGATAAAAAGGTGAGGAGCTGAAGGCTAAAAAGGTGAGGAGCTGAAGGCTCAAGAAGTTGAGGAGCTGAAGTCTCAGAAGGTGAGGAGCTGAAGGCTCAAGAAGGTGAGGAGCTGAAGGCTAAAAAGGTGAGGAGCTGAAGGGTCAAGAAAGTGAGGAGCAAAAGGCTAAAAAGGTGAGGAGCTGAAGGGTGAAGAAGGTGAGGAGCTGAAGGATAAAAAGGTGAGGAGCTGAAGGCTGAAAAGGTGAGGAGCTGAAGGCTGAAAAGGTGAGGAGCTGAAGGCTCAAGAAGGTGAGGAGCTGAAGGCTCAAGAAGGTGAGGAGCTGAAGGCTCAAGAAGGTGAGGAGTTGAAGAGTCAAGAAGGTGAGGAGCTGAAGGCTCAAGAAGGTGAGGAGCTGAAAGGTCAAGAAGGTGAGGAGCTGAAGGGTCAAAAAGGTGAGGAGCTGAAGGCTAAAAAGGTGAGGAGCTGAAGGCTCAAGAAGGTGAGGAGCTGAAGGCTAAAAAGGTGAGGAGCTGAAGGATCAAGAAGGTGAGGAGCTGAAGGATAAAAAGGTGAGGAGCTGAAGGGTCAAGAAGGTGAGGAGCTGAAGGATAAAAAGGTGAGGAGATGATGGGTCAAGAAGGTGAGGAGCTGAAGGCTGAAGAAGGTGAGGAGCTGAAGGATAAAAAGGTGAGGAGCTGAAGGCTAAAAAGGTGAGGAGCTGAAGGCTCAAGAAGTTGAGGAGCTGAAGTCTCAGAAGGTGAGGAGCTGAAGGCTCAAGAAGGTGAGGAGCTGAAGGCTAAAAAGGTGAGGAGCTGAAGGGTCAAGAAAGTGAGGAGCAAAAGGCTAAAAAGGTGAGGAGCTGAAGGGTGAAGAAGGTGAGGAGCTGAAGGATAAAAAGGTGAGGAGCTGAAGGCTGAAAAGGTGAGGAGCTGAAGGCTGAAAAGGTGAGGAGCTGAAGGCTCAAGAAGGTGAGGAGCTGAAGGCTCAAGAAGGTGAGGAGCTGAAGGCTCAAGAAGGTGAGGAGTTGAAGAGTCAAGAAGGTGAGGAGCTGAAGGCTCAAGAAGGTGAGGAGCTGAAAGGTCAAGAAGGTGAGGAGCTGAAGGCTAAAAAGGTGAGGAGCTGAAGGCTGAAGAAGGTGAGGAGCTGAAGGCTGAAGAAGGTGAGGAGCTGAAGGCTAAAAAGGTGAGGAGCTGAAGTCTCAGAAGGTGAGGAGCTGAAGGCTCAAGAAGGTGAGGAGCTGAAGGCTCAAGAAGGTGAGGAGCTGAAGGCTCAAGAAGGTGAGGAGCTGAAGGCTAAAAAGGTGAGGAGCTGAAGGGTGAAGAAGGTGAGGAGCTGAAGGATAAAAAGGTGAGGAGCTGAAGGCTCAAGAAGGTGAGGAGCTGAAGGCTGAAAAGGTGAGGAGCTGAAGGCTGAAAAGGTGAGGAGCTGAAGGCTCAAGAAGGTGAGGAGCTGAAGGCTCAAGAAGGTGAGGAGCTCAAGGCTCAAGAAGGTGAGGGGTTGAAGAGTCAAGAAGGTGAGGAGCTGAAGGCTCAAGAAGGTGAGGAGCTGAAGGGTCAAGAAGGTGAGGAGCTGAAGGCTAAAAAGGTGAGGAGCTGAAGGGTCAAGAAGGTGAGGAGCTGAAGAGTCAAGAAGGTGAGGAGCTGAAGAGTCAAGAAGGTGAGGAGCTGAAGGGTCAAGAAGGTGAGAAGCTGAAGGCTCAAGAAGGTGAGGAGCTGAAGGCTAAAAAGGTGAGGAGCTGAAGGCTCAAGAAGGTGAGGAGCTGAAGGCTCAAGAAGGTGAGGAGCTGAAGGCTCAAGAAGGTGAGGAGCTGAAGGCTAAAAAGGTGAGGAGCTGAAGGGTCAAGAAAGTGAGGAGTTGAAGGCTCAAGAAGGTGAGGAGCAGAAGGCTAAAAAGGTGAGGAGCTGAAGGGTCAAGAAGGTGAGGTGCTGAAGGGTCAAGAAGGTGAGGAGTTGAAGGGTCAAGAAGGTGAGGAGTTGAAGAGTCAAGAAGGTGAGGAGCTGAAGGGTCAAGAAGGTGAGGAGCTGAAGGCTAAAAAGGTGAGGAGCTGAAGGGTCAAGAAAGTGAGGAGCAGAAGGCTAAAATGGTGAGGAGCTGAAGGCTCAAGAAGGTGAGGAGCAGAAGGCTAAAAAGGTGAGGAGCTGAAGGGTCAAGAAGGTGAGGAGCTGAAGGGTAAAAAGGTGAGGAGCTTTAGTCTAAAGAAGGTGAGGAGCTGAAGGCTAAAAAGGTGAGGAGCTGAAGGATAAAAAGGTGAGGAGCTGAAGGATAAAAAGGTGAGGAGCTGAAGGGTCAAGAAGGTGAGGAGTTGAAGGGTCAAGAAGGTGAGGAGCTGAAGGCTAAAAAGGTGAGGAGCTGAAGGCTGAAAAGGTGAGGAGCTGAAGGCTGAAAAGGTGAGGAGCTGAAGGCTCAAGAAGGTGAGGAGCTGAAGGCTCAAGAAGGTGAGGAGCTGAAGGCTCAAGAAGGTGAGGAGTTGAAGAGTCAAGAAGGTGAGGAGCTGAAGGCTCAAGAAGGTGAGGAGCTGAAAGGTCAAGAAGGTGAGGAGCTGAAGGCTAAAAAGGTGAGGAGCTGAAGGCTGAAGAAGGTGAGGAGCTGAAGGCTGAAGAAGGTGAGGAGCTGAAGGCTAAAAAGGTGAGGAGCTGAAGTCTCAGAAGGTGAGGAGCTGAAGGCTCAAGAAGGTGAGGAGCTGAAGGGTCAAGAAGGTGAGGAGTTGAAGAGTCAAGAAGGTGAGGAGCTGAAGGCTCAAGAAGGTGAGGAGCTGAAAGGTCAAGAAGGTGAGGAGCTGAAGGCTAAAAAGGTGAGGAGCTGAAGGCTGAAGAAGGTGAGGAGCTGAAGGCTGAAGAAGGTGAGGAGCTGAAGGCTAAAAAGGTGAGGAGCTGAAGTCTCAGAAGGTGAGGAGCTGAAGGCTCAAGAAGGTGAGGAGCTGAAGGCTCAAGAAGGTGAGGAGCTGAAGGCTCAAGAAGGTGAGGAGCTGAAGGCTAAAAAGGTGAGGAGCTGAAGGGTGAAGAAGGTGAGGAGCTGAAGGATAAAAAGGTGAGGAGCTGAAGGCTCAAGAAGGTGAGGAGCTGAAGGCTGAAAAGGTGAGGAGCTGAAGGCTGAAAAGGTGAGGAGCTGAAGGCTCAAGAAGGTGAGGAGCTGAAGGCTCAAGAAGGTGAGGAGCTGAAGGCTCAAGAAGGTGAGGGGTTGAAGAGTCAAGAAGGTGAGGAGCTGAAGGCTCAAGAAGGTGAGGAGCTGAAGGGTCAAGAAGGTGAGGAGCTGAAGGCTAAAAAGGTGAGGAGCTGAAGGGTCAAGAAGGTGAGGAGCTGAAGAGTCAAGAAGGTGAGGAGCTGAAGAGTCAAGAAGGTGAGGAGCTGAAGGGTCAAGAAGGTGAGAAGCTGAAGGCTCAAGAAGGTGAGGAGCTGAAGGCTAAAAAGGTGAGGAGCTGAAGGCTCAAGAAGGTGAGGAGCTGAAGGCTCAAGAAGGTGAGGAGCTGAAGGCTCAAGAAGGTGAGGAGCTGAAGGCTAAAAAGGTGAGGAGCTGAAGGGTCAAGAAAGTGAGGAGTTGAAGGCTCAAGAAGGTGAGGAGCAGAAGGCTAAAAAGGTGAGGAGCTGAAGGGTCAAGAAGGTGAGGTGCTGAAGGGTCAAGAAGGTGAGGAGTTGAAGGGTCAAGAAGGTGAGGAGTTGAAGAGTCAAGAAGGTGAGGAGCTGAAGGGTCAAGAAGGTGAGGAGCTGAAGGCTAAAAAGGTGAGGAGCTGAAGGGTCAAGAAAGTGAGGAGCAGAAGGCTAAAATGGTGAGGAGCTGAAGGCTCAAGAAGGTGAGGAGCAGAAGGCTAAAAAGGTGAGGAGCTGAAGGGTCAAGAAGGTGAGGAGCTGAAGGGTAAAAAGGTGAGGAGCTTTAGTCTAAAGAAGGTGAGGAGCTGAAGGCTAAAAAGGTGAGGAGCTGAAGGATAAAAAGGTGAGGAGCTGAAGGATAAAAAGGTGAGGAGCTGAAGGGTCAAGAAGGTGAGGAGTTGAAGGGTCAAGAAGGTGAGGAGCTGAAGGCTAAAAAGGTGAGGAGCTGAAGGCTGAAAAGGTGAGGAGCTGAAGGCTGAAAAGGTGAGGAGCTGAAGGCTCAAGAAGGTGAGGAGCTGAAGGCTCAAGAAGGTGAGGAGCTGAAGGCTCAAGAAGGTGAGGAGTTGAAGAGTCAAGAAGGTGAGGAGCTGAAGGCTCAAGAAGGTGAGGAGCTGAAAGGTCAAGAAGGTGAGGAGCTGAAGGCTAAAAAGGTGAGGAGCTGAAGGCTGAAGAAGGTGAGGAGCTGAAGGCTGAAGAAGGTGAGGAGCTGAAGGCTAAAAAGGTGAGGAGCTGAAGTCTCAGAAGGTGAGGAGCTGAAGGCTCAAGAAGGTGAGGAGCTGAAGGCTCAAGAAGGTGAGGAGCTGAAGGCTCAAGAAGGTGAGGAGCTGAAGGCTAAAAAGGTGAGGAGCTGAAGGGTGAAGAAGGTGAGGAGCTGAAGGATAAAAAGGTGAGGAGCTGAAGGCTCAAGAAGGTGAGGAGCTGAAGGCTGAAAAGGTGAGGAGCTGAAGGCTGAAAAGGTGAGGAGCTGAAGGCTCAAGAAGGTGAGGAGCTGAAGGCTCAAGAAGGTGAGGAGCTGAAGGCTCAAGAAGGTGAGGAGTTGAAGAGTCAAGAAGGTGAGGAGCTGAAGGCTCAAGAAGGTGAGGAGCTGAAGGGTCAAGAAGGTGAGGAGCTGAAGGCTAAAAAGGTGAGGAGCTGAAGGGTCAAGAAGGTGAGGAGCTGAAGAGTCAAGAAGGTGAGGAGCTGAAGGGTCAAGAAGGTGAGAAGCTGAAGGCTCAAGAAGGTGAGGAGCTGAAGGCTAAAAAGGTGAGGAGCTGAAGGCTCAAGAAGGTGAGGAGCTGAAGGCTCAAGAAGGTGAGGAGCTGAAGGCTCAAGAAGGTGAGGAGCTGAAGGCTAAAAAGGTGAGGAGCTGAAGGGTCAAGAAAGTGAGGAGTTGAAGGCTCAAGAAGGTGAGGAGCAGAAGGCTAAAAAGGTGAGGAGCTGAAGGGTCAAGAAGGTGAGGTGCTGAAGGGTCAAGAAGGTGAGGAGTTGAAGGGTCAAGAAGGTGAGGAGTTGAAGAGTCAAGAAGGTGAGGAGCTGAAGGGTCAAGAAGGTGAGGAGCTGAAGGCTAAAAAGGTGAGGAGCTGAAGGGTCAAGAAAGTGAGGAGCAGAAGGCTAAAATGGTGAGGAGCTGAAGGCTCAAGAAGGTGAGGAGCAGAAGGCTAAAAAGGTGAGGAGCTGAAGGGTCAAGAAGGTGAGGAGCTGAAGGGTAAAAAGGTGAGGAGCTTTAGTCTAAAGAAGGTGAGGAGCTGAAGGGTAAAAAGGTGAGGAGCTTTAGTCTAAAGAAGGTGAGGAGCTGAAGGCTAAAAAGGTGAGGAGCTGAAGGATAAAAAGGTGAGGAGCTGAAGGATAAAAAGGTGAGGAGCTGAAGGGTCAAGAAGGTGAGGAGTTGAAGGGTCAAGAAGGTGAGGAGCTGAAGGCTAAAAAGGTGAGGAGCTGAAGGGTCAAGAAAGTGAGGAGCTGAAGGCTAAAATGGTGAGGAGCTGAAGGATAAAAAGGTGAGGAGCTGAAGGATAAAAAGGTGAGGAGCTGAAGGGTCAAGAAGGTGAGGAGTTGAAGGCTCAAGAAGGTGAGGAGCAGAAGGCTAAAAAGGTGAGGAGCTGAAGGGTCAAGAAGGTGAGGAGCTGAAGGGTAAAAAGGTGAGGAGCTTTAGTCTAAAGAAGGTGAGGAGCTGAAGGCTAAAAAGGTGAGGAGCTGAAGGATAAAAAGGTGAGGAGCTGAAGGATAAAAAGGTGAGGAGCTGAAGGGTCAAGAAGGTGAGGAGTTGAAGAGTCAAGAAGGTGAGGAGTTGAAGGGTAAAAAGGTGAGGAGCTTTAGTCTAAAGAAGGTGAGGAGCTGAAGGCTAAAAAGGTGAGGAGCTGAAGGATAAAAAGGTGAGGAGCTGAAGGGTCAAGAAGGTGAGGAGTTGAAGAGTCAAGAAGGTGAGGAGCTGAAGGATCAAGAAGGTGAGGAGCTAAAGGGTCAAGAAGGTAAGGAGCTGAAGGCTCAAGAAGTTGAGGAGCTGAAGGCTCAAGAAGGTGAGGAGCTGAAGGCTAAAATGGTGAGGAGCTGATGGGTCAAGAAGGTGAGGAGCTGAAGGCTCAAGAAGGTGAGGAGCTGAAGGCTAAAATGGTGAGGAGCTGATGGGTCAAGAAGGTGAGGAGCTGAAGGGTCAAGAAGGTGAGGAGCTGAAGGCTAAAAAGGTGAGGAGCTGAAGGCTCAAGAAGGTGAGGAGCTGAAGGCTCAAGAAGGTGAGGAGCTGAAGGGTCAAGAAGGTGAGGAGCTGAAGGGTCAAGAAGGTGAGGAGCTGAAGGCTAAAAAGGTGAGGAGCTGAAGGCTCAAGAAGGTGAGGAGCTGAAGGCTCAAGAAGGTGAGGAGCTGAAGGCTAAAATGGTGAGGAGCTGATGGGTCAAGAAGGTGAGGAGCTGAAGGGTCAAGAAGGTGAGGAGCTGAAGGCTAAAAAGGTGAGGAGCTGAAGGCTCAAGAAGGTGAGGAGCTGAAGGCTCAAGAAGGTGAGGAGCTGATGGGTCAAGAAGGTGAGGAGCTGAAGGGTCAAGAAGGTGAGGAGCTGAAGGCTAAAAAGGTGAGGAGCTGAAGGCTCAAGAAGGTGAGGAGCTGAAGGCTCAAGAAGGTGAGGAGCTGAAGGGTCAAGAAGGTGAGGAGCTGAAGGCTCAAGAAGGTGAGGAGCTGAAGGCTAAAATGGTGAGGAGCTGATGGGTCAAGAAGGTGAGGAGCTGAAGGTTAAAAGGTGAGGAGCTGAAGGCTCAAGAAGGTGAGGAGCTAAAGGCTCAAGAAGGTGAGGAGCTGAAGGGTCAAGAAGGTGAGGAGCTGAAGGCTAAAAAGGTGAGGAGCTGAAGGCTCAAGAAGGTGAGGAGCTGAAGGGTCAAGAAGGTGAGGAGCTGAAGGCTAAAAAGGTGAGGAGCTGAAGGCTCAAGAAGGTGAGGAGCTGAAGGCTCAAGAAGGTGAGGAGCTGAAGGGTCAAGAAAGTGAGGAGCTGAAGGCGCAAGAAGGTGAGGAGCTGAAGGGTCAAGAAGGTGAGGAGCTGAAGGCGCAAGAAGGTGAGGAGCTGAAGGCTCAAGAAGGTGAGGAGCTGAAGGGTCAAGAAGGTGAGGAGCTGAAGGCTCAAGAAGGTGAGGAGCTGAAGGCTCAAGAAGGTGAGGAGCTGAAGGGTCAAGAAGGTGAGGAGCTGAAGGCTAAAAAGGTGAGGAGCTTAAGGCTAAAATGGTGAGGAGCTGAAGGTGCAAGAAGGTGAGGAGCTGAAGGCTAAATAGGTGAGGAGCTGAAGGCTCAAGAAGGTGAGGAGCTGAAGGGTCAAGAAGGTGAGGAGCTGAAGGGTCAAGAAGGTGAGGAGCTGAAGGCTAAAGAAGGTGAGGAGCTGTAGGGTCAAGAAGGTGAGGAGCTGAAGGTGAGGAGCTGAAGGCTCAAAAAGGTGAGGAGCTGAAGGCTAAAAAGGTGAGGAGCTGAAGGCGCAAGAAGGTGAGGAGCTGAAGGCTAAAAAGGTGAGGAGCTGAAGGCTCAAGAAGGTGAGGAGCTGAAGGCTCAAGAAGGTGAGGAGCTGAAGGCGCAAGAAGGTGAGGAGCTCAAGGCTCAAATAGGTAAGGAGCTGAAGGCTCAATAAGGTGAGGAACTGAAGGCTCAAGAAGGTGAGGAGCTGAAGGCTAAAAAGGTGAGGAGCTGAAGGCTCAAGAAGGTGAGGAGCTGAAGGGTCAAGAAGGTGAGGAGCTGAAGGCTCAAGAAGGTGAGGAGCTGAAGGCGCAAGAAGGTGAGGAGCTGAAGGCTCAAGAAGGTGAGGAGCTGAAGGCTCAAGAAGGTGAGGAGCTGAAGGCTCAAGAAGGTGAGGAGCTGAAGGCTCAAGAAGGTGAGGAGCTGATGGGTCAAGAAGGTGAGGAGCTGAAGGGTCAAGAAGGTGAGGAGCTGTAGGGTCAAGAAGGTGAGGAGCTGAAGGTGAGGAGCTGAAGGCTCAAGAAGGTGAGGAGCTGAAGGCTCAAAAGGTGAGGAGCTGAAGGCTCAAGAAGGTGAGGGGCTGAAGGCTCAAGAAGGTGAGGAGCTGTAGGGTCAAGAAGGTGAGGAGCTGAAGGTGAGGAGCTGAAGGCTCAAGAAGGTGAGGAGCTGAAGGCTCAAAAGGTGAGGAGCTGAAGGCTCAAGAAGTTGAGGAGCTGAAGGCTAAAAAGGTGAGGAGCTGAAGGCGCAAGAAGGTGAGGAGCTGAAGGCTCAAGAAGTTGAGGAGCTGAAGGCTCAAGAAGGTAAGGAGCTGAAGGCTCAAGAAGGTAAGGAGCTGAAGGCTCAAGAAGTTGAGGAGCTGAAGGCTCAAGAAGGTAAGGAGCTGAAGGCTCCAAAAGGTAAGGAGCTGAAGGCTCAAGAAGGTGAGGAGCTGAAGGCTAAAAAGGTGAGGAGCTGAAGGCTCAAGAAGGTGGGGAGCTGAAGGCTCAAGAAGGTGAGGAGCTGAAGGCTCAAGAAGGTGAGGAGCTGAAGGCTCAAGAAGGTGAGGAGCTGAAGGCTAAAAAGGTGAGGAGCTGAAGGGTCAAGAAGGTGAGGAGCTGAAGGCGCAAGAAGGTGAGGAGCTGAAGGCTCAAAAAGGTAAGGAGCTGAAGGCTCAAGAAGGTGAGGAGCTGAAGGCTAAAAAGGTGAGGAGCTGAAGGGTCAAGAAGGTGAGGAGCTGAAGGCTCAAGAAGGTGAGGGGCTGAAGGCTCAAAAAGGTAAGGAGCTGAAGGCTCAAGAAGGTGAGGAGCTGAAGGCTAAAAAGGTGAGGAGCTGAAGGCTCAAGAAGGTGAGGAGCTGAAGGCTAAAAAGGTGAAGAGCTGAAGGGTCAAGAAGGTGAGGAGCTGAAGGCGCAAGAAGGTGAGGAGCTGAAGGCTCAAGAAGGTGAGGAGCTGAAGGCTCAAGAAGGTGAGGGGCTGAAGGCTCAAGAAGGTGAGGAGCTGAAGGCTCAAGAAGGTGAGGAGCTGAAGGCTCAAGAAGGTGAGGAGCTGAAGGCTCAAGAAGTGGAGGAGCTGAAGGCTCAAGAAGGTGAGGAGCTGAAGGGTCAAGAAGGTGAGGAGCTGAAGGCTAAAGAAGGTGAGGAGCTGAAGGCTCAAGAAGGTGAGGAGCTGAAGGCTCAAGAAGGTGAGGAGCTGAAGGGTCAAGAAGGTGAGGAGCTGAAGGCTAAAGAAGGTGAGGAGCTGAAGGCTAAAGAAGGTGAGGAGCTGAAGGCTCAAGAAGGTGAGGAGCTGAAGGGTCAAGAAGGTGAGGAGCTGAAGGCTAAAGAAGGTGAGGAGCTGAAGGCTCAAGAAGGTGAGGAGCTGATGGGTCAAGAAGGTGAGGAGCTGAAGGCTCAAGAAGGTGAGGAGCTGTAGGGTCAAGAAGGTGAGGAGCTGTAGGGTCAAGAAGGTGAGGAGCTGAAGGTGAGGAGCTGAAGGCTCAAGAAGGTGAGGAGCTGAAGGCTCAAGAAGGTGAGGAGCTGAAGGCTAAAAAGGTGAGGAGCTGAAGGCTCAAGAAGGTGAGGAGCTGAAGGCTCAAGAAGGTGAGGAGCTGAAGGCTCAAGAAGGTGAGGAGCTGAAGGTGCAAGAAGGTGGGGAGCTGATGGCTCAAGAAGGTGAGGAGCTGAAGGGTCAAGAAGGTGAGGAGCTGAAGGCTAAAATGGTGAGGAGCTGAAGGCGCAAGAAGGTGAGGAGCTGAAGGCTCAAGAAGGTGAGGAGCTGAAGGCTAAAGAAGGTGAGGAGCTGAATGCTCAAGAAGGTGAGGAGCTGATGGGTCAAGAAGGTGAGGAGCTGAAGGCTCAAGAAGGTGAGGAGCTGAAGGGTCAAGAAGGTGAGGAGCTGAAGGCTCAAGAAGGTGAGGAGCTGAAGGCCAAAATGGTGAGGAGCTGAAGGCGCAAGAAGGTGAGGAGCTGAAGGCTCAATAAGGTGAGGAGCTGAAGGCTCAAGAAGGTGAGGAGCTGAAGGCTAAAAAAGGTGAGGAGCTGAAGGCTAAAAAGGTGAGGAGCTGAAGGCGCAAGAAGGTGAGGAGCTGAAGGCTAAAAAGGTGAGGAGCTGAAGGATCAAGAAGGTGAGGAGCTGAAGGCTCAAGAAGGTGAGGAGCTGAAGGCTCAAGAAGGTGAGGTGCTGAAGGCGCAAGAAGGTGAGGAGCTGAAAGCTCAAGAAGGTGAGGAGCTGAAGGGTCAAGAAGGTGAGGAGCTGAAGGCTAAAAAGGAGAGGAGCTGAAGGCTCAAGAAGGTGAGGAGCTGAAGGCTCAAGAAGGTGAGGAGCTGAAGGCCAAAATGGTGAGGAGCTGAAGGCGCAAGAAGGTGAGGAGCTGAAGGCTCAAGAAGGTGAGGAGCTGAAGGCTCAAGAAGGTGAGGAGCTGAAGGCTAAAAAGGTGAGGAGCTGAAGGCTCAAGAAGGTGAGGAGCTGAAGGTGAGGAGCTGAAGGCTCAAGAAGGTGAGGAGCTGATGGGTCAAGAAGGTGAGGAGCTGAAGGGTCAAGAAGGTGAGGAGCTGAAGGCTAAAAAGGTGAGGAGCTGAAGGCTCAAGAAGGTGAGGAGCTGAAGGCTAAAGAAGGTGAGGAGCTGATGGCTCAAGAAGGTGAGGAGCTGAAGGGTCAAGAAGGTGGAGAGCTGAAGGCTAAAGAAGGTGAGGAGCTGATGGCTCAAGAAGGTGAGGAGCTGATGGGTCAAGAAGGTGAGGAGCTGAAGGCTCAAGAAGGTGAGGAGCTGTAGGGTCAAGAAGGTGAGGAGCTGAAGGTGAGGAGCTGAAGGCTCAGAAGGTGAGGAGCCGAAGGCTCAAGAAGGTGAGGAGTAGAAGGCTAAAAAGGTGAGGAGCTGAAGGCTAAAATGATGAGGAGCTGAAGGCGCAAGAAGGTGAGGAGCTGAAGGCTAAAAAGGTGAGGAGCTGAAGGCTAAAATGATGAGGAGCTGAAGGCGCAAGAAGGTGAGGAGCTGAAGGCTCAAGAAGGTGAGGAGCTGAAGGTTAAAAAGGTGAGGAGCTGAAGGCTCAAGAAGGTGAGGAGCTAAAGGCTCAAGAAGGTGAGGAGCTGAAGGCTAAAAAGGTGAGGAGCTGAAGGCTCAAGAAGGTGAGAAGCTGAAGGGTCAAGAAGGTGAGGAGCTGAAGGCTCAAGAAGGTGAGGAGCTGAAGGGTCAAGAAGGTGAGGAGCTGAAGGCTCAAGAAGGTGAGGAGCTGAAGGCTCAGAAGGTGAGGAGCTGAAGGCGCAAGAAGTTGAGGAGCTAAAGGCTAAAATGGTGAGGAGCTGATGGGTCAAGAAGGTGAGGAGCTGAAGGGTCAAGAAGGTGAGGAGCTGAAGGGTCAAGAAGGTGAGGAGCTGAAGGCTCAAGAAGGTGAGGAGCTGAAGGCTCAAGAAGGTGAGGAGCTGAAGGCTAAAATGGTGAGGAGCTGAAGGCGCAAGAAGGTGAGGAGCTGAAGGCTCAAGAAGGTGAGGAGCTGAAGGCTAAAAAGGTGAGGAGCTGAAGGCTCAAGAAGGTGAGGAGCTGAAGGCTCAAGAAGGTGAGGAGCTGATGGCTCAAGAAGGTGAGGAGCTGAAGGCTCAAGAAGGTGAGGAGCTGTAGGGTCAAGAAGGTGAGGAGCTGAAGGTGAGGAGCTGAAGGCTCAAGAAGGTGAGGAGCTGAAGGGTCAAGAAGGTAAGGAGCTGAAGGCTCAAGAAGTTGAGGAGCTGAAGGCTCAAGAAGGTAAGGAGCTGAAGGCTCCAAAAGGTAAGGAGCTGAAGGCTCAAGAAGGTGAGGAGCTGAAGGCTAAAAAGGTGAGGAGCTGAAGGCTCAAGAAGGTGGGGAGCTGAAGGCTCAAGAAGGTAAGGAGCTGAAGGCTCAAGAAGGTAAGGAGCTGAAGGCTCAAGAAGTTGAGGAGCTGAAGGCTCAAGAAGGTAAGGAGCTGAAGGCTCCAAAAGGTAAGGAGCTGAAGGCTCAAGAAGGTGAGGAGCTGAAGGCTAAAAAGGTGAGGAGCTGAAGGCTCAAGAAGGTGGGGAGCTGAAGGCTCAAGAAGGTGAGGAGCTGAAGGCTCAAGAAGGTGAGGAGCTGAAGGCTCAAGAAGGTGAGGAGCTGAAGGCTAAAAAGGTGAGGAGCTGAAGGGTCAAGAAGGTGAGGAGCTGAAGGCGCAAGAAGGTGAGGAGCTGAAGGCTCAAAAAGGTAAGGAGCTGAAGGCTCAAGAAGGTGAGGAGCTGAAGGCTAAAAAGGTGAGGAGCTGAAGGGTCAAGAAGGTGAGGAGCTGAAGGCTCAAGAAGGTGAGGGGCTGAAGGCTCAAAAAGGTAAGGAGCTGAAGGCTCAAGAAGGTGAGGAGCTGAAGGCTAAAAAGGTGAGGAGCTGAAGGCTCAAGAAGGTGAGGAGCTGAAGGCTAAAAAGGTGAAGAGCTGAAGGGTCAAGAAGGTGAGGAGCTGAAGGCGCAAGAAGGTGAGGAGCTGAAGGCTCAAGAAGGTGAGGAGCTGAAGGCTCAAGAAGGTGAGGGGCTGAAGGCTCAAGAAGGTGAGGAGCTGAAGGCTCAAGAAGGTGAGGAGCTGAAGGCTCAAGAAGGTGAGGAGCTGAAGGCTCAAGAAGTGGAGGAGCTGAAGGCTCAAGAAGGTGAGGAGCTGAAGGGTCAAGAAGGTGAGGAGCTGAAGGCTAAAGAAGGTGAGGAGCTGAAGGCTCAAGAAGGTGAGGAGCTGAAGGCTCAAGAAGGTGAGGAGCTGAAGGGTCAAGAAGGTGAGGAGCTGAAGGCTAAAGAAGGTGAGGAGCTGAAGGCTAAAGAAGGTGAGGAGCTGAAGGCTCAAGAAGGTGAGGAGCTGAAGGGTCAAGAAGGTGAGGAGCTGAAGGCTAAAGAAGGTGAGGAGCTGAAGGCTCAAGAAGGTGAGGAGCTGATGGGTCAAGAAGGTGAGGAGCTGAAGGCTCAAGAAGGTGAGGAGCTGTAGGGTCAAGAAGGTGAGGAGCTGTAGGGTCAAGAAGGTGAGGAGCTGAAGGTGAGGAGCTGAAGGCTCAAGAAGGTGAGGAGCTGAAGGCTCAAGAAGGTGAGGAGCTGAAGGCTAAAAAGGTGAGGAGCTGAAGGCTCAAGAAGGTGAGGAGCTGAAGGCTCAAGAAGGTGAGGAGCTGAAGGCTCAAGAAGGTGAGGAGCTGAAGGTGCAAGAAGGTGGGGAGCTGATGGCTCAAGAAGGTGAGGAGCTGAAGGGTCAAGAAGGTGAGGAGCTGAAGGCTAAAATGGTGAGGAGCTGAAGGCGCAAGAAGGTGAGGAGCTGAAGGCTCAAGAAGGTGAGGAGCTGAAGGCTAAAGAAGGTGAGGAGCTGAATGCTCAAGAAGGTGAGGAGCTGATGGGTCAAGAAGGTGAGGAGCTGAAGGCTCAAGAAGGTGAGGAGCTGAAGGGTCAAGAAGGTGAGGAGCTGAAGGCTCAAGAAGGTGAGGAGCTGAAGGCCAAAATGGTGAGGAGCTGAAGGCGCAAGAAGGTGAGGAGCTGAAGGCTCAATAAGGTGAGGAGCTGAAGGCTCAAGAAGGTGAGGAGCTGAAGGCTAAAAAAGGTGAGGAGCTGAAGGCTAAAAAGGTGAGGAGCTGAAGGCGCAAGAAGGTGAGGAGCTGAAGGCTAAAAAGGTGAGGAGCTGAAGGATCAAGAAGGTGAGGAGCTGAAGGCTCAAGAAGGTGAGGAGCTGAAGGCTCAAGAAGGTGAGGTGCTGAAGGCGCAAGAAGGTGAGGAGCTGAAAGCTCAAGAAGGTGAGGAGCTGAAGGGTCAAGAAGGTGAGGAGCTGAAGGCTAAAAAGGAGAGGAGCTGAAGGCTCAAGAAGGTGAGGAGCTGAAGGCTCAAGAAGGTGAGGAGCTGAAGGCCAAAATGGTGAGGAGCTGAAGGCGCAAGAAGGTGAGGAGCTGAAGGCTCAAGAAGGTGAGGAGCTGAAGGCTCAAGAAGGTGAGGAGCTGAAGGCTAAAAAGGTGAGGAGCTGAAGGCTCAAGAAGGTGAGGAGCTGAAGGTGAGGAGCTGAAGGCTCAAGAAGGTGAGGAGCTGATGGGTCAAGAAGGTGAGGAGCTGAAGGGTCAAGAAGGTGAGGAGCTGAAGGCTAAAAAGGTGAGGAGCTGAAGGCTCAAGAAGGTGAGGAGCTGAAGGCTAAAGAAGGTGAGGAGCTGATGGCTCAAGAAGGTGAGGAGCTGAAGGGTCAAGAAGGTGGAGAGCTGAAGGCTAAAGAAGGTGAGGAGCTGATGGCTCAAGAAGGTGAGGAGCTGATGGGTCAAGAAGGTGAGGAGCTGAAGGCTCAAGAAGGTGAGGAGCTGTAGGGTCAAGAAGGTGAGGAGCTGAAGGTGAGGAGCTGAAGGCTCAGAAGGTGAGGAGCCGAAGGCTCAAGAAGGTGAGGAGTAGAAGGCTAAAAAGGTGAGGAGCTGAAGGCTAAAATGATGAGGAGCTGAAGGCGCAAGAAGGTGAGGAGCTGAAGGCTAAAAAGGTGAGGAGCTGAAGGCTAAAATGATGAGGAGCTGAAGGCGCAAGAAGGTGAGGAGCTGAAGGCTCAAGAAGGTGAGGAGCTGAAGGTTAAAAAGGTGAGGAGCTGAAGGCTCAAGAAGGTGAGGAGCTAAAGGCTCAAGAAGGTGAGGAGCTGAAGGCTAAAAAGGTGAGGAGCTGAAGGCTCAAGAAGGTGAGAAGCTGAAGGGTCAAGAAGGTGAGGAGCTGAAGGCTCAAGAAGGTGAGGAGCTGAAGGGTCAAGAAGGTGAGGAGCTGAAGGCTCAAGAAGGTGAGGAGCTGAAGGCTCAGAAGGTGAGGAGCTGAAGGCGCAAGAAGTTGAGGAGCTAAAGGCTAAAATGGTGAGGAGCTGATGGGTCAAGAAGGTGAGGAGCTGAAGGGTCAAGAAGGTGAGGAGCTGAAGGGTCAAGAAGGTGAGGAGCTGAAGGCTCAAGAAGGTGAGGAGCTGAAGGCTCAAGAAGGTGAGGAGCTGAAGGCTAAAATGGTGAGGAGCTGAAGGCGCAAGAAGGTGAGGAGCTGAAGGCTCAAGAAGGTGAGGAGCTGAAGGCTAAAAAGGTGAGGAGCTGAAGGCTCAAGAAGGTGAGGAGCTGAAGGCTCAAGAAGGTGAGGAGCTGATGGCTCAAGAAGGTGAGGAGCTGAAGGCTCAAGAAGGTGAGGAGCTGTAGGGTCAAGAAGGTGAGGAGCTGAAGGTGAGGAGCTGAAGGCTCAAGAAGGTGAGGAGCTGAAGGGTCAAGAAGGTGAGGAGCTGAAGGCTCAAGAAGGTGAGGAGCTGAAGGCTCAAGAAGGTGAGGAGCTGAAGGCTAAAATGGTGAGGAGCTGAAGGCGCAAGAAGGTGAGGAGCTGAAGGCTCAAGAAGGTGAGGAGCTGAAGGGTCAAGAAGGTGAGGAGCTGAAGTGTAAAAAGGTGAGGAGCTGAAGTGTAAAAAGGTGAGGAGCTGAAGGGTAAAAAGGTGAGGAGCTTAAGGTGCAAGAAGGTGAGGAGCTGAAGGCTCAAGAAGGTGAGGAGCTGAAGGCTAAAATGGTGAGGAGCTTTAGGTGCAAGAAGGTGAGGAGCTGAAGGCTTAAGAAGGTGAGGAGCTGAAGGCTAAAATGGTGAGGAGCTGAAGGTGCAAGAAGGTGAGGAGCTGAAGGCTAAAAAGGTGAGGAGCTGAAGGCTAAAATGGTGAGGAGCTGAAGGCGCAAGAAGGTGATGAGCTGAAGGGTCAAGAAGGTGAGGAGCTGAAGGCTCAAGAAGGTGATGAGCTGAAGGCTCAAGAAGGTGAGGAGCTGAAGGCTCAAGAAGGTGAGGAGCTGAAGGCTAAAATGGTGAGGAGCTGAAGGTGCAAGAAGGTGAGGAGCTGAAGGCTCAAGAAGGTGAGGAGCTGAAGGCTCAAGAAGGTGAGGAGCTGAAGGCTAAAATGGTGAGGAGCTGAAGGTGCAAGAAGGTGAGGAGCTGAAGGCTCAAGAAGGTGATGAGCTAAAGGGTCAAGAAGGTGAGGAGCTGAAGGCTCAAGAAGGTGAGGAGCTGAAGGCTAAAGTGGTGAGGAGCTTAAGGCTCAAGAAGGTGAGGAGCTGAAGGCTTAGGAAGGTGAGGAGCTGAAGGCTAAAATGGTGAGGAGCTGAAGGTGCAAGAAGGTGAGGAGCTGAAGGCTCAAGAAGGTGAGGAGCTGAAGGCTCAAGAAGGTGAGGAGCTGAAGGCTAAAATGGTGAGGAGCTGAAGGCGCAAGAAGGTGAGGAGCTGAAGGCTCAAGAAGGTGATGAGCTGAAGGGTCAAGAAGGTGAGGAGCTGAAGGCTCAAGAAGGTGAGGAGCTGAAGGCTCAAGAAGGTGAGGAGCTGAAGGCTAAAATGGTGAGGAGCTTTAGGTGCAAGAAGGTGAGGAGCTGAAGGCTTAAGAAGGTGAGGAGCTGAAGGCTTAAGAAGGTGAGGAGCTGAAGGCTTAAGAAGGTGAGGAGCTGAAGGCTAAAAAGGTGAGGAGCTGAAGGCTAAAATGGTGAGGAGCTGAAGTTGCAAGAAGGTGAGGAGCTGAAGGCTCAAGAAGGTGAGGAGCTGAAGGCTCAAGAAGGTGAGGAGCTGAAGGCTCAAGAAGGTGAGGAGCTGAAGGCTCAAGAAGGTGAGGAGCTGAAGGCTAAAAAGGTGAGGAGCTGAAGGCTAAAATGGTGAGGAGCTTAAGGCTCAAGAAGGTGAGGAGCTGAAGGGTCAAGAAGGTGAGGAGCTGAAGGGTCAAGAAGGTGAGGAGCTGAAGTGTAAAAAGGTGAGGAGCTGAAGGGTAAAAAGGTGAGGAGCTTTAGGTGCAAGAAGGTGAGGAGCTGAAGGCTCAAGAAGGTGAGGAGCTGAAGGCTAAAATGGTGAGGAGCTTTAGGTGCAAGAAGGTGAGGAGCTGAAGGCTTAAGAAGGTGAGGAGCTGAAGGCTCAAGAAGGTGAGGAGCTGAAGGCTCAAGAAGGTGAGGAGCTGAAGGCTCAAGAAGGTGAGGAGCTGAAGGCTCAAGAAGGTGAGGAGCTGAAGGCTCAAGAAGGTGAGGAGCTGAAGGCTCAGAAGGTGAGGAGCTGAAGGGTCAAGAAGGTGAGGAGCTGAAGGCTCAAGTAGGTGAGGAGCTGAAGGCTAAAATGGTGAGGAGCTGATGGGTCAAGAAGGTGAGGAGCTGAAGGCTCAAGAAGGTGAGGAGCTGAAGGGTCAAGAAGGTGAGGAGCTGAAGGGTCAAGAAGGTGAGGAGCTAAAGGGTCAAGAAGGTGAGGAGCTGAAGGGTAAAAAGGTGAGGAGCTGAAGGGTAAAAAGGTGAGGAGCTGAAGGGTAAAAAGGTGAGGAGCTGAAGGGTCAAGAAGGTGAGGAGCTGAAGGCTCAAGAAGGTGAGGAGCTGAAGGCTCAAGAAGGTGAGGAGCTGAAGGGTAAAAAGGTGAGGAGCTGAAGGGTAAAAAGGTGAGGAGCTGAAGGGTAAAAAGGTGAGGAGCTGAAGGCTAAAAAGGTGAGGAGCTGAAGGCTAAAATGGTGAGGAGCTCAAGGTGCAAGAAGGTGAGGAGCTGAAGGCTAAAAAGGTGAGGAGCTGAAGGCTAAAAAGGTGAGGAGCTGAAGGCTCAAGAAGGTGAGGAGCTGAAGGCTCAAGAAGGTGAGGAGCTGAAGGCTCAAGAAGGTGAGGAGCTGAAGGCTAAAATGGTGAGGAGCTGAAGGCGCAAGAAGGTGAGGAGCTGAAGGCTCAAGTAGGTGATGAGCTGAAGGGTCAAGAAGGTGAGGAGTTGAAGGCTAAAATGGTGAGGAGCTTTAGGTGCAAGAAGGTGAGGAGCTGAAGGCTTAAGAAGGTGAGGAGCTGAAGGCTTAAGAAGGTGAGGAGCTGAAGGCTAAAAAGGTGAGGAGCTGAAGGCTAAAATGGTGAGGAGCTGAAGGTGCAAGAAGGTGAGGAGCTGAAGGCTCAAGAAGGTAAGGAGCTGAAGGCTAAAAAGGTGAGGAGCTGAAGGCTAAAATGGTGAGGAGCTTAAGGCTCAAGAAGGTGAGGAGCTGAAGGCTTAAGAAGGTGAGGAGCTGAAGGCTAAAATGGTGAGGAGCTGAAGGTGCAAGAAGGTGAGGAGCTGAAGGCGCAAGAAGGTGAGGAGCTGAAGGCTCAAGAAGGTGAGGAGCTGAAGGCTCAAGAAGGTGAGGAGCTGAAGGCTCAAGAAGGTGAGGAGCTGAAGGCTCAAGAAGGTGAGGAGCTGAAGGCTAAAAAGGTGAGGAGCTGAAGGCTAAAATGGTGAGGAGCTTAAGGCTCAAGAAGGTGAGGAGCTGAAGGGTCAAGAAGGTGAGGAGCTGAAGGGTCAAGAAGGTGATGAGCTGAAGGCTCAAGAAGGTGAGGAGCTGAAGGGTCAAGAAGGTGAGGAGCTGAAGGGTCAAGAAGGTGAGGAGCTAAAGGGTCAAGAAGGTGAGGAGCTGAAGGGTAAAAAGGTGAGGAGCTGAAGGGTAAAAAGGTGAGGAGCTGAAGGGTAAAAAGGTGAGGAGCTGAAGGGTAAAAAGGTGAGGAGCTGAAGGGTCAAGAAGGTGAGGAGCTGAAGGCTCAAGAAGGTGAGGAGCTGAAGGCTCAAGAAGGTGAGGAGCTGAAGGGTAAAAAGGTGAGGAGCTGAAGGGTAAAAAGGTGAGGAGCTGAAGGCTCAAGAAGGTGAGGAGCTGAAGGGTAAAAAGGTGAGGAGCTGAAGGCTAAAAAGGTGAGGAGCTGAAGGCTAAAAAGGTGAGGAGCTGAAGGCTAAAAAGGTGAGGAGCTGAAGGCTCAAGAAGGTGAGGAGCTGAAGGCTCAAGAAGGTGAGGAGCTGAAGGTGCAAGAAGGTGAGGAGCTGAAGGCAAAAATGGTGAGGAGCTGAAGGGTCAAGAAGGTGAGGAGCTGAAGGCTCAAGAAGGTGAGGAGCTGAAGGCTAAAATGGTGAGGAGCTGAAGGTGCAAGAAGGTGAGGAGCTGAAGGCTCAAGAAGGTGAGGAGCTGAAGGTGCAAGAAGGTGAGGAGCTGAAGGCAAAAATGGTGAGGAGCTGAAGGCTCAAGAAGGTGAGGAGCTGAAGGCTCAAGAAGGTGAGGAGCTGAAGGCTAAAATGGTGAGGAGCTGAAGGTGCAAGAAGGTGAGGAGCTGGAGGGTCAAGAAGGTGAGGAGCTGAAGGCTCAAGAAGGTGAGGAGCTGAAGGCTAAAGTGGTGAGGAGCTTAAGGCTCAAGAAGGTGAGGAGCTGAAGGCTTAAGAAGGTGAGGAGCTGAAGGCTAAAATGGTGAGGAGCTGAAAGCTAAAATGGTGATGAGCTGAAGGGTCAAGAAGGTGAGGAGCTGAAGGCTCAAGAAGGTGAGGAGCTGAAGGTGCAAGAAGGTGATGAGCTGAAGGCTCAAGAAGGTGAGGAGCTGAAGGCTAAAAAGGTGAGGAGCTGAAGGCTAAAATGGTGAGGAGCTTCAGGCTCAAGAAGGTGAGGAGCTGAAGGCTTAAGAAGGTGAGGAGCTGAAGGCTAAAATGGTGAGGAGCTTAAGGCTCAAGAAGGTGAGGAGCTGAAGGCTCAAGAAGGTGAGGAGCTGAAGGCTTAAGAAGGTGAGGAGCTGAAGGCTCAAGAAGGTGATGAGCTGAAGGCTCAAGAAGGTGAGGAGCTGAAGGCTTAAGAAGGTGAGGAGCTGAAGGTGCAAGAAGGTGAGGAGCTGAAGGTGCAAGAAGGTGATGAGCTGAAGGCTCAAGAAGGTGATGAGCTGAAGGCTCAAGAAGGTGATGAGCTGAAGGCTTAAGAAGGTGAGGAGCTGAAGGCTCAAGAAGGTGAGGAGCTGAAGGCTAAAATGGTGAGGAGCTGAAGGCTTAAGAAGGTGAGGAGCTGAAGGCTCAAGAAGGTGAGGAGCTGAAGGTGCAAGAAGGTGAGGAGCTGAAGGCTCAAGAAGGTGATGAGCTGAAGGGTCAAGAATGTGAGGAGCTGAAGGGTCAAGAAGGTGAGGAGCTGAAGGGTCAAGAAGGTGAGGAGCTGAAGGCTAAAATGGTGAGGAGCTGAAGGGTCAAGAAGGTGAGGAGCTGAAGGGTCAAGAAGGTGAGGAGTTGAAGTGTAAAAAGGTGAGGAGCTGAAGTGTAAAAAGGTGAGGAGCTGAAGGGTAAAAAGGTGAGGAGCTTACGGTGCAAGAAGGTGAGGAGCTGAAGGCTCAAGAAGGTGAGGAGCTGAAGGCTAAAATGGTGAGGAGCTGAAGGCTAAAATGGTGAGGAGCTGAAGGTGCAAGAAGGTGAGGAGCTGAAGGCTCAAGAAGGTGAGGAGCTGAAGGCTAAAATGATGAGGAGCTTAAGGCTCAAGAAGGTGAGGAGCTGAAGGCTAAAATGGTGAGGAGCTGAAGGTGCAAGAAGGTGAGGAGCTGAAGGCTCAAGAAGGTGAGGAGCTGAAGGCTAAAATGGTGAGGAGCTGAAGGTGCAAGAAGGTGAGGAGCTGAAGGCTCAAGAAGGTGAGGAGCTTAAGGCTCAAGAAGGTGAGGAGCTGAAGGCTCAAGAAGGTGAGGAGCTGAAGGCTTAAGAAGTTGACGAGCTGAAGGCTAAAAAGGTGAGGAGCTGAAGGCTCAAGAAGGTGAGGAGCTGAAGGCTAAAAAGGTGAGGAGCTGAAGGCGCAAGAAGGTGAGGAGCTGAAGGCTCAAGAAGGTGAGGAATTGAAGGCTCAAAAAGGTGAGGAGCTGAAGGCTCAAGAAGGTGATGAGCTGAAGGCTCAAGAAGGTGAGGAGCTGAAGGCTCAAGAAGGTGAGGAGCTGAAGGCTAAAATGGTGAGGAGCTGAAGGCGCAAGAAGGTGAGGAGCTGAAGGGTCAAGAAGGTGAGGAGCTGAAGGCTCAAGAAGGTGAGGAGCTGAAGGGTCAAGAAGGTGAGGAGCTGAAGGGTCAAGAAGGTGAGGAGCTGAAGTGTAAAAAGGTGAGGAGCTGAAGGGTAAAAAGGTGAGGAGCTTTAGGTGCAAGAAGGTGAGGAGCTGAAGGCTCAAGAAGGTGAGGAGCTGAAGGCTAAAATGGTGAGGAGCTTTAGGTGCAAGAAGGTGAGGAGCTGAAGGCTCAAGAAGGTGAGGAGCTGAAGGCTCAAGAAGGTGAGGAGCTGAAGGCTCAAGAAGGTGAGGAGCTGAAGGCTCAGAAGGTGAGGAGCTGAAGGGTCAAGAAGGTGAGGAGCTGAAGGCTCAAGTAGGTGAGGAGCTGAAGGCTAAAATGGTGAGGAGCTGATGAGTCAAGAAGGTGAGGAGCTGAAGGCTCAAGAAGGTGAGGAGCTGAAGGGTCAAGAAGGTGAGGAGCTGAAGGGTCAAGAAGGTGAGGAGCTGAAGGCTCAAGAAGGTGAGGAGCTGAAGGGTCAAGAAGGTGAGGAGCTAAAGGGTCAAGAAGGTGAGGAGCTGAAGGGTCAAGAAGGTGAGGAGCTGAAGGGTAAAAAGGTGAGGAGCTGAAGGGTAAAAAGGTGAGGAGCTGAAGGGTAAAAAGGTGAGGAGCTGAAGGCTCAAGAAGGTGAGGAGCTGAAGGCTCAAGAAGGTGAGGAGCTGAAGGCTCAAGAAGGTGAGGAGCTGAAGGGTAAAAAGGTGAGGAGCTGAAGGGTAAAAAGGTGAGGAGCTGAAGGGTAAAAAGGTGAGGAGCTGAAGGCTAAAAAGGTGAGGAGCTGAAGGCTAAAAAGGTGAGGAGCTGAAGGCTAAAATGGTGAGGAGCTCAAGGTGCAAGAAGGTGAGGAGCTGAAGGCTAAAAAGGTGAGGAGCTGAAGGCTCAAGAAGGTGAGGAGCTGAAGGTGCAAGAAGGTGAGGAGCTGAAGGCTCAAGAAGGTGAGGAGCTGAAGGCAAAAATGGTGAGGAGCTGAAGGTGCAAGAAGGTGAGGAGCTGGAGGGTCAAGAAGGTGAGGAGCTGAAGGCTCAAGAAGGTGAGGAGCTGAAGGCTAAAGTGGTGAGGAGCTTAAGGCTCAAGAAGGTGAGGAGCTGAAGGCTTAAGAAGGTGAGGAGCTGAAGGCTAAAATGGTGAGGAGCTGAAAGCTAAAATGGTGATGAGCTGAAGGGTCAAGAAGGTGAGGAGCTGAAGGCTCAAGAAGGTGAGGAGCTGAAGGTGCAAGAAGGTGATGAGCTGAAGGCTCAAGAAGGTGAGGAGCTGAAGGCTAAAAAGGTGAGGAGCTGAAGGCTAAAATGGTGAGGAGCTTCAGGCTCAAGAAGGTGAGGAGCTGAAGGCTTAAGAAGGTGAGGAGCTGAAGGCTAAAATGGTGAGGAGCTTAAGGCTCAAGAAGGTGAGGAGCTGAAGGCTCAAGAAGGTGAGGAGCTGAAGGCTTAAGAAGGTGAGGAGCTGAAGGCTCAAGAAGGTGATGAGCTGAAGGCTCAAGAAGGTGAGGAGCTGAAGGCTCAAGAAGGTGAGGAGCTGAAGGTGCAAGAAGGTGAGGAGCTGAAGGTGCAAGAAGGTGATGAGCTGAAGGCTCAAGAAGGTGATGAGCTGAAGGCTCAAGAAGGTGATGAGCTGAAGGCTTAAGAAGGTGAGGAGCTGAAGGCTCAAGAAGGTGAGGAGCTGAAGGCTAAAATGGTGAGGAGCTGAAGGCTTAAGAAGGTGAGGAGCTGAAGGCTCAAGAAGGTGAGGAGCTGAAGGTGCAAGAAGGTGAGGAGCTGAAGGCTCAAGAAGGTGATGAGCTGAAGGGTCAAGAATGTGAGGAGCTGAAGGGTCAAGAAGGTGAGGAGCTGAAGGGTCAAGAAGGTGAGGAGCTGAAGGCTAAAATGGTGAGGAGCTGAAGGGTCAAGAAGGTGAGGAGCTGAAGGGTCAAGAAGGTGAGGAGCTGAAGTGTAAAAAGGTGAGGAGCTGAAGGGTAAAAAGGTGAGGAGCTGAAGGGTAAAAAGGTGAGGAGCTTACGGTGCAAGAAGGTGAGGAGCTGAAGGCTCAAGAAGGTGAGGAGCTGAAGGCTAAAATGGTGAGGAGCTGAAGGCTAAAATGGTGAGGAGCTGAAGGTGCAAGAAGGTGAGGAGCTGAAGGCTCAAGAAGGTGAGGAGCTGAAGGCTAAAATGATGAGGAGCTTAAGGCTCAAGAAGGTGAGGAGCTGAAGGCTAAAATGGTGAGGAGCTGAAGGTGCAAGAAGGTGAGGAGCTGAAGGCTCAAGAAGGTGAGGAGCTGAAGGCTAAAATGGTGAGGAGCTGAAGGTGCAAGAAGGTGAGGAGCTGAAGGCTCAAGAAGGTGAGGAGCTTAAGGCTCAAGAAGGTGAGGAGCTGAAGGCTCAAGAAGGTGAGGAGCTGAAGGCTTAAGAAGTTGACGAGCTGAAGGCTAAAAAGGTGAGGAGCTGAAGGCTCAAGAAGGTGAGGAGCTGAAGGCTAAAAAGGTGAGGAGCTGAAGGCGCAAGAAGGTGAGGAGCTGAAGGCTCAAGAAGGTGAGGAATTGAAGGCTCAAAAAGGTGAGGAGCTGAAGGCTCAAGAAGGTGATGAGCTGAAGGCTCAAGAAGGTGAGGAGCTGAAGGCTCAAGAAGGTGAGGAGCTGAAGGCTAAAATGGTGAGGAGCTGAAGGCGCAAGAAGGTGAGGAGCTGAAGGGTCAAGAAGGTGAGGAGCTGAAGGCTCAAGAAGGTGAGGAGCTGAAGGGTCAAGAAGGTGAGGAGCTGAAGGGTCAAGAAGGTGAGGAGCTGAAGTGTAAAAAGGTGAGGAGCTGAAGGGTAAAAAGGTGAGGAGCTTTAGGTGCAAGAAGGTGAGGAGCTGAAGGCTCAAGAAGGTGAGGAGCTGAAGGCTAAAATGGTGAGGAGCTTTAGGTGCAAGAAGGTGAGGAGCTGAAGGCTCAAGAAGGTGAGGAGCTGAAGGCTCAAGAAGGTGAGGAGCTGAAGGCTCAAGAAGGTGAGGAGCTGAAGGCTCAGAAGGTGAGGAGCTGAAGGGTCAAGAAGGTGAGGAGCTGAAGGCTCAAGTAGGTGAGGAGCTGAAGGCTAAAATGGTGAGGAGCTGATGAGTCAAGAAGGTGAGGAGCTGAAGGCTCAAGAAGGTGAGGAGCTGAAGGGTCAAGAAGGTGAGGAGCTGAAGGGTCAAGAAGGTGAGGAGCTGAAGGCTCAAGAAGGTGAGGAGCTGAAGGGTCAAGAAGGTGAGGAGCTAAAGGGTCAAGAAGGTGAGGAGCTGAAGGGTAAAAAGGTGAGGAGCTGAAGGGTAAAAAGGTGAGGAGCTGAAGGGTAAAAAGGTGAGGAGCTGAAGGGTAAAAAGGTGAGGAGCTGAAGGCTCAAGAAGGTGAGGAGCTGAAGGCTCAAGAAGGTGAGGAGCTGAAGGCTCAAGAAGGTGAGGAGCTGAAGGGTAAAAAGGTGAGGAGCTGAAGGGTAAAAAGGTGAGGAGCTGAAGGGTAAAAAGGTGAGGAGCTGAAGGCTAAAAAGGTGAGGAGCTGAAGGCTAAAAAGGTGAGGAGCTGAAGGCTAAAATGGTGAGGAGCTCAAGGTGCAAGAAGGTGAGGAGCTGAAGGCTAAAAAGGTGAGGAGCTGAAGGCTCAAGAAGGTGAGGAGCTGAAGGTGCAAGAAGGTGAGGAGCTGAAGGCTCAAGAAGGTGAGGAGCTGAAGGCAAAAATGGTGAGGAGCTTTAGGTGCAAAAAGGTGAGGAGCTGAAGGGTCAAGAAGGTGAGGAGCTGAAGGCTAAAATGGTGAGGAGCTGAAGGTGCAAGAAGGTGAGGAGCTGAAGGCTCAAGAAGGTGATGAGCTGAAGGCTCAAGAAGGTGAGGAGCTGAAGGCTCAAGAAGGTGAGGAGCTGAAGGCTAAAATGGTGAGGAGCTGAAGGTGCAAGAAGGTGAGGAGCTGAAGGCTAAAAAGGTGAGGAGCTGAAGGCTAAAATGGTGAGGAGCTGAAGGCTCAAGAAGGTGAGGAGCTGAAGGCTAAAATGGTGAGGAGCTTAAGGCTCAAGAAGGTGAGGAGCTGAAGGCTTAAGAAGGTGAGGAGCTGAAGGCTAAAATGGTGAGGAGCTGAAGGTGCAAGAAGGTGAGGAGCTGAAGGCTCAAGAAGGTGAGGAGCTGAAGGCTCAAGAAGGTGAGGAGCTGAAGGCTCCAGAAGGTGAGGAGCTGAAGGCTAAAATGGTGAGGAGCTGAAGGCGCAAGAAGGTGAGGAGCTGAAGGGTCAAGAAGGTGAGGAGCTGAAGGCTCAAGAAGGTGAGGAGCTGAAGGCTCCAGAAGGTGAGGAGCTGAAGGCTAAAATGGTGAGGAGCTGAAGGCTCAAGAAGGTGAGGAGCTGAAGGGTCAAGAAGGTGAGGAGCTGAAGGCTCCAGAAGGTGAGGAGCTGAAGGCTAAAATGGTGAGGAGCTGAAGGGTAAAAAGGTGAGGAGCTGAAGGCTCAAGAAGGTGAGGAGCTGAAGGCTAAAATGGTGAGGAGCTTTAGGTGCAAGAAGGTGAGGAGCTGAAGGCTTAAGAAGGTGAGGAGCTGAAGGCGCAAGAAGGTGAGGAGCTGAAGGCTCAAGAAGGTGAGGAATTGAAGGCTCAAAAAGGTGAGGAGCTGAAGGCTCAAGAAGGTGAGGAGCTGAAGGCTCAAGAAGGTGAGGAGCTGAAGGCTCAAGAAGGTGAGGAGCTGAAGGCTCAAGAAGGTGAGGAGCTGAAGGCTCAAGAAGGTGAGGAGCTGAAGTGTAAAAAGGTGAGGAGCTGAAGTGTAAAAAGGTGAGGAGCTGAAGGGTAAAAAGGTGAGGAGCTTTAGGTGCAAGAAGGTGAGGAGCTGAAGGGTCAAGAAGGTGAGGAGCTGAAGGGTCAAGAAGGTGAGGAGCTGAAGTGTAAAAAGGTGAGGAGCTGAAGTGTAAAAAGGTGAGGAGCTGAAGGGTAAAAAGGTGAGGAGCTTTAGGTGCAAGAAGGTGAGGAGCTGAAGGCTCAAGAAGGTGAGGAGCTGAAGGCTAAAATGGTGAGGAGCTGAAGGTGCAAGAAGGTGAGGAGCTGAAGGCTCAAGAAGGTGAGGAGCTGAAGGCGCAAGAAGGTGAGGAGCTGAAGGCTCAAGAAGGTGATGAGCTGAAGGGTCAAGAAGGTGAGGAGCTGAAGGCTCAAGAAGGTGAGGAGCTGAAGTGTAAAAAGGTGAGGAGCTGAAGTGTAAAAAGGTGAGGAGCTGAAGGGTAAAAAGGTGAGGAGCTTTAGGTGCAAGAAGGTGAGGAGCTGAAGGGTCAAGAAGGTGAGGAGCTGAAGGGTCAAGAAGGTGAGGAGCTGAAGTGTAAAAAGGTGAGGAGCTGAAGGGTAAAAAGGTGAGGAGCTTAAGGTGCAAGAAGGTGAGGAGCTGAAGGCTCAAGAAGGTGAGGAGCTGAAGGGTCAAGAAGGTGAGGAGCTGAAGGTGAGGAGCTGAAGGCTCAAGAAGGTGAGGAGCTGAAGGCTCAAGAAGGTGAGGAGCTGAAGGCTCAAGAAGGTGAGGAGCTGAAGGCTCAAGAAGGTGAGCAGCTGAAGGGTCAAGAAGGTGAGGAGCTGAAGGGTCAAGAAGGTGAGGAGCTGAAGTGTAAAAAGGTGAGGAGCTGAAGGGTAAAAAGGTGAGGAGCTTTAGGTGCAAGAAGGTGAGGAGCTGAAGGCTCAAGAAGGTGAGGAGCTGAAGGCTAAAATGGTGAGGAGCTTTAGGTGCAAGAAGGTGAGGAGCTGAAGGCTTAAGAAGGTGAGGAGCTGAAGGCTCAAGAAGGTGAGGAGCTGAAGGCTCAAGAAGGTGAGGAGCTGAAGGCTCAAGAAGGTGAGGAGCTGAAGGCTCAAGAAGGTGAGGAGCTGAAGGCTCAAGAAGGTGAGGAGCTGAAGGCTCAGAAGGTGAGGAGCTGAAGGGTCAAGAAGGTGAGGAGCTGAAGGCTCAAGTAGGTGAGGAGCTGAAGGCTAAAATGGTGAGGAGCTGATGGGTCAAGAAGGTGAGGAGCTGAAGGCTCAAGAAGGTGAGGAGCTGAAGGGTCAAGAAGGTGAGGAGCTGAAGGGTCAAGAAGGTGAGGAGCTAAAGGGTCAAGAAGGTGAGGAGCTGAAGGGTAAAAAGGTGAGGAGCTGAAGGGTAAAAAGGTGAGGAGCTGAAGGGTAAAAAGGTGAGGAGCTGAAGGCTCAAGAAGGTGAGGAGCTGAAGGCTCAAGAAGGTGAGGAGCTGAAGGCTCAAGAAGGTGAGGAGCTGAAGGGTAAAAAGGTGAGGAGCTGAAGGGTAAAAAGGTGAGGAGCTGAAGGGTAAAAAGGTGAGGAGCTGAAGGCTAAAAAGGTGAGGAGCTGAAGGCTAAAATGGTGAGGAGCTCAAGGTGCAAGAAGGTGAGGAGCTGAAGGCTAAAAAGGTGAGGAGCTGAAGGCTAAAAAGGTGAGGAGCTGAAGGCTCAAGAAGGTGAGGAGCTGAAGGCTCAAGAAGGTGAGGAGCTGAAGGCTCAAGAAGGTGAGGAGCTGAAGGCTAAAATGGTGAGGAGCTGAAGGCGCAAGAAGGTGAGGAGCTGAAGGCTCAAGTAGGTGATGAGCTGAAGGGTCAAGAAGGTGAGGAGTTGAAGGCTAAAATGGTGAGGAGCTGAAGGCTCAAGAAGGTGAGGAGCTGAAGGCTCAAGTAGGTGATGAGCTGAAGGGTCAAGAAGGTGAGGAGTTGAAGGCTAAAATGGTGAGGAGCTTTAGGTGCAAGAAGGTGAGGAGCTGAAGGCTTAAGAAGGTGAGGAGCTGAAGGCTTAAGAAGGTGAGGAGCTGAAGGCTAAAAAGGTGAGGAGCTGAAGGCTAAAATGGTGAGGAGCTGAAGGTGCAAGAAGGTGAGGAGCTGAAGGCTCAAGAAGGTAAGGAGCTGAAGGCTAAAAAGGTGAGGAGCTGAAGGCTAAAATGGTGAGGAGCTTAAGGCTCAAGAAGGTGAGGAGCTGAAGGCTTAAGAAGGTGAGGAGCTGAAGGCTAAAATGGTGAGGAGCTGAAGGTGCAAGAAGGTGAGGAGCTGAAGGCGCAAGAAGGTGAGGAGCTGAAGGCTCAAGAAGGTGAGGAGCTGAAGGCTCAAGAAGGTGAGGAGCTGAAGGCTCAAGAAGGTGAGGAGCTGAAGGCTCAAGAAGGTGAGGAGCTGAAGGCTAAAAAGGTGAGGAGCTGAAGGCTAAAATGGTGAGGAGCTTAAGGCTCAAGAAGGTGAGGAGCTGAAGGGTCAAGAAGGTGAGGAGCTGAAGGGTCAAGAAGGTGATGAGCTGAAGGCTCAAGAAGGTGAGGAGCTGAAGGGTCAAGAAGGTGAGGAGCTGAAGGGTCAAGAAGGTGAGGAGCTAAAGGGTCAAGAAGGTGAGGAGCTGAAGGGTAAAAAGGTGAGGAGCTGAAGGGTAAAAAGGTGAGGAGCTGAAGGGTAAAAAGGTGAGGAGCTGAAGGGTAAAAAGGTGAGGAGCTGAAGGGTCAAGAAGGTGAGGAGCTGAAGGCTCAAGAAGGTGAGGAGCTGAAGGCTCAAGAAGGTGAGGAGCTGAAGGGTAAAAAGGTGAGGAGCTGAAGGGTAAAAAGGTGAGGAGCTGAAGGCTCAAGAAGGTGAGGAGCTGAAGGGTAAAAAGGTGAGGAGCTGAAGGCTAAAAAGGTGAGGAGCTGAAGGCTAAAAAGGTGAGGAGCTGAAGGCTAAAAAGGTGAGGAGCTGAAGGCTCAAGAAGGTGAGGAGCTGAAGGCTCAAGAAGGTGAGGAGCTGAAGGTGCAAGAAGGTGAGGAGCTGAAGGCAAAAATGGTGAGGAGCTGAAGGGTCAAGAAGGTGAGGAGCTGAAGGCTCAAGAAGGTGAGGAGCTGAAGGCTAAAATGGTGAGGAGCTGAAGGTGCAAGAAGGTGAGGAGCTGAAGGCTCAAGAAGGTGAGGAGCTGAAGGTGCAAGAAGGTGAGGAGCTGAAGGCAAAAATGGTGAGGAGCTGAAGGCTCAAGAAGGTGAGGAGCTGAAGGCTCAAGAAGGTGAGGAGCTGAAGGCTAAAATGGTGAGGAGCTGAAGGTGCAAGAAGGTGAGGAGCTGGAGGGTCAAGAAGGTGAGGAGCTGAAGGCTCAAGAAGGTGAGGAGCTGAAGGCTAAAGTGGTGAGGAGCTTAAGGCTCAAGAAGGTGAGGAGCTGAAGGCTTAAGAAGGTGAGGAGCTGAAGGCTAAAATGGTGAGGAGCTGAAAGCTAAAATGGTGATGAGCTGAAGGGTCAAGAAGGTGAGGAGCTGAAGGCTCAAGAAGGTGAGGAGCTGAAGGTGCAAGAAGGTGATGAGCTGAAGGCTCAAGAAGGTGAGGAGCTGAAGGCTAAAAAGGTGAGGAGCTGAAGGCTAAAATGGTGAGGAGCTTCAGGCTCAAGAAGGTGAGGAGCTGAAGGCTTAAGAAGGTGAGGAGCTGAAGGCTAAAATGGTGAGGAGCTTAAGGCTCAAGAAGGTGAGGAGCTGAAGGCTCAAGAAGGTGAGGAGCTGAAGGCTTAAGAAGGTGAGGAGCTGAAGGCTCAAGAAGGTGATGAGCTGAAGGCTCAAGAAGGTGAGGAGCTGAAGGCTAAAATGGTGAGGAGCTCAAGGTGCAAGAAGGTGAGGAGCTGAAGGCTAAAAAGGTGAGGAGCTGAAGGCTCAAGAAGGTGAGGAGCTGAAGGTGCAAGAAGGTGAGGAGCTGAAGGCTCAAGAAGGTGAGGAGCTGAAGGCAAAAATGGTGAGGAGCTTTAGGTGCAAAAAGGTGAGGAGCTGAAGGGTCAAGAAGGTGAGGAGCTGAAGGCTAAAATGGTGAGGAGCTGAAGGTGCAAGAAGGTGAGGAGCTGAAGGCTCAAGAAGGTGATGAGCTGAAGGCTCAAGAAGGTGAGGAGCTGAAGGCTCAAGAAGGTGAGGAGCTGAAGGCTAAAATGGTGAGGAGCTGAAGGTGCAAGAAGGTGAGGAGCTGAAGGCTAAAAAGGTGAGGAGCTGAAGGCTAAAATGGTGAGGAGCTGAAGGCTCAAGAAGGTGAGGAGCTGAAGGCTAAAATGGTGAGGAGCTTAAGGCTCAAGAAGGTGAGGAGCTGAAGGCTTAAGAAGGTGAGGAGCTGAAGGCTAAAATGGTGAGGAGCTGAAGGTGCAAGAAGGTGAGGAGCTGAAGGCTCAAGAAGGTGAGGAGCTGAAGGCTCAAGAAGGTGAGGAGCTGAAGGCTCCAGAAGGTGAGGAGCTGAAGGCTAAAATGGTGAGGAGCTGAAGGCGCAAGAAGGTGAGGAGCTGAAGGGTCAAGAAGGTGAGGAGCTGAAGGCTCAAGAAGGTGAGGAGCTGAAGGCTCCAGAAGGTGAGGAGCTGAAGGCTAAAATGGTGAGGAGCTGAAGGCTCAAGAAGGTGAGGAGCTGAAGGGTCAAGAAGGTGAGGAGCTGAAGGCTCCAGAAGGTGAGGAGCTGAAGGCTAAAATGGTGAGGAGCTGAAGGGTAAAAAGGTGAGGAGCTGAAGGCTCAAGAAGGTGAGGAGCTGAAGGCTAAAATGGTGAGGAGCTTTAGGTGCAAGAAGGTGAGGAGCTGAAGGCTTAAGAAGGTGAGGAGCTGAAGGCGCAAGAAGGTGAGGAGCTGAAGGCTCAAGAAGGTGAGGAATTGAAGGCTCAAAAAGGTGAGGAGCTGAAGGCTCAAGAAGGTGAGGAGCTGAAGGCTCAAGAAGGTGAGGAGCTGAAGGCTCAAGAAGGTGAGGAGCTGAAGGCTCAAGAAGGTGAGGAGCTGAAGGCTCAAGAAGGTGAGGAGCTGAAGTGTAAAAAGGTGAGGAGCTGAAGTGTAAAAAGGTGAGGAGCTGAAGGGTAAAAAGGTGAGGAGCTTTAGGTGCAAGAAGGTGAGGAGCTGAAGGGTCAAGAAGGTGAGGAGCTGAAGGGTCAAGAAGGTGAGGAGCTGAAGTGTAAAAAGGTGAGGAGCTGAAGTGTAAAAAGGTGAGGAGCTGAAGGGTAAAAAGGTGAGGAGCTTTAGGTGCAAGAAGGTGAGGAGCTGAAGGCTCAAGAAGGTGAGGAGCTGAAGGCTAAAATGGTGAGGAGCTGAAGGTGCAAGAAGGTGAGGAGCTGAAGGCTCAAGAAGGTGAGGAGCTGAAGGCGCAAGAAGGTGAGGAGCTGAAGGCTCAAGAAGGTGATGAGCTGAAGGGTCAAGAAGGTGAGGAGCTGAAGGCTCAAGAAGGTGAGGAGCTGAAGTGTAAAAAGGTGAGGAGCTGAAGTGTAAAAAGGTGAGGAGCTGAAGGGTAAAAAGGTGAGGAGCTTTAGGTGCAAGAAGGTGAGGAGCTGAAGGGTCAAGAAGGTGAGGAGCTGAAGGGTCAAGAAGGTGAGGAGCTGAAGTGTAAAAAGGTGAGGAGCTGAAGGGTAAAAAGGTGAGGAGCTTAAGGTGCAAGAAGGTGAGGAGCTGAAGGCTCAAGAAGGTGAGGAGCTGAAGGGTCAAGAAGGTGAGGAGCTGAAGGTGAGGAGCTGAAGGCTCAAGAAGGTGAGGAGCTGAAGGCTCAAGAAGGTGAGGAGCTGAAGGCTCAAGAAGGTGAGGAGCTGAAGGCTCAAGAAGGTGAGCAGCTGAAGGGTCAAGAAGGTGAGGAGCTGAAGGGTCAAGAAGGTGAGGAGCTGAAGTGTAAAAAGGTGAGGAGCTGAAGGGTAAAAAGGTGAGGAGCTTTAGGTGCAAGAAGGTGAGGAGCTGAAGGCTCAAGAAGGTGAGGAGCTGAAGGCTAAAATGGTGAGGAGCTTTAGGTGCAAGAAGGTGAGGAGCTGAAGGCTTAAGAAGGTGAGGAGCTGAAGGCTCAAGAAGGTGAGGAGCTGAAGGCTCAAGAAGGTGAGGAGCTGAAGGCTCAAGAAGGTGAGGAGCTGAAGGCTCAAGAAGGTGAGGAGCTGAAGGCTCAAGAAGGTGAGGAGCTGAAGGCTCAGAAGGTGAGGAGCTGAAGGGTCAAGAAGGTGAGGAGCTGAAGGCTCAAGTAGGTGAGGAGCTGAAGGCTAAAATGGTGAGGAGCTGATGGGTCAAGAAGGTGAGGAGCTGAAGGCTCAAGAAGGTGAGGAGCTGAAGGGTCAAGAAGGTGAGGAGCTGAAGGGTCAAGAAGGTGAGGAGCTAAAGGGTCAAGAAGGTGAGGAGCTGAAGGGTAAAAAGGTGAGGAGCTGAAGGGTAAAAAGGTGAGGAGCTGAAGGGTAAAAAGGTGAGGAGCTGAAGGGTCAAGAAGGTGAGGAGCTGAAGGCTCAAGAAGGTGAGGAGCTGAAGGCTCAAGAAGGTGAGGAGCTGAAGGGTAAAAAGGTGAGGAGCTGAAGGGTAAAAAGGTGAGGAGCTGAAGGGTAAAAAGGTGAGGAGCTGAAGGCTAAAAAGGTGAGGAGCTGAAGGCTAAAATGGTGAGGAGCTCAAGGTGCAAGAAGGTGAGGAGCTGAAGGCTAAAAAGGTGAGGAGCTGAAGGCTAAAAAGGTGAGGAGCTGAAGGCTCAAGAAGGTGAGGAGCTGAAGGCTCAAGAAGGTGAGGAGCTGAAGGCTCAAGAAGGTGAGGAGCTGAAGGCTAAAATGGTGAGGAGCTGAAGGCGCAAGAAGGTGAGGAGCTGAAGGCTCAAGTAGGTGATGAGCTGAAGGGTCAAGAAGGTGAGGAGTTGAAGGCTAAAATGGTGAGGAGCTGAAGGCTCAAGAAGGTGAGGAGCTGAAGGCTCAAGTAGGTGATGAGCTGAAGGGTCAAGAAGGTGAGGAGTTGAAGGCTAAAATGGTGAGGAGCTTTAGGTGCAAGAAGGTGAGGAGCTGAAGGCTTAAGAAGGTGAGGAGCTGAAGGCTTAAGAAGGTGAGGAGCTGAAGGCTAAAAAGGTGAGGAGCTGAAGGCTAAAATGGTGAGGAGCTGAAGGTGCAAGAAGGTGAGGAGCTGAAGGCTCAAGAAGGTAAGGAGCTGAAGGCTAAAAAGGTGAGGAGCTGAAGGCTAAAATGGTGAGGAGCTTAAGGCTCAAGAAGGTGAGGAGCTGAAGGCTTAAGAAGGTGAGGAGCTGAAGGCTAAAATGGTGAGGAGCTGAAGGTGCAAGAAGGTGAGGAGCTGAAGGCGCAAGAAGGTGAGGAGCTGAAGGCTCAAGAAGGTGAGGAGCTGAAGGCTCAAGAAGGTGAGGAGCTGAAGGCTCAAGAAGGTGAGGAGCTGAAGGCTCAAGAAGGTGAGGAGCTGAAGGCTAAAAAGGTGAGGAGCTGAAGGCTAAAATGGTGAGGAGCTTAAGGCTCAAGAAGGTGAGGAGCTGAAGGGTCAAGAAGGTGAGGAGCTGAAGGGTCAAGAAGGTGATGAGCTGAAGGCTCAAGAAGGTGAGGAGCTGAAGGGTCAAGAAGGTGAGGAGCTGAAGGGTCAAGAAGGTGAGGAGCTAAAGGGTCAAGAAGGTGAGGAGCTGAAGGGTAAAAAGGTGAGGAGCTGAAGGGTAAAAAGGTGAGGAGCTGAAGGGTAAAAAGGTGAGGAGCTGAAGGGTAAAAAGGTGAGGAGCTGAAGGGTCAAGAAGGTGAGGAGCTGAAGGCTCAAGAAGGTGAGGAGCTGAAGGCTCAAGAAGGTGAGGAGCTGAAGGGTAAAAAGGTGAGGAGCTGAAGGGTAAAAAGGTGAGGAGCTGAAGGCTCAAGAAGGTGAGGAGCTGAAGGGTAAAAAGGTGAGGAGCTGAAGGCTAAAAAGGTGAGGAGCTGAAGGCTAAAAAGGTGAGGAGCTGAAGGCTAAAAAGGTGAGGAGCTGAAGGCTCAAGAAGGTGAGGAGCTGAAGGCTCAAGAAGGTGAGGAGCTGAAGGTGCAAGAAGGTGAGGAGCTGAAGGCAAAAATGGTGAGGAGCTGAAGGGTCAAGAAGGTGAGGAGCTGAAGGCTCAAGAAGGTGAGGAGCTGAAGGCTAAAATGGTGAGGAGCTGAAGGTGCAAGAAGGTGAGGAGCTGAAGGCTCAAGAAGGTGAGGAGCTGAAGGTGCAAGAAGGTGAGGAGCTGAAGGCAAAAATGGTGAGGAGCTGAAGGCTCAAGAAGGTGAGGAGCTGAAGGCGCAAGAAGGTGAGGAGCTGAAGGCTCAAGAAGGTGAGGAGCTGAAGGCTCAAGAAGGTGAGGAGCTGAAGGCTCAAGAAGGTGAGGAGCTGAAGGCTCAAGAAGGTGAGGAGCTGAAGGCTAAAAAGGTGAGGAGCTGAAGGCTAAAATGGTGAGGAGCTTAAGGCTCAAGAAGGTGAGGAGCTGAAGGGTCAAGAAGGTGAGGAGCTGAAGGGTCAAGAAGGTGATGAGCTGAAGGCTCAAGAAGGTGAGGAGCTGAAGGGTCAAGAAGGTGAGGAGCTGAAGGGTCAAGAAGGTGAGGAGCTAAAGGGTCAAGAAGGTGAGGAGCTGAAGGGTAAAAAGGTGAGGAGCTGAAGGGTAAAAAGGTGAGGAGCTGAAGGGTAAAAAGGTGAGGAGCTGAAGGGTAAAAAGGTGAGGAGCTGAAGGGTCAAGAAGGTGAGGAGCTGAAGGCTCAAGAAGGTGAGGAGCTGAAGGCTCAAGAAGGTGAGGAGCTGAAGGGTAAAAAGGTGAGGAGCTGAAGGGTAAAAAGGTGAGGAGCTGAAGGCTCAAGAAGGTGAGGAGCTGAAGGGTAAAAAGGTGAGGAGCTGAAGGCTAAAAAGGTGAGGAGCTGAAGGCTAAAAAGGTGAGGAGCTGAAGGCTAAAAAGGTGAGGAGCTGAAGGCTCAAGAAGGTGAGGAGCTGAAGGCTCAAGAAGGTGAGGAGCTGAAGGTGCAAGAAGGTGAGGAGCTGAAGGCAAAAATGGTGAGGAGCTGAAGGGTCAAGAAGGTGAGGAGCTGAAGGCTCAAGAAGGTGAGGAGCTGAAGGCTAAAATGGTGAGGAGCTGAAGGTGCAAGAAGGTGAGGAGCTGAAGGCTCAAGAAGGTGAGGAGCTGAAGGTGCAAGAAGGTGAGGAGCTGAAGGCAAAAATGGTGAGGAGCTGAAGGCTCAAGAAGGTGAGGAGCTGAAGGCTCAAGAAGGTGAGGAGCTGAAGGCTAAAATGGTGAGGAGCTGAAGGTGCAAGAAGGTGAGGAGCTGGAGGGTCAAGAAGGTGAGGAGCTGAAGGCTCAAGAAGGTGAGGAGCTGAAGGCTAAAGTGGTGAGGAGCTTAAGGCTCAAGAAGGTGAGGAGCTGAAGGCTTAAGAAGGTGAGGAGCTGAAGGCTAAAATGGTGAGGAGCTGAAAGCTAAAATGGTGATGAGCTGAAGGGTCAAGAAGGTGAGGAGCTGAAGGCTCAAGAAGGTGAGGAGCTGAAGGTGCAAGAAGGTGATGAGCTGAAGGCTCAAGAAGGTGAGGAGCTGAAGGCTAAAAAGGTGAGGAGCTGAAGGCTAAAATGGTGAGGAGCTTCAGGCTCAAGAAGGTGAGGAGCTGAAGGCTTAAGAAGGTGAGGAGCTGAAGGCTAAAATGGTGAGGAGCTTAAGGCTCAAGAAGGTGAGGAGCTGAAGGCTCAAGAAGGTGAGGAGCTGAAGGCTTAAGAAGGTGAGGAGCTGAAGGCTCAAGAAGGTGATGAGCTGAAGGCTCAAGAAGGTGAGGAGCTGAAGGCTTAAGAAGGTGAGGAGCTGAAGGTGCAAGAAGGTGAGGAGCTGAAGGTGCAAGAAGGTGATGAGCTGAAGGCTCAAGAAGGTGATGAGCTGAAGGCTCAAGAAGGTGATGAGCTGAAGGCTTAAGAAGGTGAGGAGCTGAAGGCTCAAGAAGGTGAGGAGCTGAAGGCTAAAATGGTGAGGAGCTGAAGGCTTAAGAAGGTGAGGAGCTGAAGGCTCAAGAAGGTGAGGAGCTGAAGGTGCAAGAAGGTGAGGAGCTGAAGGCTCAAGAAGGTGATGAGCTGAAGGGTCAAGAATGTGAGGAGCTGAAGGGTCAAGAAGGTGAGGAGCTGAAGGGTCAAGAAGGTGAGGAGCTGAAGGCTAAAATGGTGAGGAGCTGAAGGGTCAAGAAGGTGAGGAGCTGAAGGGTCAAGAAGGTGAGGAGTTGAAGTGTAAAAAGGTGAGGAGCTGAAGTGTAAAAAGGTGAGGAGCTGAAGGGTAAAAAGGTGAGGAGCTTACGGTGCAAGAAGGTGAGGAGCTGAAGGCTCAAGAAGGTGAGGAGCTGAAGGCTAAAATGGTGAGGAGCTGAAGGCTAAAATGGTGAGGAGCTGAAGGTGCAAGAAGGTGAGGAGCTGAAGGCTCAAGAAGGTGAGGAGCTGAAGGCTAAAATGATGAGGAGCTTAAGGCTCAAGAAGGTGAGGAGCTGAAGGCTAAAATGGTGAGGAGCTGAAGGTGCAAGAAGGTGAGGAGCTGAAGGCTCAAGAAGGTGAGGAGCTGAAGGCTAAAATGGTGAGGAGCTGAAGGTGCAAGAAGGTGAGGAGCTGAAGGCTCAAGAAGGTGAGGAGCTTAAGGCTCAAGAAGGTGAGGAGCTGAAGGCTCAAGAAGGTGAGGAGCTGAAGGCTTAAGAAGTTGACGAGCTGAAGGCTAAAAAGGTGAGGAGCTGAAGGCTCAAGAAGGTGAGGAGCTGAAGGCTAAAAAGGTGAGGAGCTGAAGGCGCAAGAAGGTGAGGAGCTGAAGGCTCAAGAAGGTGAGGAATTGAAGGCTCAAAAAGGTGAGGAGCTGAAGGCTCAAGAAGGTGATGAGCTGAAGGCTCAAGAAGGTGAGGAGCTGAAGGCTCAAGAAGGTGAGGAGCTGAAGGCTAAAATGGTGAGGAGCTGAAGGCGCAAGAAGGTGAGGAGCTGAAGGGTCAAGAAGGTGAGGAGCTGAAGGCTCAAGAAGGTGAGGAGCTGAAGGGTCAAGAAGGTGAGGAGCTGAAGGGTCAAGAAGGTGAGGAGCTGAAGTGTAAAAAGGTGAGGAGCTGAAGGGTAAAAAGGTGAGGAGCTTTAGGTGCAAGAAGGTGAGGAGCTGAAGGCTCAAGAAGGTGAGGAGCTGAAGGCTAAAATGGTGAGGAGCTTTAGGTGCAAGAAGGTGAGGAGCTGAAGGCTCAAGAAGGTGAGGAGCTGAAGGCTCAAGAAGGTGAGGAGCTGAAGGCTCAAGAAGGTGAGGAGCTGAAGGCTCAGAAGGTGAGGAGCTGAAGGGTCAAGAAGGTGAGGAGCTGAAGGCTCAAGTAGGTGAGGAGCTGAAGGCTAAAATGGTGAGGAGCTGATGAGTCAAGAAGGTGAGGAGCTGAAGGCTCAAGAAGGTGAGGAGCTGAAGGGTCAAGAAGGTGAGGAGCTGAAGGGTCAAGAAGGTGAGGAGCTGAAGGCTCAAGAAGGTGAGGAGCTGAAGGGTCAAGAAGGTGAGGAGCTAAAGGGTCAAGAAGGTGAGGAGCTGAAGGGTAAAAAGGTGAGGAGCTGAAGGGTAAAAAGGTGAGGAGCTGAAGGGTAAAAAGGTGAGGAGCTGAAGGGTAAAAAGGTGAGGAGCTGAAGGCTCAAGAAGGTGAGGAGCTGAAGGCTCAAGAAGGTGAGGAGCTGAAGGCTCAAGAAGGTGAGGAGCTGAAGGGTAAAAAGGTGAGGAGCTGAAGGGTAAAAAGGTGAGGAGCTGAAGGGTAAAAAGGTGAGGAGCTGAAGGCTAAAAAGGTGAGGAGCTGAAGGCTAAAAAGGTGAGGAGCTGAAGGCTAAAATGGTGAGGAGCTCAAGGTGCAAGAAGGTGAGGAGCTGAAGGCTAAAAAGGTGAGGAGCTGAAGGCTCAAGAAGGTGAGGAGCTGAAGGTGCAAGAAGGTGAGGAGCTGAAGGCTCAAGAAGGTGAGGAGCTGAAGGCAAAAATGGTGAGGAGCTGAAGGTGCAAGAAGGTGAGGAGCTGGAGGGTCAAGAAGGTGAGGAGCTGAAGGCTCAAGAAGGTGAGGAGCTGAAGGCTAAAGTGGTGAGGAGCTTAAGGCTCAAGAAGGTGAGGAGCTGAAGGCTTAAGAAGGTGAGGAGCTGAAGGCTAAAATGGTGAGGAGCTGAAAGCTAAAATGGTGATGAGCTGAAGGGTCAAGAAGGTGAGGAGCTGAAGGCTCAAGAAGGTGAGGAGCTGAAGGTGCAAGAAGGTGATGAGCTGAAGGCTCAAGAAGGTGAGGAGCTGAAGGCTAAAAAGGTGAGGAGCTGAAGGCTAAAATGGTGAGGAGCTTCAGGCTCAAGAAGGTGAGGAGCTGAAGGCTTAAGAAGGTGAGGAGCTGAAGGCTAAAATGGTGAGGAGCTTAAGGCTCAAGAAGGTGAGGAGCTGAAGGCTCAAGAAGGTGAGGAGCTGAAGGCTTAAGAAGGTGAGGAGCTGAAGGCTCAAGAAGGTGATGAGCTGAAGGCTCAAGAAGGTGAGGAGCTGAAGGCTTAAGAAGGTGAGGAGCTGAAGGTGCAAGAAGGTGAGGAGCTGAAGGTGCAAGAAGGTGATGAGCTGAAGGCTCAAGAAGGTGATGAGCTGAAGGCTCAAGAAGGTGATGAGCTGAAGGCTTAAGAAGGTGAGGAGCTGAAGGCTCAAGAAGGTGAGGAGCTGAAGGCTAAAATGGTGAGGAGCTGAAGGCTTAAGAAGGTGAGGAGCTGAAGGCTCAAGAAGGTGAGGAGCTGAAGGTGCAAGAAGGTGAGGAGCTGAAGGCTCAAGAAGGTGATGAGCTGAAGGGTCAAGAATGTGAGGAGCTGAAGGGTCAAGAAGGTGAGGAGCTGAAGGGTCAAGAAGGTGAGGAGCTGAAGGCTAAAATGGTGAGGAGCTGAAGGGTCAAGAAGGTGAGGAGCTGAAGGGTCAAGAAGGTGAGGAGTTGAAGTGTAAAAAGGTGAGGAGCTGAAGTGTAAAAAGGTGAGGAGCTGAAGGGTAAAAAGGTGAGGAGCTTACGGTGCAAGAAGGTGAGGAGCTGAAGGCTCAAGAAGGTGAGGAGCTGAAGGCTAAAATGGTGAGGAGCTGAAGGCTAAAATGGTGAGGAGCTGAAGGTGCAAGAAGGTGAGGAGCTGAAGGCTCAAGAAGGTGAGGAGCTGAAGGCTAAAATGATGAGGAGCTTAAGGCTCAAGAAGGTGAGGAGCTGAAGGCTAAAATGGTGAGGAGCTGAAGGTGCAAGAAGGTGAGGAGCTGAAGGCTCAAGAAGGTGAGGAGCTGAAGGCTAAAATGGTGAGGAGCTGAAGGTGCAAGAAGGTGAGGAGCTGAAGGCTCAAGAAGGTGAGGAGCTTAAGGCTCAAGAAGGTGAGGAGCTGAAGGCTCAAGAAGGTGAGGAGCTGAAGGCTTAAGAAGTTGACGAGCTGAAGGCTAAAAAGGTGAGGAGCTGAAGGCTCAAGAAGGTGAGGAGCTGAAGGCTAAAAAGGTGAGGAGCTGAAGGCGCAAGAAGGTGAGGAGCTGAAGGCTCAAGAAGGTGAGGAATTGAAGGCTCAAAAAGGTGAGGAGCTGAAGGCTCAAGAAGGTGATGAGCTGAAGGCTCAAGAAGGTGAGGAGCTGAAGGCTCAAGAAGGTGAGGAGCTGAAGGCTAAAATGGTGAGGAGCTGAAGGCGCAAGAAGGTGAGGAGCTGAAGGGTCAAGAAGGTGAGGAGCTGAAGGCTCAAGAAGGTGAGGAGCTGAAGGGTCAAGAAGGTGAGGAGCTGAAGGGTCAAGAAGGTGAGGAGCTGAAGTGTAAAAAGGTGAGGAGCTGAAGGGTAAAAAGGTGAGGAGCTTTAGGTGCAAGAAGGTGAGGAGCTGAAGGCTCAAGAAGGTGAGGAGCTGAAGGCTAAAATGGTGAGGAGCTTTAGGTGCAAGAAGGTGAGGAGCTGAAGGCTCAAGAAGGTGAGGAGCTGAAGGCTCAAGAAGGTGAGGAGCTGAAGGCTCAAGAAGGTGAGGAGCTGAAGGCTCAGAAGGTGAGGAGCTGAAGGGTCAAGAAGGTGAGGAGCTGAAGGCTCAAGTAGGTGAGGAGCTGAAGGCTAAAATGGTGAGGAGCTGATGAGTCAAGAAGGTGAGGAGCTGAAGGCTCAAGAAGGTGAGGAGCTGAAGGGTCAAGAAGGTGAGGAGCTGAAGGGTCAAGAAGGTGAGGAGCTGAAGGCTCAAGAAGGTGAGGAGCTGAAGGGTCAAGAAGGTGAGGAGCTAAAGGGTCAAGAAGGTGAGGAGCTGAAGGGTAAAAAGGTGAGGAGCTGAAGGGTAAAAAGGTGAGGAGCTGAAGGGTAAAAAGGTGAGGAGCTGAAGGGTAAAAAGGTGAGGAGCTGAAGGCTCAAGAAGGTGAGGAGCTGAAGGCTCAAGAAGGTGAGGAGCTGAAGGGTAAAAAGGTGAGGAGCTGAAGGGTAAAAAGGTGAGGAGCTGAAGGGTAAAAAGGTGAGGAGCTGAAGGCTAAAAAGGTGAGGAGCTGAAGGCTAAAAAGGTGAGGAGCTGAAGGCTAAAATGGTGAGGAGCTCAAGGTGCAAGAAGGTGAGGAGCTGAAGGCTAAAAAGGTGAGGAGCTGAAGGCTCAAGAAGGTGAGGAGCTGAAGGTGCAAGAAGGTGAGGAGCTGAAGGCTCAAGAAGGTGAGGAGCTGAAGGCAAAAATGGTGAGGAGCTTTAGGTGCAAAAAGGTGAGGAGCTGAAGGGTCAAGAAGGTGAGGAGCTGAAGGCTAAAATGGTGAGGAGCTGAAGGTGCAAGAAGGTGAGGAGCTGAAGGCTCAAGAAGGTGATGAGCTGAAGGCTCAAGAAGGTGAGGAGCTGAAGGCTCAAGAAGGTGAGGAGCTGAAGGCTAAAATGGTGAGGAGCTGAAGGTGCAAGAAGGTGAGGAGCTGAAGGCTAAAAAGGTGAGGAGCTGAAGGCTAAAATGGTGAGGAGCTGAAGGCTCAAGAAGGTGAGGAGCTGAAGGCTAAAATGGTGAGGAGCTTAAGGCTCAAGAAGGTGAGGAGCTGAAGGCTTAAGAAGGTGAGGAGCTGAAGGCTAAAATGGTGAGGAGCTGAAGGTGCAAGAAGGTGAGGAGCTGAAGGCTCAAGAAGGTGAGGAGCTGAAGGCTCAAGAAGGTGAGGAGCTGAAGGCTCCAGAAGGTGAGGAGCTGAAGGCTAAAATGGTGAGGAGCTGAAGGCGCAAGAAGGTGAGGAGCTGAAGGGTCAAGAAGGTGAGGAGCTGAAGGCTCAAGAAGGTGAGGAGCTGAAGGCTCCAGAAGGTGAGGAGCTGAAGGCTAAAATGGTGAGGAGCTGAAGGCTCAAGAAGGTGAGGAGCTGAAGGGTCAAGAAGGTGAGGAGCTGAAGGCTCCAGAAGGTGAGGAGCTGAAGGCTAAAATGGTGAGGAGCTGAAGGGTAAAAAGGTGAGGAGCTGAAGGCTCAAGAAGGTGAGGAGCTGAAGGCTAAAATGGTGAGGAGCTTTAGGTGCAAGAAGGTGAGGAGCTGAAGGCTTAAGAAGGTGAGGAGCTGAAGGCGCAAGAAGGTGAGGAGCTGAAGGCTCAAGAAGGTGAGGAATTGAAGGCTCAAAAAGGTGAGGAGCTGAAGGCTCAAGAAGGTGAGGAGCTGAAGGCTCAAGAAGGTGAGGAGCTGAAGGCTCAAGAAGGTGAGGAGCTGAAGGCTCAAGAAGGTGAGGAGCTGAAGGCTCAAGAAGGTGAGGAGCTGAAGTGTAAAAAGGTGAGGAGCTGAAGTGTAAAAAGGTGAGGAGCTGAAGGGTAAAAAGGTGAGGAGCTTTAGGTGCAAGAAGGTGAGGAGCTGAAGGGTCAAGAAGGTGAGGAGCTGAAGGGTCAAGAAGGTGAGGAGCTGAAGTGTAAAAAGGTGAGGAGCTGAAGTGTAAAAAGGTGAGGAGCTGAAGGGTAAAAAGGTGAGGAGCTTTAGGTGCAAGAAGGTGAGGAGCTGAAGGCTCAAGAAGGTGAGGAGCTGAAGGCTAAAATGGTGAGGAGCTGAAGGTGCAAGAAGGTGAGGAGCTGAAGGCTCAAGAAGGTGAGGAGCTGAAGGCGCAAGAAGGTGAGGAGCTGAAGGCTCAAGAAGGTGATGAGCTGAAGGGTCAAGAAGGTGAGGAGCTGAAGGCTCAAGAAGGTGAGGAGCTGAAGTGTAAAAAGGTGAGGAGCTGAAGTGTAAAAAGGTGAGGAGCTGAAGGGTAAAAAGGTGAGGAGCTTTAGGTGCAAGAAGGTGAGGAGCTGAAGGGTCAAGAAGGTGAGGAGCTGAAGGGTCAAGAAGGTGAGGAGCTGAAGTGTAAAAAGGTGAGGAGCTGAAGGGTAAAAAGGTGAGGAGCTTAAGGTGCAAGAAGGTGAGGAGCTGAAGGCTCAAGAAGGTGAGGAGCTGAAGGGTCAAGAAGGTGAGGAGCTGAAGGTGAGGAGCTGAAGGCTCAAGAAGGTGAGGAGCTGAAGGCTCAAGAAGGTGAGGAGCTGAAGGCTCAAGAAGGTGAGGAGCTGAAGGCTCAAGAAGGTGAGCAGCTGAAGGGTCAAGAAGGTGAGGAGCTGAAGGCTCAAGTAGGTGAGGAGCTGAAGGCTAAAATGGTGAGGAGCTGATGGGTCAAGAAGGTGAGGAGCTGAAGGCTCAGGAAGGTGAGGAGCTGAAGGGTCAAGAAGGTGAGGAGCTGAAGGGTCAAGAAGGTGAGGAGCTGAAGGGTCAAGAAGGTGAGGAGCTGAAGGGTAAAAAGGTGAGGAGCTGAAGGGTAAAAAGGTGAGGAGCTGAAGGGTAAAAAGGTGAGGAGCTGAAGGGTAAAAAGGTGAGGAGCTGAAGGGTCAAGAAGGTGAGGAGCTGAAGGCTCAAGAAGGTGAGGAGCTGAAGGCTCAAGAAGATGAGGAGCTGAAGGCTAAAAAGGTGAGGAGCTGAAGGCTAAAAAGGTGAGGAGCTGAAGGCTAAAATGGTGAGGAGCTCAAGGTGCAAGAAGGTGAGGAGCTGAAGGCAAAAATGGTGAGGAGCTTTAGGTGCAAAAAGGTGAGGAGCTGAAGGCTCAAGAAGGTGAGGAGCTGAAGGCTCAAGAAGGTGAGGAGCTGAAGGCTAAAATGGTGAGGAGCTGAAGGTGCAAGAAGGTGAGGAGCTGAAGGGTCAAGAAGGTGAGGAGCTGAAGGCTAAAATGGTGAGGAGCTTAAGGCTAAAGAAGGTGAGGAGCTTAAGGCTCAAGAAGGTGAGGAGCTGAAGGCTGAAGAAGGTGAGGAGCTGAAGGCTAAAATGGTGAGGAGCTGAAGGTGCAAGAAGGTGAGGAGCTGAAGGCTCAAGAAGGTGAGGAGCTGAAGGCTCAAGAAGGTGAGGAGCTGAAGGCTCAAGAAGGTGAGGAGCTGAAGGCTAAAATGGTGAGGAGCTGAAGGCGCAAGAAGGTGAGGAGCTGAAGGCTCAAGAAGGTGAGGAGCTGAAGGGTCAAGAAGGTGAGGAGCTGAAGTGTAAAAAGGTGAGGAGCTGAAGTGTAAAAAGGTGAGGAGCTGAAGGGTAAAAAGGTGAGGAGCTTAAGGTGCAAGAAGGTGAGGAGCTGAAGGCTCAAGAAGGTGAGGAGCTGAAGGCTAAAATGGTGAGGAGCTTTAGGTGCAAGAAGGTGAGGAGCTGAAGGCTTAAGAAGGTGAGGAGCTGAAGGGTCAAGAAGGTGAGGAGCTGAAGGCTAAAGTGGTGAGGAGCTTAAGGCTCAAGAAGGTGAGGAGCTGAAGGCTTAAGAAGGTGAGGAGCTGAAGGCTCAAGAAGGTGATGAGCTGAAGGGTCAAGAAGGTGAGGAGCTGAAGGCTAAAGTGGTGAGGAGCTGAAGGGTCAAGAAGGTGAGGAGCTGAAGGCTAAAGTGGTGAGGAGCTTAAGGCTCAAGAAGGTGAGGAGCTGAAGGCTTAAGAAGGTGAGGAGCTGAAGGGTCAAGAAGGTGAGGAGCTGAAGGCTAAAGTGGTGAGGAGCTTAAGGCTCAAGAAGGTGAGGAGCTGAAGGCTTAAGAAGGTGAGGAGCTGAAGGCTCAAGAAGGTGATGAGCTTAAGGCTCAAGAAGGTGAGGAGCTGAAGGCTTAAGAAGGTGAGGAGCTGAAGGCTAAAATGGTGAGGAGCTGAAGGTGCAAGAAGGTGAGGAGCTGAAGGCTCAAGAAGGTGAGGAGCTGAAGGCTCAAGAAGGTGAGGAGCTGAAGGCTCAAGAAGGTGAGGAGCTGAAGGCTAAAATGGTGAGGAGCTGAAGGCGCAAGAAGGTGAGGAGCTGAAGGCTCAAGAAGGTGAGGAGCTGAAGGCTCAAGAAGGTGAGGAGCTGAAGGCTCAAGAAGGTGAGGAGCTGAAGGCTAAAATGGTGAGGAGCTGAAGGGTCAAGAAGTTGAGGAGCTGAAGGGTCAAGAAGGTGAGGAGCTGAAGTGTAAAAAGGTGAGGAGCTGAAGTGTAAAAAGGTGAGGAGCTGAAGGGTAAAAAGGTGAGGAGCTTAAGGTGCAAGAAGGTGAGGAGCTGAAGGCTCAAGAAGGTGAGGAGCTGAAGGCTAAAATGGTGAGGAGCTGAAGGTGCAAGAAGGTGAGGAGCTGAAGGCTCAAGAAGGTGAGGAGCTGAAGGCTAAAAAGGTGAGGAGCTGAAGGCTAAAATGGTGAGGAGCTGAAGGTGCAAGAAGGTGAGGAGCTGAAGGCTCAAGAAGGTGAGGAGCTGAAGGCTTAAGAAGTTGACGAGCTGAAGGCTAAAAAGGTGAGGAGCTGAAGGCTCAAGAAGGTGAGGAGCTGAAGGCTAAAAAGGTGAGGAGCTGAAGGCGCAAGAAGGTGAGGAGCTGAAGGCTCAAGAAGGTGAGGAATTGAAGGCTCAAAAAGGTGAGGAGCTGAAGGCTCAAGAAGGTGAGGAGCTGAAGGCTCAAGAAGGTGATGAGCTGAAGGCTCAAGAAGGTGAGGAGCTGAAGGCTCAAGAAGGTGAGGAGCTGAAGGCTAAAATGGTGAGGAGCTGAAGGCTAAAATGGTGAGGAGCTGAAGGGTCAAGAAGGTGAGGAGCTGAAGGGTCAAGAAGGTGAGGAGCTGAAGTGTAAAAAGGTGAGGAGCTGAAGTGTAAAAAGGTGAGGAGCTGAAGGGTAAAAAGGTGAGGAGCTTTAGGTGCAAGAAGGTGAGGAGCTGAAGGCTCAAGAAGGTGAGGAGCTGAAGGCTAAAATGGTGAGGAGCTTTAGGTGCAAGAAGGTGAGGAGCTGAAGGCTCAAGAAGGTGAGGAACTGAAGGCTCAAGAAGGTGAGGAGCTGAAGGCTCAAGAAGGTGAGGAGCTGAAGGCTCAGAAGGTGAGGAGCTGAAGGGTCAAGAAGGTGAGGAGCTGAAGGCTCAAGTAGGTGAGGAGCTGAAGGCTAAAATGGTGAGGAGCTGATGGGTCAAGAAGGTGAGGAGCTGAAGGCTCAAGAAGGTGAGGAGCTGAAGGGTCAAGAAGGTGAGGAGCTGAAGGGTCAAGAAGGTGAGGAGCTAAAGGGTCAAGAAGGTGAGGAGCTGAAGGGTAAAAAGGTGAGGAGCTGAAGGGTAAAAAGGTGAGGAGCTGAAGGGTAAAAAGGTGAGGAGCTGAAGGGTAAAAAGGTGAGGAGCTGAAGGGTAAAAAGGTGAGGAGCTGAAGGGTAAAAAGGTGAGGAGCTGAAGGGTAAAAAGGTGAGGAGCTGAAGGCTAAAAAGGTGAGGAGCTGAAGGCTAAAATGGTGAGGAGCTGAAGGTGCAAGAAGGTGAGGAGCTGAAGGCAAAAATGGTGAGGAGCTGAAGGGTCAAGAAGGTGAGGAGCTGAAGGGTCAAGAAGGTGAGGAGCTGATGGGTCAAGAAGGTGAGGAGCTGAAGGCTCAAGAAGGTGAGGAGCTTAAGGTGAGGAGCTGAAGGCTCAAGAAGGTGAGGAGCTGAAGGCTCAAGAAGGTGAGGAGCTGAAGGTGAGGAGCTGAAGGCTCAAAAAGGTGAGGAGCTGAAGGCTAAAAAGGTGAGGAGCTGAAGGCTCAAGAAGGTGAGGAGCTGAAGGCGCAAGAAGGTGAGGAGCTGAAGGCTCAAGAAGGTGAGGAGCTGAAGGCTCAAGAAGGTGAGGAGCTGAAGGCCAAAATGGTGAGGAGCTTAAGGCGCAAGAAGGTGAGGAGCTGAAGGCTCAAGAAGGTGAGGAGCTGAAGGCTCAAGAAGGTGAGGAGCTGAAGGCGCAAGAAGGTGAGGAGCTGAAGGCTCAAGAAGGTGAGGAGCTGAAGGCTAAAATGGTGAGGAGCTGAAGGCGCAAGAAGGTGAGGAGCTGAAGGCTCAAGAAGGTGAGGAGCTGAAGGCTCAAGAAGGTGATGAGCTGAAGGCTCAAGAAGGTGATGAGCTGAATGCTCAAGAAGGTGAGGAGCTGAAGGCTCAAGAAGGTGAGGTGCTGAAGGCTCAAGAAGGTGATGAGCTGAAGGCTCAAGAAGGTGATGAGCTGAATGCTCAAGAAGGTGATGAGCTGAATGCTCAAGAAGGTGAGGAGCTGAAGGCTAAAATGGTGAGGAGCTGAAGGCGCAAGAAGGTGAGGAGCTGAAGGCTCAAGAAGGTGAGGAGCTGAAGGCTCAAGAAGGTGAGGAGCTGAAGGCTAAAGTGGTGAGGAGCTTAAGGCTCAAGAAGGTGAGGAGCTGAAGGCTTAAGAAGGTGAGGAGCTGAAGGCTAAAATGGTGAGGAGCTGAAGGTGCAAGAAGGTGAGGAGCTGAAGGCTCAAGAAGGTGAGGAGCTGAAGGCTAAAATGGTGAGGAGCTGAAGGCGCAAGAAGGTGAGGAGCTGAAGGGTCAAGAAGGTGAGGAGCTGAAGGCTCAAGAAGGTGAGGAGCTGAAGGCTCAAGAAGGTAAGGAGCTGAAGGCTAAAAAGGTGAGGAGCTGAAGGCTAAAATGGTGAGGAGCTTAAGGCTCAAGAAGGTGAGGAGCTGAAGGCTAAAATGGTGAGGAGCTGAAGGTGCAAGAAGGTGAGGAGCTGAAGGCTCAAGAAGGTGATGAGCTGAAGGCTCAAGAAGGTGAGGAGCTGAAGGCTCAAGAAGGTGAGGAGCTGAAGGCTAAAATGGTGAGGAGCTGAAGGGTCAAGAAGGTGAGGAGCTGAAGGGTCAAGAAGGTGAGGAGCTGAAGTGTAAAAAGGTGAGGAGCTGAAGTGTAAAAAGGTGAGGAGCTGAAGGGTAAAAAGGTGAGGAGCTGAAGGTGCAAGAAGGTGAGGAGCTGAAGGCTCAAGAAGGTGAGGAGCTGAAGGCTAAAAAGGTGAGGAGCTGAAGGCTAAAATGATGAGGAGCTGAAGGCGCAAGAAGGTGAGGAGCTGAAGGCTCAAGAAGGTGAGGAATTGAAGGCTCAAAAAGGTGAGGAATTGAAGGCTCAAAAAGGTGAGGAGCTGAAGGGTCAAGAAGGTGAGGAGCTGAAGGCTCAAGAAGGTGAGGAGCTGAAGGCTAAAATGGTGAGGAGCTGAAGGCGCAAGAAGGTGAGGAGCTGAAGGCTCAAGAAGGTGAGGAGCTGAAGGGTCAAGAAGGTGAGGAGCTGAAGGGTCAAGAAGGTGAGGAGCTGAAGTGTAAAAAGGTGAGGAGCTGAAGTGTAAAAAGGTGAGGAGCTGAAGGGTAAAAAGGTGAGGAGCTTTAGGTGCAAGAAGGTGAGGAGCTGAAGGCTCAAGAAGGTGAGGAGCTGAAGGCTCAAGAAGGTGAGGAGCTGAAGACTAAAATGGTGAGGAGCTTTAGGTGCAAGAAGGTGAGGAGCTGAAGGCTTAAGAAGGTGAGGAGCTGAAGGCTAAAATGGTGAGGAGCTGAAGGTGCAAGAAGGTGAGGAGCTGAAGGCTCAAGAAGGTGAGGAGCTGAAGGCTCAAGAAGGTGAGGAGCTGAAGGCTCAAGAAGGTGAGGAGCTGAAGGCTCAGAAGGTGAGGAGCTGAAGGGTCAAGAAGGTGAGGAGCTGAAGGGTCAAGAAGGTGAGGAGCTGAAGGCTCAAGTAGGTGAGGAGCTGAAGGCTAAAATGGTGAGGAGCTGATGGGTCAAGAAGGTGAGGAGCTGAAGGCTCAAGAAGGTGAGGAGCTGAAGGGTCAAGAAGGTGAGGAGCTAAAGGGTCAAGAAGGTGAGGAGCTGAAGGGTAAAAAGGTGAGGAGCTGAAGGGTAAAAAGGTGAGGAGCTGAAGGGTAAAAAGGTGAGGAGCTGAAGGGTCAAGAAGGTGAGGAGCTGAAGGTGAGGAGCTGAAGGGTCAAGAAGGTGAGGAGCTGAAGGCTCAAGAAGGTGAGGAGCTGAAGGCTCAAGAAGGTGAGGAGCTGAAGGCTCAGAAGGTGAGGAGCTGAAGGGTTAAGAAGGTGAGGAGCTGAAGGCTCAAGTAGGTGAGGAGCTGAAGGCTAAAATGGTGAGGAGCTGATGGGTCAAGAAGGTGAGGAGCTGAAGGCTCAAGAAGGTGAGGAGCTGAAGGGTCAAGAAGGTGAGGAGCTGAAGGGTAAAAAGGTGAGGAGCTGAAGGGTAAAAAGGTGAGGAGCTGAAGGGTAAAAAGGTGAGGAGCTGAAGGGTAAAAAGGTGAGGAGCTGAAGGCTAAAAAGGTGAGGAGCTGAAGGCTAAAATGGTGAGGAGCTGAAGGCTCAAGAAGGTGAGGAGCTGAAGGCTCAAGAAGGTGAGGAGCTGAAGGTGCAAGAAGGTGAGGAGCTGAAGGCAAAAATGGTGAGGAGCTGAAGGCAAAAATGGTGAGGAGCTTAAGGCTTAAGAAGGTGAGGAGCTTAAGGCTTAAGAAGGTGAGGAGCTGAAGGGTCAAGAAGGTGAGGAGCTGAAGGGTCAAGAAGGTGAGGAGCTGAAGGGTCAAGAAGGTGAGGAGCTGATGGGTCAAGAAGGTGAGGAGCTGAAGGCTCAAGAAGGTGAGGAGCTGAAGGGTCAAGAAGGTGATGAGCTGATGGGTCAAGAAGGTGAGGAGCTGAAGGCTCAAGAAGGTGAGGAGCTGAAGGTGAGGAGCTGAAGGCTCAAGAAGGTGAGGAGCTGAAGGCTCAAGAAGGTGAGGAGCTGAAGGTGAGGAGCTGAAGGCTCAAAAAGGTGAGGAGCTGAAGGCTAAAAAGGTGAGGAGCTGAAGGCGCAAGAAGGTGAGGAGCTGAAGGCTAAAAAGGTGAGGAGCTGAAGGATCAAGAAGTTGAGGAGCTGAAGGCTAAAAAGGTGAGGAGCGGAAGGCTCAAGAAGGTGAGGAGCTGAAGGATCAAGAAGTTGAGGAGCTGAAGGCTAAAAAGGTGAGGAGCGGAAGGCTCAAGAAGGTGAGGAGCTGAAGGCGCAAGAAGGTGAGGAGCTGAAGGCTCAAGAAGGTGAGGAGCTGAAGGGTCAAGAAGGTGAGGAGCTGAAGGCTCAAGAAGGTGAGGAGCTGAAGGCCAAAATGGTGAGGAGCTGAAGGCGCAAGAAGGTGAGGAGCTGAAGGCTCAAGAAGGTGAGGAGCTGAAGGCTCAAGAAGGTGAGGAGCTGAAGGCTAAAAAGGTGAGGAGCTGAAGGCTCAAGAAGGTGAGGAGCTGAAGGTGAGGAGCTGAAGGCTCAAGTAGGTGAGGAGCTGATGGGTCAAGAAGGTGAGGAGCTGAAGGGTCAAGAAGGTGAGGAGCTGAAGGCTAAAAAGGTGAGGAGCTGAAGGCTCAAGAAGGTGAGGAGCTGAAGGCTAAAGAAGGTGAGGAGCTGATGGCTCAAGAAGGTGAGGAGCTGAAGGCTCAAGAAGGTGAGGAGCTGTAGGGTCAAGAAGGTGAGGAGCTGAAGGTGAGGAGCTGAAGGCTAAAAAGGTGAAGAGCTGAAGGATCAAGAAGTTGAGGAGCTGAAGGCTAAAAAGGTGAGGAGCTGAAGGCGCAAGAAGGTGAGGAGCTGAAGGCTCAAGAAGGTGAGGAGTAGAAGGCTAAAAAGGTGAGGAGCTGAAGGCGCAAGAAGGTGAGGAGCTGAAGGGTCAAGAAGTGGAGGAGCTGAAGGCTCAAGAAGGTGAGGAGCTGAAGGCTCAAGAAGGTGAGGAGCTGAAGGCGCAAGAAGGTGAGGAGCTGAAGGCTCAAGAAGGTGAGGAGCTGAAGGTTAAAAAGGTGAGGAGCTGAAGGCTCAAGAAGGTGAGGAGCTAAAGGCTCAAGAAGGTGAGGAGCTGAAGGCTAAAAAGGTGAGGAGCTGAAGGCTCAAGAAGGTGAGAAGCTGAAGGGTCAAGAAGGTGAGGAGCTGAAGGGTCAAGAAGGTGAGGAGCTGAAGGCTCAAGAAGGTGAGGAGCTGAAGGCTCAGAAGGTGAGGAGCTGAAGGCGCAAGAAGTTGAGGAGCTAAAGGCTAAAATGGTGAGGAGCTGATGGGTCAAGAAGGTGAGGAGCTGAAGGGTCAAGAAGGTGAGGAGCTGAAGGCTCAAGAAGGTGAGGAGTAGAAGGCTAAAAAGGTGAGGAGCTGAAGGCGCAAGAAGGTGAGGAGCTGAAGGCTCAAGAAGGTGAGGAGCTGAAGGCTCAAGAAGGTGAGGAGTAGAAGGCTTAAAAGGTGAGGAGCTGAAGGCGCAAGAAGGTGAGGAGCTGAAGGCTCAAGAAGGTGAGGAGCTGAAGGCTAAAATGATGAGGAGCTGAAGGCGCAAGAAGGTGAGGAGCTGAAGGCTCAAGAAGGTGAGGAGCTGAAGGTTAAAAAGGTGAGGAGCTGAAGGCTCAAGAAGGTGAGGAGCTAAAGGCTCAAGAAGGTGAGGAGCTGAAGGCTAAAAAGGTGAGGAGCTGAAGGCTCAAGAAGGTGAGAAGCTGAAGGGTCAAGAAGGTGAGGAGCTGAAGGTTCAAGAAGGTGAGGAGCTGAAGGGTCAAGAAGGTGAGGAGCTGAAGGGTAAAAAGGTGAGGAGCTGAAGGGTAAAAAGGTGAGGAGCTGAAGGGTAAAAAGGTGAGGAGCTGAAGGGTAAAAAGGTGAGGAGCTGAAGGGTCAAGAAGGTGAGGAGCTGAAGGCTCAAGAAGGTGAGGAGCTGAAGGCTCAAGAAGGTGAGGAGCTGAAGGGTAAAAAGGTGAGGAGCTGAAGGGTAAAAAGGTGAGGAGCTGAAGGGTAAAAAGGTGAGGAGCTGAAGGCTAAAAAAAGTGAGGAGCTGAAGGCTAAAAAGGTGAGGAGCTGAAGGCTAAAATGGTGAGGAGCTGAAGGCTCAAGAAGGTGAGGAGCTGAAGGTGCAAGAAGGTGAGGAGCTGAAGGCAAAAATGGTGAGGAGCTTTAGGTGCAAAAAGGTGAGGAGCTTAAGGCTTAAGAAGGTGAGGAGCTGAAGGCTAAAATGGTGAGGAGCTGAAGGGTCAAGAAGGTGAGGAGCTGAAGGGTCAAGAAGGTGAGGAGCTGATGGGTCAAGAAGGTGAGGAGCTGAAGGCTCAAGAAGGTGAGGAGCTGAAGGGTCAAGAAGGTGATGAGCTGATGGGTCAAGAAGGTGAGGAGCTGAAGGCTCAAGAAGGTGAGGAGCTGAAGGTGAGGAGCTGAAGGCTCAAGAAGGTGAGGAGCTGAAGGCTCAAGAAGGTGAGGAGCTGAAGGTGAGGAGCTGAAGGCTCAAAAAGGTGAGGAGCTGAAGGCGCAAGAAGGTGAGGAGCTGAAGGCTAAAAAGGTGAGGAGCTGAAGGATCAAGAAGTTGAGGAGCTGAAGGCTAAAAAGGTGAGGAGCGGAAGGCTCAAGAAGGTGAGGAGCTGAAGGATCAAGAAGTTGAGGAGCTGAAGGCTAAAAAGGTGAGGAGCGGAAGGCTCAAGAAGGTGAGGAGCTGAAGGCGCAAGAAGGTGAGGAGCTGAAGGCTCAAGAAGGTGAGGAGCTGAAGGGTCAAGAAGGTGAGGAGCTGAAGGCTCAAGAAGGTGAGGAGCTGAAGGCCAAAATGGTGAGGAGCTGAAGGCGCAAGAAGGTGAGGAGCTGAAGGCTCAAGAAGGTGAGGAGCTGAAGGCTCAAGAAGGTGAGGAGCTGAAGGCTAAAAAGGTGAGGAGCTGAAGGCTCAAGAAGGTGAGGAGCTGAAGGTGAGGAGCTGAAGGCTCAAGTAGGTGAGGAGCTGATGGGTCAAGAAGGTGAGGAGCTGAAGGGTCAAGAAGGTGAGGAGCTGAAGGCTAAAAAGGTGAGGAGCTGAAGGCTCAAGAAGGTGAGGAGCTGAAGGCTAAAGAAGGTGAGGAGCTGATGGCTCAAGAAGGTGAGGAGCTGAAGGCTCAAGAAGGTGAGGAGCTGTAGGGTCAAGAAGGTGAGGAGCTGAAGGTGAGGAGCTGAAGGCTAAAAAGGTGAAGAGCTGAAGGATCAAGAAGTTGAGGAGCTGAAGGCTAAAAAGGTGAGGAGCTGAAGGCGCAAGAAGGTGAGGAGCTGAAGGCTCAAGAAGGTGAGGAGCTGAAGGCTCAAGAAGGTGAGGAGCTGAAGGCTCAAGAAGGTGAGGAGCTGAAGGCTCAAGAAGGTGAGGAGCTGAAGGCTCAAGAAGGTGAGGAGCTGAAGGCTCAAGAAGGTGAGGAGTAGAAGGCTAAAAAGGTGAGGAGCTGAAGGCTCAAGAAGGTGGGGAGCTGAAGGCTCAAGAAGGTGAGGAGCTGAAGGCTAAAAAGGTGAGGAGCTGAAGGCTCAAGAAGGTGGGGAGCTGAAGGCTCAAGAAGGTGAGGAGCTGAAGGCTCAAGAAGGTGAGGAGCTGAAGGCTCAAGAAGGTGAGGAGTAGAAGGCTAAAAAGGTGAGGAGCTGAAGGCGCAAGAAGGTGAGGAGCTGAAGGGTCAAGAAGTGGAGGAGCTGAAGGCTCAAGAAGGTGAGGAGCTGAAGGCTCAAGAAGGTGAGGAGCTGAAGGCGCAAGAAGGTGAGGAGCTGAAGGTTCAAGAAGGTGAGGAGCTGAAGGTTAAAAAGGTGAGGAGCTGAAGGCTCAAGAAGGTGAGGAGCTAAAGGCTCAAGAAGGTGAGGAGCTGAAGGCTAAAAAGGTGAGGAGCTGAAGGCTCAAGAAGGTGAGAAGCTGAAGGGTCAAGAAGGTGAGGAGCTGAAGGGTCAAGAAGGTGAGGAGCTGAAGGCTCAAGAAGGTGAGGAGCTGAAGGCTCAGAAGGTGAGGAGCTGAAGGCGCAAGAAGTTGAGGAGCTAAAGGCTAAAATGGTGAGGAGCTGATGGGTCAAGAAGGTGAGGAGCTGAAGGGTCAAGAAGGTGAGGAGCTGAAGGGTCAAGAAGGTGAGGAGCTGAAGGCTCAAGAAGTTGAGGAGCTAAAGGCTAAAATGGTGAGGAGCTGATGGGTCAAGAAGGTGAGGAGCTGAAGGGTCAAGAAGGTGAGGAGCTGAAGGGTCAAGAAGGTGAGGAGCTGAAGGCTCAAGAAGGTGAGGAGCTGAAGGGTCAAGAAGGTGAGGAGCTGAAGGCTCAAGAAGGTGAGGAGCTGAAGGCTAAAATGGTGAGGAGCTGAAGGCGCAAGAAGGTGAGGAGCTGAAGGCTCAAGAAGGTGAGGAGCTGAAGGCTCAAGAAGGTGAGGAGCTGAAGGGTCAAGAAGGTGAGGAGCTGAAGGCTCAAGAAGGTGGGGAGCTGAAGGCTCAAGAAGGTGAGGAGCTGAAGGCTCAAGAAGGTGAGGAGCTGAAGGCTAAAATGGTGAGTAGCTGAAGGCGCAAGAAGGTGAGGAGCTGATGGGTCAAGAAGGTGAGGAGCTGAAGGGTCAAGAAGGTGAGGAGCTGAAGGCTCAAGAAGGTGAGGAGCTGAAGGCTCAAGAAGGTGAGGAGCTGAAGGCTAAAATGGTGAGGAGCTGATGGGTCAAGAAGGTGAGGAGCTGAAGGGTCAAGAAGGTGAGGAGCTGAAGGCTCAAGAAGGTGAGGAGCTGAAGGGTCAAGAAGGTGAGGAGCTGAAGGGTCAAGAAGGTGAGGAGCTGAAGGCTAAAAAGGTGAGGAGCTGAAGGCTCAAGAAGGTGAGGAGCTGAAGGGTCAAGAAGGTGAGGAGCTGAAGGCTCAAGAAGGTGAGGAGCTGAAGGCTCAAGAAGGTGAGGAGCTGAAGGTGCAAGAAGGTGAGGAGCTGAAGGCTCAAGAAGGTGGGGAGCTGAAGGGTCAAGAAGGTGAGGAGCTGAAGGCTCAAGAAGGTGAGGAGCTGAAGGCTAAAATGGTGAGGAGCTGAAGGCTCAAGAAGGTGAGGAGCTGAAGGCTCAAGAAGGTGAGGAGCTAATGGGTCAAGAAGGTGAGGAGCTGAAGGGTCAAGAAGGTGAGGAGCTGAAGGGTCAAGAAGGTGAGGAGCTGAAGGGTCAAGAAGGTGAGGAGCTGAAGGCTCAAGAAGGTGAGGAGCTGAAGGGTCAAGAAGGTGAGGAGCTGAAGGCTCAAGAAGGTGAGGAGCTGAAGGCTAAAATGGTGAGGAGCTGAAGGCGCAAGAAGGTGAGGAGCTGAAGGCTCAAGAAGGTGAGGAGCTGAAGGCTCAAGAAGGTGAGGAGCTGAAGGGTCAAGAAGGTGAGGAGCTGAAGGCTCAAGAAGGTGGGGAGCTGAAGGCTCAAGAAGGTGAGGAGCTGAAGGCTCAAGAAGGTGAGGAGCTGAAGGCTAAAATGGTGAGTAGCTGAAGGCGCAAGAAGGTGAGGAGCTGATGGGTCAAGAAGGTGAGGAGCTGAAGGGTCAAGAAGGTGAGGAGCTGAAGGCTCAAGAAGGTGAGGAGCTGAAGGCTCAAGAAGGTGAGGAGCTGAAGGCTAAAATGGTGAGGAGCTGATGGGTCAAGAAGGTGAGGAGCTGAAGGGTCAAGAAGGTGAGGAGCTGAAGGCTCAAGAAGGTGAGGAGCTGAAGGGTCAAGAAGGTGAGGAGCTGAAGGGTCAAGAAGGTGAGGAGCTGAAGGCTAAAAAGGTGAGGAGCTGAAGGCTCAAGAAGGTGAGGAGCTGAAGGGTCAAGAAGGTGAGGAGCTGAAGGCTCAAGAAGGTGAGGAGCTGAAGGCTCAAGAAGGTGAGGAGCTGAAGGTGCAAGAAGGTGAGGAGCTGAAGGCTCAAGAAGGTGGGGAGCTGAAGGGTCAAGAAGGTGAGGAGCTGAAGGCTCAAGAAGGTGAGGAGCTGAAGGCTAAAATGGTGAGTAGCTGAAGGCGCAAGAAGGTGAGGAGCTGATGGGTCAAGAAGGTGAGGAGCTGAAGGGTCAAGAAGGTGAGGAGCTGAAGGCTAAAATGGTGAGGAGCTGAAGGCTCAAGAAGGTGAGGAGCTGAAGGCTCAAGAAGGTGAGGAGCTAATGGGTCAAGAAGGTGAGGAACTGAAGGCGCAATAAGGTGAGGAGCTGAAGGCTCAAGAAGGTGAGGAGCTGAAGGCTAAAGAAGGTGAGGAGCTGAAGGCTCAAGAAGGTGAGGAGCTGATGGGTCAAGAAGGTGAGGAACTGAAGGCGCAAGAAGGTGAGGTGCTGAAGGCTCAAGAAGGTGAGGAACTGAAGGCGCAAAAAGGTGAGGAGCTGAAGGCGCAAGAAGGTGAGGAGGTGAGGAGCTGAAGGCTAAAGAAGGTGAGGAGCTGAAGGCTCAAGAAGGTGAGGAGCTGAAGGCTCAAGAAGGTGAGGAACTGAAGGCTAAAAGGGTGAGGAGGTGAAGGCTCAAGAAGGTGAGGAGCTGAAGGCTCAAGAAGGTGAGGAGCTGAAGGCTCAAGAAGGTGAGGAGCTGAAGTCTCAAGAAGGTGAGGAGCTGAAGGCTAAAAAGGTGAGGAGCTGAAGGCTAAAATGGTGAGGAGCTGATGGCTGAAGAAGGTGAGGAGCTGAAGGCGCAAGAAGGTGAGGAGCTGAAGGCTCAAGAAGGTGAGGAGCTGATGGGTCAAGAATGTGAGGCGCTGAAGGCTCAAGAAGGTGAGGAGCTGAAGGCTCAAGAAGGTGAGGAGCTGAAGGCTCAAGAAGGTGAGGAGCTGAAGGCTCAAAAAGGTGAGGAGCTGAAGGCTCAAGAAGGTGAGGAGCTGAAGGCTCAAGAAGGTGAGGAGCTGATGGCTCAAGAAGGTGAGGAGCTGAAGGCTAAAATGGTGAGGAGCTGAAGGCTAAAATGGTGAGGAGCTGAAGGTGCAAGAAGGTGAGGAGCTGAAGGCTAAATAGGTGAGGAGCTGAAGGCTCAAGAAGGTGAGGAGCTGAAGGGTCAAGAAGGTGAGGAGCTGAAGGGTCAAGAAGGTGAGGAGCTGAAGGCTAAAGAAGGTGAGGAGCTGTAGGGTCAAGAAGGTGAGGCGCTGATGGGTCAAGAAGGTGAGGCGCTGAAGGCTCAAGAAGGTGAGGAACTGATGGGTCAAGAAGGTGAGGCGCTGAAGGCTCAAGAAGGTGAGGAGCTGAAGGGTCAAGAAGGTGAGGAGCTGAAGGCTAAAAAGGTGAGGAGCTGAAGGCTAAAATGGTGAGGAGCTGAAGGTGCAAGAAGGTGAGGAGCTGAAGGGTCAAGAAGGTGAGGAGCTGAAGGGTCAAGAAGGTGAGGAGCTGAAGGCTAAAGAAGGTGAGGAGCTGTAGGGTCAAGAAGGTGAGGAGCTGAAGGTGAGGAGCTGACGGCTCAAAAAGGTGAGGAGCTGAAGGCTCAAGAAGGTGAGGAGCTGAAGGCTCAAGAAGGTGAGGAGCTGAAGGCCAAAATGGTGAGGAGCTGAAGGCGCAAGAAGGTGAGGAGCTGAAGGCTCAAGAAGGTGAGGAGCTGATGGGTCAAGAAGGTGAGGAGCTGAAGGCTAAAAAGGTGAGGAGCTGAAGGCTCAAGAAGGTGAGGAGCTGAAGGTGAGGAGCTGAAGGCTCAAGAAGGTGAGGAGCTGATGGGTCAAGAAGGTGAGGAGCTGAAGGGTCAAGAAGGTGAGGAGCTGAAGGCTAAAAAGGTGAGGAGCTGATGGGTCAAGAAGGTGAGGAGCTGAAGGCTCAAGAAGGTGAGGAGCTGTAGGGTCAAGAAGGTGAGGAGCTGAAGGTGAGGAGCTGAAGGCTCAAGAAGGTGAGGAGCTGAAGGCTCAAAAGGTGAGGAGCTGAAGGATCAAGAAGTTGAGGAGCTGAAGGCTAAAAAGGTGAGGAGCTGAAGGCGCAAGAAGGTGAGGAGCTGAAGGCTCAAGAAGGTGAGGAGCTGAAGGCTCAAGAAGGTGAGGGGCTGAAGGCTCAAAAAGGTAAGGAGCTGAAGGCTCAAGAAGGTGAGGAGCTGAAGGCTAAAAAGGTGAGGAGCTGAAAGCTCAAGAAGGTGAGGAGCTGAAGGCTCAAGAAGGTGAGGAGCTGAAGGCTCAAGAAGGTGAGGAGCTGAAGGCTCAAGAAGGTGAGGAGCTGAAGGCTCAAGAAGGTGAGGAGCTGAAGGCTCAAGAAGGTGAGGAGTAGAAGGCTAAAAAGGTGAGGAGCTGAAGGCGCAAGAAGGTGAGGAGCTGAAGGCTCAAGAAGGTGAGGAGCTGAAGGCTCAAGAAGGTGAGGAGCTGAAGGCTCAAGAAGGTGAGGAGCTGAAGGCTCAAGAAGGTGAGGAGCTGAAGGCTCAAGAAGTGGAGGAGCTGAAGGCTCAAGAAGGTGAGGAGCTGAAGGCTAAAAAGGTGAGGAGCTGAAGGCTCAAGAAGGTGAGGAGCTGAAGGCTCAAGAAGGTGAGGAGCTGAAGGCTCAAGAAGGTGAGGAGCTGAAGGCTCAAGAAGGTGAGGAGCTGAAGGCTCAAGAAGGTGAGGAGCTGAAGGCTCAAGAAGGTGAGGAGTAGAAGGCTAAAAAGGTGAGGAGCTGAAGGCGCAAGAAGGTGAGGAGCTGAAGGCTCAAGAAGGTGAGGAGCTGAAGGCTCAAGAAGGTGAGGAGCTGAAGGCTCAAGAAGGTGAGGAGCTGAAGGCTCAAGAAGTGGAGGAGCTGAAGGCTCAAGAAGGTGAGGAGCTGAAGGCTAAAATGATGAGGAGCTGAAGGCGCAAGAAGGTGAGGAGCTGAAGGCTCAAGAAGGTGAGGAGCTGAAGGCTAAAGAAGGTGAGGAGCTGAAGGTTCAAAAGGTGAGGAGCTGAAGGCGCAAGAAGGTGAGGAGCTGAAGGCTAAAAAGTTGAAGAGCTGAAGGATCAAGAAGTTGAGGAGCTGAAGGCTAAAAAGGTGAGGAGCTGAAGGTGCAAGAAGGTGAGGAGCTGAAGGGTCAAGAAGGTGAGGAGCTGAAGGCTAAAAAGGTGAAGAGCTGAAGGATCAAGAAGTTGAGGAGCTGAAGGCTAAAAAGGTGAGGAGCTGAAGGCGCAAGAAGGTGAGGAGCTGAAGGCTCAAGAAGGTGAGGAGCTGAAGGCTCAAGAAGGTGAGGGGCTGAAGGCTCAAAAAGGTGAGGAGCTGAAGGCTCAAGAAGGTGGGGAGCTGAAGGCTCAAGAAGGTGAGGAGCTGAAGGCTCAAGAAGGTGAGGAGCTGAAGGCTCAAGAAGGTGAGGAGCTGAAGGGTCAAGAAGGTGAGGAGCTGAAGGCTCAAGAAGGTGAGGAGCTGAAGGCTCAAGAAGGTGAGGAGCTGAAGGCTCAAGAAGGTGAGGAGCTGAAGGGTCAAGAAGGTGAGGAGCTGAAGGGTCAAGAAGGTGAGGAGCTGAAGGCTAAAAAGTTGAGGAGCTGAAGGCTAAAATGGTGAGGAGCTGAAGGTGCAAGAAGGTGAGGAGCTGAAGACTCAAGAAGGTGAGGAGCTGAAGGCTCAAGAAGGTGGGGAGCTGAAGGGTCAAGAAGGTGAGGAGCTGAAGGCGCAAGAAGGTGAGGAGCTGATGGGTCAAGAAGGTGAGGAGCTGAAGGCTAAAATGGTGAGGAGCTGAAGGCTCAAGAAGGTGAGGAACTGATGGGTCAAGAAGGTGAGGAGCTGAAGGCTAAAATGGTGAGGAGCTGAAGGCTCAAGAAGGTGAGGAACTGATGGGTCAAGAAGGTGAGGAACTGAAGGCGCAATAAGGTGAGGAGCTGAAGGCTCAAGAAGGTGAGGAGCTGAAGGCTAAAGAAGGTGAGGAGCTGAAGGCTCAAGAAGGTGAGGAGCAAAAGGCTCAAGAAGGTGAGGAGCTGAAGGCTCAAGAAGGTGAGGAGCTGAAGGCTCAAAAAGGTGAGAAGCTGAAGGCTCAAGAAGGTGAGGAGCAAAAGGCTCAAGAAGGTGAGGAGCTGAAGGCTCAAGAAGGTGAGGAGCTGAAGGCTCAAAAAGGTGAGGAGCTGAAGGGTCAAGAAGGTGAGGAGCTGAAGGCTCAAGAAGGTGAGGAGCTGATGGCTCAAGAAGGTGAGGAGCTGAAGGGTCAAGAAGGTGAGGAGCTGAAGGCTAAAAAGGTGAGGAGCTGAAGGCTAAAATGGTGAGGAGCTGAAGGTGCAAGAAGGTGAGGAGCTGAAGGCTAAATAGGTGAGGAGCTGAAGGCTCAAGAAGGTGGGGAGCTGAAGGGTGAAGAAGGTGAGGAGCTGAAGGGTCAAGAAGGTGAGGAGCTGAAGGCTAAAGAAGGTGAGGAGCTGTAGGGTCAAGAAGGTGAGGAGCTGAAGGTGAGGAGCTGAAGGCTCAAAAAGGTGAGGAGCTGAAGGCTAAAAAGGTGAGGAGCTGAAGGCGCAAGAAGGTGAGGAGCTGAAGGCTAAAATGGTGAGGAGCTGAAGGTGCAAGAAGGTGAGGAGCTGAAGGCTAAATAGGTGAGGAGCTGAAGGCTCAAGAAGGTGGGGAGCTGAAGGGTCAAGAAGGTGAGGAGCTGAAGGGTCAAGAAGGTGAGGAGCTGAAGGCTAAAGAAGGTGAGGAGCTGTAGGGTCAAGAAGGTGAGGAGCTGAAGGTGAGGAGCTGAAGGCTCAAAAAGGTGAGGAGCTGAAGGCTAAAAAGGTGAGGAGCTGAAGGCGCAAGAAGGTGAGGAGCTGAAGGCTAAAAAGGTGAGGAGCTGAAGGATCAAGAAGGTGGGGAGCTGAAGGCGCAAGAATGTGAGGAGCTGAAGGCTCAAAAAGGTGAGGAGCTGAAGGATCAAGAAGGTGGGGAGCTGAAGTCTCAAGAAGGTGAGGAGCTGAAGGGTCAAGAAGGTGAGGAGCTGAAGGCTCAAGAAGGTGAGGAGCTGAAGGCTCAAAAAGGTGAGGAGCTGAAGGCTCAAGAAGGTGGGGAGCTGAAGTCTCAAGAAGGTGAGGAGCTGAAGGGTCAAGAAGGTGAGGAGCTGAAGGCTCAAGAAGGTGAGGAGCTGAAGGCCAAAATGGTGAGGAGCTGAAGACGCAAGAAGGTGAGGAGCTGAAGGCTCAAGAAGGTGAGGAGCTGAAGGCTCAAGAAGGTGAGGAGCTGAAGGCTAAAAAGGTGAGGAGCTGAAGGCTCAAGAAGGTGAGGAGCTGAAGGTGAGGAGCTAAAGGCTAAAGAAGGTGAGGAGCTGATGGGTCAAGAAGGTGAGGAGCTGAAGGGTCAAGAAGGTGAGGAGCTGAAGGCTAAAAAGGTGAGGAGCTGAAGGCTCAAGAAGGTGAGGAGCTGAAGGCTAAAGAAGGTGAGGAGCTGATGGCTCAAGAAGGTGAGGAGCTGAAGGGTCAAGAAGGTGAGGAGCTGTAGGGTCAAGAAGGTGAGGAGCTGAAGGTGAGGAGCTGAAGGCTAAATAGGTGAGGAGCTGAAGGCTCAAGAAGGTGGGGAGCTGAAGGGTCAAGAAGGTGAGGAGCTGAAGGGTCAAGAAGGTGAGGAGCTGAATGCTAAAGAAGGTGAGGAGCTGTAGGGTCAAGAAGGTGAGGAGCTGAAGGTGAGGAGCTGAAGGCTCAAAAAGGTGAGGAGCTGAAGGCTAAAAAGGTGAGGAGCTGAAGGCGCAAGAAGGTGAGGAGCTGAAGGCTAAAAAGGTGAGGAGCTGAAGGATCAAGAAGGTGGGGAGCTGAAGGCGCAAGAATGTGAGGAGCTGAAGGCTCAAAAAGGTGAGGAGCTGAAGGATCAAGAAGGTGGGGAGCTGAAGTCTCAAGAAGGTGAGGAGCTGAAGGGTCAAGAAGGTGAGGAGCTGAAGGCTCAAGAAGGTGAGGAGCTGAAGGCTCAAAAAGGTGAGGAGCTGAAGGCTCAAGAAGGTGGGGAGCTGAAGTCTCAAGAAGGTGAGGAGCTGAAGGGTCAAGAAGGTGAGGAGCTGAAGGCTAAAGAAGGTGAGGAGCTGAAGGGTCAAGAAGGTGAGGAGCTGAAGGCTCAAGAAGGTGAGGAGCTGAAGGCCAAAATGGTGAGGAGCTGAAGGCGCAAGAAGGTGAGGAGCTGAAGGCTCAAGAAGGTGAGGAGCTGAAGGCTCAAGAAGGTGAGGAGCTGAAGGCTAAAAAGGTGAGGAGCTGAAGGCTCAAGAAGGTGAGGAGCTGAAGGTGAGGAGCTGAAGGCTAAAGAAGGTGAGGAGCTGATGGGTCAAGAAGGTGAGGAGCTGAAGGGTCAAGAAGGTGAGGAGCTGAAGGCTAAAAAGGTGAGGAGCTGAAGGCTCAAGAAGGTGAGGAGCTGAAGGCTAAAGAAGGTGAGGAGCTGATGGCTCAAGAAGGTGAGGAGCTGAAGGCTAAAATGATGAGGAGCTGAAGGCTCAAGAAGGTGAGGAGCTGAAGGCTAAAGAAGGTGAGGAGCTGAAGGCTCAGGAAGGTGAGGAGCTGATGGGTCAAGAAGGTGAGGAGCTGAAGGCTCAAGAAGGTGAGGAGCTGTAGGGTCAAGAAGGTAAGGAGCTGAAGGTGAGGAGCTGAAGGCTCAAGAAGGTGAGGAGCTGAAGGCTCAAGAAGGTGAGGAGCTGAAGGCTAAAAAGGTGAGGAGCTGAAGGCTAAAAAGGTGAGGAGCTAAAGGCTCAAGAAGGTGAGGAGCTGAAGGCTAAAAAGGTGAGGAGCTGAAGGCTCAAGAAGGTGGGGAGCTGAAGGCGCAAGAAGGTGAGGAGCTGAAGGCTCAAGAAGGTGAGGAGCTGAAGGCTCAAGAAGGTGAGGAGCTGAAGGTGAGGAGCTGAAGGCTCAAGAAGGTGAGGAGCTGATGGGTCAAGAAGGTGAGGAGCTGAAGGGTCAAGAAGGTGAGGAGCTGAAGGCTCAAGAAGGTGAGAAGCTGAAGGGTCAAGAAGGTGAGGAGCTGAAGGGTCAAGAAGGTGAGGAGCTGAAGGCTCAAGAAGGTGAGAAGCTGAAGGGTCAAGAAGGTGAGGAGCTGAAGGCTAAAATGGTGAGGAGCTGAAGGCTAAAATGGTGAGGAGCTGAAGGCTAAAATGGTGAGGAGCTAAAGGCGCAAGAAGGTGAGGAGCTGAAGGCTCAAGAAGGTGAGGAGCTGAAGGTGAGGAGCTGAAGGCTCAAGAAGGTGAGGAGCTGAAGGCTCAAGAAGGTGAGGAGCTGAAGGTGAGGAGCTGAAGGCTCAAAAAGGTGAGGAGCTGAAGGCTAAAAAGGTGAGGAGCTGAAGGCGCAAGAAGGTGAGGAGCTGAAGGCTAAAAAGGTGAGGAGCTGAAGGATCAAGAAGTTGAGGAGCTGAAGGCTCAAGAAGGTGAGGAGCTGAAGGTGAGGAGCTGAAGGCTCAAGAAGGTGAGGAGCTGATGGGTCAAGAAGGTGAGGAGCTGAAGGGTCAAGAAGGTGAGAAGCTGAAGGGTCAAGAAGGTGAGGAGCTGAAGGGTCAAGAAGGTGAGGAGCTGAAGGCTGAAGAAGGTGAGAAGCTGAAGGGTCAAGAAGGTGAGGAGCTGAAGGGTCAAGAAGGTGAGGAGCTGAAGGCTCAAGAAGGTGAGAAGCTGAAGGGTCAAGAAGGTGAGGAGCTGAAGGCTCAAGAAGGTGAGGAGCTGAAGGCTAAAATGGTGAGGAGCTGAAGGCTAAAATGGTGAGGAGCTGAAGGCGCAAGAAGGTGAGGAGCTGAAGGCTCAAGAAGGTGAGGAGCTGATGGGTCAAGAATGTGAGGCGCTGAAGGCTCAAGAAGGTGAGGAGCTGAAGGCTCAAGAAGGTGAGGAGCTGAAGGCTCAAGAAGGTGAGGAGCTGAAGGCTCAAAAAGGTGAGGAGCTGAAGGCTCAAGAAGGTGAGGAGCTGAAGGCTCAAGAAGGTGAGGAGCTGAAGGCTAAAATGGTGAGGAGCTGAAGGCTAAAATGGTGAGGAGCTGAAGGCGCAAGAAGGTGAGGAGCTGAAGGCTCAAGAAGGTGAGGAGCTGAATGGTCAAGAAGGTGAGGCGCTGAAGGCTCAAGAAGGTGAGGAGCTGATGGGTCAAGAAGGTGAGGAGCTGAAGGCTCAAGAAGGTGAGGAGCTGAAGGGTCAAGAAGGTGAGGAGCTGAAGGCTAAAAAGGTGAGGAGCTGAAGGCTAAAATGGTAAGGAGCTGAAGGTGCAAGAAGGTGAGGAGCTGAAGGCTAAATAGGTGAGGAGCTGAAGGCTCAAGAAGGTGAGGAGCTGAAGGGTCAAGAAGGTGAGGAGCTGAAGGGTCAAGAAGGTGAGGAGCTGAAGGCTAAATAAGGTGAGGAGCTGTAGGGTCAAGAAGGTGAGGAGCTGAAGGTGAGGAGCTGAAGGCTCAAAAAGATGAGGAGCTGAAGGCTCAAGAAGGTGAGGAGCTGTAGGGTCAAGAAGGTGAGGAGCTGTAGGGTCAAGAAGGTGAGGAGCTGAAGGTGAGGAGCTGAAGGCTAAATAGGTGAGGAGCTGAAGGCTCAAGAAGGTGAGGAGCTGAAGGGTCAAGAAGGTGAGGAGCTGTAGGGTCAAGAAGGTGAGGAGCTGAAGGCTAAAAAGGTGAGGAGCTGAAGGCGCAAGAAGGTGAGGAGCTGAAGGCTAAAAAGGTGAGGAGCTGAAGGATCAAGAAGTTGAGGAGCTGAAGGCTAAAAAGGTGAGGAGCTGAAGGCTCAAGAACGTGAGGAGCTGAAGGCGCAAGAAGGTGAGGAGCTGAAGGCTCAAGAAGGTGGGGAGCTGAAGGCGCAAGAAGGTGAGGAGCTCAAGGCTCAAGAAGGTGGGGAGCTGAAGGCGCAAGAAGGTGAGGAGCTCAAGGCTCAAGAAGGTGGGGAGCTGAAGTCTCAAGAAGGTGAGGAGCTGAAGGCTCAAGAAGGTGAGGAGCTGAAGGCTAAAATGGTGAGGAGCTGAAGGCGCAAGAAGGTGAGGAGCTGAAGGCTCAAGAAGGTGAGGAACTGAAGGCTCAAGAAGGTGAGGAGCTGAAGGCTCAAGAAGGTGGGGAGCTGAAGTCTCAAGAAGGTGAGGAGCTGAAGGGTCAAGAAGGTGAGGAGCTGAAGGCTCAAGAAGGTGAGGAGCTGAAGGCCAAAATGGTGAGGAGCTGAAGGCGCAAGAAGGTGAGGAGCTGAAGGCTCAAGAAGGTGAGGAGCTGAAGGTGAGGAGCTGAAGGCTCAAGAAGGTGAGGAGCTGAAGGCTCAAGAAGGTGAGGAGCTGAAGGTGAGGAGCTGAAGGCTCAAAAAGGTGAGGAGCTGAAGGCTAAAAAGGTGAGGAGCTGAAGGCGCAAGAAGGTGAGGAGCTGAAGGCTAAAAAGGTGAGGAGCTGAAGGATCAAAAAGTTGAGGAGCTGAAGGCTCAAGAAGGTGAGGAGCTGAAGGCTCAAAAGGTGAGGAGCTGAAGGTGAGGAGCTGAAGGCTCAAAAAGGTGAGGAGCTGAAGGCTAAAAAGGTGAGGAGCTGAAGGCGCAAGAAGGTGAGGAGCTGAAGGCTAAAAAGGTGAGGAGCTGAAGGATCAAAAAGGTGAGAAGCTGAAGGGTCAAGAAGGTGAGGAGCTGAAGGCTCAAGAAGGTGAGGAGCTGAAGGCTAAAATGGTGAGGAGCTGAAGGCTAAAATGGTGAGGAGCTGAAGGCGCAAGAAGGTGAGGAGCTGAAGGCTCAAGAAGGTGAGGAGCTGATGGGTCAAGAATGTGAGGCGCTGAAGGCTCAAGAAGGTGAGGAGCTGAAGGCTCAAGAAGGTGAGGAGCTGAAGGCTCAAGAAGGTGAGGAGCTGAAGGCTCAAAAAGGTGAGGAGCTGAAGGCTCAAGAAGGTGAGGAGCTGAAGGCTCAAGAAGGTGAGGAGCTGAAGGCTAAAATGGTGAGGAGCTGAAGGCGCAAGAAGGTGAGGAGCTGAAGGCTCAAGAAGGTGAGGAGCTGAATGGTCAAGAAGGTGAGGCGCTGAAGGCTCAAGAAGGTGAGGAGCTGATGGGTCAAGAAGGTGAGGAGCTGAAGGCTCAAGAAGGTGAGGAGCTGAAGGGTCAAGAAGGTGAGGAGCTGAAGGCTAAAAAGGTGAGGAGCTGAAGGCTAAAATGGTAAGGAGCTGAAGGTGCAAGAAGGTGAGGAGCTGAAGGCTAAATAGGTGAGGAGCTGAAGGCTCAAGAAGGTGAGGAGCTGAAGGGTCAAGAAGGTGAGGAGCTGAAGGGTCAAGAAGGTGAGGAGCTGAAGGCTAAATAAGGTGAGGAGCTGTAGGGTCAAGAAGGTGAGGAGCTGAAGGTGAGGAGCTGAAGGCTCAAAAAGATGAGGAGCTGAAGGCTCAAGAAGGTGAGGAGCTGTAGGGTCAAGAAGGTGAGGAGCTGTAGGGTCAAAAAGGTGAGGAGCTGAAGGTGAGGAGCTGAAGGCTAAATAGGTGAGGAGCTGAAGGCTCAAGAAGGTGAGGAGCTGAAGGGTCAAGAAGGTGAGGAGCTGTAGGGTCAAGAAGGTGAGGAGCTGAAGGCTAAAAAGGTGAGGAGCTGAAGGCGCAAGAAGGTGAGGAGCTGAAGGCTAAAAAGGTGAGGAGCTGAAGGATCAAGAAGTTGAGGAGCTGAAGGCTAAAAAGGTGAGGAGCTGAAGGCTCAAGAACGTGAGGAGCTGAAGGCGCAAGAAGGTGAGGAGCTGAAGGCTCAAGAAGGTGGGGAGCTGAAGGCGCAAGAAGGTGAGGAGCTCAAGGCTCAAGAAGGTGGGGAGCTGAAGGCGCAAGAAGGTGAGGAGCTCAAGGCTCAAGAAGGTGGGGAGCTGAAGTCTCAAGAAGGTGAGGAGCTGAAGGCTCAAGAAGGTGAGGAGCTGAAGGCTAAAATGGTGAGGAGCTGAAGGCGCAAGAAGGTGAGGAGCTGAAGGCTCAAGAAGGTGAGGAACTGAAGGCTCAAGAAGGTGAGGAGCTGAAGGCTCAAGAAGGTGGGGAGCTGAAGTCTCAAGAAGGTGAGGAGCTGAAGGGTCAAGAAGGTGAGGAGCTGAAGGCTCAAGAAGGTGAGGAGCTGAAGGCCAAAATGGTGAGGAGCTGAAGGCGCAAGAAGGTGAGGAGCTGAAGGCTCAAGAAGGTGAGGAGCTGAAGGTGAGGAGCTGAAGGCTCAAGAAGGTGAGGAGCTGAAGGCTCAAGAAGGTGAGGAGCTGAAGGTGAGGAGCTGAAGGCTCAAAAAGGTGAGGAGCTGAAGGCTAAAAAGGTGAGGAGCTGAAGGCGCAAGAAGGTGAGGAGCTGAAGGCTAAAAAGGTGAGGAGCTGAAGGATCAAGAAGTTGAGGAGCTGAAGGCTCAAGAAGGTGAGGAGCTGAAGGTGAGGAGCTGAAGGCTCAAGAAGGTGAGGAGCTGATGGGTCAAGAAGGTGAGGAGCTGAAGGGTCAAGAAGGTGAGAAGCTGAAGGGTCAAGAAGGTGAGGAGCTGAAGGGTCAAGAAGGTGAGGAGCTGAAGGCTGAAGAAGGTGAGAAGCTGAAGGGTCAAGAAGGTGAGGAGCTGAAGGGTCAAGAAGGTGAGGAGCTGAAGGCTCAAGAAGGTGAGAAGCTGAAGGGTCAAGAAGGTGAGGAGCTGAAGGCTCAAGAAGGTGAGGAGCTGAAGGCTAAAATGGTGAGGAGCTGAAGGCTAAAATGGTGAGGAGCTGAAGGCGCAAGAAGGTGAGGAGCTGAAGGCTAAAGAAGGTGAGGAGCTGATGGGTCAAGAAGGTGAGGAGCTGAAGGCTCAAGAAGGTGAGGAGCTGAAGGCTCAAAAAGGTGAGGAGCTGAAGGCTCAAGAAGGTGAGGAGCTGAAGGCTCAAGAAGGTGAGGAGCTGAAGGCTAAAAAGGTGAGGAGCTGAAGGCTAAAATGGTAAGGAGCTGAAGGTGCAAGAAGGTGAGGAGCTGAAGGCTAAATAGGTGAGGAGCTGAAGGCTCAAGAAGGTGAGGAGCTGAAGGGTCAAGAAGGTGAGGAGCTGAAGGGTCAAGAAGGTGAGGAGCTGAAGGCTAAATAAGGTGAGGAGCTGTAGGGTCAAGAAGGTGAGGAGCTGAAGGTGAGGAGCTGAAGGCTCAAAAAGATGAGGAGCTGAAGGCTCAAGAAGGTGAGGAGCTGAAGGGTCAAGAAGGTGAGGAGCTGTAGGGTCAAGAAGGTGAGGAGCTGTAGGGTCAAGAAGGTGAGGAGCTGAAGGTGAGGAGCTGAAGGCTAAATAGGTGAGGAGCTGAAGGCTCAAGAAGGTGAGGAGCTGAAGGGTCAAGAAGGTGAGGAGCTGTAGGGTCAAGAAGGTGAGGAGCTGAAGGCTAAAAAGGTGAGGAGCTGAAGGCGCAAGAAGGTGAGGAGCTGAAGGCTAAAAAGGTGAGGAGCTGAAGGATCAAGAAGTTGAGGAGCTGAAGGCTAAAAAGGTGAGGAGCTGAAGGCTCAAGAACGTGAGGAGCTGAAGGCGCAAGAAGGTGAGGAGCTGAAGGCTCAAGAAGGTGGGGAGCTGAAGGCGCAAGAAGGTGAGGAGCTCAAGGCTCAAGAAGGTGGGGAGCTGAAGGCGCAAGAAGGTGAGGAGCTCAAGGCTCAAGAAGGTGGGGAGCTGAAGTCTCAAGAAGGTGAGGAGCTGAAGGCTCAAGAAGGTGAGGAGCTGAAGGCTAAAATGGTGAGGAGCTGAAGGCGCAAGAAGGTGAGGAGCTGAAGGCTCAAGAAGGTGAGGAACTGAAGGCTCAAGAAGGTGAGGAGCTGAAGGCTCAAGAAGGTGGGGAGCTGAAGTCTCAAGAAGGTGAGGAGCTGAAGGGTCAAGAAGGTGAGGAGCTGAAGGCTCAAGAAGGTGAGGAGCTGAAGGCCAAAATGGTGAGGAGCTGAAGGCGCAAGAAGGTGAGGAGCTGAAGGCTCAAGAAGGTGAGGAGCTGAAGGCTCAAGAAGGTGAGGAGCTGAAGGCTAAAAAGGTGAGGAGCTGAAGGCTCAAGAAGGTGAGGAGCTGAAGGTGAGGAGCTGAAGGCTCAAGAAGGTGAGGAGCTGATGGGTCAAGAAGGTGAGGAGCTGAAGGGTCAAGAAGGTGAGGAGCTGAAGGCTAAAAAGGTGAGGAGCTGAAGGCTCAAGAAGGTGAGGAGCTGAAGGCTAAAGAAGGTGAGGAGCTGATGGCTCAAGAAGGTGAGGAGCTGAAGGCTCAAGAAGGTGAGGAGCTGAAGGTGAGGAGCTGAAGGCTCAAGAAGGTGAGGAGCTGATGGGTCAAGAAGGTGAGGAGCTGAAGGGTCAAGAAGGTGAGGAGCTGAAGGCTAAAAAGGTGAGGAGCTGAAGGCTCAAGAAGGTGAGGAGCTGAAGGCTAAAGAAGGTGAGGAGCTGATGGCTCAAGAAGGTGGAGAGCTGAAGGCTAAAAAGGTGAGGAGCTGATGGGTCAAGAAGGTGAGGAGCTGAAGGCTCAAGAAGGTGAGGAGCTGTAGGGTCAAGAAGGTGAGGAGCTGAAGGTGAGGAGCTGAAGGCTCAAGAAGGTGAGGAGCTGAAGGCTCAAAAGGTGAGGAGCTGAAGGATCAAGAAGTTGAGGAGCTGAAGGCTAAAAAGGTGAGGAGCTGAAGGCGCAAGAAGGTGAGGAGCTGAAGGCTCAAGAAGGTGAGGAGCTGAAGGCTCAAGAAGGTGAGGGGCTGAAGGCTCAAGAAGGTGAGGGGCTGAAGGCTCAAAAAGGTAAGGAGCTGAAGGCTCAAGAAGGTGAGGAGCTGAAGGCTAAAAAGGTGAGGAGCTGAAGGCTCAAGAAGGTGGGGAGCTGAAGGCTCAAGAAGGTGAGGAGCTGAAGGCTCAAGAAGGTGAGGAGCTGAAGGCTCAAGAAGGTGAGGAGTAGAAGGCTAAAAAGGTGAGGAGTAGAAGGCTAAAAAGGTGAGGAGCTGAAGGCGCAAGAAGGTGAGGAGCTGAAGGCTCAAGAAGGTGAGGAGCTGAAGGCTCAAGAAGGTGAGGAGCTGAAGGCTAAAATGATGAGGAGCTGAAGGCGCAAGAAGGTGAGGAGCTGAAGGCTCAAGAAGGTGAGGAGCTGAAGGCTAAAGAAGGTGAGGAGCTGAAGGCTCAAAAGGTGAGGAGCTGAAGGCGCAAGAAGGTGAGGAGCTGAAGGCTAAAAAGGTGAAGAGCTGAAGGATCAAGAAGTTGAGGAGCTGAAGGCTAAAAAGGTGAGGAGCTGAAGGCGCAAGAAGGTGAGGAGCTGAAGGCTCAAGAAGGTGAGGAGCTGAAGGGTCAAGAAGGTGAGGAGCTGAAGGCTCAAGAAGGTGAGGAGCTGAAGGCTCAGAAGGTGAGGAGCTGAAGGCGCAAGAAGTTGAGGAGCTAAAGGCTAAAATGGTGAGGAGCTGATGGGTCAAGAAGGTGAGGAGCTGAAGGGTCAAGAAGGTGAGGAGCTGAAGGCTCAAGAAGGTGAGGAGTAGAAGGCTAAAAAGGTGAGGAGCTGAAGGCGCAAGAAGGTGAGGAGCTGAAGGCTCAAGAAGGTGAGGAGCTGAAGGCTCAAGAAGGTGAGGAGTAGAAGGCTTAAAAGGTGAGGAGCTGAAGGCGCAAGAAGGTGAGGAGCTGAAGGCTCAAGAAGGTGAGGAGCTGAAGGCTAAAATGATGAGGAGCTGAAGGCGCAAGAAGGTGAGGAGCTGAAGGCTCAAGAAGGTGAAGAGCTGAAGGATCAAGAAGTTGAGGAGCTGAAGGCTAAAAAGGTGAGGAGCTGAAGGCGCAAGAAGGTGAGGAGCTGAAGGCTCAAGAAGGTGAGGAGCTGAAGGGTCAAGAAGGTGAGGAGCTGAAGGCTCAAGAAGGTGAGGAGCTGAAGGCTCAGAAGGTGAGGAGCTGAAGGCGCAAGAAGTTGAGGAGCTAAAGGCTAAAATGGTGAGGAGCTGATGGGTCAAGAAGGTGAGGAGCTGAAGGGTCAAGAAGGTGAGGAGCTGAAGGCTCAAGAAGGTGAGGAGTAGAAGGCTAAAAAGGTGAGGAGCTGAAGGCGCAAGAAGGTGAGGAGCTGAAGGCTCAAGAAGGTGAGGAGCTGAAGGCTCAAGAAGGTGAGGAGTAGAAGGCTTAAAAGGTGAGGAGCTGAAGGCGCAAGAAGGTGAGGAGCTGAAGGCTCAAGAAGGTGAGGAGCTGAAGGCTAAAATGATGAGGAGCTGAAGGCGCAAGAAGGTGAGGAGCTGAAGGCTCAAGAAGGTGAGGAGCTGAAGGTTAAAAAGGTGAGGAGCTGAAGGCTCAAGAAGGTGAGGAGCTAAAGGCTCAAGAAGGTGAGGAGCTGAAGGCTAAAAAGGTGAGGAGCTGAAGGCTCAAGAAGGTGAGAAGCTGAAGGGTCAAGAAGGTGAGGAGCTGAAGGCTCAAGAAGGTGAGGAGCTGAAGGCTCAAGAAGGTGAGGAGCTGAAGGGTCAAGAAGGTGAGGAGCTGAAGGCTCAAGAAGGTGAGGAGCTGAAGGGTCAAGAAGGTGAGGAGCTGAAGGGTCAAGAAGGTGAGGAGCTGAAGGCTAAAAAGGTGAGGAGCTGAAGGGTCAAGAAGGTGAGGAGCTGAAGGCTCAAGAAGGTGAGGAGCTGAAGGCTCAAGAAGGTGAGGAGCTGAAGGTGCAAGAAGGTGAGGAGCTGAAGGCTCAAGAAGGTGGGGAGCTGAAGGGTCAAGAAGGTGAGGAGCTGAAGGCTCAAGAAGGTGAGGAGCTGAAGGCTAAAATGGTGAGTAGCTGAAGGCGCAAGAAGGTGAGGAGCTGATGGGTCAAGAAGGTGAGGAGCTGAAGGGTCAAGAAGGTGAGGAGCTGAAGGCTAAAATGGTGAGGAGCTGAAGGCTCAAGAAGGTGAGGAGCTGAAGGCTCAAGAAGGTGAGGAGCTAATGGGTCAAGAAGGTGAGGAACTGAAGGCGCAATAAGGTGAGGAGCTGAAGGCTCAAGAAGGTGAGGAGCTGAAGGCTAAAGAAGGTGAGGAGCTGAAGGCTCAAGAAGGTGAGGAGCTGATGGGTCAAGAAGGTGAGGAACTGAAGGCGCAAGAAGGTGAGGTGCTGAAGGCTCAAGAAGGTGAGGAACTGAAGGCGCAAAAAGGTGAGGAGCTGAAGGCGCAAGAAGGTGAGGAGGTGAGGAGCTGAAGGCTAAAGAAGGTGAGGAGCTGAAGGCTCAAGAAGGTGAGGAGCTGAAGGCTCAAGAAGGTGAGGAACTGAAGGCTAAAAGGGTGAGGAGGTGAAGGCTCAAGAAGGTGAGGAGCTGAAGGCTCAAGAAGGTGAGGAGCTGAAGGCTCAAGAAGGTGAGGAGCTGAAGTCTCAAGAAGGTGAGGAGCTGAAGGCTAAAAAGGTGAGGAGCTGAAGGCTAAAATGGTGAGGAGCTGATGGCTGAAGAAGGTGAGGAGCTGAAGGCGCAAGAAGGTGAGGAGCTGAAGGCTCAAGAAGGTGAGGAGCTGATGGGTCAAGAATGTGAGGCGCTGAAGGCTCAAGAAGGTGAGGAGCTGAAGGCTCAAGAAGGTGAGGAGCTGAAGGCTCAAGAAGGTGAGGAGCTGAAGGCTCAAAAAGGTGAGGAGCTGAAGGCTCAAGAAGGTGAGGAGCTGAAGGCTCAAGAAGGTGAGGAGCTGATGGCTCAAGAAGGTGAGGAGCTGAAGGCTAAAATGGTGAGGAGCTGAAGGCTAAAATGGTGAGGAGCTGAAGGTGCAAGAAGGTGAGGAGCTGAAGGCTAAATAGGTGAGGAGCTGAAGGCTCAAGAAGGTGAGGAGCTGAAGGGTCAAGAAGGTGAGGAGCTGAAGGGTCAAGAAGGTGAGGAGCTGAAGGCTAAAGAAGGTGAGGAGCTGTAGGGTCAAGAAGGTGAGGCGCTGATGGGTCAAGAAGGTGAGGCGCTGAAGGCTCAAGAAGGTGAGGAGCTGATGGGTCAAGAAGGTGAGGCGCTGAAGGCTCAAGAAGGTGAGGAGCTGAAGGGTCAAGAAGGTGAGGAGCTGAAGGCTAAAAAGGTGAGGAGCTGAAGGCTAAAATGGTGAGGAGCTGAAGGTGCAAGAAGGTGAGGAGCTGAAGGCTAAATAGGTGAGGAGCTGAAGGCTCAAGAAGGTGAGGAGCTGAAGGGTCAAGAAGGTGAGGAGCTGAAGGGTCAAGAAGGTGAGGAGCTGAAGGCTAAAGAAGGTGAGGAGCTGTAGGGTCAAGAAGGTGAGGAGCTGAAGGTGAGGAGCTGAAGGCTCAAAAAGGTGAGGAGCTGAAGGCTCAAGAAGGTGAGGAGCTGAAGGCTCAAGAAGGTGAGGAGCTGAAGGCCAAAATGGTGAGGAGCTGAAGGCGCAAGAAGGTGAGGAGCTGAAGGCTCAAGAAGGTGAGGAGCTGATGGGTCAAGAAGGTGAGGAGCTGAAGGCTAAAAAGGTGAGGAGCTGAAGGCTCAAGAAGGTGAGGAGCTGAAGGTGAGGAGCTGAAGGCTAAATAGGTGAGGAGCTGAAGGCTCAAGAAGGTGAGGAGCTGAAGGCGCAAGAAGGTGAGGAGCTGAAGGCTCAAGAAGGTGAGGAGCTGAAGGCTCAAGAAGGTGAGGAGCTGAAGGCTCAAGAAGGTGAGGAGCTGAAGGCTCAAGAAGTGGAGGAGCTGAAGGCTCAAGAAGGTGAGGAGCTGAAGGCTCAAGAAGGTGAGGAGCTGAAGGCTAAAAAGGTGAGGAGCTGAAGGCTCAAGAAGGTGAGGAGCTGAAGGCTCAAGAAGGTGAGGAGCTGAAGGCTCAAGAAGGTGAGGAGCTGAAGGCTCAAGAAGGTGAGGAGCTGAAGGCTCAAGAAGGTGAGGAGTAGAAGGCTAAAAAGGTGAGGAGCTGAAGGCGCAAGAAGGTGAGGAGCTGAAGGCTCAAGAAGGTGAGGAGCTGAAGGCTCAAGAAGGTGAGGAGCTGAAGGCTCAAGAAGGTGAGGAGCTGAAGGCTCAAGAAGTGGAGGAGCTGAAGGCTCAAGAAGGTGAGGAGCTGAAGGCTAAAATGATGAGGAGCTGAAGGCGCAAGAAGGTGAGGAGCTGAAGGCTCAAGAAGGTGAGGAGCTGAAGGCTAAAGAAGGTGAGGAGCTGAAGGCTCAAAAGGTGAGGAGCTGAAGGCGCAAGAAGGTGAGGAGCTGAAGGCTAAAAAGGTGAAGAGCTGAAGGATCAAGAAGTTGAGGAGCTGAAGGCTAAAAAGGTGAGGAGCTGAAGGTGCAAGAAGGTGAGGAGCTGAAGGGTCAAGAAGGTGAGGAGCTGAAGGCTAAAAAGGTGAAGAGCTGAAGGATCAAGAAGTTGAGGAGCTGAAGGCTAAAAAGGTGAGGAGCTGAAGGCGCAAGAAGGTGAGGAGCTGAAGGCTCAAGAAGGTGAGGAGCTGAAGGCTCAAGAAGGTGAGGGGCTGAAGGCTCAAAAATGTGAGGAGCTGAAGGCTCAAGAAGGTGGGGAGCTGAAGGCTCAAGAAGGTGAGGAGCTGAAGGCTCAAGAAGGTGAGGAGCTGAAGGCTCAAGAAGGTGAGGAGCTGAAGGCTCAAGAAGTTGAGGAGCTGAAGGGTCAAGAAGGTGAGGAGCTGAAGGCTCAAGAAGGTGAGGAGCTGAAGGCTCAAGAAGGTGAGGAGCTGAAGGCTCAAGAAGGTGAGGAGCTGAAGGGTCAAGAAGGTGAGGAGCTGAAGGGTCAAGAAGGTGAGGAGCTGAAGGCTAAAAAGTTGAGGAGCTGAAGGCTAAAATGGTGAGGAGCTGAAGGTGCAAGAAGGTGAGGAGCTGAAGACTCAAGAAGGTGAGGAGCTGAAGGCTCAAGAAGGTGGGGAGCTGAAGGGTCAAGAAGGTGAGGAGCTGAAGGCGCAAGAAGGTGAGGAGCTGATGGGTCAAGAAGGTGAGGAGCTGAAGGCTAAAATGGTGAGGAGCTGAAGGCTCAAGAAGGTGAGGAACTGATGGGTCAAGAAGGTGAGGAGCTGAAGGCTAAAATGGTGAGGAGCTGAAGGCTCAAGAAGGTGAGGAACTGATGGGTCAAGAAGGTGAGGAACTGAAGGCGCAATAAGGTGAGGAGCTGAAGGCTCAAGAAGGTGAGGAGCTGAAGGCTAAAGAAGGTGAGGAGCTGAAGGCTCAAGAAGGTGAGGAGCTGATGGGTCAAGAAGGTGAGGAACTGAAGGCGCAAGAAGGTGAGGTGCTGAAGGCTCAAGAAGGTGAGGAGCTGAAGGCTAAAGAAGGTGAGAAGCTGAAGGCTCAAGAAGGTGAGGAGCTGATGGGTCAAGAAGGTGAGGAGCTGAAGGCTAAAAAGGTGAGGAGCTGAAGGCTAAAATGGTGAGGAGCTGATGGCTGAAGAAGGTGAGGAGCTGAAGGCTAAAATGGTGAGGAGCTGAAGGCGCAAGAAGGTGAGGAGCTGAAGGCTCAAGAAGGTGAGGAGCTGATGGGTCAAGAAGGTGAGGCGCTGAAGGCTCAAGAAGGTGAGGAGCAAAAGGCTCAAGAAGGTGAGGAGCTGAAGGCTCAAGAAGGTGAGGAGCTGAAGGCTCAAAAAGGTGAGGAGCTGAAGGGTCAAGAAGGTGAGGAGCTGAAGGCTCAAGAAGGTGAGGAGCTGATGGCTCAAGAAGGTGAGGAGCTGAAGGGTCAAGAAGGTGAGGAGCTGAAGGCTAAAAAGGTGAGGAGCTGAAGGCTAAAATGGTGAGGAGCTGAAGGTGCAAGAAGGTGAGGAGCTGAAGGCTAAATAGGTGAGGAGCTGAAGGCTCAAGAAGATGGGGAGCTGAAGGGTGAAGAAGGTGAGGAGCTGAAGGGTCAAGAAGGTGAGGAGCTGAAGGCTAAAGAAGGTGAGGAGCTGTAGGGTCAAGAAGGTGAGGAGCTGAAGGTGAGGAGCTGAAGGCTCAAAAAGGTGAGGAGCTGAAGGCTAAAAAGGTGAGGAGCTGAAGGCGCAAGAAGGTGAGGAGCTGAAGGCTAAAATGGTGAGGAGCTGAAGGTGCAAGAAGGTGAGGAGCTGAAGGCTAAATAGGTGAGGAGCTGAAGGCTCAAGAAGGTGGGGAGCTGAAGGGTCAAGAAGGTGAGGAGCTGAAGGGTCAAGAAGGTGAGGAGCTGAAGGCTAAAGAAGGTGAGGAGCTGTAGGGTCAAGAAGGTGAGGAGCTGAAGGTGAGGAGCTGAAGGCTCAAAAAGGTGAGGAGCTGAAGGCTAAAAAGGTGAGGAGCTGAAGGCGCAAGAAGGTGAGGAGCTGAAGGCTAAAAAGGTGAGGAGCTGAAGGATCAAGAAGGTGGGGAGCTGAAGTCTCAAGTAGGTGAGGAGCTGAAGGGTCAAGAAGGTGAGGAGCTGAAGGCTCAAGAAGGTGAGGAGCTGAAGGCTCAAAAAGGTGAGGAGCTGAAGGCTCAAGAAGGTGGGGAGCTGAAGTCTCAAGAAGGTGAGGAGCTGAAGGGTCAAGAAGGTGAGGAGCTGAAGGCTCAAGAAGGTGAGGAGCTGAAGGCCAAAATGGTGAGGAGCTGAAGGCGCAAGAAGGTGAGGAGCTGAAGGCTCAAGAAGGTGAGGAGCTGAAGGCTCAAGAAGGTGAGGAGCTGAAGGCTAAAAAGGTGAGGAGCTGAAGGCTCAAGAAGGTGAGGAGCTGAAGGTGAGGAGCTAAAGGCTAAAGAAGGTGAGGAGCTGATGGGTCAAGAAGGTGAGGAGCTGAAGGGTCAAGAAGGTGAGGAGCTGAAGGCTAAAAAGGTGAGGAGCTGAAGGCTCAAGAAGGTGAGGAGCTGAAGGCTAAAGAAGGTGAGGAGCTGATGGCTCAAGAAGGTGAGGAGCTGAAGGGTCAAGAAGGTGAGGAGCTGAAGGCTCAAGAAGGTGAGGAGCTGTAGGGTCAAGAAGGTGAGGAGCTGAAGGTGAGGAGCTGAAGGCTAAATAGGTGAGGAGCTGAAGGCTCAAGAAGGTGGGGAGCTGAAGGGTCAAGAAGGTGAGGAGCTGAAGGGTCAAGAAGGTGAGGAGCTGAATGCTAAAGAAGGTGAGGAGCTGTAGGGTCAAGAAGGTGAGGAGCTGAAGGTGAGGAGCTGAAGGCTCAAAAAGGTGAGGAGCTGAAGGCTAAAAAGGTGAGGAGCTGAAGGCGCAAGAAGGTGAGGAGCTGAAGGCTAAAAAGGTGAGGAGCTGAAGGATCAAGAAGGTGGGGAGCTGAAGGCGCAAGAATGTGAGGAGCTGAAGGCTCAAAAAGGTGAGGAGCTGAAGGATCAAGAAGGTGGGGAGCTGAAGTCTCAAGAAGGTGAGGAGCTGAAGGGTCAAGAAGGTGAGGAGCTGAAGGCTCAAGAAGGTGAGGAGCTGAAGGCTCAAAAAGGTGAGGAGCTGAAGGCTCAAGAAGGTGGGGAGCTGAAGTCTCAAGAAGGTGAGGAGCTGAAGGGTCAAGAAGGTGAGGAGCTGAAGGCTAAAGAAGGTGAGGAGCTGAAGGGTCAAGAAGGTGAGGAGCTGAAGGCTCAAGAAGGTGAGGAGCTGAAGGCCAAAATGGTGAGGAGCTGAAGGCGCAAGAAGGTGAGGAGCTGAAGGCTCAAGAAGGTGAGGAGCTGAAGGCTCAAGAAGGTGAGGAGCTGAAGGCTAAAAAGGTGAGGAGCTGAAGGCTCAAGAAGGTGAGGAGCTGAAGGTGAGGAGCTGAAGGCTAAAGAAGGTGAGGAGCTGATGGGTCAAGAAGGTGAGGAGCTGAAGGGTCAAGAAGGTGAGGAGCTGAAGGCTAAAAAGGTGAGGAGCTGAAGGCTCAAGAAGGTGAGGAGCTGAAGGCTAAAGAAGGTGAGGAGCTGATGGCTCAAGAAGGTGAGGAGCTGAAGGGTCAAGAAGGTGAGGAGCTGAAGGCTCAAGAAGGTGAGGAGCTGAAGGTGAGGAGCTGAAGGCTCAAGAAGGTGAGGAGCTGAAGGCTCAAAAGGTGAGGAGCTGAAGGATCAAGAAGGTGGGGAGCTGAAGGCTCAAGAAGGTGAGGAGCTGAAGGCTCAAGAAGGTGAGGAGCTGAAGGCTCAAGAAGATGAGGGGCTTAAGGCTCAAAAAGGTAAGGAGCTGAAGGCTCAAGAAGGTGAGGAGCTGAAGGCTAAAAAGGTGAGGAGCTGAAGGCTCAAGAAGGTGGGGAGCTGAAGGCTCAAGAAGGTGAGGAGCTGAAGGCTCAAGAAGGTGAGGAGCTGAAGGCTAAAAAGGTGAGGAGCTGAAGGCGCAAGAAGGTGAGGAGCTGAAGGCTCAAGTAGGTGAGGAGCTGAAGGCTCAAGAAGGTGAGGAGCTGAAGGCTCAAGAAGTGGAGGAGCTGAAGGCTCAAGAAGGTGAGGAGCTGAAGGCTAAAATGATGAGGAGCTGAAGGCGCAAGAAGGTGAGGAGCTGAAGGCTCAAGTAGGTGAGGAGCTGAAGGCTCAAGAAGGTGAGGAGCTGAAGGCTCAAGAAGTGGAGGAGCTGAAGGCTCAAGAAGGTGAGGAGCTGAAGGCTAAAATGATGAGGAGCTGAAGGCGCAAGAAGGTGAGGAGCTGAAGGCTCAAGAAGGTGAGGAGCTGAAGGCTAAAGAAGGTGAGGAGCTGAAGGCTCAAAAGGTGAGGAGCTGAAGGCGCAAGAAGGTGAGGAGCTGAAGGCTAAAAAGGTGAAGAGCTGAAGGATCAAGAAGTTGAGGAGCTGAAGGCTAAAAAGGTGAGGAGCTGAAGGCGCAAGAAGGTGAGGAGCTGAAGGCTCAAGAAGGTGAGGAGTAGAAGGCTAAAAAGGTGAGGAGCTGAAGGCACAAGAAGGTGAGGAGCTGAAGGCTCAAGAAGATGAGGAGCTGAAGGCTCAAGAAGGTGAGGAGCTGAAGGCTAAAATGATGAGGAGCTGAAGGCTCAAGAAGGTGAGGAGCTGAAGGCTAAAGAAGGTGAGGAGCTGAAGGCTCAGGAAGGTGAGGAGCTGATGGGTCAAGAAGGTGAGGAGCTGAAGGCTCAAGAAGGTGAGGAGCTGTAGGGTCAAGAAGGTGAGGAGCTGAAGGTGAGGAGCTGAAGGCTCAAGAAGGTGAGGAGCTGAAGGCTCAAGAAGGTGAGGAGCTGAAGGCTAAAAAGGTGAGGAGCTGAAGGCTAAAAAGGTGAGGAGCTAAAGGCTCAAGAAGGTGAGGAGCTGAAGGCTAAAAAGGTGAGGAGCTGAAGGCTCAAGAAGGTGGGGAGCTGAAGGCGCAAGAAGGTGAGGAGCTGAAGGCTCAAGAAGGTGAGGAGCTGAAGGCTCAAGAAGGTGAGGAGCTGAAGGTGAGGAGCTGAAGGCTCAAGAAGGTGAGGAGCTGATGGGTCAAGAAGGTGAGGAGCTGAAGGGTCAAGAAGGTGAGGAGCTGAAGGCTCAAGAAGGTGAGAAGCTGAAGGGTCAAGAAGGTGAGGAGCTGAAGGGTCAAGAAGGTGAGGAGCTGAAGGCTCAAGAAGGTGAGAAGCTGAAGGGTCAAGAAGGTGAGGAGCTGAAGGCTAAAATGGTGAGGAGCTGAAGGCTAAAATGGTGAGGAGCTGAAGGCTAAAATGGTGAGGAGCTGAAGGCGCAAGAAGGTGAGGAGCTGAAGGCTCAAGAAGGTGAGGAGCTGAAGGTGAGGAGCTGAAGGCTCAAAAAGGTGAGGAGCTGAAGGCTAAAAAGGTGAGGACCTGAAGGCGCAAGAAGGTGAGGAGCTGAAGGCTAAAAAGGTGAGGAGCTGAAGGATCAAGAAGTTGAGGAGCTGAAGGCTCAAGAAGGTGAGGAGCTGAAGGTGAGGAGCTGAAGGCTCAAGAAGGTGAGGAGCTGATGGGTCAAGAAGGTGAGGAGCTGAAGGGTCAAGAAGGTGAGAAGCTGAAGGGTCAAGAAGGTGAGGAGCTGAAGGGTCAAGAAGGTGAGGAGCTGAAGGCTGAAGAAGGTGAGAAGCTGAAGGGTCAAGAAGGTGAGGAGCTGAAGGGTCAAGAAGGTGAGGAGCTGAAGGCTCAAGAAGGTGAGAAGCTGAAGGGTCAAGAAGGTGAGGAGCTGAAGGCTCAAGAAGGTGAGGAGCTGAAGGCTAAAATGGTGAGGAGCTGAAGGCTAAAATGGTGAGGAGCTGAAGGCGCAAGAAGGTGAGGACCTGAAGGCTCAAGAAGGTGAGGAGCTGATGGGTCAAGAATGTGAGGCGCTGAAGGCTCAAGAAGGTGAGGAGCTGAAGGCTCAAGAAGGTGAGGAGCTGAAGGCTCAAGAAGGTGAGGAGCTGAAGGCTCAAAAAGGTGAGGAGCTGAAGGCTCAAGAAGGTGAGGAGCTGAAGGCTCAAGAAGGTGAGGAGCTGAAGGCTAAAATGGTGAGGAGCTGAAGGCGCAAGAAGGTGAGGAGCTGAAGGCTCAAGAAGGTGAGGAGCTGAATGGTCAAGAAGGTGAGGCGCTGAAGGCTCAAGAAGGTGAGGAGCTGATGGGTCAAGAAGGTGAGGAGCTGAAGGCTCAAGAAGGTGAGGAGCTGAAGGGTCAAGAAGGTGAGGAGCTGAAGGCTAAAAAGGTGAGGAGCTGAAGGCTAAAATGGTAAGGAGCTGAAGGTGCAAGAAGGTGAGGAGCTGAAGGCTAAATAGGTGAGGAGCTGAAGGGTCAAGAAGGTGAGGAGCTGAAGGCTAAATAAGGTGAGGAGCTGTAGGGTCAAGAAGGTGAGGAGCTGAAGGTGAGGAGCTGAAGGCTCAAAAAGATGAGGAGCTGAAGGCTCAAGAAGGTGAGGAGCTGAAGGGTCAAGAAGGTGAGGAGCTGTAGGGTCAAGAAGGTGAGGAGCTGTAGGGTCAAGAAGGTGAGGAGCTGAAGGTGAGGAGCTGAAGGCTAAATAGGTGAGGAGCTGAAGGCTCAAGAAGGTGAGGAGCTGAAGGGTCAAGAAGGTGAGGAGCTGTAGGGTCAAGAAGGTGAGGAGCTGAAGGCTAAAAAGGTGAGGAGCTGAAGGCGCAAGAAGGTGAGGAGCTGAAGGCTAAAAAGGTGAGGAGCTGAAGGATCAAGAAGTTGAGGAGCTGAAGGCTAAAAAGGTGAGGAGCTGAAGGCTCAAGAACGTGAGGAGCTGAAGGCGCAAGAAGGTGAGGAGCTGAAGGCTCAAGAAGGTGGGGAGCTGAAGGCGCAAGAAGGTGAGGAGCTCAAGGCTCAAGAAGGTGGGGAGCTGAAGGCGCAAGAAGGTGAGGAGCTCAAGGCTCAAGAAGGTGGGGAGCTGAAGTCTCAAGAAGGTGGGGAGCTGAAGTCTCAAGAAGGTGAGGAGCTGAAGGCTCAAGAAGGTGAGGAGCTGAAGGCTAAAATGGTGAGGAGCTGAAGGCGCAAGAAGGTGAGGAGCTGAAGGCTCAAGAAGGTGAGGAACTGAAGGCTCAAGAAGGTGAGGAGCTGAAGGCTCAAGAAGGTGGGGAGCTGAAGTCTCAAGAAGGTGAGGAGCTGAAGGGTCAAGAAGGTGAGGAGCTGAAGGCTCAAGAAGGTGAGGAGCTGAAGGCCAAAATGGTGAGGAGCTGAAGGCGCAAGAAGGTGAGGAGCTGAAGGCTCAAGAAGGTGAGGAGCTGAAGGCTCAAGAAGGTTAGGAGCTGAAGGCTAAAAAGGTGAGGAGCTGAAGGCTCAAGAAGGTGAGGAGCTGAAGGTGAGGAGCTGAAGGCTCAAGAAGGTGAGGAGCTGATGGGTCAAGAAGGTGAGGAGCTGAAGGGTCAAGAAGGTGAGGAGCTGAAGGCTAAAAAGGTGAGGAGCTGAAGGCTCAAGAAGGTGAGGAGCTGAAGGCTAAAGAAGGTGAGGAGCTGATGGCTCAAGAAGGTGAGGAGCTGAAGGCTCAAGAAGGTGAGGAGCTGAAGGTGAGGAGCTGAAGGCTCAAGAAGGTGAGGAGCTGATGGGTCAAGAAGGTGAGGAGCTGAAGGGTCAAGAAGGTGAGGAGCTGAAGGCTAAAAAGGTGAGGAGCTGAAGGCTCAAGAAGGTGAGGAGCTGAAGGCTAAAGAAGGTGAGGAGCTGATGGCTCAAGAAGGTGGAGAGCTGAAGGCTAAAAAGGTGAGGAGCTGATGGGTCAAGAAGGTGAGGAGCTGAAGGCTCAAGAAGGTGAGGAGCTGTAGGGTCAAGAAGGTGAGGAGCTGAAGGTGAGGAGCTGAAGGATCAAGAAGTTGAGGAGCTGAAGGCTAAAAAGGTGAGGAGCTGAAGGCGCAAGAAGGTGAGGAGCTGAAGGCTCAAGAAGGTGAGGAGCTGAAGGCTCAAGAAGGTGAGGGGCTGAAGGCTCAAGAAGGTGAGGGGCTGAAGGCTCAAAAAGGTAAGGAGCTGAAGGCTCAAGAAGGTGAGGAGCTGAAGGCTAAAAAGGTGAGGAGCTGAAGGCTCAAGAAGGTGGGGAGCTGAAGGCTCAAGAAGGTGAGGAGCTGAAGGCTCAAGAAGGTGAGGAGCTGAAGGCTCAAGAAGGTGAGGAGTAGAAGGCTAAAAAGGTGAGGAGTAGAAGGCTAAAAAGGTGAGGAGCTGAAGGCGCAAGAAGGTGAGGAGATGAAGGCTCAAGAAGGTGAGGAGCTGAAGGCTCAAGAAGGTGAGGAGCTGAAGGCTAAAATGATGAGGAGCTGAAGGCGCAAGAAGGTGAGGAGCTGAAGGCTCAAGAAGGTGAGGAGCTGAAGGCTAAAGAAGGTGAGGAGCTGAAGGCTCAAAAGGTGAGGAGCTGAAGGCGCAAGAAGGTGAGGAGCTGAAGGCTAAAAAGGTGAAGAGCTGAAGGATCAAGAAGTTGAGGAGCTGAAGGCTAAAAAGGTGAGGAGCTGAAGGCGCAAGAAGGTGAGGAGCTGAAGGCTCAAGAAGGTGAGGAGCTGAAGGCTCAAGAAGGTGAGGGGCTGAAGGCTCAAAAAGGTAAGGAGCTGAAGGCTCAAGAAGTTGAGGAGCTGAAGGCTCAAGAAGGTGAGGAGCTGAAGGCTCAAGAAGGTGAGGAGCTGAAGGCTCAAGAAGGTGAGGAGCTGAAGGCTCAAGAAGGTGAGGAGCTGAAGGGTCAAGAAGGTGAGGAGCTGAAGGCTAAAAAGTTGAGGAGCTGAAGGCTAAAATGGTGAGGAGCTGAAGGTGCAAGAAGGTGAGGAGCTGAAGACTCAAGAAGGTGAGGAGCTGAAGGCTCAAGAAGGTGGGGAGCTGAAGGGTCAAGAAGGTGAGGAGCTGAAGGCGCAAGAAGGTGAGGAGCTGATGGGTCAAGAAGGTGAGGAGCTGAAGGCTAAAATGGTGAGGAGCTGAAGGCTCAAGAAGGTGAGGAACTGATGGGTCAAGAAGGTGAGGAGCTGAAGGCTAAAATGGTGAGGAGCTGAAGGCTCAAGAAGGTGAGGAACTGATGGGTCAAGAAGGTGAGGAACTGAAGGCGCAATAAGGTGAGGAGCTGAAGGCTCAAGAAGGTGAGGAGCTGAAGGCTAAAGAAGGTGAGGAGCTGAAGGCTCAAGAAGGTGAGGAGCTGATGGGTCAAGAAGGTGAGGAACTGAAGGCGCAAGAAGGTGAGGTGCTGAAGGCTCAAGAAGGTGAGGAGCTGAAGGCTAAAGAAGGTGAGGAGCTGAAGGCTCAAGAAGGTGAGGAGCTGATGGGTCAAGAAGGTGAGGAACTGAAGGCGCAAAAAGGTGAGGAGCTGAAGGCGCAAGAAGGTGAGGAGGTGAGGAGCTGAAGGCGCAAGAAGGTGAGGAGGTGAGGAGCTGAAGGCTCAAGAAGGTGAGGAGCTGAAGGCTCAAGAAGGTGAGGAGCTGAAGTCTCAAGAAGGTGAGGAGCTGAAGGCTAAAAAGGTGAGGAGCTGAAGGCTAAAATGGTGAGGAGCTGATGGCTGAAGAAGGTGAGGAGCTGAAGGCTAAAATGGTGAGGAGCTGAAGGCGCAAGAAGGTGAGGAGCTGAAGGCTCAAGAAGGTGAGGAGCTGATGGGTCAAGAAGGTGAGGCGCTGAAGGCTCAAGAAGGTGAGGAGCTGAAGGCTCAAGAAGGTGAGGAGCTGAAGGCTCAAGAAGGTGAGGAGCTGAAGGGTCAAGAAGGTGAGGAGCTGAAGGTGAGGAGCTGAAGGCTAAATAGGTGAGGAGCTGAAGGCTCAAGAAGGTGGGGAGCTGAAGGGTCAAGAAGGTGAGGAGCTGAAGGGTCAAGAAGGTGAGGAGCTGAAGGCTAAAGAAGGTGAGGAGCTGTAGGGTCAAGAAGGTGAGGAGCTGAAGGTGAGGAGCTGAAGGCTCAAAAAGGTGAGGAGCTGAAGGCTAAAAAGGTGAGGAGCTGAAGGCGCAAGAAGGTGAGGAGCTGAAGGCTAAAAAGGTGAGGAGCTGAAGGATCAAGAAGGTGGGGAGCTGAAGGCGCAAGAATGTGAGGAGCTGAAGGCTCAAAAAGGTGAGGAGCTGAAGGCTCAAGAAGGTGAGGAGCTGAAGGCTCAAAAAGGTGAGGAGCTGAAGGCTCAAGAAGGTGGGGAGCTGAAGTCTCAAGAAGGTGAGGAGCTGAAGGGTCAAGAAGGTGAGGAGCTGAAGGCTCAAGAAGGTGAGGAGCTGAAGGCCAAAATGGTGAGGAGCTGAAGGCGCAAGAAGGTGAGGAGCTGAAGGCTCAAGAAGGTGAGGAGCTGAAGGCTCAAGAAGGTGAGGAGCTGAAGGCTAAAAAGGTGAGGAGCTGAAGGCTCAAGAAGGTGAGGAGCTGAAGGTGAGGAGCTGAAGGCTAAAGAAGGTGAGGAGCTGATGGGTCAAGAAGGTGAGGAGCTGAAGGGTCAAGAAGGTGAGGAGCTGAAGGCTAAAAAGGTGAGGAGCTGAAGGCTCAAGAAGGTGAGGAGCTGAAGGCTAAAGAAGGTGAGGAGCTGATGGCTCAAGAAGGTGAGGAGCTGAAGGGTCAAGAAGGTGAGGAGCTGAAGGCTCAAGAAGGTGAGGAGCTGTAGGGTCAAGAAGGTGAGGAGCTGAAGGTGAGGAGCTGAAGGCTCAAGAAGGTGAGGAGCTGAAGGCTCAAAAGGTGAGGAGCTGAAGGATCAAGAAGTTGAGGAGCTGAAGGCTAAAAAGGTGAGGAGCTGAAGGCGCAAGAAGGTGAGGAGCTGAAGGCTCAAGAAGGTGAGGAGCTGAAGGCTCAAGAAGGTGAGGAGCTGAAGGCTAAAATGATGAGGAGCTGAAGGCGCAAGAAGGTGAGGAGCTGAAGGCTCAAGAAGGTGAGGAGCTGAAGGCTAAAGAAGGTGAGGAGCTGAAGGCTCAAAAGGTGAGGAGCTGAAGGCGCAAGAAGGTGAGGAGCTGAAGGCTAAAAAGGTGAAGAGCTGAAGGATCAAGAAGTTGAGGAGCTGAAGGCTAAAAAGGTGAGGAGCTGAAGGCGCAAGAAGGTGAGGAGCTGAAGGCTCAAGAAGGTGAGGAGCTGAAGGCTCAAGAAGGTGAGGAGCTGAAGGCTCAAGAAGGTGAGGAGCTGAAGGCTCAAGAAGGTGAGGAGCTGAAGGCTCAAGAAGGTGAGGGGCTGAAGGCTCAAAAAGGTAAGGAGCTGTAGGCTCAAGAAGGTGAGGAGCTGAAGGCTCAAGAAGGTGGGGAGCTGAAGGCTCAAGAAGGTGAGGAGCTGAAGGCTCAAGAAGGTGAGGAGCTGAAGGCTCAAGAAGGTGAGGAGCTGAAGGCTCAAGAAGGTGAGGAGCTGAAGGGTCAAGAAGGTGAGGAGCTGAAGGCTAAAAAGTTGAGGAGCTGAAGGCTAAAATGGTGAGGAGCTGAAGGTGCAAGAAGGTGAGGAGCTGAAGGCTCAAGAAGGTGAGGAGCTGAAGGCTCAAGAAGGTGAGGAGCTGAAGGCTCAAGAAGGTGAGGAGCTGAAGGCTCAAGAAGGTGAGGAGCTGAAGGCGCAAGAAGGTGAGGAGCTGAAGGCTAAAAAGGTGAGGAGCTGAAGGCTAAAATGGTGAGGAGCTGATGGCTGAAGAAGGTGAGGAGCTGAAGGCTAAAATGGTGAGGAGCTGAAGGCGCAAGAAGGTGAGGAGCTGAAGGCTCAAGAAGGTGAGGAGCTGATGGGTCAAGAAGGTGAGGCGCTGAAGGCTCAATAAGGTGAGGAGCTGAAGGCTCAAGAAGGTGAGGAGCTGAAGGCTCAAAAAGGTGAGGAGCTGAAGGGTCAAGAAGGTGAGGAGCTGAAGGTGAGGAGCTGAAGGCTAAAAAGGTGAGGAGCTGAAGGCGCAACAAGGTGAGGAGCTGAAGGCCAAAATGGTGAGGAGCTGAAGGCGCAAGAAGGTGAGGAGCTGAAGGGTCAAGAAGGTGAGGAGCTGAAGGCTCAAGAAGGTGAGGAGCTGAAGGCCAAAATGGTGAGGAGCTGAAGGCGCAAGAAGGTGAGGAGCTGAAGGCTCAAGAAGGTGAGGAGCTGAAGGCTCAAGAAGGTGAGGAGCTGAAGGCTAAAAAGGTGAGGAGCTGAAGGCTCAAGAAGGTGAGGAGCTGAAGGTGAGGAGCTGAAGGCTAAAGAAGGTGAGGAGCTGATGGGTCAAGAAGGTGAGGAGCTGAAGGGTCAAGAAGGTGAGGAGCTGAAGGCTAAAAAGCTGAGGAGCTGAAGGCTCAAGAAGGTGAGGAGCTGAAGGCTAAAGAAGGTGAGGAGCTGATGGCTCAAGAAGGTGAGGAGCTGAAGGGTCAAGAAGGTGAGGAGCTGAAGGCTCAAGAAGGTGAGGAGCTGTAGGGTCAAGAAGGTGAGGAGCTGAAGGTGAGGAGCTGAAGGCTCAAGAAGGTGAGGAGCTGAAGGCTCAAAAGGTGAGGAGCTGAAGGATCAAGAAGTTGAGGAGCTGAAGGCTAAAAAGGTGAGGAGCTGAAGGCGCAAGAAGGTGAGGAGCTGAAGGCTCAAGAAGGTGAGGAGCTGAAGGCTCAAGAAGGTGAGGAGCTGAAGGCTAAAATGATGAGGAGCTGAAGGCGCAAGAAGGTGAGGAGCTGAAGGCTCAAGAAGGTGAGGAGCTGAAGGCTAAAGAAGGTGAGGAGCTGAAGGCTCAAAAGGTGAGGAGCTGAAGGCGCAAGAAGGTGAGGAGCTGAAGGCTAAAAAGGTGAAGAGCTGAAGGATCAAGAAGTTGAGGAGCTGAAGGCTAAAAAGGTGAGGAGCTGAAGGCGCAAGAAGGTGAGGAGCTGAAGGCTCAAGAAGGTGAGGAGCTGAAGGCTCAAGAAGGTGAGGGGCTGAAGGCTCAAAAAGGTAAGGAGCTGTAGGCTCAAGAAGGTGAGGAGCTGAAGGCTCAAGAAGGTGGGGAGCTGAAGGCTCAAGAAGGTGAGGAGCTGAAGGCTCAAGAAGGTGAGGAGCTGAAGGCTCAAGAAGGTGAGGAGCTGAAGGCTCAAGAAGGTGAGGAGCTGAAGGGTCAAGAAGGTGAGGAGCTGAAGGCTAAAATGGTGAGGAGCTGAAGGCTCAAGAAGGTGAGGAACTGATGGGTCAAGAAGGTGAGGAGCTGAAGGCTAAAATGGTGAGGAGCTGAAGGCTCAAGAAGGTGAGGAACTGATGGGTCAAGAAGGTGAGGAACTGAAGGCGCAATAAGGTGAGGAGCTGAAGGCTCAAGAAGGTGAGGAGCTGAAGGCTAAAGAAGGTGAGGAGCTGAAGGCTCAAGAAGGTGAGGAGCTGATGGGTCAAGAAGGTGAGGAACTGAAGGCGCAAGAAGGTGAGGTGCTGAAGGCTCAAGAAGGTGAGGAGCTGAAGGCTAAAGAAGGTGAGGAGCTGAAGGCTCAAGAAGGTGAGGAGCTGATGGGTCAAGAAGGTGAGGAGGTGAGGAGCTGAAGGCTAAAGAAGGTGAGGAGCTGAAGGCTCAAGAAGGTGAGGAGCTGAAGGCTCAAGAAGGTGAGGAGCTGAAGTCTCAAGAAGGTGAGGAGCTGAAGGCTAAAATGGTGAGGAGCTGATGGCTGAAGAAGGTGAGGAGCTGAAGGCTAAAATGGTGAGGAGCTGAAGGCGCAAGAAGGTGAGGAGCTGAAGGCTCAAGAAGGTGAGGAGCTGATGGGTCAAGAAGGTGAGGCGCTGAAGGCTCAAGAAGGTGAGGAGCTGAAGGCTCAAGAAGGTGAGGAGCTGAAGGCTCAAGAAGGTGAGGAGCTGAAGGCTCAAAAAGGTGAGGAGCTGAAGGGTCAAGAAGGTGAGGAGCTGAAGGTGAGGAGCTGAAGGCTAAATAGGTGAGGAGCTGAAGGCTCAAGAAGGTGGGGAGCTGAAGGGTCAAGAAGGTGAGGAGCTGAAGGGTCAAGAAGGTGAGGAGCTGAAGGCTCAAGAAGGTGAGGAGCTGAAGGCCAAAATGGTGAGGAGCTGAAGGCGCAAGAAGGTGAGGAGCTGAAGGCTCAAGAAGGTGAGGAGCTGAAGGCTCAAGAAGGTGAGGAGCTGAAGGCTAAAAAGGTGAGGAGCTGAAGGCTCAAGAAGGTGAGGAGCTGAAGGTGAGGAGCTGAAGGCTAAAGAAGGTGAGGAGCTGATGGGTCAAGAAGGTGAGGAGCTGATGGGTCAAGAAGGTGAGGAGCTGAAGGCTCAAGAAGGTGAGGAGCTGAAGGCTAAAGAAGGTGAGGAGCTGATGGCTCAAGAAGGTGAGGAGCTGAAGGGTCAACAAGGTGAGGAGCTGAAGGCTCAAGAAGGTGAGGAGCTGTAGGGTCAAGAAGGTGAGGAGCTGAAGGTGAGGAGCTGAAGGCTCAAGAAGGTGAGGAGCTGAAGGCTCAAAAGGTGAGGAGCTGAAGGATCAAGAAGTTGAGGAGCTGAAGGCTAAAAAGGTGAGGAGCTGAAGGCGCAAGAAGGTGAGGAGCTGAAGGCTCAAGAAGGTGAGGAGCTGAAGGCTCAAGAAGGTGAGGGGCTGAAGGCTCAAAAAGGTGAGGAGCTGAAGGCTCAAGAAGGTGGGGAGCTGAAGGCTAAAAAGGTGAGGAGCTGATGGCTCAAGAAGGTGAGGAGCTGAATGCTCAAGAAGGTGAGGAGCTGAAGGCTCAAGAAGGTGAGGAGCTGAAGGCTCAAGAAGGTGAGGAGTAGAAGGCTAAAAAGGTGAGGAGCTGAAGGCTAAAATGATGAGGAGCTGAAGGCGCAAGAAGGTGAGGAGCTGAAGGCTCAAGAAGGTGAGGAGCTGAAGGCTAAAGAAGGTGAGGAGCTGAAGGCTAAAAAGGTGAGGAGCTGAAGGCTCAAGAAGGTGAGGAGCTGAAGGCTCAAGAAGGTGAGGAGTAGAAGGCTAAAAAGGTGAGGAGCTGAAGGCGCAAGAAGGTGAGGAGCTGAAGGCTCAAGAAGATGAGGAGCTGAAGGCTCAAGAAGGTGAGGAGCTGAAGGCTAAAATGATGAGGAGCTGAAGGCTCAAGAAGGTGAGGAGGTGAAGGCTAAAGAAGGTGAGGAGCTGAAGGCTCAAGAAGGTGAGGAGCTGAAGGCTCAAGAAGGTGAGGAGCTGAAGGCTAAAATGATGAGGAGCTGAAGGCTCAAGAAGGTGAGGAGCTGAAGGCTAAAAAGGTGAAGAGCTGAAGGATCAAGAAGTTGAGGAGCTGAAGGCTAAAAAGGTGAGGAGCTGAAGGCGCAAGAAGGTGAGGAGCTGAAGGCTCAAGAAGGTGAGGAGCTGAAGGCTCAAGAAGGTGAGGGGCTGAAGGCTCAAAAAGGTAAGGATCTGAAGGCTCAAGAAGGTGAGGAGCTGAAGGCTAAAAAGGTGAGGAGCTGAAGGCTCAAGAAGGTGAGGAGTAGAAGGCTAAAAAGGTGAGGAGCTGAAGGCGCAAGAAGTTGAGGAGCTGAAGGCTCAAGAAGGTGAGGAGCTGAAGGCTAAAATGATGAGGAGCTGAAGGCTCAAGAAGGTGAGGAGCTGAAGGCTAAAGAAGGTGAGGAGCTGAAGGCTCAAGAAGGTGAGGAGCTGATGGGTCAAGAAGGTGAGGAGCTGAAGGCTCAAGAAGGTGAGGAGCTGTAGGGTCAAGAAGGTGAGGAGCTGAAGGTGAGAAGCTGAAGGCTCAAGAAGGTGAGGAGCTGAAGGTGAGGAGCTGAAGGCTAAAAAGGTGAGGAGCTGAAGGCTCAAGAAGGTGGGGAGCTGAAGGCTAAAAAGGTGAGGAGCTGAAGGCTCAAGAAGGTGGGGAGCTGAAGGCTCAAGAAGGTGAGGAGCTGAAGGCTCAAGAAGGTGAGGAGCTGAAGGTGAGGAGCTGAAGGCTCAAGAAGGTGAGGAGCTGATGGGTCAAGAAGGTGAGGAGGTGAAGGTTCAAGAAGGTGAGAAGCTGAAGGGTCAAGAAGGTGAGGAGCTGAAGGGTCAAGAAGGTGAGGAGCTGAAGGCTCAAGAAGGTGAGAAGCTGAAGGGTCAAGAAGGTGAGGAGCTGAAGGGTCAAGAAGGTGAGGAGCTGAAGGCTCAAGAAGGTGAGAAGCTGAAGGGTCAAGAAGGTGAGGAGCTGAAGGCTCAAGAAGGTGAGGAGCTGAAGGCTAAAATGGTGAGGAGCTGAAGGCTAAAATGGTGAGGAGCTGAAGGCGCAAGAAGGTGAGGAGCTGAAGGCTCAAGAAGGTGAGGAGCTGAAGGCTAAAGAAGGTGAGGAGCTGAATGCTCAAGAAGGTGAGGAGCTGATGGGTCAAGAAGGTGAGGAGCTGAAGGCTCAAGAAGGTGAGGAGCTGAAGGTGAGGAGCTGAAGGCTCAAGAAGGTGAGGAGCTGAAGGCTCAAGAAGGTGAGGAGCTGAAGGTGAGGAGCTGAAGGCTCAAAAAGGTGAGGAGCTGAAGGCTAAAAAGGTGAGGAGCTGAAGGCGCAAGAAGGTGAGGAGCTGAAGGCTAAAAAGGTGAGGAGCTGAAGGATCAAGAAGTTGAGGAGCTGAAGGCTAAAAAGGTGAGGAGCTGAAGGCTCAAGAAGGTGAGGAGCTGAAGGCGCAAGAAGGTGAGGAGCTGAAGGTTTAAGAAGGTGAGGAGCTGAAGGCTCAAGAAGGTGAGGAGCTGAAGGCTCAAGAAGGTGAGGAGCTGAAGGCCAAAATGGTGAGGAGCTGAAGGCGCAAGAAGGTGAGGAGCTGAAGGCTCAAGAAGGTGAGGAGCTGAAGGGTCAAGAAGGTGAGGAGTAGAAGGCTAAAAAGGTGAGGAGCTGAAGGCGCAAGAAGGTGAGGAGCTGAAGGCTCAAGAAGGTGAGGAGCTGAAGGCTCAAGAAGGTGAGGAGCTGAAGGCTCAAGAAGTGGAGGAGCTGAAGGCTCAAGAAGGTGAGGAGCTGAAGGCTAAAGAAGGTGAGGAGCTGAAGGCTCAAAAGGTGAGGAGCTGAAGGCGCAAGAAGGTGAGGAGCTGAAGGCTAAAGAAGGTGAGGAGCTGAAGGCTCAAAAGGTGAGGAGCTGAAGGCGCAAGAAGGTGAGGAGCTGAAGGCTAAAATGGTGAGGAGCTGAAGGTGCAAGAAGGTGAGGAGCTGAAGGCTAAATAGGTGAGGAGCTGAAGGCGCAAGAAGGTGAGGAGCTGAAGGCTCAAGAAGGTGAGGAGCTGAAGGCTAAAATGATGAGGAGCTGAAGGCTCAAGAAGGTGAGGAGCTGAAGGCTAAAGAAGGTGAGGAGCTGAAGGCTCAAGAAGGTGAGGAGCTGAAGGCTCAAGAAGGTGAGGAGCTGAAGGCTAAAATGGTGAGGAGCTGAAGGTGCAAGAAGGTGAGGAGCTGAAGGCTAAATAGGTGAGGAGCTGAAGGCTCAAGAAGGTGGGGAGCTGAAGGGTCAAGAAGGTGAGGAGCTGAAGGGTCAAGAAGGTGAGGAGCTGAAGGCTAAAGAAGGTGAGGAGCTGTAGGGTCAAGAAGGTGAGGAGCTGAAGGTGAGGAGCTGAAGGCTCAAAAAGGTGAGGAGCTGAAGGCTAAAAAGGTGAGGAGCTGAAGGCGCAAGAAGGTGAGGAGCTGAAGGCTAAAAAGGTGAGGAGCTGAAGGCTCAAGAACGTGAGGAGCTGAAGGCGCAAGAAGGTGAGGAGCTGAAGGCTCAAGAAGGTGGGGAGCTGAAGGCGCAAGAAGGTGAGGAGCTCAAGGCTCAAGAAGGTGGGGAGCTGAAGGCGCAAGAAGGTGAGGAGCTCAAGGCTCAAGAAGGTGGGGAGCTGAAGTCTCAAGAAGGTGGGGAGCTGAAGTCTCAAGAAGGTGAGGAGCTGAAGGCTCAAGAAGGTGAGGAGCTGAAGGCTAAAATGGTGAGGAGCTGAAGGCGCAAGAAGGTGAGGAGCTGAAGGCTCAAGAAGGTGAGGAACTGAAGGCTCAAGAAGGTGAGGAGCTGAAGGCTCAAGAAGGTGGGGAGCTGAAGTCTCAAGAAGGTGAGGAGCTGAAGGGTCAAGAAGGTGAGGAGCTGAAGGCTCAAGAAGGTGAGGAGCTGAAGGCCAAAATGGTGAGGAGCTGAAGGCGCAAGAAGGTGAGGAGCTGAAGGCTCAAGAAGGTGAGGAGCTGAAGGCTCAAGAAGGTTAGGAGCTGAAGGCTAAAAAGGTGAGGAGCTGAAGGCTCAAGAAGGTGAGGAGCTGAAGGTGAGGAGCTGAAGGCTCAAGAAGGTGAGGAGCTGATGGGTCAAGAAGGTGAGGAGCTGAAGGGTCAAGAAGGTGAGGAGCTGAAGGCTAAAAAGGTGAGGAGCTGAAGGCTCAAGAAGGTGAGGAGCTGAAGGCTAAAGAAGGTGAGGAGCTGATGGCTCAAGAAGGTGAGGAGCTGAAGGCTCAAGAAGGTGAGGAGCTGAAGGTGAGGAGCTGAAGGCTCAAGAAGGTGAGGAGCTGATGGGTCAAGAAGGTGAGGAGCTGAAGGGTCAAGAAGGTGAGGAGCTGAAGGCTAAAAAGGTGAGGAGCTGAAGGCTCAAGAAGGTGAGGAGCTGAAGGCTAAAGAAGGTGAGGAGCTGATGGCTCAAGAAGGTGGAGAGCTGAAGGCTAAAAAGGTGAGGAGCTGATGGGTCAAGAAGGTGAGGAGCTGAAGGCTCAAGAAGGTGAGGAGCTGTAGGGTCAAGAAGGTGAGGAGCTGAAGGTGAGGAGCTGAAGGATCAAGAAGTTGAGGAGCTGAAGGCTAAAAAGGTGAGGAGCTGAAGGCGCAAGAAGGTGAGGAGCTGAAGGCTCAAGAAGGTGAGGAGCTGAAGGCTCAAGAAGGTGAGGGGCTGAAGGCTCAAGAAGGTGAGGGGCTGAAGGCTCAAAAAGGTAAGGAGCTGAAGGCTCAAGAAGGTGAGGAGCTGAAGGCTAAAAAGGTGAGGAGCTGAAGGCTCAAGAAGGTGGGGAGCTGAAGGCTCAAGAAGGTGAGGAGCTGAAGGCTCAAGAAGGTGAGGAGCTGAAGGCTCAAGAAGGTGAGGAGTAGAAGGCTAAAAAGGTGAGGAGTAGAAGGCTAAAAAGGTGAGGAGCTGAAGGCGCAAGAAGGTGAGGAGATGAAGGCTCAAGAAGGTGAGGAGCTGAAGGCTCAAGAAGGTGAGGAGCTGAAGGCTAAAATGATGAGGAGCTGAAGGCGCAAGAAGGTGAGGAGCTGAAGGCTCAAGAAGGTGAGGAGCTGAAGGCTAAAGAAGGTGAGGAGCTGAAGGCTCAAAAGGTGAGGAGCTGAAGGCGCAAGAAGGTGAGGAGCTGAAGGCTAAAAAGGTGAAGAGCTGAAGGATCAAGAAGTTGAGGAGCTGAAGGCTAAAAAGGTGAGGAGCTGAAGGCGCAAGAAGGTGAGGAGCTGAAGGCTCAAGAAGGTGAGGAGCTGAAGGCTCAAGAAGGTGAGGGGCTGAAGGCTCAAAAAGGTAAGGAGCTGAAGGCTCAAGAAGTTGAGGAGCTGAAGGCTCAAGAAGGTGAGGAGCTGAAGGCTCAAGAAGGTGAGGAGCTGAAGGCTCAAGAAGGTGAGGAGCTGAAGGCTCAAGAAGGTGAGGAGCTGAAGGGTCAAGAAGGTGAGGAGCTGAAGGCTAAAAAGTTGAGGAGCTGAAGGCTAAAATGGTGAGGAGCTGAAGGTGCAAGAAGGTGAGGAGCTGAAGACTCAAGAAGGTGAGGAGCTGAAGGCTCAAGAAGGTGGGGAGCTGAAGGGTCAAGAAGGTGAGGAGCTGAAGGCGCAAGAAGGTGAGGAGCTGATGGGTCAAGAAGGTGAGGAGCTGAAGGCTAAAATGGTGAGGAGCTGAAGGCTCAAGAAGGTGAGGAACTGATGGGTCAAGAAGGTGAGGAGCTGAAGGCTAAAATGGTGAGGAGCTGAAGGCTCAAGAAGGTGAGGAACTGATGGGTCAAGAAGGTGAGGAACTGAAGGCGCAATAAGGTGAGGAGCTGAAGGCTCAAGAAGGTGAGGAGCTGAAGGCTAAAGAAGGTGAGGAGCTGAAGGCTCAAGAAGGTGAGGAGCTGATGGGTCAAGAAGGTGAGGAACTGAAGGCGCAAGAAGGTGAGGTGCTGAAGGCTCAAGAAGGTGAGGAGCTGAAGGCTAAAGAAGGTGAGGAGCTGAAGGCTCAAGAAGGTGAGGAGCTGATGGGTCAAGAAGGTGAGGAACTGAAGGCGCAAAAAGGTGAGGAGCTGAAGGCGCAAGAAGGTGAGGAGGTGAGGAGCTGAAGGCGCAAGAAGGTGAGGAGGTGAGGAGCTGAAGGCTCAAGAAGGTGAGGAGCTGAAGGCTCAAGAAGGTGAGGAGCTGAAGTCTCAAGAAGGTGAGGAGCTGAAGGCTAAAAAGGTGAGGAGCTGAAGGCTAAAATGGTGAGGAGCTGATGGCTGAAGAAGGTGAGGAGCTGAAGGCTAAAATGGTGAGGAGCTGAAGGCGCAAGAAGGTGAGGAGCTGAAGGCTCAAGAAGGTGAGGAGCTGATGGGTCAAGAAGGTGAGGCGCTGAAGGCTCAAGAAGGTGAGGAGCTGAAGGCTCAAGAAGGTGAGGAGCTGAAGGCTCAAGAAGGTGAGGAGCTGAAGGGTCAAGAAGGTGAGGAGCTGAAGGTGAGGAGCTGAAGGCTAAATAGGTGAGGAGCTGAAGGCTCAAGAAGGTGGGGAGCTGAAGGGTCAAGAAGGTGAGGAGCTGAAGGGTCAAGAAGGTGAGGAGCTGAAGGCTAAAGAAGGTGAGGAGCTGTAGGGTCAAGAAGGTGAGGAGCTGAAGGTGAGGAGCTGAAGGCTCAAAAAGGTGAGGAGCTGAAGGCTAAAAAGGTGAGGAGCTGAAGGCGCAAGAAGGTGAGGAGCTGAAGGCTAAAAAGGTGAGGAGCTGAAGGATCAAGAAGGTGGGGAGCTGAAGGCGCAAGAATGTGAGGAGCTGAAGGCTCAAAAAGGTGAGGAGCTGAAGGCTCAAGAAGGTGAGGAGCTGAAGGCTCAAAAAGGTGAGGAGCTGAAGGCTCAAGAAGGTGGGGAGCTGAAGTCTCAAGAAGGTGAGGAGCTGAAGGGTCAAGAAGGTGAGGAGCTGAAGGCTCAAGAAGGTGAGGAGCTGAAGGCCAAAATGGTGAGGAGCTGAAGGCGCAAGAAGGTGAGGAGCTGAAGGCTCAAGAAGGTGAGGAGCTGAAGGCTCAAGAAGGTGAGGAGCTGAAGGCTAAAAAGGTGAGGAGCTGAAGGCTCAAGAAGGTGAGGAGCTGAAGGTGAGGAGCTGAAGGCTAAAGAAGGTGAGGAGCTGATGGGTCAAGAAGGTGAGGAGCTGAAGGGTCAAGAAGGTGAGGAGCTGAAGGCTAAAAAGGTGAGGAGCTGAAGGCTCAAGAAGGTGAGGAGCTGAAGGCTAAAGAAGGTGAGGAGCTGATGGCTCAAGAAGGTGAGGAGCTGAAGGGTCAAGAAGGTGAGGAGCTGAAGGCTCAAGAAGGTGAGGAGCTGTAGGGTCAAGAAGGTGAGGAGCTGAAGGTGAGGAGCTGAAGGCTCAAGAAGGTGAGGAGCTGAAGGCTCAAAAGGTGAGGAGCTGAAGGATCAAGAAGTTGAGGAGCTGAAGGCTAAAAAGGTGAGGAGCTGAAGGCGCAAGAAGGTGAGGAGCTGAAGGCTCAAGAAGGTGAGGAGCTGAAGGCTCAAGAAGGTGAGGAGCTGAAGGCTAAAATGATGAGGAGCTGAAGGCGCAAGAAGGTGAGGAGCTGAAGGCTCAAGAAGGTGAGGAGCTGAAGGCTAAAGAAGGTGAGGAGCTGAAGGCTCAAAAGGTGAGGAGCTGAAGGCGCAAGAAGGTGAGGAGCTGAAGGCTAAAAAGGTGAAGAGCTGAAGGATCAAGAAGTTGAGGAGCTGAAGGCTAAAAAGGTGAGGAGCTGAAGGCGCAAGAAGGTGAGGAGCTGAAGGCTCAAGAAGGTGAGGAGCTGAAGGCTCAAGAAGGTGAGGGGCTGAAGGCTCAAAAAGGTAAGGAGCTGTAGGCTCAAGAAGGTGAGGAGCTGAAGGCTCAAGAAGGTGGGGAGCTGAAGGCTCAAGAAGGTGAGGAGCTGAAGGCTCAAGAAGGTGAGGAGCTGAAGGCTCAAGAAGGTGAGGAGCTGAAGGCTCAAGAAGGTGAGGAGCTGAAGGGTCAAGAAGGTGAGGAGCTGAAGGCTAAAAAGTTGAGGAGCTGAAGGCTAAAATGGTGAGGAGCTGAAGGTGCAAGAAGGTGAGGAGCTGAAGGCTCAAGAAGGTGAGGAGCTGAAGGCTCAAGAAGGTGAGGAGCTGAAGGCTCAAGAAGGTGAGGAGCTGAAGGCTCAAGAAGGTGAGGAGCTGAAGGCTCAAGAAGGTGAGGAGCTGAAGGCGCAAGAAGGTGAGGAGCTGAAGGCTAAAAAGGTGAGGAGCTGAAGGCTAAAATGGTGAGGAGCTGATGGCTGAAGAAGGTGAGGAGCTGAAGGCTAAAATGGTGAGGAGCTGAAGGCGCAAGAAGGTGAGGAGCTGAAGGCTCAAGAAGGTGAGGAGCTGATGGGTCAAGAAGGTGAGGCGCTGAAGGCTCAATAAGGTGAGGAGCTGAAGGCTCAAGAAGGTGAGGAGCTGAAGGCTCAAAAAGGTGAGGAGCTGAAGGGTCAAGAAGGTGAGGAGCTGAAGGTGAGGAGCTGAAGGCTAAATAGGTGAGGAGCTGAAGGCTCAAGAAGGTGGGGAGCTGAAGGGTCAAGAAGGTGAGGAGCTGAAGGGTCAAGAAGGTGAGGAGCTGAAGGCTAAAGAAGGTGAGGAGCTGTAGGGTCAAGAAGGTGAGGAGCTGAAGGTGAGGAGCTGAAGGCTCAAAAAGGTGAGGAGCTGAAGGCTAAATAGGTGAGGAGCTGAAGGCTCAAGAAGGTGGGGAGCTGAAGGGTCAAGAAGGTGAGGAGCTGAAGGCTCAAGAAGGTGAGGAGCTGAAGGCTAAAAAGGTGAGGAGCTGAAGGCTCAAGAAGGTGAGGAGCTGAAGGTGAGGAGCTGAAGGCTAAAGAAGGTGAGGAGCTGATGGGTCAAGAAGGTGAGGAGCTGAAGGGTCAAGAAGGTGAGGAGCTGAAGGCTAAAAAGCTGAGGAGCTGAAGGCTCAAGAAGGTGAGGAGCTGAAGGCTAAAGAAGGTGAGGAGCTGATGGCTCAAGAAGGTGAGGAGCTGAAGGGTCAAGAAGGTGAGGAGCTGAAGGCTCAAGAAGGTGAGGAGCTGTAGGGTCAAGAAGGTGAGGAGCTGAAGGTGAGGAGCTGAAGGCTCAAGAAGGTGAGGAGCTGAAGGCTCAAAAGGTGAGGAGCTGAAGGATCAAGAAGTTGAGGAGCTGAAGGCTAAAAAGGTGAGGAGCTGAAGGCGCAAGAAGGTGAGGAGCTGAAGGCTCAAGAAGGTGAGGAGCTGAAGGCTCAAGAAGGTGAGGAGCTGAAGGCTAAAATGATGAGGAGCTGAAGGCGCAAGAAGGTGAGGAGCTGAAGGCTCAAGAAGGTGAGGAGCTGAAGGCTAAAGAAGGTGAGGAGCTGAAGGCTCAAAAGGTGAGGAGCTGAAGGCGCAAGAAGGTGAGGAGCTGAAGGCTAAAAAGGTGAAGAGCTGAAGGATCAAGAAGTTGAGGAGCTGAAGGCTAAAAAGGTGAGGAGCTGAAGGCGCAAGAAGGTGAGGAGCTGAAGGCTCAAGAAGGTGAGGAGCTGAAGGCTCAAGAAGGTGAGGGGCTGAAGGCTCAAAAAGGTAAGGAGCTGTAGGCTCAAGAAGGTGAGGAGCTGAAGGCTCAAGAAGGTGAGGAGCTGAAGGCTCAAGAAGGTGAGGAGCTGAAGGCTCAAGAAGGTGAGGAGCTGAAGGGTCAAGAAGGTGAGGAGCTGAAGGCTAAAATGGTGAGGAGCTGAAGGCTCAAGAAGGTGAGGAACTGATGGGTCAAGAAGGTGAGGAGCTGAAGGCTAAAATGGTGAGGAGCTGAAGGCTCAAGAAGGTGAGGAACTGATGGGTCAAGAAGGTGAGGAACTGAAGGCGCAATAAGGTGAGGAGCTGAAGGCTCAAGAAGGTGAGGAGCTGAAGGCTAAAGAAGGTGAGGAGCTGAAGGCTCAAGAAGGTGAGGAGCTGATGGGTCAAGAAGGTGAGGAACTGAAGGCGCAAGAAGGTGAGGTGCTGAAGGCTCAAGAAGGTGAGGAGCTGAAGGCTAAAGAAGGTGAGGAGCTGAAGGCTCAAGAAGGTGAGGAGCTGATGGGTCAAGAAGGTGAGGAGGTGAGGAGCTGAAGGCTAAAGAAGGTGAGGAGCTGAAGGCTCAAGAAGGTGAGGAGCTGAAGGCTCAAGAAGGTGAGGAGCTGAAGTCTCAAGAAGGTGAGGAGCTGAAGGCTAAAATGGTGAGGAGCTGATGGCTGAAGAAGGTGAGGAGCTGAAGGCTAAAATGGTGAGGAGCTGAAGGCGCAAGAAGGTGAGGAGCTGAAGGCTCAAGAAGGTGAGGAGCTGATGGGTCAAGAAGGTGAGGCGCTGAAGGCTCAAGAAGGTGAGGAGCTGAAGGCTCAAGAAGGTGAGGAGCTGAAGGCTCAAGAAGGTGAGGAGCTGAAGGCTCAAAAAGGTGAGGAGCTGAAGGGTCAAGAAGGTGAGGAGCTGAAGGTGAGGAGCTGAAGGCTAAATAGGTGAGGAGCTGAAGGCTCAAGAAGGTGGGGAGCTGAAGGGTCAAGAAGGTGAGGAGCTGAAGGGTCAAGAAGGTGAGGAGCTGAAGGCTCAAGAAGGTGAGGAGCTGAAGGCCAAAATGGTGAGGAGCTGAAGGCGCAAGAAGGTGAGGAGCTGAAGGCTCAAGAAGGTGAGGAGCTGAAGGCTCAAGAAGGTGAGGAGCTGAAGGCTAAAAAGGTGAGGAGCTGAAGGCTCAAGAAGGTGAGGAGCTGAAGGTGAGGAGCTGAAGGCTAAAGAAGGTGAGGAGCTGATGGGTCAAGAAGGTGAGGAGCTGATGGGTCAAGAAGGTGAGGAGCTGAAGGCTCAAGAAGGTGAGGAGCTGAAGGCTAAAGAAGGTGAGGAGCTGATGGCTCAAGAAGGTGAGGAGCTGAAGGGTCAACAAGGTGAGGAGCTGAAGGCTCAAGAAGGTGAGGAGCTGTAGGGTCAAGAAGGTGAGGAGCTGAAGGTGAGGAGCTGAAGGCTCAAGAAGGTGAGGAGCTGAAGGCTCAAAAGGTGAGGAGCTGAAGGATCAAGAAGTTGAGGAGCTGAAGGCTAAAAAGGTGAGGAGCTGAAGGCGCAAGAAGGTGAGGAGCTGAAGGCTCAAGAAGGTGAGGAGCTGAAGGCTCAAGAAGGTGAGGGGCTGAAGGCTCAAAAAGGTGAGGAGCTGAAGGCTCAAGAAGGTGGGGAGCTGAAGGCTAAAAAGGTGAGGAGCTGATGGCTCAAGAAGGTGAGGAGCTGAATGCTCAAGAAGGTGAGGAGCTGAAGGCTCAAGAAGGTGAGGAGCTGAAGGCTCAAGAAGGTGAGGAGTAGAAGGCTAAAAAGGTGAGGAGCTGAAGGCTAAAATGATGAGGAGCTGAAGGCGCAAGAAGGTGAGGAGCTGAAGGCTCAAGAAGGTGAGGAGCTGAAGGCTAAAGAAGGTGAGGAGCTGAAGGCTAAAAAGGTGAGGAGCTGAAGGCTCAAGAAGGTGAGGAGCTGAAGGCTCAAGAAGGTGAGGAGTAGAAGGCTAAAAAGGTGAGGAGCTGAAGGCGCAAGAAGGTGAGGAGCTGAAGGCTCAAGAAGATGAGGAGCTGAAGGCTCAAGAAGGTGAGGAGCTGAAGGCTAAAATGATGAGGAGCTGAAGGCTCAAGAAGGTGAGGAGGTGAAGGCTAAAGAAGGTGAGGAGCTGAAGGCTCAAGAAGGTGAGGAGCTGAAGGCTCAAGAAGGTGAGGAGCTGAAGGCTAAAATGATGAGGAGCTGAAGGCTCAAGAAGGTGAGGAGCTGAAGGCTAAAGAAGGTGAGGAGCTGAAGGCTAAAAAGGTGAAGAGCTGAAGGATCAAGAAGTTGAGGAGCTGAAGGCTAAAAAGGTGAGGAGCTGAAGGCGCAAGAAGGTGAGGAGCTGAAGGCTCAAGAAGGTGAGGAGCTGAAGGCTCAAGAAGGTGAGGGGCTGAAGGCTCAAAAAGGTAAGGATCTGAAGGCTCAAGAAGGTGAGGAGCTGAAGGCTAAAAAGGTGAGGAGCTGAAGGCTCAAGAAGGTGAGGAGTAGAAGGCTAAAAAGGTGAGGAGCTGAAGGCGCAAGAAGTTGAGGAGCTGAAGGCTCAAGAAGGTGAGGAGCTGAAGGCTAAAATGATGAGGAGCTGAAGGCTCAAGAAGGTGAGGAGCTGAAGGCTAAAGAAGGTGAGGAGCTGAAGGCTCAAGAAGGTGAGGAGCTGATGGGTCAAGAAGGTGAGGAGCTGAAGGCTCAAGAAGGTGAGGAGCTGTAGGGTCAAGAAGGTGAGGAGCTGAAGGTGAGAAGCTGAAGGCTCAAGAAGGTGAGGAGCTGTAGGGTCAAGAAGGTGAGGAGCTGAAGGTGAGGAGCTGAAGGCTAAAAAGGTGAGGAGCTGAAGGCTCAAGAAGGTGGGGAGCTGAAGGCTAAAAAGGTGAGGAGCTGAAGGCTCAAGAAGGTGGGGAGCTGAAGGCTCAAGAAGGTGAGGAGCTGAAGGCTCAAGAAGGTGAGGAGCTGAAGGTGAGGAGCTGAAGGCTCAAGAAGGTGAGGAGCTGATGGGTCAAGAAGGTGAGGAGGTGAAGGTTCAAGAAGGTGAGAAGCTGAAGGGTCAAGAAGGTGAGGAGCTGAAGGGTCAAGAAGGTGAGGAGCTGAAGGCTCAAGAAGGTGAGAAGCTGAAGGGTCAAGAAGGTGAGGAGCTGAAGGGTCAAGAAGGTGAGGAGCTGAAGGCTCAAGAAGGTGAGAAGCTGAAGGGTCAAGAAGGTGAGGAGCTGAAGGCTCAAGAAGGTGAGGAGCTGAAGGCTAAAATGGTGAGGAGCTGAAGGCTAAAATGGTGAGGAGCTGAAGGCGCAAGAAGGTGAGGAGCTGAAGGCTCAAGAAGGTGAGGAGCTGAAGGCTAAAGAAGGTGAGGAGCTGAATGCTCAAGAAGGTGAGGAGCTGATGGGTCAAGAAGGTGAGGAGCTGAAGGCTCAAGAAGGTGAGGAGCTGAAGGTGAGGAGCTGAAGGCTCAAGAAGGTGAGGAGCTGAAGGCTCAAGAAGGTGAGGAGCTGAAGGTGAGGAGCTGAAGGCTCAAAAAGGTGAGGAGCTGAAGGCTAAAAAGGTGAGGAGCTGAAGGCGCAAGAAGGTGAGGAGCTGAAGGCTAAAAAGGTGAGGAGCTGAAGGATCAAGAAGTTGAGGAGCTGAAGGCTAAAAAGGTGAGGAGCTGAAGGCTCAAGAAGGTGAGGAGCTGAAGGCGCAAGAAGGTGAGGAGCTGAAGGTTTAAGAAGGTGAGGAGCTGAAGGCTCAAGAAGGTGAGGAGCTGAAGGCTCAAGAAGGTGAGGAGCTGAAGGCCAAAATGGTGAGGAGCTGAAGGCGCAAGAAGGTGAGGAGCTGAAGGCTCAAGAAGGTGAGGAGCTGAAGGGTCAAGAAGGTGAGGAGTAGAAGGCTAAAAAGGTGAGGAGCTGAAGGCGCAAGAAGGTGAGGAGCTGAAGGCTCAAGAAGGTGAGGAGCTGAAGGCTCAAGAAGGTGAGGAGCTGAAGGCTCAAGAAGTGGAGGAGCTGAAGGCTCAAGAAGGTGAGGAGCTGAAGGCTAAAGAAGGTGAGGAGCTGAAGGCTCAAAAGGTGAGGAGCTGAAGGCGCAAGAAGGTGAGGAGCTGAAGGCTAAAGAAGGTGAGGAGCTGAAGGCTCAAAAGGTGAGGAGCTGAAGGCGCAAGAAGGTGAGGAGCTGAAGGCTAAAATGGTGAGGAGCTGAAGGTGCAAGAAGGTGAGGAGCTGAAGGCTAAATAGGTGAGGAGCTGAAGGCGCAAGAAGGTGAGGAGCTGAAGGCTCAAGAAGGTGAGGAGCTGAAGGCTAAATTGATGAGGAGCTGAAGGCTCAAGAAGGTGAGGAGCTGAAGGCTCAAGAAGGTGAGGAGCTGAAGGCTCAAGAAGGTGAGGAGCTGAAGGCTAAAATGGTGAGGAGCTGAAGGTGCAAGAAGGTGAGGAGCTGAAGGCTAAATAGGTGAGGAGCTGAAGGCTCAAGAAGGTGGGGAGCTGAAGGGTCAAGAAGGTGAGGAGCTGAAGGGTCAAGAAGGTGAGGAGCTGAAGGCTAAAGAAGGTGAGGAGCTGTAGGGTCAAGAAGGTGAGGAGCTGAAGGTGAGGAGCTGAAGGCTCAAAAAGGTGAGGAGCTGAAGGCTAAAAAGGTGAGGAGCTGAAGGCGCAAGAAGGTGAGGAGCTGAAGGCTAAAAAGGTGAGGAGCTGAAGGATCAAGAAGGTGGGGAGCTGAAGGCGCAAGAATGTGAGGAGCTGAAGGCTCAAAAAGGTGAGGAGCTGAAGGCTCAAGAAGGTGAGGAGCTGAAGGCTCAAAAAGGTGAGGAGCTGAAGGCTCAAGAAGGTGGGGAGCTGAAGTCTCAAGAAGGTGAGGAGCTGAAGGGTCAAGAAGGTGAGGAGCTGAAGGCTCAAGAAGGTGAGGAGCTGAAGGCCAAAATGGTGAGGAGCTGAAGGCGCAAGAAGGTGAGGAGCTGAAGGCTCAAGAAGGTGAGGAGCTGAAGGCTCAAGAAGGTGAGGAGCTGAAGGCTAAAAAGGTGAGGAGCTGAAGGCTCAAGAAGGTGAGGAGCTGAAGGTGAGGAGCTGAAGGCTAAAGAAGGTGAGGAGCTGATGGGTCAAGAAGGTGAGGAGCTGAAGGGTCAAGAAGGTGAGGAGCTGAAGGCTAAAAAGGTGAGGAGCTGAAGGCTCAAGAAGGTGAGGAGCTGAAGGCTCAAGAAGGTGAGGAGCTGAAGGCTCAAGAAGGTGAGGGGCTGAAGGCTCAAAAAGGTAAGGAGCTGAAGGCTCAAGAAGGTGAGGAGCTGAAGGCTAAAAAGGTGAGGAGCTGAAGGCTCAAGAAGGTGAGGAGCTGAAGGCTCAAGAAGGTGAGGAGTAGAAGGCTAAAAAGGTGAGGAGCTGAAGGCGCAAGAAGGTGAGGAGCTGAAGGCTCAAGAAGATGAGGAGCTGAAGGCTCAAGAAGGTGAGGAGCTGAAGGCTAAAATGATGAGGAGCTGAAGGCTCAAGAAGGTGAGGAGCTGAAGGCTAAAGAAGGTGAGGAGCTGAAGGCTCAAGAAGGTGAGGAGCTGATGGGTCAAGAAGGTGAGGAGCTGAAGGCTCAAGAAGGTGAGGAGCTGTAGGGTCAAGAAGGTGAGGAGCTGAAGGTGAGGAGCTGAAGGCTCAAGAAGGTGAGGAGCTGTAGGGTCAAGAAGGTGAGGAGCTGAAGGTGAGGAGCTGAAGGCTAAAAAGGTGAGGAGCTGAAGGCTCAAGAAGGTGGGGAGCTAAAGGCTAAAATGATGAGGAGCTGAAGGCTCAAGAAGGTGAGGAGCTGAAGGCTAAAGAAGGTGAGGAGCTGAAGGCTCAAGAAGGTGAGGAGCTGAAGGCTCAAGAAGGTGAGGAGCTGAAGGCTCAAGAAGGTGAGGAGCTGAAGGCTAAAATGGTGAGGAGCTGAAGGTGCAAGAAGGTGAGGAGCTGAAGGCTAAATAGGTGAGGAGCTGAAGGCTCAAGAAGGTGGGGAGCTGAAGGGTCAAGAAGGTGAGGAGCTGAAGGGTCAAGAAGGTGAGGAGCTGAAGGCTAAAGAAGGTGAGGAGCTGTAGGGTCAAGAAGGTGAGGAGCTGAAGGTGAGGAGCTGAAGGCTCAAAAAGGTGAGGAGCTGAAGGCTAAAAAGGTGAGGAGCTGAAGGCGCAAGAAGGTGAGGAGCTGAAGGCTAAAAAGGTGAGGAGCTGAAGGATCAAGAAGGTGGGGAGCTGAAGGCGCAAGAATGTGAGGAGCTGAAGGCTCAAAAAGGTGAGGAGCTGAAGGCTCAAGAAGGTGGGGAGCTGAAGTCTCAAGAAGGTGAGGAGCTGAAGGGTCAAGAAGGTGAGGAGCTGAAGGCTCAAGAAGGTGAGGAGCTGAAGGCCAAAATGGTGAGGAGCTGAAGGCGCAAGAAGGTGAGGAGCTGAAGGCTCAAGAAGGTGAGGAGCTGAAGGCTCAAGAAGGTGAGGAGCTGAAGGCTAAAAAGGTGAGGAGCTGAAGGCTCAAGAAGGTGAGGAGCTGAAGGTGAGGAGCTGAAGGCTAAAGAAGGTGAGGAGCTGATGGGTCAAGAAGGTGAGGAGCTGAAGGGTCAAGAAGGTGAGGAGCTGAAGGCTAAAAAGGTGAGGAGCTGAAGGCTCAAGAAGGTGAGGAGCTGAAGGCTCAAGAAGGTGAGGAGCTGAAGGCTCAAGAAGGTGAGGGGCTGAAGGCTCAAAAAGGTAAGGAGCTGAAGGCTCAAGAAGGTCAGGAGCTGAAGGCTAAAAAGGTGAGGAGCTGAAGGCTCAAGAAGGTGAGGAGCTGAAGGCTCAAGAAGGTGAGGAGTAGAAGGCTAAAAAGGTGAGGAGCTGAAGGCGCAAGAAGGTGAGGAGCTGAAGGCTCAAGAAGATGAGGAGCTGAAGGCTCAAGAAGGTGAGGAGCTGAAGGCTAAAATGATGAGGAGCTGAAGGCTCAAGAAGGTGAGGAGCTGAAGGCTAAAGAAGGTGAGGAGCTGAAGGCTCAAGAAGGTGAGGAGCTGATGGGTCAAGAAGGTGAGGAGCTGAAGGCTCAAGAAGGTGAGGAGCTGTAGGGTCAAGAAGGTGAGGAGCTGAAGGCTAAAAAGGTGAGGAGCTGAAGGCTCAAGAAGGTGAGGAGCTGAAGGTGAGGAGCTGAAGGCTAAAGAAGGTGAGGAGCTGATGGGTCAAGAAGGTGAGGAGCTGAAGGGTCAAGAAGGTGAGGAGCTGAAGGCTAAAAAGGTGAGGAGCTGAAGGCTCAAGAAGGTGAGGAGCTGAAGGCTCAAGAAGGTGAGGAGCTGAAGGCTCAAGAAGGTGAGGGGCTGAAGGCTCAAAAAGGTAAGGAGCTGAAGGCTCAAGAAGGTCAGGAGCTGAAGGCTAAAAAGGTGAGGAGCTGAAGGCTCAAGAAGGTGAGGAGCTGAAGGCTCAAGAAGGTGAGGAGTAGAAGGCTAAAAAGGTGAGGAGCTGAAGGCGCAAGAAGGTGAGGAGCTGAAGGCTCAAGAAGATGAGGAGCTGAAGGCTCAAGAAGGTGAGGAGCTGAAGGCTAAAATGATGAGGAGCTGAAGGCTCAAGAAGGTGAGGAGCTGAAGGCTAAAGAAGGTGAGGAGCTGAAGGCTCAAGAAGGTGAGGAGCTGATGGGTCAAGAAGGTGAGGAGCTGAAGGCTCAAGAAGGTGAGGAGCTGTAGGGTCAAGAAGGTGAGGAGCTGAAGGTGAGGAGCTGAAGGCTCAAGAAGGTGAGGAGCTGTAGGGTCAAGAAGGTGAGGAGCTGAAGGTGAGGAGCTGAAGGCTAAAAAGGTGAGGAGCTGAAGGCTCAAGAAGGTGGGGAGCTAAAGGCTCAAGAAGGTGAGGAGCTGAAGGCTAAAATGATGAGGAGCTGAAGGCTCAAGAAGGTGAGGAGCTGAAGGCTAAAGAAGGTGAGGAGCTGAAGGCTCAAGAAGGTGAGGAGCTGATGGGTCAAGAAGGTGAGGAGCTGAAGGCTCAAGAAGGTGAGGAGCTGTAGGGTCAAGAAGGTGAGGAGCTGAAGGTGAGGAGCTGAAGGCTCAAGAAGGTGAGGAGCTGTAGGGTCAAGAAGGTGAGGAGCTGAAGGTGAGGAGCTGAAGGCTAAAAAGGTGAGGAGCTGAAGGCTCAAGAAGGTGGGGAGCTAAAGGCTAAAATGATGAGGAGCTGAAGGCTCAAGAAGGTGAGGAGCTGAAGGCTAAAGAAGGTGAGGAGCTGAAGGCTCAAGAAGGTGAGGAGCTGAAGGCTCAAGAAGGTGAGGAGCTGAAGGCTCAAGAAGGTGAGGAGCTGAAGGCTAAAATGGTGAGGAGCTGAAGGTGCAAGAAGGTGAGGAGCTGAAGGCTAAATAGGTGAGGAGCTGAAGGCTCAAGAAGGTGGGGAGCTGAAGGGTCAAGAAGGTGAGGAGCTGAAGGGTCAAGAAGGTGAGGAGCTGAAGGCTAAAGAAGGTGAGGAGCTGTAGGGTCAAGAAGGTGAGGAGCTGAAGGTGAGGAGCTGAAGGCTCAAAAAGGTGAGGAGCTGAAGGCTAAAAAGGTGAGGAGCTGAAGGCGCAAGAAGGTGAGGAGCTGAAGGCTAAAAAGGTGAGGAGCTGAAGGATCAAGAAGGTGGGGAGCTGAAGGCGCAAGAATGTGAGGAGCTGAAGGCTCAAAAAGGTGAGGAGCTGAAGGCTCAAGAAGGTGAGGAGCTGAAGGCTCAAAAAGGTGAGGAGCTGAAGGCTCAAGAAGGTGGGGAGCTGAAGTCTCAAGAAGGTGAGGAGCTGAAGGGTCAAGAAGGTGAGGAGCTGAAGGCTCAAGAAGGTGAGGAGCTGAAGGCCAAAATGGTGAGGAGCTGAAGGCGCAAGAAGGTGAGGAGCTGAAGGCTCAAGAAGGTGAGGAGCTGAAGGCTCAAGAAGGTGAGGAGCTGAAGGCTAAAAAGGTGAGGAGCTGAAGGCTCAAGAAGGTGAGGAGCTGAAGGTGAGGAGCTGAAGGCTAAAGAAGGTGAGGAGCTGATGGGTCAAGAAGGTGAGGAGCTGAAGGGTCAAGAAGGTGAGGAGCTGAAGGCTAAAAAGGTGAGGAGCTGAAGGCTCAAGAAGGTGAGGAGCTGAAGGCTCAAGAAGGTGAGGAGCTGAAGGCTCAAGAAGGTGAGGGGCTGAAGGCTCAAAAAGGTAAGGAGCTGAAGGCTCAAGAAGGTCAGGAGCTGAAGGCTAAAAAGGTGAGGAGCTGAAGGCTCAAGAAGGTGAGGAGCTGAAGGCTCAAGAAGGTGAGGAGTAGAAGGCTAAAAAGGTGAGGAGCTGAAGGCGCAAGAAGGTGAGGAGCTGAAGGCTCAAGAAGATGAGGAGCTGAAGGCTCAAGAAGGTGAGGAGCTGAAGGCTAAAATGATGAGGAGCTGAAGGCTCAAGAAGGTGAGGAGCTGAAGGCTAAAGAAGGTGAGGAGCTGAAGGCTCAAGAAGGTGAGGAGCTGATGGGTCAAGAAGGTGAGGAGCTGAAGGCTCAAGAAGGTGAGGAGCTGTAGGGTCAAGAAGGTGAGGAGCTGAAGGTGAGGAGCTGAAGGCTCAAGAAGGTGAGGAGCTGTAGGGTCAAGAAGGTGAGGAGCTGAAGGTGAGGAGCTGAAGGCTAAAAAGGTGAGGAGCTGAAGGCTCAAGAAGGTGGGGAGCTAAAGGCTCAAGAAGGTGAGGAGCTGAAGGCTAAAAAGGTGAGGAGCTGAAGGCTCAAGAAGGTGGGGAGCTGAAGGCGCAAGAAGGTGAGGAGCTGAAGGCTCAAGAAGGTGAGGAGCTGAAGGCTCAAGAAGGTGAGGAGCTGAAGGTGAGAAACTGAAGGCTCAAGAAGGTGAGGAGCTGATGGGTCAAGAAGGTGAGGAGCTGAAGGGTCAAGAAGGTGGGGAGCTGAAGGCACAAGAAGGTGAGGAGCTGAAGGCTCAAGAAGGTGAGGAGCTGAAGGCTCAAGAAGGTGAGGAGCTAAAGGCTCAAGAAGGTGAGGAGCTGAAGGTGAGGAGCTGAAGGCTCAAGAAGGTGAGGAGCTGAAGGTGAGGAGCTGAAGGCTCAAGAAGGTGAGGAGCTGATGGGTCAAGAAGGTGAGAAGCTGAAGGGTCAAGAAGGTGAGGAGCTGAAGGGTCAAGAAGGTGAGGAGCTGAAGGCTAAAATGATGAGGAGCTGAAGGCTCAAGAAGGTGAGGAGCTGAAGGCTAAAGAAGGTGAGGAGCTGAAGGCTCAAGAAGGTGGGGAGCTGATGGGTCAAGAAGGTGAGGAGCTGAAGGCTCAAGAAGGTGAGGAGCTGAAGGCTCAAGAAGGTGAGAAGCTGAAGGGTCAAGAAGGTGAGGAGCTGATGGGTCAAGAAGGTGAGGAGCTGAAGGTGAGGAGCTGAAGGCTCAAGACGGTGAGGAGCTGAAGGTGAGGAGCTGAAGGCTCAAGAAGGTGAGGAGCTGATGGGTCAAGAAGGTGAGGAGCTGAAGGATCAAGAAGGTGAGAAGCTGAAGGGTCAAGAAGGTGAGGAGCTGAAGGCTAAAATGATGAGGAGCTGAAGGCTCAAGAAGGTGAGGAGCTGAAGGCTAAAGAAGGTGAGGAGCTGAAGGCTCAAGAAGGTGGGGAGCTGATGGGTCAAGAAGGTGAGGAGCTGAAGGCTCAAGAAGGTGAGGAGCTGTAGGGTCAAGAAGGTGAGGAGCTGAAGGTGAGGAGCTGAAGGCTCAAGAAGGTGAGGAGCTGTAGGTGAGGAGCTGAAGGCTAAAAAGGTGAGGAGCTGAAGGCTCAAGAAGGTGGGGAGCTAAAGGCTCAAGAAGGTGAGGAGCTGAAGGCTAAAAAGGTGAGGAGCTGAAGGCTCAAGAAGGTGGGGAGCTGAAGGCGCAAGAAGGTGAGGAGCTGAAGGCTCAAGAAGGTGAGGAGCTGAAGGCTCAAGAAGGTGAGGAGCTGAAGGTGAGGAGCTGAAGGCTCAAGAAGGTGAGGAGCTGATGGGTCAAGAAGGTGAGGAGCTGAAGGGTCAAGAAGGTGAGAAGCTGAAGGGTCAAGAAGGTGAGGAGCTGAAGGGTCAAGAAGGTGAGGAGCTGAAGGGTCAAGAAGGTGAGGAGCTGAAGGGTCAAGAAGGTGAGGAGCTGAAGGGTCAAGAAGGTGAGGAGCTGAAGGCTCAAGAAGGTGAGAAGCTGAAGGGTCAAGAAGGTGAGGAGCTGAAGGCTCAAGAAGGTGAGGAGCTGAAGGCTAAAATGGTGAGGAGCTGAAGGCTAAAATGTTGAGGAGCTGAAGGCGCAAGAAGGTGAGGAGCTGAAGGCTCAAGAAGGTGAGGAGCTGAAGGCTAAAGAAGGTGAGGAGCTGAATGCTCAAGAAGGTGAGGAGCTGATGGGTCAAGAAGGTGAGGAGCTGAAGGCTCAAGAAGGTGAGGAGCTGAAGGTGAGGAGCTGAAGGCTCAAGAAGGTGAGGAGCTGAAGGCGCAAGAAGGTGAGGAGCTGAAGGCTAAAAAGGTGAGGAGCTGAAGGATCAAGAAGTTGAGGAGCTGAAGGCTAAAAAGGTGAGGAGCTGAAGGCTCAAGAAGGTGAGGAGCTGAAGGCGCAAGAAGGTGAGGAGCTGAAGGTTTAAGAAGGTGAGGAGCTGAAGGCTCAAGAAGGTGAGGAGCTGAAGGCTCAAGAAGGTGAGGAGTAGAAGGCTAAAAAGGTGAGGAGCTGAAGGCGCAAGAAGGTGAGGAGCTGAAGGCTCAAGAAGGTGAGGAGCTGAAGGCTCAAGAAGGTGAGGAGCTGAAGGCTCAAGAAGTGGAGGAGCTGAAGGCTCAAGAAGGTGAGGAGCTGAAGGCTAAAATGATGAGGAGCTGAAGGCGCAAGAAGGTGAGGAGCTGAAGGCTAAAGAAGGTGAGGAGCTGAAGGCTCAAAAGGTGAGGAGCTGAAGGCGCAAGAAGGTGAGGAGCTGAAGGCTAAAAAGGTGAAGAGCTGAAGGATCAAGAAGTTGAGGAGCTGAAGGCTAAAGAAGGTGAGGAGCTGAAGGCGCAAGAAGGTGAGGAGCTGAAGGCTCAAAAAGGTAAGGAGCTGAAGGCTCAAGAAGGTGAGGAGCTGAAGGCTAAAAAGGTGAGGAGCTGAAGGCTCAAGAAGGTGAGGAGCTGAAGGCTCAAGAAGGTGAGGAGTAGAAGGCTAAAAAGGTGAGGAGCTGAAGGCGCAAGAAGGTGAGGAGCTGAAGGCTCAAGAAGGTGAGGAGCTGAAGGCTAAAATGATGAGGAGCTGAAGGCTCAAGAAGGTGAGGAGCTGAAGGCTAAAGAAGGTGAGGAGCTGAAGGCTCAAGAAGGTGAGGAGCTGATGGGTCAAGAAGGTGAGGAGCTGAAGGCTCAAGAAGGTGAGGAGCTGTAGGGTCAAGAAGGTGAGGAGCTGAAGGCTCAAGAAGGTGAGGAGCTGAAGGCTAAAAAGGTGAGGAGCTGAAGGCTAAAGAGGTGAGGAGCTAAAGGCTCAAGAAGGTGAGGAGCTGAAGGCTAAAAAGGTGAGGAGCTGAAGGCTCAAGAAGGTGGGGAGCTGAAGGCACAAGAAGGTGAGGAGCTGAAGGCTCAAGAAGGTGAGGAGCTGAAGGCTCAAGAAGGTGAGGAGCTAAAGGCTCAAGAAGGTGAGGAGCTGAAGGTGAGGAGCTGAAGGCTCAAGAAGGTGAGGAGCTGATGGGTCAAGAAGGTGAGGAGCTGAAGGCTCAAGAAGGTGAGAAGCTGAAGGGTCAAGAAGGTGAGGAGCTGAAGGGTCAAGAAGGTGAGGAGCTGAAGGCTCAAGAAGGTGGGAAGCTGAAGGGTCAAGAAGGTGAGGAGCTGAAGGGTCAAGAAGGTGAGGAGCTGAAGGCTCAAGAAGGTGAGAAGCTGAAGGGTCAAGAAGGTGAGGAGCTGAAGGGTCAAGAAGGTGAGGAGCTGAAGGCTCAAGAAGGTGAGAAGCTGAAGGGTCAAGAAGGTGAGGAGCTGATGGGTCAAGAAGGTGAGGAGCTGAAGGTGAGGAGCTGAAGGCTCAAGAAGGTGAGGAGCTGAAGGCTAAAAAAGGTGAGGAGCTGAAGGCTAAAAAGGTGAGGAGCTGATGGGTCAAGAAGGTGAGGAGCTGTAGGGTCAAGAAGGTGAGGAGCTGAAGGTGAGGAGCTGAAGGCTCAAGAAGGTGAGGAGCTGAAGGCTCAAGAAGGTGAGGAGCTGTAGGGTCAAGAAGGTGAGGAGCTGAAGGTGAGGAGCTGAAGGCTCAAGAAGGTGAGGAGCTGAAGGCTCAAGAAGGTGAGGAGCTGAAGGCTCAAAAGGTGAAGAGCTGAAGGATCAAGAAGGTGAGGAGCTGAAGGCGCAAGAAGGTGAGGAGCTGAAGGCTCAAGAAGGTGAGGAGCTGAAGGGTCAAGAAGGTGAGGAGCTGATGGGTCAAGAAGGTGAGGAGCTGAAGGTGAGGAGCTGAAGGCTCAAGACGGTGAGGAGCTGAAGGCTCAAGAAGGTGAGGAGCTGAAGGTGAGGAGCTGAAGGCTCAAAAAGGTGAGGAGCTGAAGGCTAAAAAGGTGAGGAGCTGAAGGCGCAAGAAGGTGAGGAGCTGAAGGCTAAAAAGGTGAGGAGCTGAAGGATCAAGAAGTTGAGGAGCTGAAGGCTAAAAAGGTGAGGAGCTGAAGGCTCAAGAAGGTGAGGAGCTGAAGGCGCAAGAAGGTGAGGAGCTGAAGGTTTAAGAAGGTGAGGAGCTGAAGGCTCAAGAAGGTGAGGAGCTGAAGGCTCAAGAAGGTGAGGAGCTGAAGGCCAAAATGGTGAGGAGCTGAAGGCGCAAGAAGGTGAGGAGCTGAAGGCTCAAGAAGGTGAGGAGCTGAAGGCTCAAGAAGGTGAGGAGCTGAAGGCTAAAAAGGTGAGGAGCTGAAGGCTCAAGAAGGTGAGGAGCTGAAGATGAGGAGCTGAAGGCTCAAGAAGGTGAGGAGCTGATGGGTCAAGAAGGTGAGGAGCTGAAGGGTCAAGAAGGTGAGGAGCTGAAGGCTAAAAAGGTGAGGAGCTGAAGGCTCAAGAAGGTGAGGAGCTGAAGGCTAAAGAAGGTGAGGAGCTGATGGCTCAAGAAGGTGAGGAGCTGAAGGCTAAAGAAGGTGAGGAGCTGATGGCTCAAGAAGGTGAGGAGCTGATGGGTCAAGAAGGTGAGGAGCTGAAGGGTCAAGAAGGTGGAGAGCTGAAGGCTAAAAAGGTGAGGAGCTGATGGGTTAAGAAGGTGAGGAGCTGAAGGCTCAAGAAGGTGAGGAGCTGAAGGCTCAAAAGGTGAGGAGCTGAAGGCGCAAGAAGGTGAGGAGCTGATGGCTCAAGAAGGTGAGGAGCTGATGGGTCAAGAAGGTGAGGAGCTGAAGGCTCAAGAAGGTGAGGGGCTGATGGGTCAAGAAGGTGAGGAGCTGAAGGCTCAAGAAGGTGAGGAGCTGAAGGCTCAAAAGGTGAGGAGCTGAAGGCGCAAGAAGGTGAGGAGCTGAAGGCTCAAGAAGGTGAGGAGCTGAAGGCTAAAGAAGGTGAGGAGTAGAAGGCTAAAAAGGTGATGAGCTGAAGGCTCAAGAAGGTGAGGAGTAGAAGGCTAAAAAGGTGAGGAGCTGAAGGCTCAAGAAGGTGAGGAGCTGAAGGCGCAAGAAGGTGAGGAGTAGAAGGCTAAAAAGGTGATGAGCTGAAGGCTCAAGAAGGTGAGGAGTAGAAGGCTAAAAAGGTGAGGAGCTGAAGGCTCAAGAAGGTGAGGAGCTGAAGGCTAAAAAAGGTGAGGAGCTGAAGGCTAAAAAGGTGAGGAGCTGATGGGTCAAGAAGGTGAGGAGCTGTAGGGTCAAGAAGGTGAGGAGCTGAAGGTGAGGAGCTGAAGGCTCAAGAAGGTGAGGAGCTGAAGGCTCAAGAAGGTGAGGAGCTGTAGGGTCAAGAAGGTGAGGAGCTGAAGGTGAGGAGCTGAAGGCTCAAGAAGGTGAGGAGCTGAAGGCTCAAGAAGGTGAGGAGCTGAAGGCTCAAAAGGTGAAGAGCTGAAGGATCAAGAAGGTGAGGAGCTGAAGGCGCAAGAAGGTGAGGAGCTGAAGGCTCAAGAAGGTGAGGAGCTGAAGGCTCAAGAAGGTGAGGGGCTGAAGGCTCAAGAAGGTGAGGAGCTGAAGGCTCAAGAAGGTGAGGAGCTGAAGGCTCAAGAAGGTGAGGAGCTGATGGGTCAAGAAGGTGAGGAGCTGAAGGCTCAACAAGGTGAGGAGCTGAAGGCTAAAAAGGTGAGGAGCTGAAGGCTAAAAAGGTGAGGAGCTGAAGGCTAAAAAGGTGAGGAGCTGAAGGGTTAAGAAGGTGAGGAGCTGAAGGTTCAAGAAGGTGAGGAGCTGAAGGCTCAAGAAGGTGAGGAGCTGAAGGCTCAAGAAGGTGAGGAGCTGAAGGGTCAAGAAGGTGAGGAGCTGAAGGCTCAAGAAGGTGAGGAGCTGAAGGCGCAAGAAGGTGAGGAGCTGAAGGCTCAAGAAGGTGAGGAGCTGAAGGTGAGGAGCTGAAGGTGAGGAGCTGAAGGCTCAAGAAGGTGAGGAGCTGAAGGCTCAAGAAGGTGAGGAGCTGAAGGCTCAAGAAGGTGAGGAGCTGAAGACTCAAGAAGGTGAGGAGCTGAAGGCTCAAGAAGGTGAGGAACTGAAGGCTAAAAAGGTGAGGAGCTGAAGGCTCAAGAAGGTGAGGAGCTGAAGGCTCAAGAAGGTGAGGAGCTGAAGGCTCAAGAAGGTGAGGAGCTGAAGGCGCAAGAAGGTGAGGAGCTGAAGGCTAAAAAGGTGAGGAGCTGATGGGTCAAGAAGGTGAGGAGCTGAAGGCTCAAGAAGGTGAGGAGCTGTAGGGTCAAGAAGGTGAGGAGCTGAAGGTGAGGAGCTGAAGGCTCAAGAAGGTGAGGAGCTGAAGGCTCAAGAAGGTGAGGAGCTGAAGGCTCAAAAGGTGAGGAGCTGAAGGCTCAAGAAGTTGAGGAGCTGAAGGCTAAAAAGGTGAGGAGCTGAAGGCTCAAGAAGGTGAGGAGCTGATGGCTCAAGAAGGTGAGGAGCTGAAGGGTCAAGAAGGTGAGGAGCTGAAGGGTCAAGAAGGTGAGGAGCTGAAGTGTAAAAAGGTGAGGAGCTGAAGGGTCAAGAAGGTGAGGAGCTGAAGGGTCAAGAAGGTGAGGAGCTGAAGGTCAAGAAGGTGAGGAGCTGAAGTGTAAAAAGGTGAGGAGCTGAAGGGTCAAGAAGGTGAGGAGCTGAAGGTGAGGAGCTGAAGGTGAGGAGCTGAAGGCTCAAGAAGGTGAGGAGCTGAAGGCTCAAGAAGGTGAGGAGCTGAAGACTCAAGAAGGTGAGGAGCTGAAGGCTCAAGAAGGTGAGGAACTGAAGGCTAAAAAGGTGAGGAGCTGAAGGCTCAAGAAGGTGAGGAGCTGAAGGCTCAAGAAGGTGAGGAGCTGAAGGCTCAAGAAGGTGAGGAGCTGAAGGCGCAAGAAGGTGAGGAGCTGAAGGCTAAAAAGGTGAGGAGCTGATGGGTCAAGAAGGTGAGGAGCTGAAGGCTCAAGAAGGTGAGGAGCTGTAGGGTCAAGAAGGTGAGGAGCTGAAGGTGAGGAGCTGAAGGCTCAAGAAGGTGAGGAGCTGAAGGCTCAAGAAGGTGAGGAGCTGAAGGCTCAAAAGGTGAGGAGCTGAAGGCTCAAGAAGTTGAGGAGCTGAAGGCTAAAAAGGTGAGGAGCTGAAGGCTCAAGAAGGTGAGGAGCTGAAGGCTCAAGAAGGTGAGGAGCTGAAGGGTCAAGAAGGTGAGGAGCTGAAGGGTCAAGAAGGTGAGGAGCTGAAGTGTAAAAAGGTGAGGAGCTGAAGGGTCAAGAAGGTGAGGAGCTGAAGGGTCAAGAAGGTGAGGAGCTGAAGGGTCAAGAAGGTGAGGAGCTGAAGGGTCAAGAAGGTGAGGAGCTGAAGGTCAAGAAGGTGAGGAGCTGAAGTGTAAAAAGGTGAGGAGCTGAAGGGTCAAGAAGGTGAGGAGCTGAAGGCTCAAGAAGGTGAGGAGCTGAAGGCTCAAGAAGGTGGGGAGCTGAAGGCTCAAGAAGGTGAGGAGCTGAAGGCTCAAGAAGGTGAGGAGCTGAAGGCTCAAGAAGGTGAGGAGCTGAAGGCTCAAGAAGGTGAGGAGCTGAAGGGTCAAGAAGGTGAGGAGCTGAAGGCTAAAATGGTGAGGAGCTGAAGGCTCAAGAAGGTGAGGAACTGATGGGTCAAGAAGGTGAGGAGCTGAAGGCTAAAATGGTGAGGAGCTGAAGGCTCAAGAAGGTGAGGAACTGATGGGTCAAGAAGGTGAGGAGCTGAAGGCGCAAGAAGGTGAGGAGCTGAAGGCTAAAAAGGTGAGGAGCTGATGGGTCAAGAAGGTGAGGAGCTGTAGGGTCAAGAAGGTGAGGAGCTGAAGGTGAGGAGCTGAAGGCTCAAGAAGGTGAGGAGCTGAAGGCTCAAGAAGGTGAGGAGCTGTAGGGTCAAGAAGGTGAGGAGCTGAAGGTGAGGAGCTGAAGGCTCAAGAAGGTGAGGAGCTGAAGGCTCAAGAAGGTGAGGAGCTGAAGGCTCAAAAGGTGAAGAGCTGAAGGCTCAAAAGGTGAAGAGCTGAAGGCTCAAGAAGGTGAGGAGCTGAAGGCGCAAGAAGGTGAGGAGCTGAAGGCTCAAGAAGGTGAGGAGCTGAAGGCTCAAGAAGGTGAGGGGCTGAAGGCTCAAGAAGGTGAGGAGCTGAAGGCTCAAGAAGGTGAGGAGCTGAAGGCTCAAGAAGGTGAGGAGCTGATGGGTCAAGAAGGTGAGGAGCTGAAGGCTCAACAAGGTGAGGAGCTGAAGGCTAAAAAGGTGAGGAGCTGAAGGCTAAAAAGGTGAGGAGCTGAAGGCTAAAAAGGTGAGGAGCTGAAGGGTTAAGAAGGTGAGGAGCTGAAGGTTCAAGAAGGTGAGGAGCTGAAGGCTCAAGAAGGTGAGGAGCTGAAGGCTCAAGAAGGTGAGGAGCTGAAGGGTCAAGAAGGTGAGGAGCTGAAGGCTCAAGAAGGTGAGGAGCTGAAGGGTCAAGAAGGTGAGGAGCTGATGGGTCAAGAAGGTGAGGAGCTGAAGGCTCAAGAAGGTGAGGAGCTGAAGGCTCAAGAAGGTGAGGAGCTGAAGGTGAGGAGCTGAAGGCTCAAAAAGGTGAGGAGCTGAAGGCTAAAAAGGTGAGGAGCTGAAGGCGCAAGAAGGTGAGGAGCTGAAGGCTAAAAAGGTGAGGAGCTGAAGGATCAAGAAGTTGAGGAGCTGAAGGCTAAAAAGGTGAGGAGCTGAAGGCTCAAGAAGGTGAGGAGCTGAAGGCGCAAGAAGGTGAGGAGCTGAAGGTTTAAGAAGGTGAGGAGCTGAAGGCTCAAGAAGGTGAGGAGCTGAAGGCCAAAATGGTGAGGAGCTGAAGGCGCAAGAAGGTGAGGAGCTGAAGGCTCAAGAAGGTGAGGAGCTGAAGGCTAAAAAGGTGAGGAGCTGAAGATGAGGAGCTGAAGGCTCAAGAAGGTGAGGAGCTGATGGGTCAAGAAGGTGAGGAGCTGAAGGGTCAAGAAGGTGAGGAGCTGAAGGCTAAAAAGGTGAGGAGCTGAAGGCTCAAGAAGGTGAGGAGCTGAAGGCTAAAGAAGGTGAGGAGCTGATGGCTCAAGAAGGTGAGGAGCTGAAGGGTCAAGAAGGTGGAGAGCTGAAGGCTAAAAAGGTGAGGAGCTGATGGGTCAAGAAGGTGAGGAGCTGAAGGCTCAAAAGGTGAGGAGCTGAAGGCGCAAGAAGGTGAGGAGCTGAAGGCTCAAGAAGGTGAGGAGCTGAAGGCTAAAGAAGGTGAGGAGCTGATGGCTCAAGAAGGTGAGGAGCTGATGGGTCAAGAAGGTGAGGAGCTGAAGGCTCAAGAAGGTGAGGAGTAGAAGGCTAAAAAGGTGAGGAGCTGAAGGCGCAAGAAGGTGAGGAGCTGAAGGCTCAAGAAGGTGAGGAGCTGAAGGCTAAAAAGGTGAGGAGCTGAAGGCTCAAGAAGGTGAGGAGCTGAAGGTGAGGAGCTGAAGGCTCAAGAAGGTGAGGAGCTGATGGGTCAAGAAGGTGAGGAGCTGAAGGGTCAAGAAGGTGAGGAGCTGAAGGCTAAAAAGGTGAGGAGCTGAAGGCTCAAGAAGGTGAGGAGCTGAAGGCTAAAGAAGGTGAGGAGCTGATGGGTCAAGAAGGTGAGGAGCTGAAGGCTCAAGAAGGTGAGGAGCTGAAGGCTCAAAAGGTGAGGAGCTGAAGGCGCAAGAAGGTGAGGAGCTGAAGGCTCAAGAAGGTGAGGAGCTGAAGGCTAAAGAAGGTGAGGAGCTGATGGCTCAAGAAGGTGAGGAGCTGATGGGTCAAGAAGGTGAGGAGCTGAAGGCTCAAGAAGGTGAGGGGCTGTAGGCTCAAGAAGGTGAGGAGTAGAAGGCTAAAAAGGTGAGGAGCTGAAGGCGCAAGAAGGTGAATAGCTGAAGGCTAAAAAGGTGAGGAGCTGAAGGCTCAAGAAGGTGAGGAGCTGATGGGTCAAGAAGTTGAGGAGCTGAAGGCTCAAGAAGGTGAGGAGCTGAAGGCTCAAGAAGGTGAGGAGTAGAAGGCTAAAAAGGTGAGGAGCTGAAGGCGCAAGAAGGTGAATAGCTGAAGGCTAAAAAGGTGAGGAGCTGAAGGCTCAAGAAGTTGAGGAGCTGAAGGCTAAAAAGGTGAGGAGCTGAAGGCTCAAGAAGGTGAGGAGCTGAAGGCTAAAAAGGTGAGGAGCTGAAGGCGCAAGAAGGTGAGGAGCTGAAGGCTCAAGAAGGTGAGGAGCTGAAGGCTCAAAAAGGTGAGGAGCTGAAGGCTCAAGAAGGTGAGGAACTGAAGGCTAAAAAGGTGAGGAGCTGAAGGCTCAAGAAGGTGAGGAGCTGAAGGCTAAAAAGGTGAGGAGCTGAAGGCGCAAGAAGGTGAGGAGCTGAAGGGTCAAGAAGGTGGAGAGCTGAAGGCTAAAAAGGTGAGGAGCTGATGGGTCAAGAAGGTGAGGAGCTGAAGGCTCAAGAAGGTGAGGAGCTGAAGGCTAAAAAAGGTGAGGAGCTGAAGGCGCAAGAAGGTGAGGAGCTGAAGGCTCAAGAAGGTGAGGAGCTGAAGGCTAAAGAAGGTGAGGAGCTGATGGCTCAAGAAGGTGAGGAGCTGATGGGTCAAGAAGGTGAGGAGCTGAAGGCTAAAAAGGTGAGGAGCTGAAGGCTCAAGAAGGTGAGGAGCTGAAGGTGAGGAGCTGAAGGCTCAAGAAGGTGAGGAGCTGATGGGTCAAGAAGGTGAGGAGCTGAAGGGTCAAGAAGGTGAGGAGCTGAAGGCTAAAAAGGTGAGGAGCTGATGGCTCAAGAAGGTGAGGAGCTGAAGGCTAAAGAAGGTGAGGAGCTGATGGCTCAAGAAGGTGAGGAGCTGAAGGGTCAAGAAGGTGGAGAGCTGAAGGCTAAAAAGGTGAGGAGCTGATGGGTCAAGAAGGTGAGGAGCTGAAGGCTCAAGAAGGTGAGGAGCTGAAGGCTCAAAAGGTGAGGAGCTGAAGGCGCAAGAAGGTGAGGAGCTGAAGGCTAAAGAAGGTGAGGAGCTGATGGCTCAAGAAGGTGAGGAGCTGATGGGTCAAGAAGGTGAGGAGCTGAAGGCTCAAGAAGGTGAGGAGCTGAAGGCTCAAGAAGGTGAGGAGCTGAAGGCTAAAAAGGTGAGGAGCTGAAGGCGCAAGAAGGTGAGGAGCTGAAGGCTAAAAAGGTGAGGAGCTGAAGGCTCAAGAAGGTGAGGAGCTGATGGGTCAAGAAGGTGAGGAGCTGAAGGCTCAAGAAGGTGAGGAGCTGAAGGCTCAAGAAGGTGAGGAGTAGAAGGCTAAAAAGGTGAGGAGCTGAAGGCTAAAAAGGTGAGGAGCTGAAGGCTAAAAAGGTGAGGAGCTGAAGGGTTAAGAAGGTGAGGAGCTGAAGGTTCAAGAAGGTGAGGAGCTGAAGGCTCAAGAAGGTGAGGAGCTGAAGGCTCAAGAAGGTGAGGAGCTGAAGGGTCAAGAAGGTGAGGAGCTGAAGGCTCAAGAAGGTGAGGAGCTGAAGGGTCAAGAAGGTGAGGAGCTGATGGGTCAAGAAGGTGAGGAGCTGAAGGTGAGGAGCTGAAGGCTCAAGAAGGTGAGGAGCTGAAGGCTCAAGAAGGTGAGGAGCTGAAGGTGAGGAGCTGAAGGCTCAAAAAGGTGAGGAGCTGAAGGCTAAAAAGGTGAGGAGCTGAAGGCGCAAGAAGGTGAGGAGCTGAAGGCTAAAAAGGTGAGGAGCTGAAGGATCAAGAAGTTGAGGAGCTGAAGGCTAAAAAGGTGAGGAGCTGAAGGCTCAAGAAGGTGAGGAGCTGAAGGCGCAAGATGGTGAGGAGCTGAAGGTTTAAGAAGGTGAGGAGCTGAAGGCTCAAGAAGGTGAGGAGCTGAAGGCCAAAATGGTGAGGAGCTGAAGGCGCAAGAAGGTGAGGAGCTGAAGGCTCAAGAAGGTGAGGAGCTGAAGGCTAAAAAGGTGAGGAGCTGAAGATGAGGAGCTGAAGGCTCAAGAAGGTGAGGAGCTGATGGGTCAAGAAGGTGAGAAGCTGAAGGGTCAAGAAGGTGAGGAGCTGAAGGCTAAAAAGGTGAGGAGCTGAAGGCTCAAGAAGGTGAGGAGCTGAAGGCTAAAGAAGGTGAGGAGCTGATGGCTCAAGAAGGTGAGGAGCTGAAGGGTCAAGAAGGTGGAGAGCTGAAGGCTAAAAAGGTGAGGAGCTGATGGGTCAAGAAGGTGAGGAGCTGAAGGCTCAAAAGGTGAGGAGCTGAAGGCGCAAGAAGGTGAGGAGCTGAAGGCTCAAGAAGGTGAGGAGCTGAAGGCTAAAGAAGGTGAGGAGCTGATGGCTCAAGAAGGTGAGGAGCTGATGGGTCAAGAAGGTGAGGAGCTGAAGGCTCAAGAAGGTGAGGGGCTGTAGGCTCAAGAAGGTGAGGAGCTGAAGGCTCAAGAAGGTGAGGAGTAGAAGGCTAAAAAGGTGAGGAGCTGAAGGCGCAAGAAGGTGAGGAGCTGAAGGCTCAAGAAGGTGAGGAGCTGAAGGCTAAAAAGGTGAGGAGCTGAAGGCTCAAGAAGGTGAGGAGCTGAAGGTGAGGAGCTGAAGGCTCAAGAAGGTGAGGAGCTGATGGGTCAAGAAGGTGAGGAGCTGAAGGGTCAAGAAGGTGAGGAGCTGAAGGCTAAAAAGGTGAGGAGCTGAAGGCTCAAGAAGGTGAGGAGCTGAAGGCTAAAGAAGGTGAGGAGCTGATGGGTCAAGAAGGTGAGGAGCTGAAGGCTCAAGAAGGTGAGGAGCTGAAGGCTCAAAAGGTGAGGAGCTGAAGGCGCAAGAAGGTGAGGAGCTGAAGGCTCAAGAAGGTGAGGAGCTGAAGGCTAAAGAAGGTGAGGAGCTGATGGCTCAAGAAGGTGAGGAGCTGATGGGTCAAGAAGGTGAGGAGCTGAAGGCTCAAGAAGGTGAGGGGCTGTAGGCTCAAGAAGGTGAGGAGTAGAAGGCTAAAAAGGTGAGGAGCTGAAGGCGCAAGAAGGTGAATAGCTGAAGGCTAAAAAGGTGAGGAGCTGAAGGCTCAAGAAGGTGAGGAGCTGATGGGTCAAGAAGTTGAGGAGCTGAAGGCTCAAGAAGGTGAGGAGCTGAAGGCTCAAGAAGGTGAGGAGTAGAAGGCTAAAAAGGTGAGGAGCTGAAGGCGCAAGAAGGTGAATAGCTGAAGGCTAAAAAGGTGAGGAGCTGAAGGCTCAAGAAGTTGAGGAGCTGAAGGCTAAAAAGGTGAGGAGCTGAAGGCTCAAGAAGGTGAGGAGCTGAAGGCTAAAAAGGTGAGGAGCTGAAGGCGCAAGAAGGTGAGGAGCTGAAGGCTCAAGAAGGTGAGGACCTGAAGGCTAAAAAAGGTGAGGAGCTGAAGGCTCAAGAAGGTGAGGAACTGAAGGCTAAAAAGGTGAGGAGCTGAAGGCTCAAGAAGGTGAGGAGCTGAAGGCTAAAAAGGTGAGGAGCTGAAGGCGCAAGAAGGTGAGGAGCTGAAGGGTCAAGAAGGTGGAGAGCTGAAGGCTAAAAAGGTGAGGAGCTGATGGGTCAAGAAGGTGAGGAGCTGAAGGCTCAAGAAGGTGAGGAGCTGAAGGCTAAAAAAGGTGAGGAGCTGAAGGCGCAAGAAGGTGAGGAGCTGAAGGCTCAAGAAGGTGAGGAGCTGAAGGCTAAAGAAGGTGAGGAGCTGATGGCTCAAGAAGGTGAGGAGCTGATGGGTCAAGAAGGTGAGGAGCTGAAGGCTAAAAAGGTGAGGAGCTGAAGGCTCAAGAAGGTGAGGAGCTGAAGGTGAGGAGCTGAAGGCTCAAGAAGGTGAGGAGCTGATGGGTCAAGAAGGTGAGGAGCTGAAGGGTCAAGAAGGTGAGGAGCTGAAGGCTAAAAAGGTGAGGAGCTGATGGCTCAAGAAGGTGAGGAGCTGAAGGCTAAAGAAGGTGAGGAGCTGATGGCTCAAGAAGGTGAGGAGCTGAAGGGTCAAGAAGGTGGAGAGCTGAAGGCTAAAAAGGTGAGGAGCTGATGGGTCAAGAAGGTGAGGAGCTGAAGGCTCAAGAAGGTGAGGAGCTGAAGGCTCAAAAGGTGAGGAGCTGAAGGCGCAAGAAGGTGAGGAGCTGAAGGCTAAAGAAGGTGAGGAGCTGATGGCTCAAGAAGGTGAGGAGCTGATGGGTCAAGAAGGTGAGGAGCTGAAGGCTCAAGAAGGTGAGGAGCTGAAGGCTCAAGAAGGTGAGGAGCTGAAGGCTAAAAAGGTGAGGAGCTGAAGGCGCAAGAAGGTGAGGAGCTGAAGGCTAAAAAGGTGAGGAGCTGAAGGCTCAAGAAGGTGAGGAGCTGATGGGTCAAGAAGGTGAGGAGCTGAAGGCTCAAGAAGGTGAGGAGCTGAAGGCTCAAGAAGGTGAGGAGTAGAAGGCTAAAAAGGTGAGGAGCTGAAGGCGCAAGAAGGTGAATAGCTGAAGGCTAAAAAGGTGAGGAGCTGAAGGCTCAAGAAGTTGAGGAGCTGAAGGCTAAAAAGGTGAGGAGCTGAAGGCTCAAGAAGGTGAGGAGCTGAAGGCTAAAAAGGTGAGGAGCTGAAGGCGCAAGAAGGTGAGGAGCTGAACGCTCAAGAAGGTGAGGAGCTGAAGGCTCAAAAAGGTGAGGAGCTGAAGGGTCAAGAAGGTGAGGAACTGAAGGCTAAAAAGGTGAGGAGCTGAAGGCTCAAGAAGGTGAGGAGCTGAAGGCTAAAAAGGTGAGGAGCTGAAGGCTCAAGAAGGTGAGGAACTGAAGGCTAAAAAGGTGAGGAGCTGAAGGCTCAAGAAGGTGAGGAGCTGAAGGCTCAAAAAGGTGAGGAGCTGAAGGCTCAAGAAGGTGAGGAACTGAAGGCTAAAAAGGTGAGGAGCTGAACGCTCAAGAAGGTGAGGAGCTGAAGGCTCAAAAAGGTGAGGAGCTGAAGGCTCAAGAAGGTGAGGAACTGAAGGCTAAAAAGGTGAGGAGCTGAAGGCTCAAGAAGGTGAGGAGCTGAAGGCGCAAGAAGGTGAGGAGTAGAAGGCTAAAAAGGTGATGAGCTGAAGGCTCAAGAAGGTGAGGAGTAGAAGGCTAAAAAGGTGAGGAGCTGAAGGCTCAAGAAGGTGAGGAGCTGAAGGCTAAAAAAGGTGAGGAGCTGAAGGCGCAAGAAGGTGAGGAGCTGAAGGGTCAAGAAGGTGAGGAGCTGAAGGTCAAGAAGGTGAGGAGCTGAAGGTGAGGAGCTGAAGGTGAGGAGCTGAAGGCTCAAGAAGGTGAGGAGCTGAAGGCTCAAGAAGGTGAGGAGCTGAAGACTCAAGAAGGTGAGGAGCTGAAGGCTCAAGAAGGTGAGGAACTGAAGGCTAAAAAGGTGAGGAGCTGAAGGCTCAAGAAGGTGAGGAGCTGAAGGCTCAAGAAGGTGAGGAGCTGAAGGCGCAAGAAGGTGAGGAGCTGAAGGCTAAAAAGGTGAGGAGCTGATGGGTCAAGAAGGTGAGGAGCTGAAGGCTCAAGAAGGTGAGGAGCTGTAGGGTCAAGAAGGTGAGGAGCTGAAGGTGAGGAGCTGAAGGCTCAAGAAGGTGAGGAGCTGAAGGCTCAAGAAGGTGAGGAGCTGAAGGCTCAAAAGGTGAGGAGCTGAAGGCTCAAGAAGGTGAGGAGCTGTAGGGTCAAGAAGGTGAGGAGCTGAAGGTGAGGAGCTGAAGGCTCAAGAAGGTGAGGAGCTGAAGGCTCAAGAAGGTGAGGAGCTGAAGGGTCAAGAAGGTGAGGAGCTGAAGGGTCAAGAAGGTGAGGAGCTGAAGGCTCAAAAGGTGAAGAGCTGAAGGATCAAGAAGGTGAGGAGCTGAAGGCGCAAGAAGTTGAGGAGCTGAAGGCTCAAGAAGGTGAGGAGCTGAAGGCTCAAGAAGGTGAGGGGCTGAAGGCTCAAGAAGGTGAGGAGCTGAAGGCTCAAGAAGGTGAGGAGCTGAAGGCTCAAGAAGGTGAGGAGCTGATGGGTCAAGAAGGTAAAGAGCTGAAGGCTCAACAAGGTGAGGAGCTGAAGGCTAAAAAGGTGAGGAGCTGAAGGCTAAAAAGGTGAGGAGCTGAAGGCTAAAAAGGTGAGGAGCTGAAGGGTTAAGAAGGTGAGGAGCTGAAGGTTCAAGAAGGTGAGGAGCTGAAGGCTCATGAAGGTGAGGAGCTGAAGGCTCAAGAAGGTGAGGAGCTGAAGGCGCAAGAAGGTGAGGAGCTGAAGGCTAAAAAGGTGAGGAGCTGATGGGTCAAGAAGGTGAGGAGCTGTAGGGTCAAGAAGGTGAGGAGCTGAAGGTGAGGAGCTGAAGGCTCAAGAAGGTGAGGAGCTGAAGGCTCAAGAAGGTGAGGAGCTGTAGGGTCAAGAAGGTGAGGAGCTGAAGGTGAGGAGCTGAAGGCTCAAGAAGGTGAGGAGCTGAAGGCTCAAGAAGGTGAGGAGCTGAAGGCTCAAAAGGTGAAGAGCTGAAGGATCAAGAAGGTGAGGAGCTGAAGGCGCAAGAAGGTGAGGAGCTGAAGGCTCAAGAAGGTGAGGAGCTGAAGGCTCAAGAAGGTGAGGGGCTGAAGGCTCAAGAAGGTGAGGAGCTGAAGGCTCAAGAAGGTGAGGAGCTGAAGGGTCAAGAAGGTGAGGAGCTGAAGGCGCAAGAAGGTGAGGAGCTGAAGGCTAAAAAGGTGAGGAGCTGATGGGTCAAGAAGGTGAGGAGCTGAAGGCTCAAGAAGGTGAGGAGCTGTAGGGTCAAGAAGGTGAGGAGCTGAAGGCTCAAGAAGGTGAGGAGCTGAAGGGTCAAGAAGGTGAGGAGCTGAAGGGTCAAGAAGGTGAGGAGCTGAAGTGTAAAAAGGTGAGGAGCTGAAGGGTCAAGAAGGTGAGGAGCTGAAGGGTCAAGAAGGTGAGTAGCTGAAGGGTCAAGAAGGTGAGGAGCTGAAGGGTCAAGAAGGTGAGGAGCTGAAGGTCAAGAAGGTGAGGAGCTGAAGTGTAAAAAGGTGAGGAGCTGAAGGGTCAAGAAGGTGAGGAGCTGAAGGCTCAAGAAGGTGAGGAGCTGAAGGCCAAAATGGTGAGGAGCTGAAGGCGCAAGAAGGTGAGGAGCTGAAGGCGCAAGAAGGTGAGGAGCTGAAGGCTCAAGAAGGTGAGGAGCTGAAGGCTCAAGAAGGTGAGGAGCTGAAGGCGCAAGAAGGTGAGGAGCTGAAGGCTAAAAAGGTGAGGAGCTGATGGGTCAAGAAGGTGAGGAGCTGTAGGGTCAAGAAGGTGAGGAGCTGAAGGTGAGGAGCTGAAGGCTCAAGAAGGTGAGGAGCTGAAGGCTCAAGAAGGTGAGGAGCTGAAGGCTCAAAAGGTGAAGAGCTGAAGGATCAAGAAGGTGAGGAGCTGAAGGCTCAAGAAGGTGAGGAGCTGTAGGGTCAAGAAGGTGAGGAGCTGAAGGTGAGGAGCTGAAGGCTCAAGAAGGTGAGGAGCTGAAGGCTCAAGAAGGTGAGGAGCTGAAGGCTCAAAAGGTGAAGAGCTGAAGGATCAAGAAGGTGAGGAGCTGAAGGCGCAAGAAGGTGAGGAGCTGAAGGCTCAAGAAGGTGAGGAGCTGAAGGCTCAAGAAGGTGAGGGGCTGAAGGCTCAAGAAGGTGAGGAGCTGAAGGCTCAAGAAGGTGAGGAGCTGAAGGCTCAAGAAGGTGAGGAGCTGATGGGTCAAGAAGGTGAGGAGCTGAAGGCTCAACAAGGTGAGGAGCTGAAGGCTAAAAAGGTGAGGAGCTGAAGGCTAAAAAGGTGAGGAGCTGAAGGCTAAAAAGGTGAGGAGCTGAAGGGTTAAGAAGGTGAGGAGCTGAAGGTTCAAGAAGGTGAGGAGCTGAAGGCTCAAGAAGGTGAGGAGCTGAAGGCTCAAGAAGGTGAGGAGCTGAAGGGTCAAGAAGGTGAGGAGCTGAAGGCTCAAGAAGGTGAGGAGCTGAAGGCGCAAGAAGGTGAGGAGCTGAAGGCTCAAGAAGGTGAGGAGCTGAAGGCTCAAGAAGGTGAGGAGCTGAAGGTGAGGAGCTGAAGGTGAGGAGCTGAAGGTGAGGAGCTGAAGGTGAGGAGCTGAAGGCTCAAGAAGGTGAGGAGCTGAAGACTCAAGAAGGTGAGGAGCTGAAGGCTCAAGAAGGTGAGGAACTGAAGGCTAAAAAGGTGAGGAGCTGAAGGCTCAAGAAGGTGAGGAGCTGAAGGCTCAAGAAGGTGAGGAGCTGAAGGCTCAAGAAGGTGAGGAGCTGAAGGCTCAAGAAGGTGAGGAGCTGAAGGCTCAAGAAGGTGAGGAGCTGATGGGTCAAGAAGGTGAGGAGCTGAAGGCTCAAGAAGGTGAGGAGCTGAAGGCTAAAAAGGTGAGGAGCTGAAGGCTCAAGAAGGTGAGGAGCTGAAGGCTCAAGAAGGTGAGGAGCTGAAGGCTCAAGAAGGTGAGGAGCTGAAGGCTCAAGAAGGTGAGGAGCTGAAGGCTCAAGAAGGTGAGGAGCTGAAGGCTGAAGAAGGTGAGGAGCTGAAGGCTCAAGAAGGTGAGGAGCTGAAGGCTCAAGAAGGTGAGGAGCTGAAGGCTCAAGAAGGTGAGGAGCTGATGGGTCAAGAAGGTGAGGAGCTGAAGGTGAGGAGCTGAAGACTCAAGAAGGTGAGGAGCTGAAGGCTCAAGAAGGTGAGGAACTGAAGGCTAAAAAGGTGAGGAGCTGAAGGCTCAAGAAGGTGAGGAGCTGAAGTCTCAAGAAGGTGAGGAGCTGAAGGCTCAAGAAGGTGAGGAGCTGAAGGCTAAAAAGGTGAGGAGCTGAAGGCTCGAGAAGGTGGGGAGCTGAAGGCTCAAGAAGGTGAGGAGCTGAAGGCTCAAGAAGGTGAGGAGCTGAAGGTGAGGAGCTGAAGGTGAGGAGCTGAAGGCTCAAGAAGGTGAGGAGCTGAAGGCTCAAGAAGGTGAGGAGCTGAAGGCTAAAAAGGTGAGGAGCTGAAGGCTCAACAAGGTGAGGAGCTGAAGGCTCAAGAAGGTGAGGAGCTGAAGGCTCAAGAAGGTGAGGAACTGAAGGCTAAAAAGGTGAGGAGCTGAAGGCGCAAGAAGGTGAGGAGCTGAAGACTCAAGAAGGTGAGGAGCTGAAGGCTCAAGAAGGTGAGGAGCTGAAGGCTAAAAAGGTGAGGAGCTGAAGGCTCAACAAGGTGAGGAGCTGAAGGCTCAAGAAGGTGAGGAGCTGAAGGCTCAAGAAGGTGAGGAACTGAAGGCTAAAAAGGTGAGGAGCTGAAGGCTCAAGAAGGTGAGGAGCTGAAGGCTCAAGAAGGTGAGGAGCTGAAGGCTCAAGAAGGTGGGGAGCTGAAGGCTAAAATGGTGAGGAGCTGAAGGCGCAAGAAGGTGAGGAGCTGAAGACTAAAAAGGTGAGGAGCTGAAGGCTAAAATGGTGAGGAGCTGAAGGCTCAAGAAGGTGAGGAACTGAAGGCTAAAAAGGTGAGGAGCTGAAGGCTCAACAAGGTGAGGAGCTGAAGGCTCAAGAAGGTGAGGAGCTGAAGGCTCAAGAAGGTGAGGAACTGAAGGCTAAAAAGGTGAGGAGCTGAAGGCTCAAGAAGGTGAGGAGCTGAAGGCTCAAGAAGGTGAGGAGCTGAAGGCTCAAGAAGGTGAGGAGCTGATGGCTCAAGCAGTTGAGGAGCTGAAGGCTCAAGAAGGTGAGGAGCTGAAGGCTCAAGAAGGTGAGGAGCTGAAGGCTCAAGAAGCCGAGGAGCTGAAGGCTCAAGAAGCTGAGGAGCTGAAGGCTCAAGAAGGTGAGGAGCTGAAGGCTAAAAAGGTGAGGAGCTGAAGGCTCAAGAAGGTGAGGAGCTGAAGGCTAAAAAGGTGAGGAGCTGAAGGCTCAAGAAGGTGAGGAGCTGAAGGGTCAAGAAGGTGAGGAGCTGAAGGGTCAAGAAGGTGAGGAGCTGAAGTGTAAAAAGGTGAGGAGCTGAAGGGTCAAGAAGGTGAGGAGCTGAAGGGTCAAGAAGGTGAGGAGCTGAAGGGTCAAGAAGGTGAGGAGCTGAAGGTCAAGAAGGTGAGGAGCTGAAGTGTAAAAAGGTGAGGAGCTGAAGGGTCAAGAAGGTGAGGAGCTGAAGGCTCAAGAAGGTGAGGAGCTGAAGGCCAAAATGGTGAGGAGCTGAAGGCGCAAGAAGGTGAGGAGCTGAAGGCGCAAGAAGGTGAGGAGCTGAAGGCTCAAGAAGGTGAGGAGCTGAAGGCTCAAGAAGGTGAGGAGCTGAAGGCGCAAGAAGGTGAGGAGCTGAAGGCTAAAAAGGTGAGGAGCTGATGGGTCAAGAAGGTGAGGAGCTGTAGGGTCAAGAAGGTGAGGAGCTGAAGGTGAGGAGCTGAAGGCTCAAGAAGGTGAGGAGCTGAAGGCTCAAGAAGGTGAGGAGCTGAAGGCGCAAGAAGGTGAGGAGCTGAAGGCTAAAAAGGTGAAGAGCTGAAGGATCAAGAAGTTGAGGAGCTGAAGGCTAAAAAGGTGAGGAGCTGAAGGCGCAAGAAGGTGAGGAGCTGAAGGCTCAAGAAGGTGAGGAGCTGAAGGCTCAAGAAGGTGAGGGGCTGAAGGCTCAAAAAGGTAAGGAGCTGAAGGCTCAAGAAGGTGAGGAGCTGAAGGCTCAAGAAGGTGGGGAGCTGAAGGCTCAAGAAGGTGAGGAGCTGAAGGCTAAAGAAGGTGAGGAGCTGAAGGCTCAAGAAGGTGAGGAGCTGATGGGTCAAGAAGGTGAGGAACTGAAGGCGCAAAAAGGTGAGGAGCTGAAGGCGCAAGAAGGTGAGGAGGTGAGGAGCTGAAGGCTAAAGAAGGTGAGGAGCTGAAGGCTCAAGAAGGTGAGGAGCTGAAGGCTCAAGAAGGTGAGGAGCTGAAGTCTCAAGAAGGTGAGGAGCTGAAGGCTAAAAAGGTGAGGAGCTGAAGGCTAAAATGGTGAGGAGCTGATGGCTGAAGAAGGTGAGGAGCTGAAGGCTAAAATGGTGAGGAGCTGAAGGCGCAAGAAGGTGAGGAGCTGAAGGCTCAAGAAGGTGAGGAGCTGAAGGCTCAAAAAGGTGAGGAGCTGAAGGGTCAAGAAGGTGAGGAGCTGAAGGTGAGGAGCTGAAGGCTAAATAGGTGAGGAGCTGAAGGCTCAAGAAGGTGAGGAGCTGAAGGGTCAAGAAGGTGAGGAGCTGAAGGCTAAAGAAGGTGAGGAGCTGTAGGGTCAAGAAGGTGAGGAGCTGAAGGTGAGGAGCTGAAGGCTCAAAAAGGTGAGGAGCTGAAGGCTAAAAAGGTGAGGAGCTGAAGGCGCAAGAAGGTGAGGAGCTGAAGGCTAAAAAGGTGAGGAGCTGAAGGATCAAGAAGGTGGGGAGCTGAAGGCGCAAGAATGTGAGGAGCTGAAGGCTCAAAAAGGTGAGGAGCTGAAGGCTCAAGAAGGTGAGGAGCTGAAGGCTCAAAAAGGTGAGGAGCTGAAGGCTCAAGAAGGTGGGGAGCTGAAGTCTCAAGAAGGTGAGGAGCTGAAGGGTCAAGAAGGTGAGGAGCTGAAGGCTCAAGAAGGTGAGGAGCTGAAGGCCAAAATGGTGAGGAGCTGAAGGCGCAAGAAGGTGAGGAGCTGAAGGCTCAAGAAGGTGAGGAGCTGAAGGCTCAAGAAGGTGAGGAGCTGAAGGCTAAAAAGGTGAGGAGCTGAAGGCTCAAGAAGGTGAGGAGCTGAAGGTGAGGAGCTGAAGGCTAAAGAAGGTGAGGAGCTGATGGGTCAAGAAGGTGAGGAGCTGAAGGGTCAAGAAGGTGAGGAGCTGAAGGCTAAAAAGGTGAGGAGCTGAAGGCTCAAGAAGGTGAGGAGCTGAAGGCTAAAGAAGGTGAGGAGCTGATGGCTCAAGAAGGTGAGGAGCTGAAGGGTCAAGAAGGTGAGGAGCTGAAGGCTCAAGAAGGTGAGGAGCTGTAGGGTCAAGAAGGTGAGGAGCTGAAGGTGAGGAGCTGAAGGCTCAAGAAGGTGAGGAGCTGAAGGCTCAAAAGGTGAGGAGCTGAAGGATCAAGAAGTTGAGGAGCTGAAGGCTAAAAAGGTGAGGAGCTGAAGGCGCAAGAAGGTGAGGAGCTGAAGGCTCAAGAAGGTGAGGAGCTGAAGGCTCAAGAAGGTGAGGGGCTGAAGGCTCAAAAAGGTGAGGAGCTGAAGGCTCAAGAAGGTGGGGAGCTGAAGGCTAAAAAGGTGAGGAGCTGATGGCTCAAGAAGGTGAGGAGCTGAATGCTCAAGAAGGTGAGGAGCTGAAGGCTCAAGAAGGTGAGGAGCTGAAGGCTCAAGAAGTGGAGGAGCTGAAGGCTCAAGAAGGTGAGGAGCTGAAGGCTAAAATGATGAGGAGCTGAAGGCGCAAGAAGGTGAGGAGCTGAAGGCTAAAAAGGTGAGGAGCTGAAGGCTCAAGAAGGTGAGGAGCTGAAGGCTAAAGAAGGTGAGGAGCTGAAGGCTCAAAAGGTGAGGAGCTGAAGGCGCAAGAAGGTGAGGAGCTGAAGGCTAAAAAGGTGAAGAGCTGAAGGATCAAGAAGTTGAGGAGCTGAAGGCTAAAAAGGTGAGGAGCTGAAGGCGCAAGAAGGTGAGGAGCTGAAGGCGCAAGAAGGTGAGGAGCTGAAGGTTCAAGAAGGTGAGGAGCTGAAGGGTCAAGAAGGTGAGGAGCTGAAGGCTCAAGAAGGTGAGGAGCTGAAGGCGCAAGAAGGTGAGGAGCTGAAGGCTCAAGAAGGTGAGGAGCTGAAGGCTCAAGAAGGTGAGGAGCTGAAGACTCAAGAAGGTGAGGAGCTGAAGGCTCAAGAAGGTGAGGAACTGAAGGCTAAAAAGGTGAGGAGCTGAAGGCTCAAGAAGGTGAGGAGCTGAAGGCTCAAGAAGGTGAGGAGCTGAAGGCTCAAGAAGGTGAGGAGCTGAAGGCTCAAGAAGGTGAGGAGCTGAAGGCTAAAATGATGAGGAGCTGAAGGCTCAAGAAGGTGAGGAGCTGAAGGCTAAAGAAGGTGAGGAGCTGAAGGCTCAAGAAGGTGAGGAGCTGATGGGTCAAGAAGGTGAGGAGCTGAAGGCTCAAGAAGATGAGGAGCTGTAGGGTCAAGAAGGTGAGGAGCTGAAGGTGAGGAGCTGAAGGCTCAAGAAGGTGAGGAGCTGTAGGGTCAAGAAGGTGAGGAGCTGAAGGTGAGGAGCTGAAGGCTAAAAAGGTGAGGAGCTGAAGGCTCAAGAAGGTGGGGAGCTAAAGGCTCAAGAAGGTGAGGAGCTGAAGGCTAAAAAGGTGAGGAGCTGAAGGCTCAAGAAGGTGGGGAGCTGAAGGCGCAAGAAGGTGAGGAGCTGAAGGCTCAAGAAGGTGAGGAGCTGAAGGCTCAAGAAGGTGAGGAGCTGAAGGTGAGGAGCTGAAGGCTCAAGAAGGTGAGGAGCTGATGGGTCAAGAAGGTGAGGAGCTGAAGGGTCAAGAAGGTGAGAAGCTGAAGGGTCAAGAAGGTGAGGAGCTGAAGGGTCAAGAAGGTGAGGAGCTGAAGGCTCAAGAAGGTGAGAAGCTGAAGGGTCAAGAAGGTGAGGAGCTGAAGGGTCAAGAAGGTGAGGAGCTGAAGGCTCAAGAAGGTGAGAAGCTGAAGGGTCAAGAAGGTGAGGAGCTGAAGGCTCAAGAAGGTGAGGAGCTGAAGGCTAAAATGGTGAGGAGCTGAAGGCTAAAATGGTGAGGAGCTGAAGGCGCAAGAAGGTGAGGAGCTGAAGGCTCAAGAAGGTGAGGAGCTGAAGGCTAAAGAAGGTGAGGAGCTGAATGCTCAAGAAGGTGAGGAGCTGATGGGTCAAGAAGGTGAGGAGCTGAAGGCTCAAGAAGGTGAGGAGCTGAAGGTGAGGAGCTGAAGGCTCAAGAAGGTGAGGAGCTGAAGGCTCAAGAAGGTGAGGAGCTGAAGGTGAGGAGCTGAAGGCTCAAAAAGGTGAGGAGCTGAAGGCTAAAAAGGTGAGGAGCTGAAGGCGCAAGAAGGTGAGGAGCTGAAGGCTAAAAAGGTGAGGAGCTGAAGGATCAAGAAGTTGAGGAGCTGAAGGCTAAAAAGGTGAGGAGCTGAAGGCTCAAGAAGGTGAGGAGCTGAAGGCGCAAGAAGGTGAGGAGCTGAAGGTTTAAGAAGGTGAGGAGCTGAAGGCTCAAGAAGGTGAGGAGCTGAAGGCTCAAGAAGGTGAGGAGCTGAAGGCCAAAATGGTGAGGAGCTGAAGGCGCAAGAAGGTGAGGAGCTGAAGGCTCAAGAAGGTGAGGAGCTGAAGGCTCAAGAAGGTGAGGAGTAGAAGGCTAAAAAGGTGAGGAGCTGAAGGCGCAAGAAGGTGAGGAGCTGAAGGCTCAAGAAGGTGAGGAGCTGAAGGCTCAAGAAGGTGAGGAGCTGAAGGCTCAAGAAGTGGAGGAGCTGAAGGCTCAAGAAGGTGAGGAGCTGAAGGCTAAAATGATGAGGAGCTGAAGGCGCAAGAAGGTGAGGAGCTGAAGGCTAAAGAAGGTGAGGAGCTGAAGGCTCAAAAGGTGAGGAGCTGAAGGCGCAAGAAGGTGAGGAGCTGAAGGCTAAAAAGGTGAAGAGCTGAAGGATCAAGAAGTTGAGGAGCTGAAGGCTAAAAAGGTGAGGAGCTGAAGGCGCAAGAAGGTGAGGAGCTGAAGGCTCAAAAAGGTAAGGAGCTGAAGGCTCAAGAAGGTGAGGAGCTGAAGGCTAAAAAGGTGAGGAGCTGAAGGCTCAAGAAGGTGAGGAGCTGAAGGCTCAAGAAGGTGAGGAGTAGAAGGCTAAAAAGGTGAGGAGCTGAAGGCGCAAGAAGGTGAGGAGCTGAAGGCTCAAGAAGGTGAGGAGCTGAAGGCTAAAATGATGAGGAGCTGAAGGCTCAAGAAGGTGAGGAGCTGAAGGCTAAAGAAGGTGAGGAGCTGAAGGCTCAAGAAGGTGAGGAGCTGATGGGTCAAGAAGGTGAGGAGCTGAAGGCTCAAGAAGGTGAGGAGCTGTAGGGTCAAGAAGGTGAGGAGCTGAAGGCTCAAGAAGGTGAGGAGCTGAAGGCTAAAAAGATGAGGAGCTGAAGGCTAAAAAGGTGAGGAGCTAAAGGCTCAAGAAGGTGAGGAGCTGAAGGCTAAAAAGGTGAGGAGCTGAAGGCTCAAGAAGGTGGGGAGCTGAAGGCGCAAGAAGGTGAGGAGCTGAAGGCTCAAGAAGGTGAGGAGCTGAAGGCTCAAGAAGGTGAGGAGCTAAAGGCTCAAGAAGGTGAGGAGCTGAAGGTGAGGAGCTGAAGGCTCAAGAAGGTGAGGAGCTGATGGGTCAAGAAGGTGAGGAGCTGAAGGGTCAAGAAGGTGAGAAGCTGAAGGGTCAAGAAGGTGAGGAGCTGAAGGGTCAAGAAGGTGAGGAGCTGAAGGCTCAAGAAGGTGAGAAGCTGAAGGGTCAAGAAGGTGAGGAGCTGAAGGGTCAAGAAGGTGAGGAGCTGAAGGCTCAAGAAGGTGAGAAGCTGAAGGGTCAAGAAGGTGAGGAGCTGATGGGTCAAGAAGGTGAGGAGCTGAAGGTGAGGAGCTGAAGGCTCAAGAAGGTGAGGAGCTGAAGGCTCAAGAAGGTGAGGAGCTGAAGGTGAGGAGCTGAAGGCTCAAAAAGGTGAGGAGCTGAAGGCTAAAAAGGTGAGGAGCTGAAGGCTAAAAAGGTGAGGAGCTGAAGGATCAAGAAGTTGAGGAGCTGAAGGCTAAAAAGGTGAGGAGCTGAAGGCTCAAGAAGGTGAGGAGCTGAAGGCGCAAGAAGGTGAGGAGCTGAAGGTTTAAGAAGGTGAGGAGCTGAAGGCTCAAGAAGGTGAGGAGCTGAAGGCTCAAGAAGGTGAGGAGCTGAAGGCCAAAATGGTGAGGAGCTGAAGGCGCAAGAAGGTGAGGAGCTGAAGGCTCAAGAAGGTGAGGAGCTGAAGGCTCAAGAAGGTGAGGAGCTGAAGGCTAAAAAGGTGAGGAGCTGAAGGCTCAAGAAGGTGAGGAGCTGAAGATGAGGAGCTGAAGGCTCAAGAAGGTGAGGAGCTGATGGGTCAAGAAGGTGAGGAGCTGAAGGCTAAAAAGGTGAGGAGCTGAAGGCTCAAGAAGGTGAGGAGCTGAAGGCTAAAGAAGGTGAGGAGCTGATGGCTCAAGAAGGTGAGGAGCTGAAGGGTCAAGAAGGTGGAGAGCTGAAGGCTAAAAAGGTGAGGAGCTGATGGGTCAAGAAGGTGAGGAGCTGAAGGCTCAAGAAGGTGAGGAGCTGAAGGCTCAAAAGGTGAGGAGCTGAAGGCTCAAGAAGGTGAGGAGCTGAAGGCTAAAGAAGGTGAGGAGCTGAAGGCTCAAGAAGGTGAGGAGCTGAAGGCTCAAGAAGGTGAGGGGCTGTAGGCTCAAGAAGGTGAGGAGCTGAAGGCTCAAGAAGGTGAGGAGCTGAAGGCTCAAGAAGGTGAGGAGCTGAAGGTGAGGAGCTGAAGGTGAGGAGCTGAAGGTGAGGAGCTGAAGGTGAGGAGCTGAAGGCTCAAGAAGGTGAGGAGCTGAAGGCTCAAGAAGGTGAGGAGCTGAAGACTCAAGAAGGTGAGGAGCTGAAGGCTCAAGAAGGTGAGGAACTGAAGGCTAAAAAGGTGAGGAGCTGAAGGCTCAAGAAGGTGAGGAGCTGAAGGCTCAAGAAGGTGAGGAGCTGAAGGCTCAAGAAGGTGAGGAGCTGAAGGCGCAAGAAGGTGAGGAGCTGAAGGCGCAAGAAGGTGAGGAGCTGAAGGTTCAAGAAGGTGAGGAGCTGAAGGGTCAAGAAGGTGAGGAGCTGAAGGCTCAAGAAGGTGAGGAGCTGAAGGCGCAAGAAGGTGAGGAGCTGAAGGCTCAAGAAGGTGAGGAGCTGAAGGCTCAAGAAGGTGAGGAGCTGAAGACTCAAGAAGGTGAGGAGCTGAAGGCTCAAGAAGGTGAGGAACTGAAGGCTAAAAAGGTGAGGAGCTGAAGGCTCAAGAAGGTGAGGAGCTGAAGGCTCAAGAAGGTGAGGAGCTGAAGGCTCAAGAAGGTGAGGAGCTGAAGGCTCAAGAAGGTGAGGAGCTGAAGGCTCAAGAAGGTGAGGAGCTGATGGGTCAAGAAGGTGAGGAGCTGAAGGCTCAAGAAGGTGAGGAGCTGAAGGCTAAAAAGGTGAGGAGCTGAAGGCTGAAGAAGGTGAGGAGCTGAAGGCTCAAGAAGGTGAGGAGCTGAAGGCTCAAGAAGGTGAGGAGCTGAAGGTGAGGAGCTGAAGACTCAAGAAGGTGAGGAGCTGAAGGCTCAAGAAGGTGAGGAACTGAAGGCTAAAAAGGTGAGGAGCTGAAGGCTCAAGAAGGTGAGGAGCTGAAGGCTCAAGAAGGTGAGGAGCTGATGGGTCAAGAAGGTGGGGAGCTGAAGGCTCAAGAAGGTGAGGAGCTGAAGGCTAAAAAGGTGAGGAGCTGAAGGCTCAAGAAGGTGAGGAGCTGAAGGCTCAAGAAGGTGAGGAGCTGAAGGTGAGGAGCTGAAGGTGAGGAGCTGAAGGCTCAAGAAGGTGAGGAGCTGAAGGTTTAAGAAGGTGAGGAGCTGAAGGCTAAAAAGGTGAGGAGCTGAAGGCTCAACAAGGTGAGGAGCTGAAGGCTCAAGAAGGTGAGGAGCTGAAGGCTCAAGAAGGTGAGGAACTGAAGGCTAAAAAGGTGAGGAGCTGAAGGCTCAAGAAGGTGAGGAGCTGAAGGCTCAAGAAGGTGAGGAGCTGAAGGCTCAAGAAGGTGGGGAGCTGAAGGCTAAAATGGTGAGGAGCTGAAGGCGCAAGAAGGTGAGGAGCTGAAGACTAAAAAGGTGAGGAGCTGAAGGCTAAAATGGTGAGGAGCTGAAGGCTCAAGAAGGTGAGGAACTGAAGGCTAAAAAGGTGAGGAGCTGATGGGTCAAGAAGGTGAGGAGCTGAAGGCTCAAGAAGGTGAGGAGCTGTAGGGTCAAGAAGGTGAGGAGCTGAAGGTGAGGAGCTGAAGGCTCAAGAAGGTGAGGAGCTGAAGGCTCAAGAAGGTGAGGAGCTGAAGGCTCAAAAGGTGAGGAGCTGAAGGCTCAAGAAGTTGAAGAGCTGAAGGCTAAAAAGGTGAGGAGCTGAAGGCTCAAGAAGGTGAGGAGCTGAAGGCTCAAGAAGGTGAGGAGCTGAAGGGTCAAGAAGGTGAGGAGCTGAAGGGTCAAGAAGGTGAGGAGCTGAAGTGTAAAAAGGTGAGGAGCTGAAGGGTCAAGAAGGTGAGGAGCTGAAGGGTCAAGAAGGTGAGGAGCTGAAGGTGAGGAGCTGAAGGTGAGGAGCTGAAGGCTCAAGAAGGTGAGGAGCTGAAGGCTCAAGAAGGTGAGGAGCTGAAGACTCAAGAAGGTGAGGAGCTGAAGGCTCAAGAAGGTGAGGAACTGAAGGCTAAAAAGGTGAGGAGCTGAAGGCTCAAGAAGGTGAGGAGCTGAAGGCTCAAGAAGGTGAGGAGCTGAAGGCTCAAGAAGGTGAGGAGCTGAAGGCGCAAGAAGGTGAGGAGCTGAAGGCTAAAAAGGTGAGGACCTGATGGGTCAAGAAGGTGAGGAGCTGAAGGCTCAAGAAGGTGAGGAGCTGTAGGGTCAAGAAGGTGAGGAGCTGAAGGTGAGGAGCTGAAGGCTCAAGAAGGTGAGGAGCTGAAGGCTCAAGAAGGTGAGGAGCTGAAGGCTCAAAAGGTGAGGAGCTGAAGGCTCAAGAAGTTGAGGAGCTGAAGGCTAAAAAGGTGAGGAGCTGAAGGCTCAAGAAGGTGAGGAGCTGAAGGGTCAAGAAGGTGAGGAGCTGAAGGGTCAAGAAGGTGAGGAGCTGAAGTGTAAAAAGGTGAGGAGCTGAAGGGTCAAGAAGGTGAGGAGCTGAAGGGTCAAGAAGGTGAGGAGCTGAAGGGTCAAGAAGGTGAGGAGCTGAAGGGTCAAGAAGGTGAGGAGCTGAAGGTCAAGAAGGTGAGGAGCTGAAGTGTAAAAAGGTGAGGAGCTGAAGGCTCAAGAAGGTGAGGAGCTGAAGGCTCAAGAAGGTGAGGAGCTGAAGGCCAAAATGGTGAGGAGCTGAAGGCGCAAGAAGGTGAGGAGCTGAAGGCGCAAGAAGGTGAGGAGCTGAAGGCTCAAGAAGGTGAGGAGCTGAAGGCTCAAGAAGGTGAGGAGCTGAAGGCGCAAGAAGGTGAGGAGCTGAAGGCTAAAAAGGTGAGGAGCTGATGGGTCAAGAAGGTGAGGAGCTGTAGGGTCAAGAAGGTGAGGAGCTGAAGGTGAGGAGCTGAAGGCTCAAGAAGGTGAGGAGCTGAAGGCTCAAGAAGGTGAGGAGCTGTAGGGTCAAGAAGGTGAGGAGCTGAAGGTGAGGAGCTGAAGGCTCAAGAAGGTGAGGAGCTGAAGGCTCAAGAAGGTGAGGGGCTGAAGGCTCAAGAAGGTGAGGAGCTGAAGGCGCAAGAAGGTGAGGAGCTGAAGGCTCAAGAAGGTGAGGGGCTGAAGGCTCAAGAAGGTGAGGGGCTGAAGGCTCAAGAAGGTGAGGAGCTGAAGGCTCAAGAAGGTGAGGAGCTGAAGGCTCAAGAAGGTGAGGAGCTGATGGGTCAAGAAGGTGAGGAGCTGAAGGCTCAACAAGGTGAGGAGCTGAAGGCTCAACAAGGTGAGGAGCTGAAGGCTAAAAAGGTGAGGAGCTGAAGGCTAAAAAGGTGAGGAGCTGAAGGCTAAAAAGGTGAGGAGCTGAAGGGTTAAGAAGGTGAGGAGCTGAAGGTTCAAGAAGGTGAGGAGCTGAAGGCTCAAGAAGGTGAGGAGCTGAAGGCTCAAGAAGGTGAGGAGCTGAAGTGTAAAAAGGTGAGGAGCTGAAGGCTCAACAAGGTGAGGAGCTGAAGGCTAAAAAGGTGAGGAGCTGAAGGCTAAAAAGGTGAGGAGCTGAAGGCTAAAAAGGTGAGGAGCTGATGGGTCAAGAAGGTGAGGAGCTGTAGGGTCAAGAAGGTGAGGAGCTGAAGGTGAGGAGCTGAAGGCTCAAGAAGGTGAGGAGCTGAAGGCTCAAGAAGGTGAGGAGCTGTAGGGTCAAGAAGGTGAGGAGCTGAAGGTGAGGAGCTGAAGGCTCAAGAAGGTGAGGAGCTGAAGGCTCAAGAAGGTGAGGGGCTGAAGGCTCAAGAAGGTGAGGAGCTGAAGGCGCAAGAAGGTGAGGAGCTGAAGGCTCAAGAAGGTGAGGGGCTGAAGGCTCAAGAAGGTGAGGGGCTGAAGGCTCAAGAAGGTGAGGAGCTGAAGGCTCAAGAAGGTGAGGAGCTGAAGGCTCAAGAAGGTGAGGAGCTGATGGGTCAAGAAGGTGAGGAGCTGAAGGCTCAACAAGGTGAGGAGCTGAAGGCTCAACAAGGTGAGGAGCTGAAGGCTAAAAAGGTGAGGAGCTGAAGGCTAAAAAGGTGAGGAGCTGAAGGCTAAAAAGGTGAGGAGCTGAAGGGTTAAGAAGGTGAGGAGCTGAAGGTTCAAGAAGGTGAGGAGCTGAAGGCTCAAGAAGGTGAGGAGCTGAAGGCTCAAGAAGGTGAGGAGCTGAAGTGTAAAAAGGTGAGGAGCTGAAGGCTCAACAAGGTGAGGAGCTGAAGGCTAAAAAGGTGAGGAGCTGAAGGCTAAAAAGGTGAGGAGCTGAAGGCTAAAAAGGTGAGGAGCTGAAGGGTTAAGAAGGTGAGGAGCTGAAGGTTCAAGAAGGTGAGGAGCTGAAGGCTCAAGAAGGTGAGGAGCTGAAGGCTCAAGAAGGTGAGGAGCTGAAGTGTAAAAAGGTGAGGAGCTGAAGGCTCAAGAAGGTGAGGAGCTGAAGGCTCAAGAAGGTGAGGAGCTGAAGGCCAAAATGGTGAGGAGCTGAAGGCGCAAGAAGGTGAGGAGCTGAAGGCGCAAGAAGGTGAGGAGCTGAAGGCTCAAGAAGGTGAGGAGCTGAAGGCTCAAGAAGGTGAGGAGCTGAAGGCGCAAGAAGGTGAGGAGCTGAAGGCTAAAAAGGTGAGGAGCTGATGGGTCAAGAAGGTGAGGAGCTGTAGGGTCAAGAAGGTGAGGAGCTGAAGGTGAGGAGCTGAAGGCTCAAGAAGGTGAGGAGCTGAAGGCTCAAGAAGGTGAGGAGCTGTAGGGTCAAGAAGGTGAGGAGCTGAAGGTGAGGAGCTGAAGGCTCAAGAAGGTGAGGAGCTGAAGGCTCAAGAAGGTGAGGGGCTGAAGGCTCAAGAAGGTGAGGAGCTGAAGGCGCAAGAAGGTGAGGAGCTGAAGGCTCAAGAAGGTGAGGGGCTGAAGGCTCAAGAAGGTGAGGAGCTGAAGGCTCAAGAAGGTGAGGAGCTGAAGGCTCAAGAAGGTGAGGAGCTGATGGGTCAAGAAGGTGAGGAGCTGAAGGCTCAACAAGGTGAGGAGCTGAAGGCTCAACAAGGTGAGGAGCTGAAGGCTAAAAAGGTGAGGAGCTGAAGGCTAAAAAGGTGAGGAGCTGAAGGCTAAAAAGGTGAGGAGCTGAAGGGTTAAGAAGGTGAGGAGCTGAAGGTTCAAGAAGGTGAGGAGCTGAAGGCTCAAGAAGGTGAGGAGCTGAAGGCTCAAGAAGGTGAGGAGCTGAAGGCGCAAGAAGGTGAGGAGCTGAAGGCTCAAGAAGGTGAGGAGCTGAAGGCTCAAGAAGGTGAGGAGCTGAAGGTGAGGAGCTGAAGGTGAGGAGCTGAAGGCTCAAGAAGGTGAGGAGCTGAAGGCGCAAGAAGGTGAGGAGCTGAAGGGTCAAGAAGGTGAGGAGCTGAAGGGTCAAGAAGGTGAGGAGCTGAAGTGTAAAAAGGTGAGGAGCTGAAGGGTCAAGAAGGTGAGGAGCTGAAGGGTCAAGAAGGTGAGGAGCTGAAGGTGAGGAGCTGAAGGTGAGGAGCTGAAGGCTCAAGAAGGTGAGGAGCTGAAGGCTCAAGAAGGTGAGGAGCTGAAGACTCAAGAAGGTGAGGAGCTGAAGGCTCAAGAAGGTGAGGAACTGAAGGCTAAAAAGGTGAGGAGCTGAAGGCTCAAGAAGGTGAGGAGCTGAAGGCTCAAGAAGGTGAGGAGCTGAAGGCTCAAGAAGGTGAGGAGCTGAAGGCGCAAGAAGGTGAGGAGCTGAAGGCTAAAAAGGTGAGGACCTGATGGGTCAAGAAGGTGAGGAGCTGAAGGCTCAAGAAGGTGAGGAGCTGTAGGGTCAAGAAGGTGAGGAGCTGAAGGTGAGGAGCTGAAGGCTCAAGAAGGTGAGGAGCTGAAGGCTCAAGAAGGTGAGGAGCTGAAGGCTCAAAAGGTGAGGAGCTGAAGGCTCAAGAAGTTGAGGAGCTGAAGGCTAAAAAGGTGAGGAGCTGAAGGCTCAAGAAGGTGAGGAGCTGAAGGGTCAAGAAGGTGAGGAGCTGAAGGGTCAAGAAGGTGAGGAGCTGAAGTGTAAAAAGGTGAGGAGCTGAAGGGTCAAGAAGGTGAGGAGCTGAAGGGTCAAGAAGGTGAGGAGCTGAAGGGTCAAGAAGGTGAGGAGCTGAAGGGTCAAGAAGGTGAGGAGCTGAAGGTCAAGAAGGTGAGGAGCTGAAGTGTAAAAAGGTGAGGAGCTGAAGGCTCAAGAAGGTGAGGAGCTGAAGGCTCAAGAAGGTGAGGAGCTGAAGGCCAAAATGGTGAGGAGCTGAAGGCGCAAGAAGGTGAGGAGCTGAAGGCGCAAGAAGGTGAGGAGCTGAAGGCTCAAGAAGGTGAGGAGCTGAAGGCTCAAGAAGGTGAGGAGCTGAAGGCGCAAGAAGGTGAGGAGCTGAAGGCTAAAAAGGTGAGGAGCTGATGGGTCAAGAAGGTGAGGAGCTGTAGGGTCAAGAAGGTGAGGAGCTGAAGGTGAGGAGCTGAAGGCTCAAGAAGGTGAGGAGCTGAAGGCTCAAGAAGGTGAGGAGCTGTAGGGTCAAGAAGGTGAGGAGCTGAAGGTGAGGAGCTGAAGGCTCAAGAAGGTGAGGAGCTGAAGGCTCAAGAAGGTGAGGGGCTGAAGGCTCAAGAAGGTGAGGAGCTGAAGGCGCAAGAAGGTGAGGAGCTGAAGGCTCAAGAAGGTGAGGGGCTGAAGGCTCAAGAAGGTGAGGGGCTGAAGGCTCAAGAAGGTGAGGAGCTGAAGGCTCAAGAAGGTGAGGAGCTGAAGGCTCAAGAAGGTGAGGAGCTGATGGGTCAAGAAGGTGAGGAGCTGAAGGCTCAACAAGGTGAGGAGCTGAAGGCTCAACAAGGTGAGGAGCTGAAGGCTCAAAAGGTGAGGAGCTGAAGGCTCAAGAAGTTGAGGAGCTGAAGGCTAAAAAGGTGAGGAGCTGAAGGCTCAAGAAGGTGAGGAGCTGAAGGGTCAAGAAGGTGAGGAGCTGAAGGGTCAAGAAGGTGAGGAGCTGAAGTGTAAAAAGGTGAGGAGCTGAAGGGTCAAGAAGGTGAGGAGCTGAAGGGTCAAGAAGGTGAGGAGCTGAAGGGTCAAGAAGGTGAGGAGCTGAAGGGTCAAGAAGGTGAGGAGCTGAAGGTCAAGAAGGTGAGGAGCTGAAGTGTAAAAAGGTGAGGAGCTGAAGGCTCAAGAAGGTGAGGAGCTGAAGGCTCAAGAAGGTGAGGAGCTGAAGGCCAAAATGGTGAGGAGCTGAAGGCGCAAGAAGGTGAGGAGCTGAAGGCGCAAGAAGGTGAGGAGCTGAAGGCTCAAGAAGGTGAGGAGCTGAAGGCTCAAGAAGGTGAGGAGCTGAAGGCGCAAGAAGGTGAGGAGCTGAAGGCTAAAAAGGTGAGGAGCTGATGGGTCAAGAAGGTGAGGAGCTGTAGGGTCAAGAAGGTGAGGAGCTGAAGGTGAGGAGCTGAAGGCTCAAGAAGGTGAGGAGCTGAAGGCTCAAGAAGGTGAGGAGCTGTAGGGTCAAGAAGGTGAGGAGCTGAAGGTGAGGAGCTGAAGGCTCAAGAAGGTGAGGAGCTGAAGGCTCAAGAAGGTGAGGGGCTGAAGGCTCAAGAAGGTGAGGAGCTGAAGGCGCAAGAAGGTGAGGAGCTGAAGGCTCAAGAAGGTGAGGGGCTGAAGGCTCAAGAAGGTGAGGGGCTGAAGGCTCAAGAAGGTGAGGAGCTGAAGGCTCAAGAAGGTGAGGAGCTGAAGGCTCAAGAAGGTGAGGAGCTGATGGGTCAAGAAGGTGAGGAGCTGAAGGCTCAACAAGGTGAGGAGCTGAAGGCTCAACAAGGTGAGGAGCTGAAGGCTAAAAAGGTGAGGAGCTGAAGGCTAAAAAGGTGAGGAGCTGAAGGCTAAAAAGGTGAGGAGCTGAAGGGTTAAGAAGGTGAGGAGCTGAAGGTTCAAGAAGGTGAGGAGCTGAAGGCTCAAGAAGGTGAGGAGCTGAAGGCTCAAGAAGGTGAGGAGCTGAAGGCGCAAGAAGGTGAGGAGCTGAAGGCTCAAGAAGGTGAGGAGCTGAAGGCTCAAGAAGGTGAGGAGCTGAAGGTGAGGAGCTGAAGGTGAGGAGCTGAAGGCTCAAGAAGGTGAGGAGCTGAAGGCTCAAGAAGGTGAGGAGCTGAAGACTCAAGAAGGTGAGGAGCTGAAGGCTCAAGAAGGTGAGGAACTGAAGGCTAAAAAGGTGAGGAGCTGAAGGCTCAAGAAGGTGAGGAGCTGAAGGCTCAAGAAGGTGAGGAGCTGAAGGCTCAAGAAGGTGAGGAGCTGAAGGCGCAAGAAGGTGAGGAGCTGAAGGTTCAAGAAGGTGAGGAGCTGAAGGGTCAAGAAGGTGAGGAGCTGAAGGCTCAAGAAGGTGAGGAGCTGAAGGCGCAAGAAGGTGAGGAGCTGAAGGCTCAAGAAGGTGAGGAGCTGAAGGCTCAAGAAGGTGAGGAGCTGAAGGTGAGGAGCTGAAGGTGAGGAGCTGAAGGTGAGGAGCTGAAGGCTCAAGAAGGTGAGGAGCTGAAGGCTCAAGAAGGTGAGGAGCTGAAGACTCAAGAAGGTGAGGAGCTGAAGGCTCAAGAAGGTGAGGAACTGAAGGCTAAAAAGGTGAGGAGCTGAAGGCTCAAGAAGGTGAGGAGCTGAAGGCTCAAGAAGGTGAGGAGCTGAAGGCTCAAGAAGGTGAGGAGCTGAAGGCTCAAGAAGGTGAGGAGCTGATGGGTCAAGAAGGTGAGGAGCTGAAGGCTCAAGAAGGTGAGGAGCTGAAGGCTAAAAAGGTGAGGAGCTAAAGGCTGAAGAAGGTGAGGAGCTGAAGGCTCAAGAAGGTGAGGAGCTGAAGGCTCAAGAAGGTGAGGAGCTGAAGGTGAGGAGCTGAAGACTCAAGAAGGTGAGGAGCTGAAGGCTCAAGAAGGTGAGGAACTGAAGGCTAAAAAGGTGAGGAGCTGAAGGCTCAAGAAGGTGAGGAGCTGAAGGCTCAAGAAGGTGAGGAGCTGATGGGTCAAGAAGGTGGGGAGCTGAAGGCTCAAGAAGGTGAGGAGCTGAAGGCTAAAAAGGTGAGGAGCTGAAGGCTCAAGAAGGTGAGGAGCTGAAGGCTCAAGAAGGTGAGGAGCTGAAGGTGAGGAGCTGAAGGCTCAAGAAGGTGAGGAGCTGAAGGTTTAAGAAGGTGAGGAGCTGAAGGCTAAAAAGGTGAGGAGCTGAAGGCTCAACAAGGTGAGGAGCTGAAGGCTCAAGAAGGTGAGGAGCTGAAGGCTCAAGAAGGTGAGGAACTGAAGGCTAAAAAGGTGAGGAGCTGAAGGCTCAAGAAGGTGAGGAGCTGAAGGCTCAAGAAGGTGAGGAGCTGAAGGCTCAAGAAGGTGGGGAGCTGAAGGCTAAAATGGTGAGGAGCTGAAGGCGCAAGAAGGTGAGGAGCTGAAGACTAAAAAGGTGAGGAGCTGAAGGCTAAAATGGTGAGGAGCTGAAGGCTCAAGAAGGTGAGGAACTGAAGGCTAAAAAGGTGAGGAGCTGATGGGTCAAGAAGGTGAGGAGCTGAAGGCTCAAGAAGGTGAGGAGCTGAAGGCTCAAGAAGGTGAGGAGCTGAAGGCTCAAAAGGTGAGGAGCTGAAGGCTCAAGAAGTTGAGGAGCTGAAGGCTAAAAAGGTGAGGAGCTGAAGGCTCAAGAAGGTGAGGAGCTGAAGGCTCAAGAAGGTGAGGAGCTGAAGGCTCAAGAAGGTGAGGAGCTGAAGGGTCAAGAAGGTGAGGAGCTGAAGTGTAAAAAGGTGAGGAGCTGAAGGGTCAAGAAGGTGAGGAGCTGAAGGGTCAAGAAGGTGAGGAGCTGAAGGGTCAAGAAGGTGAGGAGCTGAAGGGTCAAAAAGGTGAGGAGCTGAAGGTCAAGAAGGTGAGGAGCTGAAGTGTAAAAAGGTGAGGAGCTGAAGGGTCAAGAAGGTGAGGAGCTGAAGGTGAGGAGCTGAAGGTGAGGAGCTGAAGGCTCAAGAAGGTGAGGAGCTGAAGGCTCAAGAAGGTGAGGAGCTGAAGACTCAAGAAGGTGAGGGGCTGAAGGCTCAAGAAGGTGAGGAACTGAAGGCTAAAAAGGTGAGGAGCTGAAGGCTCAAGAAGGTGAGGAGCTGAAGGCTCAAGAAGGTGAGGAGCTGAAGGCTCAAGAAGGTGAGGAGCTGAAGGCGCAAGAAGGTGAGGAGCTGAAGGCTAAAAAGGTGAGGAGCTGATGGGTCAAGAAGGTGAGGAGCTGAAGGCTCAAGAAGGTGAGGAGCTGTAGGGTCAAGAAGGTGAGGAGCTGAAGGTGAGGAGCTGAAGGCTCAAGAAGGTGAGGAGCTGAAGGCTCAAGAAGGTGAGGAGCTGAAGGCTCAAAAGGTGAGGAGCTGAAGGCTCAAGAAGTTGAGGAGCTGAAGGCTAAAAAGGTGAGGAGCTGAAGGCTCAAGAAGGTGAGGAGCTGAAGGCTCAAGAAGGTGAGGAGCTGAAGGGTCAAGAAGGTGAGGAGCTGAAGGGTCAAGAAGGTGAGGAGCTGAAGTGTAAAAAGGTGAGGAGCTGAAGGGTCAAGAAGGTGAGGAGCTGAAGGGTCAAGAAGGTGAGGAGCTGAAGGCTCAAGAAGGTGAGGAGCTGAAGGCTCAAGAAGGTGAGGAGCTGAAGGCTCAAGAAGGTGAGGAGCTGAAGGGTCAAGAAGGTGAGGAGCTGAAGTGTAAAAAGGTGAGGAGCTGAAGGGTCAAGAAGGTGAGGAGCTGAAGGGTCAAGAAGGTGAGGAGCTGAAGGGTCAAGAAGGTGAGGAGCTGAAGGGTCAAGAAGGTGAGGAGCTGAAGGTCAAGAAGGTGAGGAGCTGAAGTGTAAAAAGGTGAGGAGCTGAAGGGTCAAGAAGGTGAGGAGCTGAAGGTGAGGAGCTGAAGGTGAGGAGCTGAAGGCTCAAGAAGGTGAGGAGCTGAAGGCTCAAGAAGGTGAGGAGCTGAAGACTCAAGAAGGTGAGGAGCTGAAGGCTCAAGAAGGTGAGGAACTGAAGGCTAAAAAGGTGAGGAGCTGAAGGCTCAAGAAGGTGAGGAGCTGAAGGCTCAAGAAGGTGAGGAGCTGAAGGCTCAAGAAGGTGAGGAGCTGAAGGCGCAAGAAGGTGAGGAGCTGAAGGCTAAAAAGGTGAGGAGCTGATGGGTCAAGAAGGTGAGGAGCTGAAGGCTCAAGAAGGTGAGGAGCTGTAGGGTCAAGAAGGTGAGGAGCTGAAGGTGAGGAGCTGAAGGCTCAAGAAGGTGAGGAGCTGAAGGCTCAAGAAGGTGAGGAGCTGAAGGCTCAAAAGGTGAGGAGCTGAAGGCTCAAGAAGGTGAGGAGCTGAAGGCTCAAGAAGGTGAGGAGCTGAAGGGTCAAGAAGGTGAGGAGCTGAAGGGTCAAGAAGGTGAGGAGCTGAAGTGTAAAAAGGTGAGGAGCTGAAGGGTCAAGAAGGTGAGGAGCTGAAGGGTCAAGAAGGTGAGGAGCTGAAGGGTCAAGAAGGTGAGGAGCTGAAGGGTCAAGAAGGTGAGGAGCTGAAGGTCAAGAAGGTGAGGAGCTGAAGTGTAAAAAGGTGAGGAGCTGAAGGGTCAAGAAGGTGAGGAGCTGAAGGCTCAAGAAGGTGAGGAGCTGAAGGCCAAAATGGTGAGGAGCTGAAGGCGCAAGAAGGTGAGGAGCTGAAGGCGCAAGAAGGTGAGGAGCTGTAGGGTCAAGAAGGTGAGGAGCTGAAGGTGAGGAGCTGAAGGCTCAAGAAGGTGAGGAGCTGAAGGCTCAAGAAGGTGAGGAGCTGAAGGCTCAAAAGGTGAAGAGCTGAAGGATCAAGAAGGTGAGGAGCTGAAGGCGCAAGAAGGTGAGGAGCTGAAGGCTCAAGAAGGTGAGGGGCTGAAGGCTCAAGAAGGTGAGAAGCTGAAGGCTCAAGAAGGTGAGGAGCTGAAGGCTCAAGAAGGTGAGGAGCTGATGGGTCAAGAAGGTGAGGAGCTGAAGGCTCAACAAGGTGAGGAGCTGAAGGCTAAAAAGGTGAGGAGCTGAAGGCTAAAAAGGTGAGGAGCTGAAGGCTAAAAAGGTGAGGAGCTGAAGGGTTAAGAAGGTGAGGAGCTGAAGGTTCAAGAAGGTGAGGAGCTGAAGGCTCAAGAAGGTGAGGAGCTGAAGGCTCAAGAAGGTGAGGAGCTGAAGGGTCAAGAAGGTGAGGAGCTGAAGGCTCAAGAAGGTGAGGAGCTGAAGGCGCAAGAAGGTGAGGAGCTGAAGGCTCAAGAAGGTGAGGAGCTGAAGGCTCAAGAAGGTGAGGAGCTGAAGGTGAGGAGCTGAAGGTGAGGAGCTGAAGGTGAGGAGCTGAAGGCTCAAGAAGGTGAGGAGCTGAAGGCTCAAGAAGGTGAGGAGCTGAAGGCTCAAGAAGGTGAGGAGCTGAAGACTCAAGAAGGTGAGGAGCTGAAGGCTCAAGAAGGTGAGGAACTGAAGGCTAAAAAGGTGAGGAGCTGAAGGCTCAAGAAGGTGAGGAGCTGAAGGCTCAAGAAGGTGAGGAGCTGAAGGCTCAAGAAGGTGAGGAGCTGAAGGCGCAAGAAGGTGAGGAGCTGAAGGCTAAAAAGGTGAGGACCTGATGGGTCAAGAAGGTGAGGAGCTGAAGGCTCAAGAAGGTGAGGAGCTGTAGGGTCAAGAAGGTGAGGAGCTGAAGGTGAGGAGCTGAAGGCTCAAGAAGGTGAGGAGCTGAAGGCTCAAGAAGGTGAGGAGCTGAAGGCTCAAAAGGTGAGGAGCTGAAGGCTCAAGAAGTTGAGGAGCTGAAGGCTAAAAAGGTGAGGAGCTGAAGGCTCAAGAAGGTGAGGAGCTGAAGGCTCAAGAAGGTGAGGAGCTGAAGGGTCAAGAAGGTGAGGAGCTGAAGGGTCAAGAAGGTGAGGAGCTGAAGGGTCAAGAAGGTGAGGAGCTGAAGGGTCAAGAAGGTGAGGAGCTGAAGGGTCAAGAAGGTGAGGAGCTGAAGGGTCAAGAAGGTGAGGAGCTGAAGGGTCAAGAAGGTGAGGAGCTGAAGGTCAAGAAGGTGAGGAGCTGAAGTGTAAAAAGGTGAGGAGCTGAAGGGTCAAGAAGGTGAGGAGCTGAAGGCTCAAGAAGGTGAGGAGCTGAAGGCCAAAATGGTGAGGAGCTGAAGGCGCAAGAAGGTGAGGAGATGAAGGCGCAAGAAGGTGAGGAGCTGAAGGCTCAAGAAGGTGAGGAGCTGAAGGCTCAAGAAGGTGAGGAGCTGAAGGCGCAAGAAGGTGAGGAGCTGAAGGCTAAAAAGGTGAGGAGCTGATGGGTCAAGAAGGTGAGGAGCTGTAGGGTCAAGAAGGTGAGGAGCTGAAGGTGAGGAGCTGAAGGCTCAAGAAGGTGAGGAGCTGAAGGCTCAAGAAGGTGAGGAGCTGTAGGGTCAAGAAGGTGAGGAGCTGAAGGTGAGGAGCTGAAGGCTCAAGAAGGTGAGGAGCTGAAGGCTCAAGAAGGTGAGGGGCTGAAGGCTCAAGAAGGTGAGGAGCTGAAGGCGCAAGAAGGTGAGGAGCTGAAGGCTCAAGAAGGTGAGGGGCTGAAGGCTCAAGAAGGTGAGGGGCTGAAGGCTCAAGAAGGTGAGGAGCTGAAGGCTCAAGAAGGTGAGGAGCTGAAGGCTCAAGAAGGTGAGGAGCTGATGGGTCAAGAAGGTGAGGAGCTGAAGGCTCAACAAGGTGAGGAGCTGAAGGCTAAAAAGGTGAGGAGCTGAAGGCTAAAAAGGTGAGGAGCTGAAGGCTAAAAAGGTGAGGAGCTGAAGGGTTAAGAAGGTGAGGAGCTGAAGGTTCAAGAAGGTGAGGAGCTGAAGGCTCAAGAAGGTGAGGAGCTGAAGGCTCAAGAAGGTGAGGAGCTGAAGGCGCAAGAAGGTGAGGAGCTGAAGGCTCAAGAAGGTGAGGAGCTGAAGGCTCAAGAAGGTGAGGAGCTGAAGGTGAGGAGCTGAAGGTGAGGAGCTGAAGGCTCAAGAAGGTGAGGAGCTGAAGGCTCAAGAAGGTGAGGAGCTGAAGACTCAAGAAGGTGAGGAGCTGAAGGCTCAAGAAGGTGAGGAACTGAAGGCTAAAAAGGTGAGGAGCTGAAGGCTCAAGAAGGTGAGGAGCTGAAGGCTCAAGAAGGTGAGGAGCTGAAGGCTAAAAAGGTGAGGAGCTGAAGGCTAAAAAGGTGAGGAGCTGAAGGCTAAAAAGGTGAGGAGCTGAAGGGTTAAGAAGGTGAGGAGCTGAAGGTTCAAGAAGGTGAGGAGCTGAAGGCTCAAGAAGGTGAGGAGCTGAAGGCTCAAGAAGGTGAGGAGCTGAAGGCTCAAGAAGGTGAGGAGCTGTAGGGTCAAGAAGGTGAGGAGCTGAAGGTGAGGAGCTGAAGGCTCAAGAAGGTGAGGAGCTGAAGGCTCAAGAAGGTGAGGAGCTGAAGGCTCAAAAGGTGAGGAGCTGAAGGCTCAAGAAGGTGAGGAGCTGAAGGCTCAAGAAGGTGAGGAGCTGAAGGGTCAAGAAGGTGAGGAGCTGAAGGGTCAAGAAGGTGAGGAGCTGAAGTGTAAAAAGGTGAGGAGCTGAAGGGTCAAGAAGGTGAGGAGCTGAAGGGTCAAGAAGGTGAGGAGCTGAAGGGTCAAGAAGGTGAGGAGCTGAAGGGTCAAGAAGGTGAGGAGCTGAAGGTCAAGAAGGTGAGGAGCTGAAGTGTAAAAAGGTGAGGAGCTGAAGGGTCAAGAAGGTGAGGAGCTGAAGGCTCAAGAAGGTGAGGAGCTGAAGGCCAAAATGGTGAGGAGCTGAAGGCGCAAGAAGGTGAGGAGCTGAAGGCGCAAGAAGGTGAGGAGCTGTAGGGTCAAGAAGGTGAGGAGCTGAAGGTGAGGAGCTGAAGGCTCAAGAAGGTGAGGAGCTGAAGGCTCAAGAAGGTGAGGAGCTGAAGGCTCAAAAGGTGAAGAGCTGAAGGATCAAGAAGGTGAGGAGCTGAAGGCGCAAGAAGGTGAGGAGCTGAAGGCTCAAGAAGGTGAGGGGCTGAAGGCTCAAGAAGGTGAGGAGCTGAAGGCTCAAGAAGGTGAGGAGCTGAAGGCTCAAGAAGGTGAGGAGCTGATGGGTCAAGAAGGTGAGGAGCTGAAGGCTCAACAAGGTGAGGAGCTGAAGGCTAAAAAGGTGAGGAGCTGAAGGCTAAAAAGGTGAGGAGCTGAAGGCTAAAAAGGTGAGGAGCTGAAGGGTTAAGAAGGTGAGGAGCTGAAGGTTCAAGAAGGTGAGGAGCTGAAGGCTCAAGAAGGTGAGGAGCTGAAGGCTCAAGAAGGTGAGGAGCTGAAGGGTCAAGAAGGTGAGGAGCTGAAGGCTCAAGAAGGTGAGGAGCTGAAGGCGCAAGAAGGTGAGGAGCTGAAGGCTCAAGAAGGTGAGGAGCTGAAGGCTCAAGAAGGTGAGGAGCTGAAGGTGAGGAGCTGAAGGTGAGGAGCTGAAGGTGAGGAGCTGAAGGCTCAAGAAGGTGAGGAGCTGAAGGCTCAAGAAGGTGAGGAGCTGAAGGCTCAAGAAGGTGAGGAGCTGAAGACTCAAGAAGGTGAGGAGCTGAAGGCTCAAGAAGGTGAGGAACTGAAGGCTAAAAAGGTGAGGAGCTGAAGGCTCAAGAAGGTGAGGAGCTGAAGGCTCAAGAAGGTGAGGAGCTGAAGGCTCAAGAAGGTGAGGAGCTGAAGGCGCAAGAAGGTGAGGAGCTGAAGGCTAAAAAGGTGAGGACCTGATGGGTCAAGAAGGTGAGGAGCTGAAGGCTCAAGAAGGTGAGGAGCTGTAGGGTCAAGAAGGTGAGGAGCTGAAGGTGAGGAGCTGAAGGCTCAAGAAGGTGAGGAGCTGAAGGCTCAAGAAGGTGAGGAGCTGAAGGCTCAAAAGGTGAGGAGCTGAAGGCTCAAGAAGTTGAGGAGCTGAAGGCTAAAAAGGTGAGGAGCTGAAGGCTCAAGAAGGTGAGGAGCTGAAGGCTCAAGAAGGTGAGGAGCTGAAGGGTCAAGAAGGTGAGGAGCTGAAGGGTCAAGAAGGTGAGGAGCTGAAGGGTCAAGAAGGTGAGGAGCTGAAGGGTCAAGAAGGTGAGGAGCTGAAGGGTCAAGAAGGTGAGGAGCTGAAGGGTCAAGAAGGTGAGGAGCTGAAGGGTCAAGAAGGTGAGGAGCTGAAGGTCAAGAAGGTGAGGAGCTGAAGTGTAAAAAGGTGAGGAGCTGAAGGGTCAAGAAGGTGAGGAGCTGAAGGCTCAAGAAGGTGAGGAGCTGAAGGCCAAAATGGTGAGGAGCTGAAGGCGCAAGAAGGTGAGGAGCTGAAGGCGCAAGAAGGTGAGGAGCTGAAGGCTCAAGAAGGTGAGGAGCTGAAGGCTCAAGAAGGTGAGGAGCTGAAGGCGCAAGAAGGTGAGGAGCTGAAGGCTAAAAAGGTGAGGAGCTGATGGGTCAAGAAGGTGAGGAGCTGTAGGGTCAAGAAGGTGAGGAGCTGAAGGTGAGGAGCTGAAGGCTCAAGAAGGTGAGGAGCTGAAGGCTCAAGAAGGTGAGGAGCTGTAGGGTCAAGAAGGTGAGGAGCTGAAGGTGAGGAGCTGAAGGCTCAAGAAGGTGAGGAGCTGAAGGCTCAAGAAGGTGAGGGGCTGAAGGCTCAAGAAGGTGAGGAGCTGAAGGCGCAAGAAGGTGAGGAGCTGAAGGCTCAAGAAGGTGAGGGGCTGAAGGCTCAAGAAGGTGAGGGGCTGAAGGCTCAAGAAGGTGAGGAGCTGAAGGCTCAAGAAGGTGAGGAGCTGAAGGCTCAAGAAGGTGAGGAGCTGATGGGTCAAGAAGGTGAGGAGCTGAAGGCTCAACAAGGTGAGGAGCTGAAGGCTAAAAAGGTGAGGAGCTGAAGGCTAAAAAGGTGAGGAGCTGAAGGCTAAAAAGGTGAGGAGCTGAAGGGTTAAGAAGGTGAGGAGCTGAAGGTTCAAGAAGGTGAGGAGCTGAAGGCTCAAGAAGGTGAGGAGCTGAAGGCTCAAGAAGGTGAGGAGCTGAAGGCGCAAGAAGGTGAGGAGCTGAAGGCTCAAGAAGGTGAGGAGCTGAAGGCTCAAGAAGGTGAGGAGCTGAAGGTGAGGAGCTGAAGGTGAGGAGCTGAAGGCTCAAGAAGGTGAGGAGCTGAAGGCTCAAGAAGGTGAGGAGCTGAAGACTCAAGAAGGTGAGGAGCTGAAGGCTCAAGAAGGTGAGGAACTGAAGGCTAAAAAGGTGAGGAGCTGAAGGCTCAAGAAGGTGAGGAGCTGAAGGCTCAAGAAGGTGAGGAGCTGAAGGCTCAAGAAGGTGAGGAGCTGAAGGTTCAAGAAGGTGAGGAGCTGAAGGCGCAAGAAGGTGAGGAGCTGAAGGTTCAAGAAGGTGAGGAGCTGAAGGGTCAAGAAGGTGAGGAGCTGAAGGCTCAAGAAGGTGAGGAGCTGAAGGCGCAAGAAGGTGAGGAGCTGAAGGCTCAAGAAGGTGAGGAGCTGAAGGCTCAAGAAGGTGAGGATCTGAAGGTGAGGAGCTGAAGGTGAGGAGCTGAAGGTGAGGAGCTGAAGGCTCAAGAAGGTGAGGAGCTGAAGGCTCAAGAAGGTGAGGAGCTGAAGACTCAAGAAGGTGAGGAGCTGAAGGCTCAAGAAGGTGAGGAACTGAAGGCTAAAAAGGTGAGGAGCTGAAGGCTCAAGAAGGTGAGGAGCTGAAGGCTCAAGAAGGTGAGGAGCTGAAGGCTCAAGAAGGTGAGGAGCTGAAGGCTCAAGAAGGTGAGGAGCTGAAGGCTCAAGAAGGTGAGGAGCTGAAGGCTAAAAAGGTGAGGAGCTGAAGGCTGAAGAAGGTGAGGAGCTGAAGGCTCAAGAAGGTGAGGAGCTGAAGGCTCAAGAAGGTGAGGAGCTGAAGGTGAGGAGCTGAAGACTCAAGAAGGTGAGGAGCTGAAGGCTCAAGAAGGTGAGGAACTGAAGGCTAAAAAGGTGAGGAGCTGAAGGCTCAAGAAGGTGAGGAGCTGAAGGCTCAAGAAGGTGAGGAGCTGATGGGTCAAGAAGGTGGGGAGCTGAAGGCTCAAGAAGGTGAGGAGCTGAAGGCTAAAAAGGTGAGGAGCTGAAGGCTCAAGAAGGTGAGGAGCTGAAGGCTCAAGAAGGTGAGGAGCTGAAGGTGAGGAGCTGAAGGTGAGGAGCTGAAGGCTCAAGAAGGTGAGGAGCTGAAGGTTTAAGAAGGTGAGGAGCTGAAGGCTAAAAAGGTGAGGAGCTGAAGGCTCAACAAGGTGAGGAGCTGAAGGCTCAAGAAGGTGAGGAGCTGAAGGCTCAAGAAGGTGAGGAACTGAAGGCTAAAAAGGTGAGGAGCTGAAGGCTCAAGAAGGTGAGGAGCTGAAGGCTCAAGAAGGTGAGGAGCTGAAGGCTCAAGAAGGTGGGGAGCTGAAGGCTAAAATGGTGAGGAGCTGAAGGCGCAAGAAGGTGAGGAGCTGAAGACTAAAAAGGTGAGGAGCTGAAGGCTAAAATGGTGAGGAGCTGAAGGCTCAAGAAGGTGAGGAACTGAAGGCTAAAAAGGTGAGGAGCTGATGGGTCAAGAAGGTGAGGAGCTGAAGGCTCAAGAAGGTGAGGAGCTGTAGGGTCAAGAAGGTGAGGAGCTGAAGGTGAGGAGCTGAAGGCTCAAGAAGGTGAGGAGCTGAAGGCTCAAGAAGGTGAGGAGCTGAAGGCTCAAAAGGTGAGGAGCTGAAGGCTCAAGAAGTTGAGGAGCTGAAGGCTAAAAAGGTGAGGAGCTGAAGGCTCAAGAAGGTGAGGAGCTGAAGGCTCAAGAAGGTGAGGAGCTGAAGGCTCAAGAAGGTGAGGAGCTGAAGGGTCAAGAAGGTGAGGAGCTGAAGTGTAAAAAGGTGAGGAGCTGAAGGGTCAAGAAGGTGAGGAGCTGAAGGGTCAAGAAGGTGAGGAGCTGAAGGGTCAAGAAGGTGAGGAGCTGAAGGGTCAAGAAGGTGAGGAGCTGAAGGTCAAGAAGGTGAGGAGCTGAAGTGTAAAAAGGTGAGGAGCTGAAGGGTCAAGAAGGTGAGGAGCTGAAGGTGAGGAGCTGAAGGTGAGGAGCTGAAGGCTCAAGAAGGTGAGGAGCTGAAGGCTCAAGAAGGTGAGGAGCTGAAGACTCAAGAAGGTGAGGAGCTGAAGGCTCAAGAAGGTGAGGAACTGAAGGCTAAAAAGGTGAGGAGCTGAAGGCTCAAGAAGGTGAGGAGCTGAAGGCTCAAGAAGGTGAGGAGCTGAAGGCTCAAGAAGGTGAGGAGCTGAAGGCGCAAGAAGGTGAGGAGCTGAAGGCTAAAAAGGTGAGGAGCTGATGGGTCAAGAAGGTGAGGAGCTGAAGGCTCAAGAAGGTGAGGAGCTGTAGGGTCAAGAAGGTGAGGAGCTGAAGGTGAGGAGCTGAAGGCTCAAGAAGGTGAGGAGCTGAAGGCTCAAGAAGGTGAGGAGCTGAAGGCTCAAAAGGTGAGGAGCTGAAGGCTCAAGAAGTTGAGGAGCTGAAGGCTAAAAAGGTGAGGAGCTGAAGGCTCAAGAAGGTGAGGAGCTGAAGGCTCAAGAAGGTGAGGAGCTGAAGGGTCAAGAAGGTGAGGAGCTGAAGGGTCAAGAAGGTGAGGAGCTGAAGTGTAAAAAGGTGAGGAGCTGAAGGGTCAAGAAGGTGAGGAGCTGAAGGGTCAAGAAGGTGAGGAGCTGAAGGGTCAAGAAGGTGAGGAGCTGAAGGGTCAAGAAGGTGAGGAGCTGAAGGTCAAGAAGGTGAGGAGCTGAAGTGTAAAAAGGTGAGGAGCTGAAGGGTCAAGAAGGTGAGGAGCTGAAGGCTCAAGAAGGTGAGGAGCTGAAGGCCAAAATGGTGAGGAGCTGAAGGCGCAAGAAGGTGAGGAGCTGAAGGCGCAAGAAGGTGAGGAGCTGAAGGCTCAAGAAGGTGAGGAGCTGAAGGCTCAAGAAGGTGAGGAGCTGAAGGCGCAAGAAGGTGAGGAGCTGAAGGCTAAAAAGGTGAGGAGCTGATGGGTCAAGAAGATGAGGAGCTGTAGGGTCAAGAAGGTGAGGAGCTGAAGGTGAGGAGCTGAAGGCTCAAGAAGGTGAGGAGCTGAAGGCTCAAGAAGGTGAGGAGCTGTAGGGTCAAGAAGGTGAGGAGCTGAAGGTGAGGAGCTGAAGGCTCAAGAAGGTGAGGAGCTGAAGGCTCAAAAGGTGAAGAGCTGAAGGAACAAGAAGGTGAGGAGCTGAAGGCGCAAGAAGGTGAGGAGCTGAAGGCTCAAGAAGGTGAGGGGCTGAAGGCTCAAGAAGGTGAGGGGCTGAAGGCTCAAGAAGGTGAGGAGCTGAAGGCTCAAGAAGGTGAGGAGCTGAAGGCTCAAGAAGGTGAGGAGCTGATGGGTCAAGAAGGTGAGGAGCTGAAGGCTCAACAAGGTGAGGAGCTGAAGGCTAAAAAGGTGAGGAGCTGAAGGCTAAAAAGGTGAGGAGCTGAAGGCTAAAAAGGTGAGGAGCTGAAGGGTTAAGAAGGTGAGGAGCTGAAGGTTCAAGAAGGTGAGGAGCTGAAGGCTCAAGAAGGTGAGGAGCTGAAGGCTCAAGAAGGTGAGGAGCTGAAGGGTCAAGAAGGTGAGGAGCTGAAGGCTCAAGAAGGTGAGGAGCTGAAGGCGCAAGAAGGTGAGGAGCTGAAGGCTCAAGAAGGTGAGGAGCTGAAGGCTCAAGAAGGTGAGGAGCTGAAGGTGAGGAGCTGAAGGTGAGGAGCTGAAGGCTCAAGAAGGTGAGGAGCTGAAGGCTCAAGAAGGTGAGGAGCTGAAGACTCAAGAAGGTGAGGAGCTGAAGGCTCAAGAAGGTGAGGAACTGAAGGCTAAAAAGGTGAGGAGCTGAAGGCTCAAGAAGGTGAGGAGCTGAAGGCTCAAGAAGGTGAGGAGCTGAAGGCTCAAGAAGGTGAGGAGCTGAAGGCTCAAGAAGGTGAGGAGCTGAAGGCTCAAGAAGGTGAGGAGCTGATGGGTCAAGAAGGTGAGGAGCTGAAGGCTCAAGAAGGTGAGGAGCTGAAGGCTGAAGAAGGTGAGGAGCTGAAGGCTCAAGAAGGTGAGGAGCTGAAGGCTCAAGAAGGTGAGGAGCTGAAGGTGAGGAGCTGAAGACTCAAGAAGGTGAGGAGCTGAAGGCTCAAGAAGGTGAGGAACTGAAGGCTAAAAAGGTGAGGAGCTGAAGGCTCAAGAAGGTGAGGAGCTGATGGGTCAAGAAGGTGAGGAGCTGAAGGCTCAAGAAGGTGAGGAGCTGAAGGCTGAAGAAGGTGAGGAGCTGAAGGCTCAAGAAGGTGAGGAGCTGAAGGCTCAAGAAGGTGAGGAGCTGAAGGTGAGGAGCTGAAGACTCAAGAAGGTGAGGAGCTGAAGGCTCAAGAAGGTGAGGAACTGAAGGCTAAAAAGGTGAGGAGCTGAAGGCTCAAGAAGGTGAGGAGCTGAAGGCTCAAGAAGGTGAGGAGCTGATGGGTCAAGAAGGTGGGGAGCTGAAGGCTCAAGAAGGTGAGGAGCTGAAGGCTAAAAAGGTGAGGAGCTGAAGGCTCAAGAAGGTGAGGAGCTGAAGGCTCAAGAAGGTGAGGAGCTGAAGGTGAGGAGCTGAAGGTGAGGAGCTGAAGGCTCAAGAAGGTGAGGAGCTGAAGGTTTAAGAAGGTGAGGAGCTGAAGGCTAAAAAGGTGAGGAGCTGAAGGCTCAACAAGGTGAGGAGCTGAAGGCTCAAGAAGGTGAGGAGCTGAAGGCTCAAGAAGGTGAGGAACTGAAGGCTAAAAAGGTGAGGAGCTGAAGGCTCAAGAAGGTGAGGAGCTGAAGGCTCAAGAAGGTGAGGAGCTGAAGGCTCAAGAAGGTGGGGAGCTGAAGGCTAAAATGGTGAGGAGCTGAAGGCTAAAATGGTGAGGAGCTGAAGGCTCAAGAAGGTGAGGAACTGAAGGCTAAAAAGGTGAGGAGCTGAAGGCTCAACAAGGTGAGGAGCTGAAGGCTCAAGAAGGTGAGGAGCTGAAGGCTCAAGAAGGTGAGGAACTGAAGGCTAAAAAGGTGAGGAGCTGAAGGCTCAAGAAGGTGAGGAGCTGAAGGCTCAAGAAGGTGAGGAGCTGAAGGCTCAAGAAGGTGAGGAGCTGAAGGCTCAAGAAGTTGAGGAGCTGAAGGCTCAAGCAGTTGAGGAGCTGAAGGCTCAAGAAGGTGAGGAGCTGAAGGCTCAAGAAGGTGAGGAGCTGAAGGCTCAAGAAGCTGAGGAGCTGAAGGCTCAAGAAGCTGAGGAGCTGAAGGCTCAAGAAGGTGAGGAGCTGAAGGCTAAAAAGGTGAGGAGCTGAAGGCTCAAGAAGGTGAGGAGCTGAAGGCTAAAAAGGTGAGGAGCTGAAGGCTCAAGAAGGTGAGGAGCTGAAGGCTCAAGAAGGTGAGGAGCTGAAGGGTCAAGAAGGTGAGGAGCTGAAGGGTCAAGAAGGTGAGGAGCTGAAGTGTAAAAAGGTGGGGAGCTGAAGGGTCAAGAAGGTGAGGAGCTGAAGGGTCAAGAAGGTGAGGAGCTGAAGGGTCAAGAAGGTGAGGAGCTGAAGGTCAAGAAGGTGAGGAGCTGAAGTGTAAAAAGGTGAGGAGCTGAAGGGTCAAGAAGGTGAGGAGCTGAAGGCTCAAGAAGGTGAGGAGCTGAAGGCCAAAATGGTGAGGAGCTGAAGGCGCAAGAAGGTGAGGAGCTGAAGGCGCAAGAAGGTGAGGAGCTGAAGGCTCAAGAAGGTGAGGAGCTGAAGGCTCAAGAAGGTGAGGAGCTGAAGGCGCAAGAAGGTGAGGAGCTGAAGGCTAAAAAGGTGAGGAGCTGATGGGTCCAGAAGGTGAGGAGCTGTAGGGTCAAGAAGGTGAGGAGCTGAAGGTGAGGAGCTGAAGGCTCAAGAAGGTGAGGAGCTGTAGGGTCAAGAAGGTGAGGAGCTGAAGGTGAGGAGCTGAAGGCTCAAGAAGGTGAGGAGCTGAAGGCTCAAGAAGGTGAGGAGCTGAAGGCTCAAAAGGTGAAGAGCTGAAGGATCAAGAAGGTGAGGAGCTGAAGGCGCAAGAAGGTGAGGAGCTGAAGGCTCAAGAAGGTGAGGAGCTGAAGGCTCAAGAAGGTGAGGGGCTGAAGGCTCAAGAAGGTGAGGAGCTGAAGGCTCAAGAAGGTGAGGAGCTGAAGGCTCAAGAAGGTGAGGAGCTGATGGGTCAAGAAGGTGAGGAGCTGAAGGCTCAACAAGGTGAGGAGCTGAAGGCTAAAAAGGTGAGGAGCTGAAGGCTAAAAAGGTGAGGAGCTGAAGGCTAAAAAGGTGAGGAGCTGAAGGATTAAGAAGGTGAGGAGCTGAAGGTTCAAGAAGGTGAGGAGCTGAAGGCTCAAGAAGGTGAGGAGCTGAAGGCTCAAGAAGGTGAGGAGCTGAAGGGTCAAGAAGGTGAGGAGCTGAAGGCTCAAGAAGGTGAGGAGCTGAAGGCGCAAGAAGGTGAGGAGCTGAAGGCTCAAGAAGGTGAGGAGCTGAAGGCTCAAGAAGGTGAGGAGCTGAAGGTGAGGAGCTGAAGGTGAGGAGCTGAAGGTGAGGAGCTGAAGGTGAGGAGCTGAAGGCTCAAGAAGGTGAGGAGCTGAAGGCTCAAGAAGGTGAGGAGCTGAAGACTCAAGAAGGTGAGGAGCTGAAGGCTCAAGAAGGTGAGGAACTGAAGGCTAAAAAGGTGAGGAGCTGAAGGCTCAAGAAGGTGAGGAGCTGAAGGCTCAAGAAGGTGAGGAGCTGAAGGCTCAAGAAGGTGAGGAGCTGAAGGCTCAAGAAGGTGAGGAGCTGAAGGCTCAAGAAGGTGAGGAGCTGATGGGTCAAGAAGGTGAGGAGCTGAAGGCTCAAGAAGGTGAGGAGCTGAAGGCTAAAAAGGTGAGGAGCTGAAGGCTCAAGAAGGTGAGGAGCTGAAGGCTCAAGAAGGTGAGGAGCTGAAGGTGAGGAGCTGAAGGCTGAAGAAGGTGAGGAGCTGAAGGCTCAAGAAGGTGAGGAGCTGAAGGCTCAAGAAGGTGAGGAGCTGAAGGTGAGGAGCTGAAGACTCAAGGTGAGGAGCTGAAGGCTCAAGAAGGTGAGGAACTGAAGGCTAAAAAGGTGAGGAGCTGAAGGCTCAAGAAGGTGAGGAGCTGAAGGCTCAAGAAGGTGAGGAGCTGATGGGTCAAGAAGGTGGGGAGCTGAAGGCTCAAGAAGGTGAGGAGCTGAAGGCTAAAAAGGTGAGGAGCTGAAGGCTCAAGAAGGTGAGGAGCTGAAGGCTCAAGAAGGTGAGGAGCTGAAGGTGAGGAGCTGAAGGTGAGGAGCTGAAGGCTCAAGAAGGTGAGGAGCTGAAGGCTCAAGAAGGTGAGGAGCTGAAGGCTAAAAAGGTGAGGAGCTGAAGGCTCAACAAGGTGAGGAGCTGAAGGCTCAAGAAGGTGAGGAACTGAAGGCTAAAAAGGTGAGGAGCTGAAGGCTCAAGAAGGTGAGGAGCTGAAGGCTCAAGAAGGTGAGGAGCTGAAGGCTAAAAAGGTGAGGAGCTGAAGGCTCAAGAAGGTGAGGAGCTGAAGGCTCAAGAAGGTGAGGAGCTGAAGGCTGAAGAAGGTGAGGAGCTGAAGGCTGAAGAAGGTGAGGAGCTGAAGGCTCAAGAAGGTGAGGAGCTGAAGGTGAGGAGCTGAAGACTCAAGAAGGTGTGGAGCTGAAGGCTCAAGAAGGTGAGGAACTGAAGGCTAAAAAGGTGAGGAGCTGAAGGCTCAAGAAGGTGAGGAGCTGAAGGCTCAAGAAGGTGAGGAGCTGATGGGTCAAGAAGGTGGGGAGCTGAAGGCTCAAGAAGGTGAGGAGCAGAAGGCTAAAAAGGTGAGGAGCTGAAGGCTCAAGAAGGTGAGGAGCTGAAGGCTCAAGAAGGTGAGGAGCTGAAGGTGAGGAGCTGAAGGTGAGGAGCTGAAGGCTCAAGAAGGTGAGGAGCTGAAGGCTAAAAAGGTGAGGAGCTGAAGGCTCAAGAAGGTGAGGAGCTGAAGGCTCAAGAAGGTGAGGAGCTGAAGGCTCAAGAAGGTGAGGAGCTGAAGGCTCAAGAAGGTGAGGAGCTGAAGGCTAAAATGGTGAGGAGCTGAAGGCGCAAGAAGGTGAGGAGCTGAAGACTAAAAAGGTGAGGAGCTGAAGGCTAAAATGGTGAGGAGCTGAAGGCTCAAGAAGGTGAGGAACTGAAGGCTAAAAAGGTGAGGAGCTGAAGGCTCAACAAGGTGAGGAGCTGAAGGCTCAAGAAGGTGAGGAGCTGAAGGCTCAAGAAGGTGAGGAACTGAAGGCTAAAAAGGTGAGGAGCTGAAGGCTCAAGAAGGTGAGGAGCTGAAGGCTCAAGAAGGTGAGGAGCTGAAGGCTCAAGAAGTTGAGGAGCTGAAGGCTCAAGCAGTTGAGGAGCTGAAGGCTCAAGAAGGTGAGGAGCTGAAGGCTCAAGAAGGTGAGGAGCTGAAGGCTCAAGAAGCTGAGGAGCTGAAGGCTCAAGAAGCTGAGGAGCTGAAGGCTCAAGAAGGTGAGGAGCTGAAGGCTAAAAAGGTGAGGAGCTGAAGGCTCAAGAAGGTGAGGAGCTGAAGGCTCAAGAAGGTGAGGAGCTGAAGGCTAAAAAGGTGAGGAGCTGAAGGCTCAAGAAGGTGAGGAGCTGAAGGCTCAAGAAGGTGAGGAGCTGAAGGCTGAAGAAGGTGAGGAGCTGAAGGCTGAAGAAGGTGAGGAGCTGAAGGCTCAAGAAGGTGAGGAGCTGAAGGTGAGGAGCTGAAGACTCAAGAAGGTGTGGAGCTGAAGGCTCAAGAAGGTGAGGAACTGAAGGCTAAAAAGGTGAGGAGCTGAAGGCTCAAGAAGGTGAGGAGCTGAAGGCTCAAGAAGGTGAGTAGCTGATGGGTCAAGAAGGTGGGGAGCTGAAGGCTCAAGAAGGTGAGGAGCAGAAGGCTAAAAAGGTGAGGAGCTGAAGGCTCAAGAAGGTGAGGAGCTGAAGGCTCAAGAAGGTGAGGAGCTGAAGGTGAGGAGCTGAAGGTGAGGAGCTGAAGGCTCAAGAAGGTGAGGAGCTGAAGGCTAAAAAGGTGAGGAGCTGAAGGCTCAACAAGGTGAGGAGCTGAAGGCTCAAGAAGGTGAGGAGCTGAAGGCTCAAGAAGGTGAGGAACTGAAGGCTAAAAAGGTGAGGAGCTGAAGGCTCAAGAAGGTGAGGAGCTGAAGGCTCAAGAAGGTGAGGAGCTGAAGGCTCAAGAAGGTGAGGAGCTGAAGGCTCAAGAAGGTGAGGAGCTGAAGGCTAAAATGGTGAGGAGCTGAAGGCGCAAGAAGGTGAGGAGCTGAAGACTAAAAAGGTGAGGAGCTGAAGGCTAAAATGGTGAGGAGCTGAAGGCTCAAGAAGGTGAGGAACTGAAGGCTAAAAAGGTGAGGAGCTGAAGGCTCAACAAGGTGAGGAGCTGAAGGCTCAAGAAGGTGAGGAGCTGAAGGCTCAAGAAGGTGAGGAACTGAAGGCTAAAAAGGTGAGGAGCTGAAGGCTCAAGAAGGTGAGGAGCTGAAGGCTCAAGAAGGTGAGGAGCTGAAGGCTCAAGAAGTTGAGGAGCTGAAGGCTCAAGCAGTTGAGGAGCTGAAGGCTCAAGAAGGTGAGGAGCTGAAGGCTCAAGAAGGTGAGGAGCTGAAGGCTCAAGAAGCTGAGGAGCTGAAGGCTCAAGAAGCTGAGGAGCTGAAGGCTCAAGAAGGTGAGGAGCTGAAGGCTAAAAAGGTGAGGAGCTGAAGGCTCAAGAAGGTGAGGAGCTGAAGGCTAAAAAGGTGAGGAGCTGAAGGCTCAAGAAGGTGAGGAGCTGAAGGTGAGGAGCTGAAGGCTCAAGAAGGTGAGGAGCTGAAGGCTCAAGAAGGTGAGGAGCTGAAGGCTCAAGAAGGTGAGGAGCTGAAGGCTCAAGAAGGTGTGGAGCTGATGGGTCAAGAAGGTGAGGAGCTGAAGGCTCAAGAAGGTGAGGAGCTGAAGGCTCAAGAAGGTGAGGAGCTGATGGGTCAAGAAGGTGAGGAGCTGAAGGCTCAAGAAGGTGAGGAGCTGAAGGCTCAAGAAGGTGAGGAGCTGAAGGCTAACAAGGTGAGGAGCTGAAGGCTAAAAAGGTGAGGAGCTGAAGGCTAAAAAGGTGAGGAGCTGAAGGCTAAAAAGGTGAGGAGCTGAAGGCGCAAGAAGTTGAGGAGCTGAAGGCGCAAGAAGGTGGGGAGCTGAAGGCTCAAGAAGGTGAGGAGCTGAAGGCTCAAGAAGGTGAGGAGCTGAAGGCTCAAGAAGGTGGGGAGCTGAAGGCTCAAGAAGGTGAGGAGCTGAAGGCTCAAGAAGGTGAGGAACTGAAGGCTAAAAAGGTGAGGAGCTGAAGGCTCAAGAAGGTGAGGAGCTGAAGGCTAAAAAGGTGAGGAGCTGAAGGCTCAAGAAGGTGAGGAGCTGAAGGCTCAAGAAGGTGAGGAACTGAAGGCTAAAAAGGTGAGGAGCTGAAGGCTCAAGAAGGTGAGGAGCTGAAGGCTCAAGAAGGTGAGGAGCTGAAGGGTCAAGAAGGTGAGGAGCTGAAGGGTCAAGAAGGTGAGGAGCTCAAGGTGAGGAGCTGAAGGCTCAAGAAGGTGAGGAGCTGAAGGCTCAAGAAGGTGAGGAGCTGAAGGCTCAAGAAGGTGAGGAGCTGAAGGCTAAAAAAGGTGAGGAGCTGAAGGCGCAAGAAGGTGAGGAGCTGAAGGCTAAAAAGGTGAGGAGCTGAAGGCTCAAGAAGTTGAGGAGCTGAAGGCTAAAAAGGTGAGGAGCTGAAGGCTCAAGAAGGTGAGGAGCTGAAGGCTAAAAAGGTGAGGAGCTGAAGGCGCAAGAAGGTGAGGAGCTGAAGGCTCAAGAAGGTGAGGAGCTGAAGGCACAAAAAGGTGAGGAGCTGAAGGCTCAAGAAGGTGAGGAGCTGAAGGCTAAAAAGGTGAGGAGTTGAAGGCGCAAGAAGGTGAGGAGCTGAAGGCTCAAGAAGGTGAGGAGCTGAAGGCACAAAAAGGTGAGGAGCTGAAGGCTCAAGAAGGTGAGGAACTGAAGGCTAAAAAGGTGAGGAGCTGAAGGCTCAAGAAGGTGAGGAGCTGAAGGCTCACGAAGGTGAGGAGCTGAAGGTGAGGAGCTGAAGGTGAGGAGCTGAAGGCTCAAGAAGGTGAGGAGCTGAAGACTCAAGAAGGTGAGGAGCTGAAGGCTGAAGAAGGTGAGGAACTGAAGGCTAAAAAGGTGAGGAGCTGAAGGCTCAAGAAGGTGAGGAGCTGAAGGCTCAAGAAGGTGAGGAGCTGAAGGCTCAAGAAGGTGAGGAGCTGATGGGTCAAGAAGGTGAGGAGCTGAAGGCTCAAGAAGGTGAGGAGCTGAAGGCTAAAAAGGTGAGGAGCTGAAGGCTCAAGAAGGTGAGGAGCTGAAGGTGAGGAGCTGAAGGTGAGGAGCTGAAGGCTCAAGAAGGTGAGGAGCTGAAGGCTCAAGAAGGTGAGGAGCTGAAGGCACAAGAAGGTGAGGAGCTGAAGGCACAAGAAGGTGAGGAACTGAAGGCTAAAAAGGTGAGGAGCTGAAGGCTCAAGAAGGTGAGGAGCTGAAGGCTCAAGAAGGTGAGGAGCTGAAGGCTCAAGAAGGTGAGGAGCTGATGGGTCAAGAAGGTGAGGAGCTGAAGGCTCAACAAGGTGAGGAGCTGAAGGCTAAAAAGGTGAGGAGCTGAAGGCTAAAAAGGTGAGGAGCTGAAGGCTAAAAAGGTGAGGAGCTGAAGGGTCAAGAAGGTGAGGAGCTGAAGGTTCAAGAAGGTAAGGAGCTGAAGGCTCAAAAAGGTAAGGAGCTGAAGGCTCAAGAAGGTGAGGAGCTGAAGGCTCAAGAAGGTGAGGAGCTGAAGGGTCAAGAAGGTGAGGAGCTGAAGGCTCAAGAAGGTGAGGAGCTGAAGGTGCAAGAAGGTGAGGAGCTGAAGGGTCAAGAAGGTGAGGAGCTGAAGGCTCAAGAAGGTGAGGAACTGAAGGCTAAAAAGGTGAGGAGCTGAAGGCTCAAGAAGGTGAGGAGCTGAAGGCTCAAGAAGGTGAGGAGCTGAAGGGTCAAGAAGGTGAGGAGCTGAAGGCTCAAGAAGGTGAGGAGCTGAAGGTGCAAGAAGGTGAGGAGCTGAAGGCTCAAGAAGGTGAGGAGCTGAAGGCTCAAGAAGGTGAGGAGCTGAAGGTGAGGAGCTGAAGGTGAGGAGCTGAAGGCTCAAGAAGGTGAGGAGCTGAAGGCTCAAGAAGGTGAGGAGCTGAAGGCTAAAAAGGTGAGGAGCTGAAGGCTAAAAAGGTGAGGAGCTGAAGGCTAAAAAGGTGAGGAGCTGAAGGGTTAAGAAGGTGAGGAGCTGAAGGTTCAAGAAGGTGAGGAGCTGAAGGCTCAAGAAGGTGAGGAGCTGAAGGCTCAAGAAGGTGAGGAGCTGAAGGGTCAAGAAGGTGAGGAGCTGAAGGCTCAAGAAGGTGAGGAGCTGAAGGCGCAAGAAGGTGAGGAGCTGAAGGCTCAAGAAGGTGAGGAGCTGAAGGCTCAAGAAGGTGAGGAGCTGAAGGTGAGGAGCTGAAGGTGAGGAGCTGAAGGTGAGGAGCTGAAGGCTCAAGAAGGTGAGGAGCTGAAGGCTCAAGAAGGTGAGGAGCTGAATACTCAAGAAGGTGAGGAGCTGAAGGCTCAAGAAGGTGAGGAACTGAAGGCTAAAAAGGTGAGGAGCTGAAGGCTCAAGAAGGTGAGGAGCTGAAGGCTCAAGAAGGTGAGGAGCTGAAGGCTAAAAAGGTGAGGAGCTGAAGGCTCAAGAAGGTGAGGGGCTGAAGGCTCAAGAAGGTGAGGAGCTTAAGGTGAGGAGCTGAAGGCTGAAGAAGGTGAGGAGCTGAAGGCTCAAGAAGGTGAGGAGCTGAAGGCTCAAGAAGGTGAGGAGCTGAAGGTGAGGAGCTGAAGACTCAAGAAGGTGAGGAGCTGAAGGCTCAAGAAGGTGAGGAACTGAAGGCTAAAAAGGTGAGGAGCTGAAGGCTCAAGAAGGTGAGGAGCTGAAGACTCAAGAAGGTGAGGAGCTGAAGGCTCAAGAAGGTGAGGAACTGAAGGCACAAAAAGGTGAGGAGCTGATGGGTCAAGAAGGTGAGGAGCTGAAGGCTCAAGAAGGTGAGGAGCTGATGGGTCAAGAAGGTGAGGAGCTGAAGGCTAAAAAGGTGAGGAGCTGAAGGCTAAAAAGGTGAGGAGCTGAAGGGTCAAGAAGGTGAGGAGCTGAAGGCTAAAAAGGTGAGGAGCTGAAGGCTAAAAAGGTGAGGAGCTGAAGGCTAAAAAGGTGAGGAGCTGAAGGCGCAAGAAGTTGAGGAGCTGAAGGCTAAAATGGTGAGGAGCTTAAGGCTCAAGAAGGTGAGGAGCTGAAGGCTCAAGAAGGTGAGGAGCTGAAGGTGAGGAGCTGAAGACTCAAGAAGGTGAGGAGCTGAAGGCTCAAGAAGGTGAGGAACTGAAGGCTAAAAAGGTGAGGAGCTGAAGGCTCAAGAAGGTGAGGAGCTGAAGGCTCAAGAAGGTGAGGAGCTGAAGGCTCAAGAAGTTGAGGAGCTGAAGGCTCAAGCAGTTGAGGAGCTGAAGGCTGAAGAAGGTGAGGAGCTGAAGGCTCAAGCAGTTGAGGAGCTGAAGGCTCAAGAAGCTGAGGAGCTGAAGGCTCAAGAAGGTGAGGAGCTGAAGGCTAAAAAGGTGAGGAGCTGAAGAATCAAGAAGGTGAGGAGCTGAAGGCTCAAGAAGGTGAGGAGCTGATGGGTCAAGAAGGTGAGGAGCTGAAGGCTCAAGAAGGTGAGGAGCTGAAGGCTCAAGAAGGTGAGGAGCTGAAGGCTAACAAGGTGAGGAGCTGAAGGCTCAAGAAGGTGAGGAGCTGAAGGCTAACAAGGTGAGGAGCTGAAGGCTAAAAAGGTGAGGAGCTGAAGGCTAAAAAGGTGAGGAGCTGAAGGGTCAAGAAGGTGAGGAGCTGAAGGCTAAAAAGGTGAGGAGCTGAAGGCTAAAAAGGTGAGGAGCTGAAGGCTAAAAAGGTGAGGAGCTGAAGGCTAAAAAGGTGAGGAGCTGACGGCGCAAGAAGGTGAGGAGCTGAAGGCTCAAGAAGGTGAGGAGCTGAAGGCTCAAGAAGGTGAGGAGCTGAAGGCTAAAAAGGTGAGGAGCTGAAGGCTCAAGAAGGTGAGGAGCTGAAGGCTCAAGAAGGTGAGGAACTGAAGGCTAAAAAGGTGAGGAGCTGAAGGCTCAAGAAGGTGAGGAGCTGAAGGCTAAAAAGGTGAGGAGCTGAAGGCTCAAGAAGGTGAGGAGCTGAAGGCTCAAGAAGGTGAGGAACTGAAGGCTAAAAAGGTGAGGAGCTGAAGGCTCAAGAAGGTGAGGAGCTGAAGGCTCAAGAAGGTGAGGAGCTGAAGGGTCAAGAAGGTGAGGAGCTGAAGGGTCAAGAAGGTGAGGAGCTCAAGGTGAGGAGCTGAAGTCTCAAGAAGGTGAGGAGCTGAAGGCTCAAGAAGGTGAGGAGCTGAAGGCTCAAAAAGGTGAGGAGCTGAAGGCTAAAAAAGGTGAGGAGCTGAAGGCGCAAGAAGGTGAGGAGCTGAAGGCTCAAGAAGTTGAGGAGCTGAAGGCTAAAAAGGTGAGGAGCTGAAGGCTCAAGAAGGTGAGGAGCTGAAGGCTCAAGAAGTTGAGGAGCTGAAGGCTAAAAAGGTGAGGAGCTGAAGGCTCAAGAAGGTGAGGAGCTGAAGGCTCAAGAAGGTGAGGAGCTGAAGGCTAAAAAGGTGAGGAGCTGAAGGCTCAAGAAGGTGAGGAGCTGAAGGCTCACGAAGGTGAGGAGCTGAAGGTGAGGAGCTGAAGGTGAGGAGCTGAAGGTGAGGAGCTGAAGACTCAAGAAGGTGAGGAGCTGAAGGCTCAAGAAGGTGAGGAACTGAAGGCACAAAAAGGTGAGGAGCTGATGGGTCAAGAAGGTGAGGAGCTGAAGGCTCAAGAAGGTGAGGAGCTGATGGGTCAAGAAGGTGAGGAGCTGAAGGCTCAAGAAGGTGAGGAGCTGATGGGTCAAGAAGGTGAGGAGCTGAAGGCTCAAGAAGGTGAGGAGCTGAAGGCTCAAGAAGGTGAGGAGCTGAAGGCTAACAAGGTGAGGAGCTGAAGGCTAAAAAGGTGAGGAGCTGAAGGCTAAAAAGGTGAGGAGCTGAAGGGTCAAGAAGGTGAGGAGCTGAAGGCTAAAAAGGTGAGGAGCTGAAGGCTAAAAAGGTGAGGAGCTGAAGGCTAAAAAGGTGAGGAGCTGAAGGCGCAAGAAGTTGAGGAGCTGAAGGCTAAAATGGTGAGGAGCTTAAGGCTCAAGAAGGTGAGGAGCTGAAGGCTCAAGAAGGTGAGGAGCTGAAGGGTCAAGAAGGTGAGGAGCTGAAGGCTCAAGAAGGTGAGGAGCTGAAGGCTAAAATGGTGAGGAGCTGAAGGTGCAAGAAGGTGAGGAGCTGAAGGCTCAAGAAGGTGAGGAGCTGAAGGCTCAAGAAGGTGATGAGCTGAAGGCTCAAGAAGGTGAGGAGCTGAAGGCTCAAGAAGGTGAGGAGCTGAAGGCTAAAATGGTGAGGAGCTGAATGCTAAAATGGTGAGGAGCTGAAGGCGCAAGAAGGTGAGGAGCTGAAGGCTCAAGAAGGTGATGAGCTGAAGGGTCAAGAAGGTGAGGAGCTGAAGGCTCAAGAAGGTGAGGAGCTGAAGGGTCAAGAAGGTGAGGAGCTGAAGTGTAAAAAGGTGAGGAGCTGAAGTGTAAAAAGGTGAGGAGCTGAAGGGTAAAAAGGTGAGGAGCTTTAGGTGCAAGAAGGTGAGGAGCTGAAGGCTCAAGAAGGTGAGGAGCTGAAGGCTAAAATGGTGAGGAGCTTTAGGTGCAAGAAGGTGAGGAGCTGAAGGCTCAAGAAGGTGAGGAGCTGAAGGCTCAAGAAGGTGAGGAGCTGAAGGCTCAAGAAGGTGAGGAGCTGAAGGCTCAGAAGGTGAGGAGCTGAAGGGTCAAGAAGGTGAGGAGCTGAAGGCTCAAGTAGGTGAGGAGCTGAAGGCTAAAATGGTGAGGAGCTGATGGGTCAAGAAGGTGAGGAGCTGAAGGCTCAAGAAGGTGAGGAGCTGAAGGGTCAAGAAGGTGAGGAGCTGAAGGGTCAAGAAGGTGAGGAGCTAAAGGGTCAAGAAGGTGAGGAGCTGAAGGGTAAAAAGGTGAGGAGCTGAAGGGTAAAAAGGTGAGGAGCTGAAGGGTAAAAAGGTGAGGAGCTGAAGGGTAAAAAGGTGAGGAGCTGAAGGGTAAAAAGGTGAGGAGCTGAAGGGTCAAGAAGGTGAGGAGCTGAAGGCTCAAGAAGGTGAGGAGCTGAAGGCTCAAGAAGGTGAGGAGCTGAAGGGTAAAAAGGTGAGGAGCTGAAGGGTAAAAAGGTGAGGAGCTGAAGGGTAAAAAGGTGAGGAGCTGAAGGCTAAAAAGGTGAGGAGCTGAAGGCTAAAAAGGTGAGGAGCTGAAGGCTAAAATGGTGAGGAGCTCAAGGTGCAAGAAGGTGAGGAGCTGAAGGCTAAAAAGGTGAGGAGCTGAAGGCTCAAGAAGGTGAGGAGCTGAAGGCTCAAGAAGGTGAGGAGCTGAAGGCAAAAATGGTGAGGAGCTGAAGGGTCAAGAAGGTGAGGAGCTGAAGGGTCAAGAAGGTGAGGAGCTGATGGGTCAAGAAGGTGAGGAGCTGAAGGCTCAAGAAGGTGAGGAGCTGAAGGGTCAAGAAGGTGAGGAGCTGATGGGTCAAGAAGGTGAGGAGGTGAAGGCTCAAGAAGGTGAGGAGCTGAAGGTGAGGAGCTGAAGGCTCAAGAAGGTGAGGAGCTGAAGGCTCAAGAAGGTGAGGAGCTGAAGGTGAGGAGCTGAAGGCTCAAAAAGGTGAGGAGCTGAAGGCTAAAAAGGTGAGGAGCTGAAGGCTCAAGAAGGTGAGGAGCTGAAGGCGCAAGAAGGTGAGGAGCTGAAGGCTCAAGAAGGTGAGGAGCTGAAGGGTCAAGAAGGTGAGGAGCTGAAGGCTCAAGAAGGTGAGGAGCTGAAGGCCAAAATGGTGAGGAGCTGAAGGCGCAAGAAGGTGAGGAGCTGAAGGCTCAAGAAGGTGAGGAGCTGAAGGCTCAAGAAGGTGAGGAGCTGAAGGCGCAAGAAGGTGAGGAGCTGAAGGCTCAAGAAGGTGAGGAGCTGAAGGTGCAAGAAGGTGAGGAGCTGAAGGCTCAAGAAGGTGAGGAGCTGAAGGCTAAAATGGTGAGGAGCTGAAGGCGCAAGAAGGTGAGGAGCTGAAGGCTCAAGAAGGTGAGGAGCTGAAGGCTCAAGAAGGTGAGGAGCTGAAGGCTCAAGAAGGTGAGGAGCTGAAGGCTAAAATGGTGAGGAGCTGAAGGCTAAAATGGTGAGGAGCTGAAGGTGCAAGAAGGTGAGGAGCTGAAGGGTCAAGAAGGTGAGGAGCTGAAGGCTCAAGAAGGTGAGGAGCTGAAGGCTCAAGAAGGTAAGGAGCTGAAGGCTAAAAAGGTGAGGAGCTGAAGGCTAAAATGGTGAGGAGCTTAAGGCTCAAGAAGGTGATGAGCTGAAGGCTCAAGAAGGTGAGGAGCTGAAGGCTCAAGAAGGTGAGGAGCTGAAGGCTAAAATGGTGAGGAGCTGAAGGGTCAAGAAGGTGAGGAGCTGAAGGGTCAAGAAGGTGAGGAGCTGAAGTGTAAAAAGGTGAGGAGCTGAAGTGTAAAAAGGTGAGGAGCTGAAGGGTAAAAAGGTGAGGAGCTGAAGGTGCAAGAAGGTGAGGAGCTGAAGGCTAAAAAGGTGAGGAGCTGAAGGCTAAAATGATGAGGAGCTGAAGGGTCAAGAAGGTGAGGAGCTGAAGGCTCAAGAAGGTGAGGAGCTGAAGGCTAAAATGGTGAGGAGCTGAAGGGTCAAGAAGGTGAGGAGCTGAAGGCTAAAAAGGTGAGGAGCTGAAGGCGCAAGAAGGTGAGGAGCTGAAGGCTCAAGAAGGTGAGGAGCTGAAGTGTAAAAAGGTGAGGAGCTGAAGTGTAAAAAGGTGAGGAGCTGAAGGGTAAAAAGGTGAGGAGCTGAAGGCTCAAGAAGTTGAGGAGCTGAAGGCTAAAAAGGTGAGGAGCTGAAGGCTCAAGAAGGTGAGGAGCTGAAGGCTCAAGAAGTTGAGGAGCTGAAGGCTAAAAAGGTGAGGAGCTGAAGGCTCAAGAAGGTGAGGAGCTGAAGGCTCAAGAAGGTGAGGAGCTGAAGGCTAAAAAGGTGAGGAGCTGAAGGCTCAAGAAGGTGAGGAGCTGAAGGCTCACGAAGGTGAGGAGCTGAAGGTGAGGAGCTGAAGGTGAGGAGCTGAAGGTGAGGAGCTGAAGACTCAAGAAGGTGAGGAGCTGAAGGCTCAAGAAGGTGAGGAACTGAAGGCACAAAAAGGTGAGGAGCTGATGGGTCAAGAAGGTGAGGAGCTGAAGGCTCAAGAAGGTGAGGAGCTGATGGGTCAAGAAGGTGAGGAGCTGATGGGTCAAGAAGGTGAGGAGCTGAAGGCTCAAGAAGGTGAGGAGCTGAAGGCTCAAGAAGGTGAGGAGCTGAAGGCTCAAGAAGGTGAGGAGCTGAAGGCTCAAGAAGGTGAGGAGCTGAAGGCTAAAAAGGTGAGGAGCTGAAGGCTAAAAAGGTGAGGAGCTGAAGGGTCAAGAAGGTGAGGAGCTGAAGGCTAAAAAGGTGAGGAGCTGAAGGCTAAAAAGGTGAGGAGCTGAAGGCTAAAAAGGTGAGGAGCTGAAGGTGCAAGAAGGTGAGGAGCTGAAGGGTCAAGAAGGTGAGGAGCTGAAGGCTCAAGAAGGTGAGGAGCTGAAGGCTCAAGAAGGTAAGGAGCTGAAGGCTAAAAAGGTGAGGAGCTGAAGGCTAAAATGGTGAGGAGCTTAAGGCTCAAGAAGGTGAGGAGCTGAAGGCTAAAATGGTGAGGAGCTGAAGGTGCAAGAAGGTGAGGAGCTGAAGGGTCAAGAAGGTGAGGAGCTGAAGGCTCAAGAAGGTGAGGAGCTGAAGGCTCAAGAAGGTAAGGAGCTGAAGGCTAAAAAGGTGAGGAGCTGAAGGCTAAAATGGTGAGGAGCTTAAGGCTCAAGAAGGTGAGGAGCTGAAGGCTAAAATGGTGAGGAGCTGAAGGTGCAAGAAGGTGAGGAGCTGAAGGCTCAAGAAGGTGATGAGCTGAAGGCTCAAGAAGGTGAGGAGCTGAAGGCTCAAGAAGGTGAGGAGCTGAAGGCTAAAATGGTGAGGAGCTGGAGGGTCAAGAAGGTGAGGAGCTGAAGGGTCAAGAAGGTGAGGAGCTGAAGTGTAAAAAGGTGAGGAGCTGAAGTGTAAAAAGGTGAGGAGCTGAAGGGTAAAAAGGTGAGGAGCTGAAGGTGCAAGAAGGTGAGGAGCTGAAGGCTAAAAAGGTGAGGAGCTGAAGGCTAAAATGATGAGGAGCTGAAGGGTCAAGAAGGTGAGGAGCTGAAGGCTCAAGAAGGTGAGGAGCTGAAGGCTAAAATGGTGAGGAGCTGAAGGGTCAAGAAGGTGAGGAGCTGAAGGCTAAAAAGGTGAGGAGCTGAAGGCGCAAGAAGGTGAGGAGCTGAAGGCTCAAGAAGGTGAGGAGCTGAAGTGTAAAAAGGTGAGGAGCTGAAGTGTAAAAAGGTGAGGAGCTGAAGGGTAAAAAGGTGAGGAGCTGAAGGCTCAAGAAGGTGAGGAGCTGAAGGCTCAAGAAGTTGAGGAGCTGAAGGCTAAAAAGGTGAGGAGCTGAAGGCTCAAGAAGGTGAGGAGCTGAAGGCTCAAGAAGGTGAGGAGCTGAAGGCTAAAAAGGTGAGGAGCTGAAGGCTCAAGAAGGTGAGGAGCTGAAGGCTCACGAAGGTGAGGAACTGAAGGCACAAAAAGGTGAGGAGCTGATGGGTCAAGAAGGTGAGGAGCTGAAGGCTCAAGAAGGTGAGGAGCTGATGGGTCAAGAAGGTGAGGAGCTGAAGGCTCAAGAAGGTGAGGAGCTGATGGGTCAAGAAGGTGAGGAGCTGAAGGCTCAAGAAGGTGAGGAGCTGAAGGCTCAAGAAGGTGAGGAGCTGAAGGCTAACAAGGTGAGGAGCTGAAGGCTAAAAAGGTGAGGAGCTGAAGGCTAAAAAGGTGAGGAGCTGAAGGGTCAAGAAGGTGAGGAGCTGAAGGCTAAAAAGGTGAGGAGCTGAAGGCTAAAAAGGTGAGGAGCTGAAGGCTAAAAAGGTGAGGAGCTGAAGGCGCAAGAAGTTGAGGAGCTGAAGGCTAAAATGGTGAGGAGCTTAAGGCTCAAGAAGGTGAGGAGCTGAAGGCTCAAGAAGGTGAGGAGCTGAAGGGTCAAGAAGGTGAGGAGCTGAAGGCTCAAGAAGGTGAGGAGCTGAAGGCTAAAATGGTGAGGAGCTGAAGGTGCAAGAAGGTGAGGAGCTGAAGGCTCAAGAAGGTGAGGAGCTGAAGGCTCAAGAAGGTGATGAGCTGAAGGCTCAAGAAGGTGAGGAGCTGAAGGCTCAAGAAGGTGATGAGCTGAAGGGTCAAGAAGGTGAGGAGCTGAAGGCTCAAGAAGGTGAGGAGCTGAAGGGTCAAGAAGGTGAGGAGCTGAAGTGTAAAAAGGTGAGGAGCTGAAGTGTAAAAAGGTGAGGAGCTGAAGGGTAAAAAGGTGAGGAGCTTTAGGTGCAAGAAGGTGAGGAGCTGAAGGCTCAAGAAGGTGAGGAGCTGAAGGCTAAAATGGTGAGGAGCTTTAGGTGCAAGAAGGTGAGGAGCTGAAGGCTCAAGAAGGTGAGGAGCTGAAGGCTCAAGAAGGTGAGGAGCTGAAGGCTCAAGAAGGTGAGGAGCTGAAGGCTCAAGAAGGTGAGGAGCTGAAGGCTCAGAAGGTGAGGAGCTGAAGGGTCAAGAAGGTGAGGAGCTGAAGGCTCAAGTAGGTGAGGAGCTGAAGGCTAAAATGGTGAGGAGCTGATGGGTCAAGAAGGTGAGGAGCTGAAGGCTCAAGAAGGTGAGGAGCTGAAGGGTCAAGAAGGTGAGGAGCTGAAGGGTCAAGAAGGTGAGGAGCTAAAGGGTCAAGAAGGTGAGGAGCTGAAGGGTAAAAAGGTGAGGAGCTGAAGGGTAAAAAGGTGAGGAGCTGAAGGGTAAAAAGGTGAGGAGCTGAAGGGTAAAAAGGTGAGGAGCTGAAGGGTAAAAAGGTGAGGAGCTGAAGGGTCAAGAAGGTGAGGAGCTGAAGGCTCAAGAAGGTGAGGAGCTGAAGGCTCAAGAAGGTGAGGAGCTGAAGGGTAAAAAGGTGAGGAGCTGAAGGGTAAAAAGGTGAGGAGCTGAAGGGTAAAAAGGTGAGGAGCTGAAGGCTAAAAAGGTGAGGAGCTGAAGGCTAAAAAGGTGAGGAGCTGAAGGCTAAAATGGTGAGGAGCTCAAGGTGCAAGAAGGTGAGGAGCTGAAGGCTAAAAAGGTGAGGAGCTGAAGGCTCAAGAAGGTGAGGAGCTGAAGGCTCAAGAAGGTGAGGAGCTGAAGGCAAAAATGGTGAGGAGCTGAAGGGTCAAGAAGGTGAGGAGCTGAAGGGTCAAGAAGGTGAGGAGCTGGTGGGTCAAGAAGGTGAGGAGCTGAAGGCTCAAGAAGGTGAGGAGCTGAAGGGTCAAGAAGGTGAGGAGCTGATGGGTCAAGAAGGTGAGGAGCTGAAGGCTCAAGAAGGTGAGGAGCTGAAGGTGAGGAGCTGAAGGCTCAAGAAGGTGAGGAGCTGAAGGCTCAAGAAGGTGAGGAGCTGATGGGTCAAGAAGGTGAGGAGCTGATGGGTCAAGAAGGTGAGGAGCTGAAGGCTCAAGAAGGTGAGGAGCTGAAGGCTCAAAAAGGTGAGGAGCTGAAGGCTCAAGAAGGTGAGGAGCTGAAGGCGCAAGAAGGTGAGGAGCTGAAGGCTCAAGAAGGTGAGGAGCTGAAGGGTCAAGAAGGTGAGGAGCTGAAGGCTCAAGAAGGTGAGGAGCTGAAGGCCAAAATGGTGAGGAGCTGAAGGCGCAAGAAGGTGAGGAGCTGAAGGCTCAAGAAGGTGAGGAGCTGAAGGCTCAAGAAGGTGAGGAGCTGAAGGCGCAAGAAGGTGAGGAGCTGAAGGCTCAAGAAGGTGAGGAGCTGAAGGCGCAAGAAGGTGAGGAGCTGAAGGCTCAAGAAGGTGAGGAGCTGAAGGCTAAAATGGTGAGGAGCTGAAGGCGCAAGAAGGTGAGGAGCTGAAGGCTCAAGAAGGTGAGGAGCTGAAGGCTAAAATGGTGAGGAGCTGAAGGCGCAAGAAGGTGAGGAGCTGAAGGCTCAAGAAGGTGAGGAGCTGAAGGCTCAAGAAGGTGATGAGCTGAAGGCTCAAGAAGGTGATGAGCTGAATGCTCAAGAAGGTGAGGAGCTGAAGGCTCAAGAAGGTGAGGAGCTGAAGGCTAAAATGGTGAGGAGCTGAAGGCGCAAGAAGGTGAGGAGCTGAAGGCTCAAGAAGGTGATGAGCTGAAGGGTCAAGAAGGTGAGGAGCTGAAGGCTCAAGAAGGTGAGGAGCTGAAGGCTAAAGTGGTGAGGAGCTTAAGGCTCAAGAAGGTGAGGAGCTGAAGGCTTAAGAAGGTGAGGAGCTGAAGGCTAAAATGGTGAGGAGCTGAAGGTGCAAGAAGGTGAGGAGCTGAAGGCTCAAGAAGGTGATGAGCTGAAGGCTCAAGAAGGTGAGGAGCTGAAGGCTTAAGAAGGTGAGGAGCTGAAGGCTTAAGAAGGTGAGGAGCTGAAGGCTAAAATGGTGAGGAGCTGAAGGTGCAAGAAGGTGAGGAGCTGAAGGGTCAAGAAGGTGAGGAGCTGAAGGCTCAAGAAGGTGAGGAGCTGAAGGCTCAAGAAGGTAAGGAGCTGAAGGCTAAAAAGGTGAGGAGCTGAAGGCTAAAATGGTGAGGAGCTTAAGGCTCAAGAAGGTGAGGAGCTGAAGGCTAAAATGGTGAGGAGCTGAAGGTGCAAGAAGGTGAGGAGCTGAAGGCTCAAGAAGGTGAGGAGCTGAAGGCTCAAGAAGGTGAGGAGCTGAAGGCTCAAGAAGGTGAGGAGCTGAAGGCTAAAATGGTGAGGAGCTGAAGGGTCAAGAAGGTGAGGAGCTGAAGGGTCAAGAAGGTGAGGAGCTGAAGTGTAAAAAGGTGAGGAGCTGAAGTGTAAAAAGGTGAGGAGCTGAAGGGTAAAAAGGTGAGGAGCTGAAGGTGCAAGAAGGTGAGGAGCTGAAGGCTAAAAAGGTGAGGAGCTGAAGGCTAAAATGATGAGGAGCTGAAGGGTCAAGAAGGTGAGGAGCTGAAGGCTCAAGAAGGTGAGGAGCTGAAGGCTAAAATGGTGAGGAGCTGAAGGGTCAAGAAGGTGAGGAGCTGAAGGCTAAAAAGGTGAGGAGCTGAAGGCGCAAGAAGGTGAGGAGCTGAAGGCTCAAGAAGGTGAGGAGCTGAAGGCTCAAGAAGGTGAGGAGCTGAAGTGTAAAAAGGTGAGGAGCTGAAGTGTAAAAAGGTGAGGAGCTGAAGGGTAAAAAGGTGAGGAGCTGAAGGCTCAAGAAGGTGAGGAGCTGAAGGCTAAAAAGGTGAGGAGCTGAAGGCTAAAATGATGAGGAGCTTAAGGCTCAAGAAGGTGAGGAGCTGAAGGCTAAAATGGTGAGGAGCTGAAGGGTCAAGAAGGTGAGGAGCTGAAGGCTAAAAAGGTGAGGAGCTGAAGGCGCAAGAAGGTGAGGAGCTGAAGGCTCAAGAAGGTGAGGAATTGAAGGCTCAAAAAGGTGAGGAATTGAAGGCTCAAAAAGGTGAGGAGCTGAAGGCTCAAGAAGGCTGAAGGCTCAAGAGCTGAGGGCTAAAAAGGTGAGGAGCTGAAGGCTAAAATGGTGAGGAGCTCAAGGTGCAAGAAGGTGAGGAGCTGAAGGCTAAAAAGGTGAGGAGCTGAAGGCTCAAGAAGGTGAGGAGCTGAAGGCTCAAGAAGGTGAGGAGCTGAAGGTGCAAGAAGGTGAGGAGCTGAAGGCAAAAATGGTGAGGAGCTTTAGGTGCCAAAAGGTGAGGAGCTGAAGGCTTAAGAAGGTGAGGAGCTGAAGGCTAAAATGGTGAGGAGCTGAAGGGTCAAGAAGGTGAGGAGCTGAAGGGTCAAGAAGGTGAGGAGCTGATGGGTCAAGAAGGTGAGGAGCTGAAGGGTCAAGAAGGTGAGGAGCTGAAGTGTAAAAAGGTGAGGAGCTGAAGTGTAAAAAGGTGAGGAGCTGAAGGGTAAAAAGGTGAGGAGCTTTAGGTGCAAGAAGGTGAGGAGCTGAAGGCTCAAGAAGGTGAGGAGCTGAAGGCTAAAATGGTGAGGAGCTTTAGGTGCAAGAAGGTGAGGAGCTGAAGGCTCAAGAAGGTGAGGAGCTGAAGGCTCAAGAAGGTGAGGAGCTGAAGGCTCAAGAAGGTGAGGAGCTGAAGGCTCAAGAAGGTGAGGAGCTGAAGGCTCAGAAGGTGAGGAGCTGAAGGGTCAAGAAGGTGAGGAGCTGAAGGCTCAAGTAGGTGAGGAGCTGAAGGCTAAAATGGTGAGGAGCTGATGGGTCAAGAAGGTGAGGAGCTGAAGGCTCAAGAAGGTGAGGAGCTGAAGGGTCAAGAAGGTGAGGAGCTGAAGGGTCAAGAAGGTGAAGAGCTGAAGGGTAAAAAGGTGAGGAGCTGAAGGGTAAAAAGGTGAGGAGCTGAAGGGTAAAAAGGTGAGGAGCTGAAGGGTCAAGAAGGTGAGGAGCTGAAGGCTCAAGAAGGTGAGGAGCTGAAGGCTCAAGAAGGTGAGGAGCTGAAGGGTAAAAAGGTGAGGAGCTGAAGGGTAAAAAGGTGAGGAGCTGAAGGGTAAAAAGGTGAGGAGCTGAAGGCTAAAAAGGTGAGGAGCTGAAGGCTAAAAAGGTGAGGAGCTGAAGGCTAAAATGGTGAGGAGCTCAAGGTGCAAGAAGGTGAGGAGCTGAAGGCTAAAAAGGTGAGGAGCTGAAGGCTCAAGAAGGTGAAGAGCTGAAGGCTCAAGAAGGTGAGGAGCTGAAGGCAAAAATGGTGAGGAGCTGAAGGGTCAAGAAGGTGAGGAGCTGAAGGGTCAAGAAGGTGAGGAGCTGGTGGGTCAAGAAGGTGAGGAGCTGAAGGCTCAAGAAGGTGAGGAGCTGAAGGGTCAAGAAGGTGAGGAGCTGATGGGTCAAGAAGGTGAGGAGCTGAAGGCTCAAGAAGGTGAGGAGCTGAAGGTGAGGAGCTGAAGGCTCAAGAAGGTGAGGAGCTGAAGGCTCAAGAAGGTGAGGAGCTGATGGGTCAAGAAGGTGAGGAGCTGATGGGTCAAGAAGGTGAGGAGCTGAAGGCTCAAGAAGGTGAGGAGCTGAAGGCTCAAAAAGGTGAGGAGCTGAAGGCTAAAAAGGTGAGGAGCATAAGGCTCAAGAAGGTGAGGAGCTGAAGGCGCAAGAAGGTGAGGAGCTGAAGGCTCAAGAAGGTGAGGAGCTGAAGGGTCAAGAAGGTGAGGAGCTGAAGGCTCAAGAAGGTGAGGAGCTGAAGGCCAAAATGGTGAGGAGCTGAAGGCACAAGAAGGTGAGGAGCTGAAGGCTCAAGAAGGTGAGGAGCTGAAGGCTCAAGAAGGTGAGGAGCTGAAGGCGCAAGAAGGTGAGGAGCTGAAGGCTCAAGAAGGTGAGGAGCTGAAGGCGCAATAAGGTGAGGAGCTGAAGGCTCAAGAAGGTGAGGAGCTGAAGGCTAAAATGGTGAGGAGCTGAAGGCGCAAGAAGGTGAGGAGCTGAAGGCTCAAGAAGGTGAGGAGCTGAAGGCTCAAGAAGGTGATGAGCTGAAGGCTCAAGAAGGTGATGAGCTGAATGCTCAAGAAGGTGAGGAGCTGAAGGCTCAAGAAGGTGAGGAGCTGAAGGCTAAAATGGTGAGGAGCTGAAGGCGCAAGAAGGTGAGGAGCTGAAGGCTCAAGAAGGTGATGAGCTGAAGGGTCAAGAAGGTGAGGAGCTGAAGGCTCAAGAAGGTGAGGAGCTGAAGGCTAAAGTGGTGAGGAGCTTAAGGCTCAAGAAGGTGAGGAGCTGAAGGCTTAAGAAGGTGAGGAGCTGAAGGCTAAAATGGTGAGGAGCTGAAGGTGCAAGAAGGTGAGGAGCTGAAGGCTCAAGAAGGTGATGAGCTGAAGGCTCAAGAAGGTGAGGAGCTGAAGGCTTAAGAAGGTGAGGAGCTGAAGGCTTAAGAAGGTGAGGAGCTGAAGGCTAAAATGGTGAGGAGCTGAAGGTGCAAGAAGGTGAGGAGCTGAAGGGTCAAGAAGGTGAGGAGCTGAAGGCTCAAGAAGGTGAGGAGCTGAAGGCTCAAGAAGGTAAGGAGCTGAAGGCTAAAAAGGTGAGGAGCTGAAGGCTAAAATGGTGAGGAGCTTAAGGCTCAAGAAGGTGAGGAGCTGAAGGCTAAAATGGTGAGGAGCTGAAGGTGCAAGAAGGTGAGGAGCTGAAGGCTCAAGAAGGTGAGGAGCTGAAGGCTCAAGAAGGTGAGGAGCTGAAGGCTCAAGAAGGTGAGGAGCTGAAGGCTAAAATGGTGAGGAGCTGAAGGGTCAAGAAGGTGAGGAGCTGAAGGGTCAAGAAGGTGAGGAGCTGAAGTGTAAAAAGGTGAGGAGCTGAAGTGTAAAAAGGTGAGGAGCTGAAGGGTAAAAAGGTGAGGAGCTGAAGGTGCAAGAAGGTGAGGAGCTGAAGGCTAAAAAGGTGAGGAGCTGAAGGCTAAAATGATGAGGAGCTGAAGGGTCAAGAAGGTGAGGAGCTGAAGGCTCAAGAAGGTGAGGAGCTGAAGGCTAAAATGGTGAGGAGCTGAAGGGTCAAGAAGGTGAGGAGCTGAAGGCTAAAAAGGTGAGGAGCTGAAGGCGCAAGAAGGTGAGGAGCTGAAGGCTCAAGAAGGTGAGGAGCTGAAGGCTCAAGAAGGTGAGGAGCTGAAGTGTAAAAAGGTGAGGAGCTGAAGTGTAAAAAGGTGAGGAGCTGAAGGGTAAAAAGGTGAGGAGCTGAAGGCTCAAGAAGGTGAGGAGCTGAAGGCTAAAAAGGTGAGGAGCTGAAGGCTAAAATGATGAGGAGCTTAAGGCTCAAGAAGGTGAGGAGCTGAAGGCTAAAATGGTGAGGAGCTGAAGGGTCAAGAAGGTGAGGAGCTGAAGGCTAAAAAGGTGAGGAGCTGAAGGCGCAAGAAGGTGAGGAGCTGAAGGCTCAAGAAGGTGAGGAATTGAAGGCTCAAAAAGGTGAGGAATTGAAGGCTCAAAAAGGTGAGGAGCTGAAGGCTCAAGAAGGCTGAAGGCTCAAGAGCTGAGGGCTAAAAAGGTGAGGAGCTGAAGGCTAAAATGGTGAGGAGCTCAAGGTGCAAGAAGGTGAGGAGCTGAAGGCTAAAAAGGTGAGGAGCTGAAGGGTAAAAAGGTGAGGAGCTGAAGGGTAAAAAGGTGAGGAGCTGAAGGGTCAAGAAGGTGAGGAGCTGAAGGCTCAAGAAGGTGAGGAGCTGAAGGCTCAAGAAGGTGAGGAGCTGAAGGGTAAAAAGGTGAGGAGCTGAAGGGTAAAAAGGTGAGGAGCTGAAGGGTAAAAAGGTGAGGAGCTGAAGGCTAAAAAGGTGAGGAGCTGAAGGCTAAAAAGGTGAGGAGCTGAAGGCTAAAATGGTGAGGAGCTCAAGGTGCAAGAAGGTGAGGAGCTGAAGGCTAAAAAGGTGAGGAGCTGAAGGCTCAAGAAGGTGAAGAGCTGAAGGCTCAAGAAGGTGAGGAGCTGAAGGCAAAAATGGTGAGGAGCTGAAGGGTCAAGAAGGTGAGGAGCTGAAGGGTCAAGAAGGTGAGGAGCTGGTGGGTCAAGAAGGTGAGGAGCTGAAGGCTCAAGAAGGTGAGGAGCTGAAGGGTCAAGAAGGTGAGGAGCTGATGGGTCAAGAAGGTGAGGAGCTGAAGGCTCAAGAAGGTGAGGAGCTGAAGGTGAGGAGCTGAAGGCTCAAGAAGGTGAGGAGCTGAAGGCTCAAGAAGGTGAGGAGCTGATGGGTCAAGAAGGTGAGGAGCTGATGGGTCAAGAAGGTGAGGAGCTGAAGGCTCAAGAAGGTGAGGAGCTGAAGGCTCAAAAAGGTGAGGAGCTGAAGGCTAAAAAGCTGAGGAGCATAAGGCTCAAGAAGGTGAGGAGCTGAAGGCGCAAGAAGGTGAGGAGCTGAAGGCTCAAGAAGGTGAGGAGCTGAAGGGTCAAGAAGGTGAGGAGCTGAAGGCTCAAGAAGGTGAGGAGCTGAAGGCCAAAATGGTGAGGAGCTGAAGGCACAAGAAGGTGAGGAGCTGAAGGCTCAAGAAGGTGAGGAGCTGAAGGCTCAAGAAGGTGAGGAGCTGAAGGCGCAAGAAGGTGAGGAGCTGAAGGCTCAAGAAGGTGAGGAGCTGAAGGCGCAAGAAGGTGAGGAGCTGAAGGCTCAAGAAGGTGAGGAGCTGAAGGCTAAAATGGTGAGGAGCTGAAGGCGCAAGAAGGTGAGGAGCTGAAGGCTCAAGAAGGTGAGGAGCTGAAGGCTCAAGAAGGTGATGAGCTGAAGGCTCAAGAAGGTGATGAGCTGAATGCTCAAGAAGGTGAGGAGCTGAAGGCTCAAGAAGGTGAGGAGCTGAAGGCTAAAATGGTGAGGAGCTGAAGGCGCAAGAAGGTGAGGAGCTGAAGGCTCAAGAAGGTGATGAGCTGAAGGGTCAAGAAGGTGAGGAGCTGAAGGCTCAAGAAGGTGAGGAGCTGAAGGCTAAAGTGGTGAGGAGCTTAAGGCTCAAGAAGGTGAGGAGCTGAAGGCTTAAGAAGGTGAGGAGCTGAAGGCTAAAATGGTGAGGAGCTGAAGGTGCAAGAAGGTGAGGAGCTGAAGGCTCAAGAAGGTGATGAGCTGAAGGCTCAAGAAGGTGAGGAGCTGAAGGCTTAAGAAGGTGAGGAGCTGAAGGCTTAAGAAGGTGAGGAGCTGAAGGCTAAAATGGTGAGGAGCTGAAGGTGCAAGAAGGTGAGGAGCTGAAGGGTCAAGAAGGTGAGGAGCTGAAGGCTCAAGAAGGTGAGGAGCTGAAGGCTCAAGAAGGTAAGGAGCTGAAGGCTAAAAAGGTGAGGAGCTGAAGGCTAAAATGGTGAGGAGCTTAAGGCTCAAGAAGGTGAGGAGCTGAAGGCTAAAATGGTGAGGAGCTGAAGGTGCAAGAAGGTGAGGAGCTGAAGGCTCAAGAAGGTGAGGAGCTGAAGGCTCAAGAAGGTGAGGAGCTGAAGGCTCAAGAAGGTGAGGAGCTGAAGGCTAAAATGGTGAGGAGCTGAAGGGTCAAGAAGGTGAGGAGCTGAAGGGTCAAGAAGGTGAGGAGCTGAAGTGTAAAAAGGTGAGGAGCTGAAGTGTAAAAAGGTGAGGAGCTGAAGGGTAAAAAGGTGAGGAGCTGAAGGTGCAAGAAGGTGAGGAGCTGAAGGCTAAAAAGGTGAGGAGCTGAAGGCTAAAATGATGAGGAGCTGAAGGGTCAAGAAGGTGAGGAGCTGAAGGCTCAAGAAGGTGAGGAGCTGAAGGCTAAAATGGTGAGGAGCTGAAGGGTCAAGAAGGTGAGGAGCTGAAGGCTAAAAAGGTGAGGAGCTGAAGGCGCAAGAAGGTGAGGAGCTGAAGGCTCAAGAAGGTGAGGAGCTGAAGGCTCAAGAAGGTGAGGAGCTGAAGTGTAAAAAGGTGAGGAGCTGAAGTGTAAAAAGGTGAGGAGCTGAAGGGTAAAAAGGTGAGGAGCTGAAGGCTCAAGAAGGTGAGGAGCTGAAGGCTAAAAAGGTGAGGAGCTGAAGGCTAAAATGATGAGGAGCTTAAGGCTCAAGAAGGTGAGGAGCTGAAGGCTAAAATGGTGAGGAGCTGAAGGGTCAAGAAGGTGAGGAGCTGAAGGCTAAAAAGGTGAGGAGCTGAAGGCGCAAGAAGGTGAGGAGCTGAAGGCTCAAGAAGGTGAGGAATTGAAGGCTCAAAAAGGTGAGGAGCTGAAGGCTCAAGAAGGCTGAAGGCTCAAGAGCTGAGGGCTAAAAAGGTGAGGAGCTGAAGGCTAAAATGGTGAGGAGCTCAAGGTGCAAGAAGGTGAGGAGCTGAAGGCTAAAAAGGTGAGGAGCTGAAGGCTCAAGAAGGTGAGGAGCTGAAGGCTCAAGAAGGTGAGGAGCTGAAGGTGCAAGAAGGTGAGGAGCTGAAGGCAAAAATGGTGAGGAGCTTTAGGTGCCAAAAGGTGAGGAGCTGAAGGCTTAAGAAGGTGAGGAGCTGAAGGCTAAAATGGTGAGGAGCTGAAGGGTCAAGAAGGTGAGGAGCTGAAGGGTCAAGAAGGTGAGGAGCTGATGGGTCAAGAAGGTGAGGAGCTGAAGGCTCAAGAAGGTGAGGAGCTGAAGGGTCAAGAAGGTGAGGAGCTGATGGGTCAAGAAGGTGAGGAGCTGAAGGCTCAAGAAGGTGAGGAGCTGAAGGTGAGGAGCTGAAGGCTCAAGAAGGTGAGGAGCTGAAGGCTCAAGAAGGTGAGGAGCTGAAGGTGAGGAGCTGAAGGCTCAAAAAGGTGAGGAGCTGAAGGCTAAAAAGGTGAGGAGCTGAAGGCGCAAGAAGGTGAGGAGCTGAAGGCTAAAAAGGTGAGGAGCTGAAGGATCAAGAAGTTGAGGAGCTGAAGGCTAAAAAGGTGAGGAGCGGAAGGCTCAAGAAGGTGAGCTGAAGGCGCAAGAAGGTGAGGAGCTGAAGGCTCAAGAAGGTGAGGAGCTGAAGGGTCAAGAAGGTGAGGAGCTAAAGGGTCAAGAAGGTGAGGAGCTGAAGGGTAAAATGGTGAGGAGCTGAAGGTGCAAGAAGGTGAGGAGCTGAAGGCTCAAGAAGGTGAGGAGCTGAAGGCTCAAGAAGGTGAGGAGCTGAAGGGTCAAGAAGGTGAGGAGCTGAAGGGTCAAGAAGGTGAGGAGCTAAAGGGTCAAGAAGGTGAGGAGCTGAAGGGTAAAAAGGTGAGGAGCTGAAGGGTAAAAAGGTGAGGAGCTGAAGGGTAAAAAGGTGAGGAGCTGAAGGGTAAAAAGGTGAGGAGCTGAAGGGTCAAGAAGGTGAGGAGCTGAAGGCTCAAGAAGGTGAGGAGCTGAAGGCTCAAGAAGGTGAGGAGCTGAAGGGTAAAAAGGTGAGGAGCTGAAGGGTAAAAAGGTGAGGAGCTGAAGGGTAAAAAGGTGAGGAGCTGAAGGCTAAAAAGGTGAGGAGCTGAGGGCTAAAAAGGTGAGGAGCTGAAGGCTAAAATGGTGAGGAGCTCAAGGTGCAAGAAGGTGAGGAGCTGAAGGCTAAAAAGGTGAGGAGCTGAAGGCTCAAGAAGGTGAGGAGCTGAAGGCTCAAGAAGGTGAGGAGCTGAAGGTGCAAGAAGGTGAGGAGCTGAAGGCAAAAATGGTGAGGAGCTTTAGGTGCCAAAAGGTGAGGAGCTGAAGGCTTAAGAAGGTGAGGAGCTGAAGGCTAAAATGGTGAGGAGCTGAAGGGTCAAGAAGGTGAGGAGCTGAAGGGTCAAGAAGGTGAGGAGCTGATGGGTCAAGAAGGTGAGGAGCTGAAGGCTCAAGAAGGTGAGGAGCTGAAGGGTCAAGAAGGTGAGGAGCTGATGGGTCAAGAAGGTGAGGAGCTGAAGGCTCAAGAAGGTGAGGAGCTGAAGGTGAGGAGCTGAAGGCTCAAGAAGGTGAGGAGCTGAAGGCTCAAGAAGGTGAGGAGCTGAAGGTGAGGAGCTGAAGGCTCAAAAAGGTGAGGAGCTGAAGGCTAAAAAGGTGAGGAGCTGAAGGCGCAAGAAGGTGAGGAGCTGAAGGCTAAAAAGGTGAGGAGCTGAAGGATCAAGAAGTTGAGGAGCTGAAGGCTAAAAAGGTGAGGAGCGGAAGGCTCAAGAAGGTGAGCTGAAGGCGCAAGAAGGTGAGGAGCTGAAGGCTCAAGAAGGTGAGGAGCTGAAGGGTCAAGAAGGTGAGGAGCTGAAGGCTCAAGAAGGTGAGGAGCTGAAGGCCAAAATGGTGAGGAGCTGAAGGCGCAAGAAGGTGAGGAGCTGAAGGCTCAAGAAGGTGAGGAGCTGAAGGCTCAAGAAGGTGAGGAGCTGAAGGCTAAAAAGGTGAGGAGCTGAAGGCTCAAGAAGGTGAGGAGCTGAAGGTGAGGAGCTGAAGGCTCAAGAAGGTGAGGAGCTGATGGGTCAAGAAGGTGAGGAGCTGAAGGGTCAAGAAGGTGAGGAGCTGAAGGCTAAAAAGGTGAGGAGCTGAAGGCTCAAGAAGGTGAGGAGCTGAAGGCTAAAGAAGGTGAGGAGCTGATGGCTCAAGAAGGTGAGGAGCTGAAGGCTCAAGAAGGTGAGGAGCTGTAGGGTCAAGAAGGTGAGGAGCTGAAGGTGAGGAGCTGAAGGCTAAAAAGGTGAAGAGCTGAAGGATCAAGAAGTTGAGGAGCTGAAGGCTAAAAAGGTGAGGAGCTGAAGGCGCAAGAAGGTGAGGAGCTGAAGGCTCAAGAAGGTGAGGAGCTGAAGGCTCAAGAAGGTGAGGAGCTGAAGGCTCAAGAAGGTGAGGAGCTGAAGGCTCAAGAAGGTGAGGAGCTGAAGGCTCAAGAAGGTGAGGAGTAGAAGGCTAAAAAGGTGAGGAGCTGAAGGCGCAAGAAGGTGAGGAGCTGAAGGGTCAAGAAGTGGAGGAGCTGAAGGCTCAAGAAGGTGAGGAGCTGAAGGCTAAAAAGGTGAGGAGCTGAAGGCTCAAGAAGGTGGGGAGCTGAAGGCTCAAGAAGGTGAGGAGTAGAAGGCTAAAAAGGTGAGGAGCTGAAGGCGCAAGAAGGTGAGGACCTGAAGGCTAAAAAGGTGAGGAGCTGAAGGCTCAAGAAGGTGGGGAGCTGAAGGCTCAAGAAGGTGAGGAGCTGAAGGCTCAAGAAGGTGAGGAGCTGAAGGCTCAAGAAGGTGAGGAGCTGAAGGCTCAAGAAGGTGAGGAGTAGAAGGCTAAAAAGGTGAGGAGCTGAAGGCGCAAGAAGGTGAGGAGCTGAAGGGTCAAGAAGTGGAGGAGCTGAAGGCTCAAGAAGGTGAGGAGCTGAAGGCTCAAGAAGGTGAGGAGCTGAAGGCGCAAGAAGGTGAGGAGCTGAAGGCTCAAGAAGGTGAGGAGCTGAAGGTTAAAAAGGTGAGGAGCTGAAGGCTCAAGAAGGTGAGGAGCTAAAGGCTCAAGAAGGTGAGGAGCTGAAGGCTAAAAAGGTGAGGAGCTGAAGGCTCAAGAAGGTGAGAAGCTGAAGGGTCAAGAAGGTGAGGAGCTGAAGGGTCAAGAAGGTGAGGAGCTGAAGGCTCAAGAAGGTGAGGAGCTGAAGGCTCAAGAAGGTGAGGAGCTGAAGGCTCAAGAAGGTGAGGAGTAGAAGGCTAAAAAGGTGAGGAGCTGAAGGCGCAAGAAGGTGAGGAGCTGAAGGGTCAAGAAGTGGAGGAGCTGAAGGCTCAAGAAGGTGAGGAGCTGAAGGCTCAAGAAGGTGAGGAGCTGAAGGCGCAAGAAGGTGAGGAGCTGAAGGCTCAAGAAGGTGAGGAGCTGAAGGTTAAAAAGGTGAGGAGCTGAAGGCTCAAGAAGGTGAGGAGCTAAAGGCTCAAGAAGGTGAGGAGCTGAAGGCTAAAAAGGTGAGGAGCTGAAGGCTCAAGAAGGTGAGAAGCTGAAGGGTCAAGAAGGTGAGGAGCTGAAGACTCAAGAAGGTGAGGAGCTGAAGGCTCAAGAAGGTGAGGAGCTGAAGGGTCAAGAAGGTGAGGAGCTGAAGGCGCAAGAAGTTGAGGAGCTAAAGGCTAAAATGGTGAGGAGCTGAAGGCTCAAGAAGGTGAGGAGCTGAAGGCTAAAAAGGTGAGGAGCTGAAGGCTCAAGAAGGTGAGAAGCTGAAGGGTCAAGAAGGTGAGGAGCTGAAGGCTCAAGAAGGTGAGGAGCTGAAGGCTCAAGAAGGTGAGGAGCTGATGGGTCAAGAAGGTGAGGAGCTGAAGGGTCAAGAAGGTGAGGAGCTGAAGGCTCAAGAAGGTGAGGAGTAGAAGGCTAAAAAGGTGAGGAGCTGAAGGCGCAAGAAGGTGAGGAGCTGAAGGCTCAAGAAGGTGAGGAGCTGAAGGCTCAAGAAGGTGAGGAGTAGAAGGCTTAGAAGGTGAGGAGCTGAAGGCTCAAGAAGGTGAGGAGCTGAAGGCTAAAAAGGTGAGGAGCTGAAGGCTAAAATGATGAGGAGCTGAAGGCGCAAGAAGGTGAGAAGCTGAAGGGTCAAGAAGGTGAGGAGCTAAAGGCTAAAATGGTGAGGAGCTGAAGGCTCAAGAAGGTGAGAAGCTGAAGGGTCAAGAAGGTGAGGAGCTAAAGGCTAAAATGGTGAGGAGCTAAAGGCTCAAGAAGGTGAGGAGCTGAAGGCTAAAAAGGTGAGGAGCTGAAGGCTCAAGAAGGTGAGAAGCTGAAGGGTCAAGAAGGTGAGGAGCTGAAGGCTCAAGAAGGTGAGGAGCTGAAGGCTCAAGAAGGTGAGGAGCTGATGGGTCAAGAAGGTGAGGAGCTGAAGGGTCAAGAAGGTGAGGAGCTGAAGGCTCAAGAAGGTGAGGAGTAGAAGGCTAAAAAGGTGAGGAGCTGAAGGCGCAAGAAGGTGAGGAGCTGAAGGCTCAAGAAGGTGAGGAGCTGAAGGCTCAAGAAGGTGAGAAGCTGAAGGGTCAAGAAGGTGAGGAGCTAAAGGCTAAAATGGTGAGGAGCTAAAGGCTCAAGAAGGTGAGGAGCTGAAGGCTAAAAAGGTGAGGAGCTGAAGGCTCAAGAAGGTGAGAAGCTGAAGGGTCAAGAAGGTGAGGAGCTGAAGGCTCAAGAAGGTGAGGAGCTGAAGGCTCAAGAAGGTGAGGAGCTGATGGGTCAAGAAGGTGAGGAGCTGAAGGGTCAAGAAGGTGAGGAGCTGAAGGCTCAAGAAGGTGAGGAGTAGAAGGCTAAAAAGGTGAGGAGCTGAAGGCGCAAGAAGGTGAGGAGCTGAAGGCTCAAGAAGGTGAGGAGCTGAAGGCTCAAGAAGGTGAGGAGTAGAAGGCTTAGAAGGTGAGGAGCTGAAGGCTCAAGAAGGTGAGGAGCTGAAGGCTAAAAAGGTGAGGAGCTGAAGGCTAAAATGATGAGGAGCTGAAGGCGCAAGAAGGTGAGGAGCTGAAGGCTCAAGAAGGTGAGGAGCTGAAGGCTCAAGAAGGTGAGGAGCTGAAGGTTAAAAAGGTGAGGAGCTGAAGGCTCAAGAAGGTGAGGAGCTAAAGGCTCAAGAAGGTGAGGAGCTGAAGGCTAAAAAGGTGAGGAGCTGAAGGCTCAAGAAGGTGAGAAGCTGAAGGGTCAAGAAGGTGAGGAGCTGAAGGTTCAAGAAGGTGAGGAGCTGAAGGGTCAAGAAGGTGAGGAGCTGAAGGTTCAAGAAGGTGAGGAGCTGAAGGCTCAAGAAGGTGAGGAGCTGAAGGCGCAAGAAGTTGAGGAGCTAAAGGCTAAAATGGTGAGGAGCTGATGGGTCAAGAAGGTGAGGAGCTGAAGGGTCAAGAAGGTGAGGAGCTGAAGGGTCAAGAAGGTGAGGAGCTGAAGGCTCAAGAAGGTGAGGAGCTGAAGGGTCAAGAAGGTGAGGAGCTGAAGGCTCAAGAAGGTGAGGAGCTGAAGGCTAAAATGGTGAGGAGCTGAAGGCGCAAGAAGGTGAGGAGCTGAAGGCTCAAGAAGGTGAGGAGCTGAAGGCTCAAGAAGGTGAGGAGCTGAAGGGTCAAGAAGGTGAGGAGCTGAAGGCTCAAGAAGGTGGGGAGCTGAAGGCTCAAGAAGGTGAGGAGCTGAAGGCTCAAGAAGTTGAGGAGCTGAAGGGTCAAGAAGGTGAGGAGCTGAAGGCTCAAGAAGGTGAGGAGCTGAAGGCTAAAATGGTGAGGAGCTGATGGGTCAAGAAGGTGAGGAGCTGAAGGGTCAAGAAGGTGAGGAGCTGAAGGCTCAAGAAGGTGAGGAGCTGAAGGCTCAAGAAGGTGAGGAGCTGAAGGGTCAAGAAGGTGAGGAGCTGAAGGGTCAAGAAGGTGAGGAGCTGAAGGCTAAAAAGGTGAGGAGCTGAAGGCTCAAGAAGGTGAGGAGCTGAAGGGTCAAGAAGGTGAGGAGCTGAAGGCTCAAGAAGGTGAGGAGCTGAAGGCTCAAGAAGGTGAGGAGCTGAAGGTGCAAGAAGGTGAGGAGCTGAAGGCTCAAGAAGGTGAGGAGCTGAAGGCTCAAGAAGGTGAGGAGCTGAAGGCTCAAGAAGGTGAGGAGCTGAAGGCTCAAGAAGGTGAGGAGCTGAAGGCTCAAGAAGGTGAGGAGTAGAAGGCTAAAAAGGTGAGGAGCTGAAGGCGCAAGAAGGTGAGGAGCTGAAGGGTCAAGAAGTGGAGGAGCTGAAGGCTCAAGAAGGTGAGGAGCTGAAGGCTCAAGAAGGTGAGGAGCTGAAGGCGCAAGAAGGTGAGGAGCTGAAGGCTCAAGAAGGTGAGGAGCTAAAGGCTCAAGAAGGTGAGGAGCTGAAGGCTAAAAAGGTGAGGAGCTGAAGGCTCAAGAAGGTGAGAAGCTGAAGGGTCAAGAAGGTGAGGAGCTGAAGGGTCAAGAAGGTGAGGAGCTGAAGGCTCAAGAAGGTGAGGAGCTGAAGGCTCAAGAAGGTGAGGAGCTGAAGGCTCAAGAAGGTGAGGAGTAGAAGGCTAAAAAGGTGAGGAGCTGAAGGCGCAAGAAGGTGAGGAGCTGAAGGGTCAAGAAGTGGAGGAGCTGAAGGCTCAAGAAGGTGAGGAGCTGAAGGCTCAAGAAGGTGAGGAGCTGAAGGCGCAAGAAGGTGAGGAGCTGAAGGCTCAAGAAGGTGAGGAGCTGAAGGTTAAAAAGGTGAGGAGCTTAAGGCTCAAGAAGGTGAGGAGCTAAAGGCTCAAGAAGGTGAGGAGCTGAAGGCTAAAAAGGTGAGGAGCTGAAGGCTCAAGATGGTGAGAAGCTGAAGGGTCAAGAAGGTGAGGAGCTGAAGGCTCAAGAAGGTGAGGAGCTGAAGGCTCAAGAAGGTGAGGAGCTGAAGGGTCAAGAAGGTGAGGAGCTGAAGGCGCAAGAAGTTGAGGAGCTAAAGGCTAAAATGGTGAGGAGCTGAAGGCTCAAGAAGGTGAGGAGCTGAAGGCTAAAAAGGTGAGGAGCTGAAGGCTCAAGAAGGTGAGAAGCTGAAGGGTCAAGAAGGTGAGGAGCTGAAGGCTCAAGAAGGTGAGGAGCTGAAGGCTCAAGAAGGTGAGGAGCTGATGGGTCAAGAAGGTGAGGAGCTGAAGGGTCAAGAAGGTGAGGAGCTGAAGGCTCAAGAAGGTGAGGAGTAGAAGGCTAAAAAGGTGAGGAGCTGAAGGCGCAAGAAGGTGAGGAGCTGAAGGCTCAAGAAGGTGAGGAGCTGAAGGCTCAAGAAGGTGAGGAGTAGAAGGCTTAGAAGGTGAGGAGCTGAAGGCTCAAGAAGGTGAGGAGCTGAAGGCTAAAAAGGTGAGGAGCTGAAGGCTAAAATGATGAGGAGCTGAAGGCGCAAGAAGGTGAGAAGCTGAAGGGTCAAGAAGGTGAGGAGCTAAAGGCTAAAATGGTGAGGAGCTGAAGGCTCAAGAAGGTGAGAAGCTGAAGGGTCAAGAAGGTGAGGAGCTAAAGGCTAAAATGGTGAGGAGCTAAAGGCTCAAGAAGGTGAGGAGCTGAAGGCTAAAAAGGTGAGGAGCTGAAGGCTCAAGAAGGTGAGAAGCTGAAGGGTCAAGAAGGTGAGGAGCTGAAGGCTCAAGAAGGTGAGGAGCTGAAGGCTCAAGAAGGTGAGGAGCTGATGGGTCAAGAAGGTGAGGAGCTGAAGGGTCAAGAAGGTGAGGAGCTGAAGGCTCAAGAAGGTGAGGAGTAGAAGGCTAAAAAGGTGAGGAGCTGAAGGCGCAAGAAGGTGAGGAGCTGAAGGCTCAAGAAGGTGAGGAGCTGAAGGCTCAAGAAGGTGAGAAGCTGAAGGGTCAAGAAGGTGAGGAGCTAAAGGCTAAAATGGTGAGGAGCTAAAGTCTCAAGAAGGTGAGGAGCTGAAGGCTAAAAAGGTGAGGAGCTGAAGGCTCAAGAAGGTGAGAAGCTGAAGGGTCAAGAAGGTGAGGAGCTGAAGGCTCAAGAAGGTGAGGAGCTGAAGGCTCAAGAAGGTGAGGAGCTGATGGGTCAAGAAGGTGAGGAGCTGAAGGGTCAAGAAGGTGAGGAGCTGAAGGCTCAAGAAGGTGAGGAGTAGAAGGCTAAAAAGGTGAGGAGCTGAAGGCGCAAGAAGGTGAGGAGCTGAAGGCTCAAGAAGGTGAGGAGCTGAAGGCTCAAGAAGGTGAGGAGTAGAAGGCTTAGAAGGTGAGGAGCTGAAGGCTCAAGAAGGTGAGGAGCTGAAGGCTAAAAAGGTGAGGAGCTGAAGGCTAAAATGATGAGGAGCTGAAGGCGCAAGAAGGTGAGGAGCTGAAGGCTCAAGAAGGTGAGGAGCTGAAGGCTCAAGAAGGTGAGGAGCTGAAGGTTAAAAAGGTGAGGAGCTGAAGGCTCAAGAAGGTGAGGAGCTAAAGGCTCAAGAAGGTGAGGAGCTGAAGGCTAAAAAGGTGAGGAGCTGAAGGCTCAAGAAGGTGAGAAGCTGAAGGGTCAAGAAGGTGAGGAGCTGAAGGTTCAAGAAGGTGAGGAGCTGAAGGGTCAAGAAGGTGAGGAGCTGAAGGTTCAAGAAGGTGAGGAGCTGAAGGCTCAAGAAGGTGAGGAGCTGAAGGCGCAAGAAGTTGAGGAGCTAAAGGCTAAAATGGTGAGGAGCTGATGGGTCAAGAAGGTGAGGAGCTGAAGGGTCAAGAAGGTGAGGAGCTGAAGGGTCAAGAAGGTGAGGAGCTGAAGGCTCAAGAAGGTGAGGAGCTGAAGGGTCAAGAAGGTGAGGAGCTGAAGGCTCAAGAAGGTGAGGAGCTGAAGGCTAAAATGGTGAGGAGCTGAAGGCGCAAGAAGGTGAGGAGCTGAAGGCTCAAGAAGGTGAGGAGCTGAAGGCTCAAGAAGGTGAGGAGCTGAAGGGTCAAGAAGGTGAGGAGCTGAAGGCTCAAGAAGGTGGGGAGCTGAAGGCTCAAGAAGGTGAGGAGCTGAAGGCTCAAGAAGTTGAGGAGCTGAAGGGTCAAGAAGGTGAGGAGCTGAAGGCTCAAGAAGGTGAGGAGCTGAAGGCTAAAATGGTGAGGAGCTGATGGGTCAAGAAGGTGAGGAGCTGAAGGGTCAAGAAGGTGAGGAGCTGAAGGCTCAAGAAGGTGAGGAGCTGAAGGCTCAAGAAGGTGAGGAGCTGAAGGGTCAAGAAGGTGAGGAGCTGAAGGGTCAAGAAGGTGAGGAGCTGAAGGCTAAAAAGGTGAGGAGCTGAAGGCTCAAGAAGGTGAGGAGCTGAAGGGTCAAGAAGGTGAGGAGCTGAAGGCTCAAGAAGGTGAGGAGCTGAAGGCTCAAGAAGGTGAGGAGCTGAAGGTGCAAGAAGGTGAGGAGCTGAAGGCTCAAGAAGGTGAGGAGCTGAAGGGTCAAGAAGGTGAGGAGCTGAAGGCTCAAGAAGGTGAGGAGCTGAAGGCTAAAATGGTGAGTAGCTGAAGGCGCAAGAAGGTGAGGAGCTGATGGGTCAAGAAGGTGAGGAGCTGAAGGGTCAAGAAGGTGAGGAGCTGAAGGCTAAAATGGTGAGGAGCTGAAGGCTCAAGAAGGTGAGGAGCTGAAGGCTTAAGAAGGTGAGGAGCTAATGGGTCAAGAAGGTGAGGAACTGAAGGCGCAATAAGGTGAGGAGCTGAAGGCTCAAGAAGGTGAGGAGCTGAAGGCTAAAGAAGGTGAGGAGCTGAAGGCTCAAGAAGGTGAGGAGTTGATGGGTCAAGAAGGTGAGGAACTGAAGGCGCAAGAAGGTGAGGTGCTGAAGGCTCAAGAAGGTGAGGAACTGAAGGCGCAAAAAGGTGAGGAGCTGAAGGCGCAAGAAGGTGAGGAGGTGAGGAGCTGAAGGCTAAAGAAGGTGAGGAGCTGAAGGCTCAAGAAGGTGAGGAGCTGAAGGCTCAAGAAGGTGAGGAACTGAAGGCTAAAAGGGTGAGGAGGTGAAGGCTCAAGAAGGTGAGGAGCTGAAGGCTCAAGAAGGTGAGGAGCTGAAGGCTCAAGAAGGTGAGGAGCTGAAGTCTCAAGAAGGTGAGGAGCTGAAGGCTAAAAAGGTGAGGAGCTGAAGGCTAAAATGGTGAGGAGCTGATGGCTGAAGAAGGTGAGGAGCTGAAGGCGCAAGAAGGTGAGGAGCTGAAGGCTCAAGAAGGTGAGGAGCTGATGGGTCAAGAATGTGAGGCGCTGAAGGCTCAAGAAGGTGAGGAGCTGAAGGCTCAAGAAGGTGAGGAGCAGAAGGCTCAAGAAGGTGAGGAGCTGAAGGCTCAAAAAGGTGAGGAGCTGAAGGCTCAAGAAGGTGAGGAGCTGAAGGCTCAAGAAGGTGAGGAGCTGAAGGGTCAAGAAGGTGAGGAGCTGAAGGCTAAAAAGGTGAGGAGCTGAAGGCTAAAATGGTGAGGAGCTGAAGGTGCAAGAAGGTGAGGAGCTGAAGGCTAAATAGGTGAGGAGCTGAAGGCTCAAGAAGGTGAGGAGCTGAAGGGTCAAGAAGGTGAGGAGCTGAAGGGTCAAGAAGGTGAGGAGCTGAAGGCTAAAGAAGGTGAGGAGCTGTAGGGTCAAGAAGGTGAGGAGCTGAAGGTGAGGAGCTGAAGGCTCAAAAAGGTGAGGAGCTGAAGGCTCAAGAAGGTGAGGAGCTGAAGGCTCAAGAAGGTGAGGAGCTGAAGGCCAAAATGGTGAGGAGCTGAAGGCGCAAGAAGGTGAGGAGCTGAAGGCTCAAGAAGGTGAGGAGCTGAAGGCTAAAAAGGTGAGGAGCTGAAGGCTCAAGAAGGTGAGGAGCTGAAGGTGAGGAGCTGAAGGCTCAAGAAGGTGAGGAGCTGATGGGTCAAGAAGGTGAGGAGCTGAAGGGTCAAGAAGGTGAGGAGCTGAAGGCTAAAAAGGTGAGGAGCTGATGGGTCAAGAAGGTGAGGAGCTGAAGGCTCAAGAAGGTGAGGAGCTGTAGGGTCAAGAAGGTGAGGAGCTGAAGGCTCAAGAAGGTGAGGAGCTGAAGGCTCAAAAGGTGAGGAGCTGAAGGCTCAAAAGGTGAGGAGCTGAAGGATCAAGAAGTTGAGGAGCTGAAGGCTAAAAAGGTGAGGAGCTGAAGGCGCAAGAAGGTGAGGAGCTGAAGGCTCAAGAAGGTGAGGAGCTAAAGGCTCAAGAAGGTGAGGAGCTAAAGGCTCAAGAAGGTGAGGAGCTGAAGGCTCAAGAAGGTGAGGAGCTAAAGGCTCAAAAAGGTAAGGAGCTGAAGGCTCAAGAAGGTGAGGAGCTGAAGGCTAAAAAGGTGAGGAGCTGAAGGCTCAAGAAGGTGAGGAGCTGAAGGCTCAAGAAGGTGAGGAGCTGAAGGCTCAAGAAGGTGAGGAGCTGAAGGCTCAAGAAGGTGAGGAGCTGAAGGGTCAAGAAGGTGAGGAGCTGAAGGGTCAAGAAGGTGAGGAGCTGAAGGCTCAAGAAGGTGAGGAGCTGAAGGCTCAAGAAGGTGAGGAGCTGAAGGGTCAAGAAGGTGAGGAGCTGAAGGGTCAAGAAGGTGAGGAGCTGAAGGCTAAAAAGTTGAGGAGCTGAAGGCTAAAATGGTGAGGAGCTGAAGGTGCAAGAAGGTGAGGAGCTGAAGACTCAAGAAGGTGAGGAGCTGAAGGCTCAAGAAGGTGGGGAGCTGAAGGGTCAAGAAGGTGAGGAGCTGAAGGCGCAAGAAGGTGAGGAGCTGATGGGTCAAGAAGGTGAGGAGCTGAAGGCTAAAATGGTGAGGAGCTGAAGGCTCAAGAAGGTGAGGAACTGATGGGTCAAGAAGGTGAGGAGCTGAAGGCTAAAATGGTGAGGAGCTGAAGGCTCAAGAAGGTGAGGAACTGATGGATCAAGAAGGTGAGGAACTGAAGGCGCAATAAGGTGAGGAGCTGAAGGCTCAAGAAGGTGAGGAGCTGAAGGCTAAAGAAGGTGAGGAGCTGAAGGCTCAAGAAGGTGAGGAGCTGATGGGTCAAGAAGGTGAGGAACTGAAGGCGCAAGAAGGTGAGGTGCTGAAGGCTCAAGAAGGTGAGGAGCTGAAGGCTAAAGAAGGTGAGAAGCTGAAGGCTCAAGAAGGTGAGGAGCTGATGGGTCAAGAAGGTGAGGAACTGAAGGCGCAAAAAGGTGAGGAGCTGAAGGCGCAAGAAGGTGAGGAGGTGAGGAGCTGAAGGCTAAAGAAGGTGAGGAGCTGAAGGCTCAAGAAGGTGAGGAGCTGAAGGCTCAAGAAGGTGAGGAGCTGAAGTCTCAAGAAGGTGAGGAGCTGAAGGCTAAAAAGGTGAGGAGCTGAAGGCTAAAATGGTGAGGAGCTGATGGCTGAAGAAGGTGAGGAGCTGAAGGCTAAAATGGTGAGGAGCTGAAGGCGCAAGAAGGTGAGGAGCTGAAGGCTCAAGAAGGTGAGGAGCTGATGGGTCAAGAAGGTGAGGAGCTGAAGGCTCAAAAGGTGAGGAGCTGAAGGCTAAAAAGGTGAGGAGCTGAAGGCGCAAGAAGGTGAGGAGCTGAAGGCTCAAAAAGGTAAGGAGCTGAAGGCTCAAGAAGGTGAGGAGCTGAAGGCTAAAAAGGTGAGGAGCTGAAGGCTCAAGAAGTTGAGGAGCTGAAGGCTAAAAAGGTGAGGAGCTGAAGGCGCAAGAAGGTGAGGAGCTGAAGGCTCAAAAAGGTAAGGAGCTGAAGGCTCAAGAAGGTGAGGAGCTGAAGGCTAAAAAGGTGAGGAGCTGAAGGCTCAAGAAGGTGAGGAGCTGAAGGCTCAAGAAGGTGAGGAGTAGAAGGCTAAAAAGGTGAGGAGCTGAAGGCGCAAGAAGGTGAGGAGCTGAAGGCTCAAGAAGGTGAGGAGCTGAAGGTTAAAATGATGAGGAGCTGAAGGCTCAAGAAGGTGAGGAGCTGAAGGCTAAAGAAGGTGAGGAGCTGAAGGCTCAAGAAGGTGAGGAGCTGATGGGTCAAGAAGGTGAGGAGCTGAAGGCTCAAGAAGGTGAGGAGCTGTAGGGTCAAGAAGGTGAGGAGCTGAAGGCTCAAGAAGGTGAGGAGCTGAAGGCTAAAAAGGTGAGGAGCTGAAGGCTAAAAAGGTGAGGAGCTAAAGGCTCAAGAAGGTGAGGAGCTGAAGGTGAGGAGCTGAAGGCTCAAGAAGGTGAGGAGCTGATGGGTCAAGAAGGTGAGGAGCTGAAGGGTCAAGAAGGTGAGAAGCTGAAGGGTCAAGAAGGTGAGGAGCTGAAGGGTCAAGAAGGTGAGGAGCTGAAGGCTCAAGAAGGTGAGAAGCTGAAGGGTCAAGAAGGTGAGGAGCTGAAGGGTCAAGAAGGTGAGGAGCTGAAGGCTCAAGAAGGTGAGAAGCTGAAGGGTCAAGAAGGTGAGGAGCTGATGGGTCAAGAAGGTGAGGAGCTGAAGGTGAGGAGCTGAAGGCTCAAGAAGGTGAGGAGCTGAAGGCTCAAGAAGGTGAGGAGCTGAAGGTGAGGAGCTGAAGGCTCAAAAAGGTGAGGAGCTGAAGGCTAAAAAGGTGAGGAGCTGAAGGCGCAAGAAGGTGAGGAGCTGAAGGCTAAAAAGGTGAGGAGCTGAAGGATCAAGAAGTTGAGGAGCTGAAGGCTAAAAAGGTGAGGAGCTGAAGGCTCAAGAAGGTGAGGAGCTGAAGGCGCAAGAAGGTGAGGAGCTGAAGGTTTAAGGAGGTGAGGAGCTGAAGGCTCAAGAAGGTGAGGAGCTGAAGGCTCAAGAAGGTGAGGAGCTGAAGGCCAAAATGGTGAGGAGCTGAAGGCGCAAGAAGGTGAGGAGCTGAAGGCTCAAGAAGGTGAGGAGCTGAAGGCTCAAGAAGGTGAGGAGCTGAAGGCTCAAGAAGGTGAGGAGCTGAAGGCTCAAGAAGGTGAGGAGCTGAAGGGTCAAGAAGGTGAGGAGCTGAAGGGTCAAGAAGGTGAGGAGCTGAAGGCTAAAAAGTTGAGGAGCTGAAGGCTAAAATGGTGAGGAGCTGAAGGTGCAAGAAGGTGAGGAGCTGAAGACTCAAGAAGGTGAGGAGCTGAAGGCTCAAGAAGGTGGGGAGCTGAAGGGTCAAGAAGGTGAGGAGCTGAAGGCGCAAGAAGGTGAGGAGCTGATGGGTCAAGAAGGTGAGGAGCTGAAGGCTAAAATGGTGAGGAGCTGAAGGCTCAAGAAGGTGAGGAACTGATGGGTCAAGAAGGTGAGGAGCTGAAGGCTAAAATGGTGAGGAGCTGAAGGCTCAAGAAGGTGAGGAACTGATGGGTCAAGAAGGTGAGGAACTGAAGGCGCAATAAGGTGAGGAGCTGAAGGCTCAAGAAGGTGAGGAGCTGAAGGCTAAAGAAGGTGAGGAGCTGAAGGCTCAAGAAGGTGAGGAGCTGATGGGTCAAGAAGGTGAGGAACTGAAGGCGCAAGAAGGTGAGGTGCTGAAGGCTCAAGAAGGTGAGGAGCTGAAGGCTAAAGAAGGTGAGAAGCTGAAGGCTCAAGAAGGTGAGGAGCTGATGGGTCAAGAAGGTGAGGAACTGAAGGCGCAAAAAGGTGAGGAGCTGAAGGCGCAAGAAGGTGAGGAGGTGAGGAGCTGAAGGCTAAAGAAGGTGAGGAGCTGAAGGCTCAAGAAGGTGAGGAGCTGAAGGCTCAAGAAGGTGAGGAGCTGAAGTCTCAAGAAGGTGAGGAGCTGAAGGCTAAAAAGGTGAGGAGCTGAAGGCTAAAATGGTGAGGAGCTGATGGCTGAAGAAGGTGAGGAGCTGAAGGCTAAAATGGTGAGGAGCTGAAGGCGCAAGAAGGTGAGGAGCTGAAGGCTCAAGAAGGTGAGGAGCTGATGGGTCAAGAAGGTGAGGAGCTGAAGGCTCAAAAGGTGAGGAGCTGAAGGCTAAAAAGGTGAGGAGCTGAAGGCGCAAGAAGGTGAGGAGCTGAAGGCTCAAAAAGGTAAGGAGCTGAAGGCTCAAGAAGGTGAGGAGCTGAAGGCTAAAAAGGTGAGGAGCTGAAGGCTAAAAAGGTGAGGAGCTAAAGGCTCAAGAAGGTGAGGAGCTGAAGGCGCAAGAAGGTGAGGAGCTGAAGGCTCAAAAAGGTAAGGAGCTGAAGGCTCAAGAAGGTGAGGAGCTGAAGGCTAAAAAGGTGAGGAGCTGAAGGCTCAAGAAGGTGAGGAGCTGAAGGCTCAAGAAGGTGAGGAGTAGAAGGCTAAAAAGGTGAGGAGCTGAAGGCGCAAGAAGGTGAGGAGCTGAAGGCTCAAGAAGGTGAGGAGCTGAAGGTTAAAATGATGAGGAGCTGAAGGCTCAAGAAGGTGAGGAGCTGAAGGCTAAAGAAGGTGAGGAGCTGAAGGCTCAAGAAGGTGAGGAGCTGATGGGTCAAGAAGGTGAGGAGCTGAAGGCTCAAGAAGGTGAGGAGCTGTAGGGTCAAGAAGGTGAGGAGCTGAAGGCTCAAGAAGGTGAGGAGCTGAAGGCTAAAAAGGTGAGGAGCTGAAGGCTAAAAAGGTGAGGAGCTAAAGGCTCAAGAAGGTGAGGAGCTGAAGGTGAGGAGCTGAAGGCTCAAGAAGGTGAGGAGCTGATGGGTCAAGAAGGTGAGGAGCTGAAGGGTCAAGAAGGTGAGAAGCTGAAGGGTCAAGAAGGTGAGGAGCTGAAGGGTCAAGAAGGTGAGGAGCTGAAGGCTCAAGAAGGTGAGAAGCTGAAGGGTCAAGAAGGTGAGGAGCTGAAGGGTCAAGAAGGTGAGGAGCTGAAGGCTCAAGAAGGTGAGAAGCTGAAGGGTCAAGAAGGTGAGGAGCTGATGGGTCAAGAAGGTGAGGAGCTGAAGGTGAGGAGCTGAAGGCTCAAGAAGGTGAGGAGCTGAAGGCTCAAGAAGGTGAGGAGCTGAAGGTGAGGAGCTGAAGGCTCAAAAAGGTGAGGAGCTGAAGGCTAAAAAGGTGAGGAGCTGAAGGCGCAAGAAGGTGAGGAGCTGAAGGCTAAAAAGGTGAGGAGCTGAAGGATCAAGAAGTTGAGGAGCTGAAGGCTAAAAAGGTGAGGAGCTGAAGGCTAAAGAAGGTGAGAAGCTGAAGGCTCAAGAAGGTGAGGAGCTGATGGGTCAAGAAGGTGAGGAACTGAAGGCGCAAAAAGGTGAGGAGCTGAAGGCGCAAGAAGGTGAGGAGGTGAGGAGCTGAAGGCTAAAGAAGGTGAGGAGCTGAAGGCTCAAGAAGGTGAGGAGCTGAAGGCTCAAGAAGGTGAGGAGCTGAAGTCTCAAGAAGGTGAGGAGCTGAAGGCTAAAAAGGTGAGGAGCTGAAGGCTAAAATGGTGAGGAGCTGATGGCTGAAGAAGGTGAGGAGCTGAAGGCTAAAATGGTGAGGAGCTGAAGGCGCAAGAAGGTGAGGAGCTGAAGGCTCAAGAAGGTGAGGAGCTGATGGGTCAAGAAGGTGACGAGCTGAAGGCTCAAAAGGTGAGGAGCTGAAGGCTAAAAAGGTGAGGAGCTGAAGGCTAAAAAGGTGAGGAGCTAAAGGCTCAAGAAGGTGAGGAGCTGAAGGTGAGGAGCTGAAGGCTCAAGAAGGTGAGGAGCTGATGGGTCAAGAAGGTGAGGAGCTGAAGGGTCAAGAAGGTGAGAAGCTGAAGGGTCAAGAAGGTGAGGAGCTGAAGGGTCAAGAAGGTGAGGAGCTGAAGGCTCAAGAAGGTGAGAAGCTGAAGGGTCAAGAAGGTGAGGAGCTGAAGGGTCAAGAAGGTGAGGAGCTGAAGGCTCAAGAAGGTGAGAAGCTGAAGGGTCAAGAAGGTGAGGAGCTGATGGGTCAAGAAGGTGAGGAGCTGAAGGTGAGGAGCTGAAGGCTCAAGAAGGTGAGGAGCTGAAGGCTCAAGAAGGTGAGGAGCTGAAGGTGAGGAGCTGAAGGCTCAAAAAGGTGAGGAGCTGAAGGCTAAAAAGGTGAGGAGCTGAAGGCGCAAGAAGGTGAGGAGCTGAAGGCTAAAAAGGTGAGGAGCTGAAGGATCAAGAAGTTGAGGAGCTGAAGGCTAAAAAGGTGAGGAGCTGAAGGCTCAAGAAGGTGAGGAGCTGAAGGCGCAAGAAGGTGAGGAGCTGAAGGTTTAAGGAGGTGAGGAGCTGAAGGCTCAAGAAGGTGAGGAGCTGAAGGCTCAAGAAGGTGTGGAGCTGATGGGTCAAGAAGGTGAGGAGCTGAAGGCTCAAGAAGGTGAGGAGCTGAAGGCTTAAGAAGGTAAGGAGCTGAAGACTAAAAAGGTGAGGAGCTGAAGGCTAAAATGGTGAGGAGCTTAAGGCTCAAGAAGGTGAGGAGCTGAAGGCTAAAAATGTGAGGAGCTGAAGGCTAAAATGGTGAGGAGCTTAAGGCTCAAGAAGGTGAGGAGCTGAAGGCTTAAGAAGGTGAGGAGCTGAAGGCTAAAATGGTGAGGAGCTGAAGGCTCAAGAAGGTGAGGAGCTGAAGGCTAAAATGGTGAGGAGCTTAAGGTGCAAGAAGGTGAGGAGCTGAAGGCTCAAGAAGGTGATGAGCTGAAGGCTCAAGAAGGTGAGGAGCTGAAGGCTTAAGAAGGTGAGGAGCTGAAGGCTAAAATGGTGAGGAGCTGAAAGCTTAAGAAGGTGATGAGCTGAAGGCTCAAGAAGGTGAGGAGCTGAAGGCTCAAGAAGGTGAGGAGCTGAAGGCTAAAATGGTGAGGAGCTGAAGGGTCAAGAAGGTGAGGAGCTGAAGGGTCAAGAAGGTGAGGAGCTGAAGTGTAAAAAGGTGAGGAGCTGAAGTGTAAAAAGGTGAGGAGCTGAAGGGTAAAAAGGTGAGGAGCTTAAGGTGCAAGAAGGTGAGGAGCTGAAGGCTCAAGAAGGTGAGGAGCTGAAGGCTAAAATGGTGAGGAGCTGAAGGTGCAAGAAGGTGAGGAGCTCAAGGCTCAAGAAGGTGAGGAGCTGAAGGCTAAAAAGGTGAGGAGCTGAAGGCTAAAATGATGAGGAGCTTAAGGCTCAAGAAGGTGAGGAGCTGAAGGCTTAAGAAGTTGACGAGCTGAAGGCTAAAAAGGTGAGGAGCTGAAGGCTCAAGAAGGTGAGGAGCTGAAGGCTAAAAAGGTGAGGAGCTGAAGGCGCAAGAAGGTGAGGAATTGAAGGCTCAAAAAGGTGAGGAGCTGAAGGCTCAAGAAGGTGAGGAGCTGAAGGCTCAAGAAGGTGATGAGCTGAAGGCTCAAGAAGGTGAGGAGCTGAAGGTGCAAGAAGGTGAGGAGCTGAAGGCTCAAGAAGGTGATGGGCTGAAGGCTCAAGAAGGTGAGGAGCTGAAGGCTTAAGAAGGTGAGGAGCTGAAGGCTAAAATGGTGAGGAGCTGAAAGCTTAAGAAGGTGATGAGCTGAAGGCTCAAGAAGGTGAGGAGCTGAAGGCTCAAGAAGGTGAGGAGCTGAAGGCTAAAATGGTGAGGAGCTGAAGGGTCAAGAAGGTGAGGAGCTGAAGGCGCAAGAAGGTGAGGAGCTGAAGGCTTAAGAAGGTGACGAGCTGAAGGCTAAAATGGTGAGGAGCAGAAGGTGCAAGAAGGTGAGGAGCTGAAGGCTCAAGAAGGTGATGAGCTGAAGGGTCAAGAAGGTGAGGAGCTGAAGGCTCAAGAAGGTGAGGAGCTGAAGGCTAAAATGGTGAGGAGCTGAAGGCTAAAGTGGTGAGGAGCTTAAGGCTCAAGAAGGTGAGGAGCTGAAGGCTTAAGAAGGTGAGGAGCTGAAGGCTAAAATGGTGAGGAGCTGAAGGTGCAAGAAGGTGAGGAGCTGAAGGCTCAAGAAGTTGATGAGCTGAAGGCTCAAGAAGGTGAGGAGCTGAAGGCTCAAGAAGGTGAGGAGCTGAAGGCTAAAGTGGTGAGGAGCTTAAGGCTCAAGAAGGTGAGGAGCTGAAGGCTTAAGAAGGTGAGGAGCTGAAGGCTAAAATGGTGAGGAGCTTAAGGTGCAAGAAGGTGAGGAGCTGAAGGCTCAAGAAGGTGATGAGCTGAAGGCTCAAGAAGGTGAGGAGCTGAAGGCTCAAGAAGGTGAGGAGCTGAAGGCTAAAATGGTGAGGAGCTGAAGGCGCAAAAAGGTGATGAGCTGAAGGCTCAAGAAGGTGAGGAGCTGAAGGCTCAAGAAAGTGATGAGCTGAAGGGTCAAGAAGGTGAGGAGCTGAAGGCTCAAGAAGGTGAGGAGCTGAAGGCTAAAATGGTGAGGAGCTTTAGGTGCAAGAAGGTGAGGAGCTGAAGGCTTAAGAAGGTGAGGAGCTGAAGGCTTAAGAAGGTGAGGAGCTGAAGGCTAAAAAGGTGAGGAGCTGAAGGCTAAAATGGTGAGGAGCTGAAGGCTCAAGAAGGTGAGGAGCTGAAGGCTAAAATGGTGAGGAGCTTAAGGCTCAAGAAGGTGAGGAGCTGAAGGCTTAAGAAGGTAAGGAGCTGAAGGCTAAAAAGGTGAGGAGCTGAAGGCTAAAATGGTGAGGAGCTTAAGGCTCAAGAAGGTGAGGAGCTGAAGGCTAAAAAGGTGAGGAGCTGAAGGCTAAAATGGTGAGGAGCTTAAGGCTCAAGAAGGTGAGGAGCTGAAGGCTTAAGAAGGTGAGGAGCTGAAGGCTAAAATGGTGAGGAGCTTAAGGCTCAAGAAGGTGAGGAGCTGAAGGCTTAAGAAGGTGAGGAGCTGAAGGCTAAAATGGTGAGGAGCTGAAGGTGCAAGAAGGTGAGGAGCTGAAGGCTCAAGAAGGTGATGAGCTGAAGGCTCAAGAAGGTGAGGAGCTGAAGGCTTAAGAAGGTGAGGAGCTGAAGGCTAAAATGGTGAGGAGCTGAAAGCTTAAGAAGGTGATGAGCTGAAGGCTCAAGAAGGTGAGGAGCTGAAGGCTCAAGAAGGTGAGGAGCTGAAGGCTAAAATGGTGAGGAGCTGAAGGGTCAAGAAGGTGAGGAGCTGAAGGGTCAAGAAGGTGAGGAGCTGAAGTGTAAAAAGGTGAGGAGCTGAAGTGTAAAAAGGTGAGGAGCTGAAGGGTAAAAAGGTGAGGAGCTTAAGGTGCAAGAAGGTGAGGAGCTGAAGGCTCAAGAAGGTGAGGAGCTGAAGGCTAAAATGGTGAGGAGCTGAAGGTGCAAGAAGGTGAGGAGCTCAAGGCTCAAGAAGGTGAGGAGCTGAAGGCTAAAAAGGTGAGGAGCTGAAGGCTAAAATGATGAGGAGCTTAAGGCTCAAGAAGGTGAGGAGCTGAAGGCTTAAGAAGTTGACGAGCTGAAGGCTAAAAAGGTGAGGAGCTGAAGGCTCAAGAAGGTGAGGAGCTGAAGGCTAAAAAGGTGAGGAGCTGAAGGCGCAAGAAGGTGAGGAATTGAAAGCTCAAAAAGGTGAGGAGCTGAAGGCTCAAGAAGGTGAGGAGCTGAAGGCTCAAGAAGGTGATGAGCTGAAGGCTCAAGAAGGTGAGGAGCTGAAGGTGCAAGAAGGTGAGGAGCTGAAGGCTCAAGAAGGTGATGGGCTGAAGGCTCAAGAAGGTGAGGAGCTGAAGGCTTAAGAAGGTGAGGAGCTGAAGGCTAAAATGGTGAGGAGCTGAAAGCTTAAGAAGGTGATGAGCTGAAGGCTCAAGAAGGTGAGGAGCTGAAGGCTCAAGAAGGTGAGGAGCTGAAGGCTAAAATGGTGAGGAGCTGAAGGGTCAAGAAGGTGAGGAGCTGAAGGGTCAAGAAGGTGAGGAGCTGAAGTGTAAAAAGGTGAGGAGCTGAAGTGTAAAAAGGTGAGGAGCTGAAGGGTAAAAAGGTGAGGAGCTTAAGGTGCAAGAAGGTGAGGAGCTGAAGGCTCAAGAAGGTGAGGAGCTGAAGGCTAAAATGGTGAGGAGCTGAAGGCTAAAATGATGAGGAGCTTAAGGCTCAAGAAGGTGAGGAGCTGAAGGCTTAAGAAGTTGACGAGCTGAAGGCTAAAAAGGTGAGGAGCTGAAGGCTCAAGAAGGTGAGGAGCTGAAGGCTAAAAAGGTGAGGAGCTGAAGGCGCAAGAAGGTGAGGAATTGAAGGCTCAAAAAGGTGAGGAGCTGAAGGCTCAAGAAGGTGAGGAGCTGAAGGCTCAAGAAGGTGATGAGCTGAAGGCTCAAGAAGGTGAGGAGCTAAAGGCTCAAGAAGGTGAGGAGCTGAAGGCTAAAATGGTGAGGAGCTGAAGGCGCAAGAAGGTGAGGAGCTGAAGGCTAAAATGGTGAGGAGCTTTAGGTGCAAGAAGGTGAGGAGCTGAAGGCTTAAGAAGGTGAGGAGCTGAAGGCTAAAATGGTGAGGAGCTGAAGGTGCAAGAAGGTGAGGAGCTGAAGGCTCAAGAAGGTGAGGAGCTGAAGGCTCAAGAAGGTGAGGAGTTGAAGGCTCAAGAAGGTGAGGAGCTGAAGGCTCAGAAGGTGAGGAGCTGAAGGGTCAAGAAGGTGAGGAGCTGAAGGCTCAGAAGGTGAGGAGCTGAAGGGTCAAGAAGGTGAGGAGCTGAAGGCTCAAGTAGGTGAGGAGCTGAAGGCTAAAATGGTGAGGAGCTGATGGGTCAAGAAGGTGAGGAGCTGAAGGCTCAAGAAGGTGAGGAGCTGAAGGGTCAAGAAGGTGAGGAGCTGAAGGGTCAAGAAGGTGAGGAGCTAAAGGGTCAAGAAGGTGAGGAGCTGAAGGGTAAAAAGGTGAGGAGCTGAAGGGTAAAAAGGTGAGGAGCTGAAGGGTAATAAGGTGAGGAGCTGAAGGCTCAAGAAGGTGAGGAGCTGAAGGCTCAAGAAGGTGATGAGCTGAAGGCTCAAGAAGGTGATGAGCTGAAGGGTCAAGAAGGTGAGGAGCTGAAGGGTCAAGAAGGTGAGGAGCTGAAGGGTCAAGAAGGTGAGGAGCTGAAGTGTAAAAAGGTGAGGAGCTGAAGTGTAAAAAGGTGAGGAGCTGAAGGGTAAAAAGGTGAGGAGCTTAAGGTGCAAGAAGGTGAGGAGCTGAAGGCTCAAGAAGGTGAGGAGCTGAAGGCTAAAATGGTGAGGAGCTGAAGGTGCAAGAAGGTGAGGAGCTGAAGGTGCAAGAAGGTGAGGAGCTGAAGGCTCAAGAAGGTGAGGAGCTGAAGGCTCAAGAAGGTGAGGAGCTGAAGGCTCAAGAAAGTGAGGAGCTGAAGGCTCAAGAAGGTGAGGAGCTGAAGGCTAAAATGGTGAGGAGCTGAAGGGTCAAGAAGGTGAGGAGCTTAAGGCTCAAGAAGGTGAGGAGCTGAAGGCTTAAGAAGGTGAGGAGCTGAAGGCTAAAATGGTGAGGAGCTGAAGGTGCAAAAAGGTGAGGAGCTGAAGGCTCAAGAAGGTGATGAGCTGAAGGGTCAAGAAGGTGAGGAGCTGAAGGCTCAAGAAGGTGAGGAGCTGAAGGCTAAAGTGGTGAGGAGCTTAAGGCTCAAGAAGGTGAGGAGCTGAAGGCTTAAGAAGGTGAGGAGCTGAAGGCTAAAATGGTGAGGAGCTGAAGGTGCAAGAAGGTGAGGAGCTGAAGGCTCAAGAAGGTGAGGAGCTGAAGGCTCAAGAAGGTGATGAGCTGAAGGGTCAAGAAGGTGAGGAGCTGAATGCTCAAGAAGGTGAGGAGCTGAAGGCTAAAATGGTGAGGAGCTTAAGGCTCAAGAAGGTGAGGAGCTTAAGGCTCAAGAAGGTGAGGAGCTGAAGGCTCAAGAAGGTGAGGAGCTGAAGGCTTAAGAAGGTGAGGAGCTGAAGGCTAAAATGGTGAGGAGCTGAAGGTGCAAGAAGGTGAGGAGCTGAAGGCTAAAAAGGTGAGGAGCTGAAGGCTAAAATGGTGAGGAGCTTAAGGCTCAAGAAGGTGAGGAGCTGAAGGCTCAAGAAGGTGAGGAGCTGAAGGCGCAAGAAGGTGATGAGCTGAAGGGTCAAGAAGGTGAGGAGCTGAAGGCTAAAGTGGTGAGGAGCTTAAGGCTCAAGAAGGTGAGGAGCTGAAGGCTTAAGAAGGTGAGGAGCTGAAGGCTAAAATGGTGAGGAGCTGAAGGTGCAAGAAGGTGAGGAGCTGAAGGGTCAAGAAGGTGATGAGCTGAAGGCTCAAGAAGGTGAGGAGCTGAAGGCTCAAGAAGGTGAGGAGCTGAAGGCTAAAATGGTGAGGAGCTGAAGGCTAAAATGGTGAGGAGCTGAAGGCGCAAGAAGGTGAGGAGCTGAAGGCTCAAGAAGGTGATGAGCTGAAGGGTCAAGAAGGTGATGAGCTGAAGGCTCAAGAAGGTGAGGAGCTGAAGGCTCAAGAAGGTGAGGAGCTGAAGGCTAAAATGGTGAGGAGCTGAAGGTGCAAGAAGGTGAGGAGCTGAAGGCTCAAGAAGGTGATGAGCTGAAGGGTCAAGAAGGTGAGGAGCTGAAGGCTCAAGAAGGTGAGGAGCTGAAGGCTAAAATGGTGAGGAGCTGAAGGCTAAAGTGGTGAGGAGCTTAAGGCTCAAGAAGGTGAGGAGCTGAAGGCTTAAGAAGGTGAGGAGCTGAAGGCTAAAATGGTGAGGAGCTGAAGGTGCAAGAAGGTGAGGAGCTGAAGGCTCAAGAAGTTGATGAGCTGAAGGCTCAAGAAGGTGAGGAGCTGAAGGCTCAAGAAGGTGAGGAGCTGAAGGCTAAAGTGGTGAGGAGCTTAAGGCTCAAGAAGGTGAGGAGCTGAAGGCTTAAGAAGGTGAGGAGCTGAAGGCTAAAATGGTGAGGAGCTGAAGGTGCAAGAAGGTGAGGAGCTGAAGGCTCAAGAAGTTGATGAGCTGAAGGCTCAAGAAGGTGAGGAGCTGAAGGCTCAAGAAGGTGAGGAGCTGAAGGCTAAAGTGGTGAGGAGCTTAAGGCTCAAGAAGGTGAGGAGCTGAAGGCTTAAGAAGGTGAGGAGCTGAAGGCTAAAATGGTGAGGAGCTGAAAGCTTAAGAAGGTGATGAGCTGAAGGCTCAAGAAGGTGAGGAGCTGAAGGGTCAAGAAGGTGAGGAGCTGAAGTGTAAAAAGGTGAGGAGCTGAAGTGTAAAAAGGTGAGGAGCTGAAGGGTAAAAAGGTGAGGAGCTTAAGGTGCAAGAAGGTGAGGAGCTGAAGGCTCAAGAAGGTGAGGAGCTGAAGGCTAAAATGGTGAGGAGCTGAAGGTGCAAGAAGGTGAGGAGCTCAAGGCTCAAGAAGGTGAGGAGCTGAAGGCTAAAAAGGTGAGGAGCTGAAGGCTAAAATGATGAGGAGCTTAAGGCTCAAGAAGGTGAGGAGCTGAAGGCTTAAGAAGTTGACGAGCTGAAGGCTAAAAAGGTGAGGAGCTGAAGGCTCAAGAAGGTGAGGAGCTGAAGGCTAAAAAGGTGAGGAGCTGAAGGCGCAAGAAGGTGAGGAATTGAAGGCTCAAAAAGGTGAGGAGCTGAAGGCTCAAGAAGGTGAGGAGCTGAAGGCTCAAGAAGGTGATGAGCTGAAGGCTCAAGAAGGTGAGGAGCTAAAGGCTCAAGAAGGTGAGGAGCTGAAGGCTAAAATGGTGAGGAGCTGAAGGCGCAAGAAGGTGAGGAGCTGAAGGCTCAAGAAGGTGAGGAGCTGAAGGGTCAAGAAGGTGAGGAGCTGAAGGGTCAAGAAGGTGAGGAGCTGAAGTGTAAAAAGGTGAGGAGCTGAAGTGTAAAAAGGTGAGGAGCTGAAGGGTAAAAAGGTGAGGAGCTTTAGGTGCAAGAAGGTGAGGAGCTGAAGGCTCAAGAAGGTGAGGAGCTGAAGGCTAAAATGGTGAGGAGCTTTAGGTGCAAGAAGGTGAGGAGCTGAAGGCTTAAGAAGGTGAGGAGCTGAAGGCTAAAATGGTGAGGAGCTGAAGGTGCAAGAAGGTGAGGAGCTGAAGGCTCAAGAAGGTGAGGAGCTGAAGGCTCAAGAAGGTGAGGAGTTGAAGGCTCAAGAAGGTGAGGAGCTGAAGGCTCAGAAGGTGAGGAGCTGAAGGGTCAAGAAGGTGAGGAGCGGAAGGCTCAGAAGGTGAGGAGCTGAAGGGTCAAGAAGGTGAGGAGCTGAAGGCTCAAGTAGGTGAGGAGCTGAAGGCTAAAATGGTGAGGAGCTGAAGGGTCAAGAAGGTGAGGAGCTTAAGGCTCAAGAAGGTGAGGAGCTGAAGGCTTAAGAAGGTGAGGAGCTGAAGGCTAAAATGGTGAGGAGCTGAAGGTGCAAAAAGGTGAGGAGCTGAAGGCTCAAGAAGGTGAGGAGCTGAAGGCTCAAGAAGGTGAGGAGCTGAAGGCTCAAGAAGGTGAGGAGCTGAAGGCTAAAGTGGTGAGGAGCTTAAGGCTCAAGAAGGTGAGGAGCTGAAGGCTTAAGAAGGTGAGGAGCTGAAGGCTAAAATGGTGAGGAGCTGAAGGTGCAAGAAGGTGAGGAGCTGAAGGCTCAAGAAGGTGATGAGCTGAAGGCTCAAGAAGGTGAGGAGCTGAAGGCTCTAGAAGGTGAGGAGCTGAAGGCTCAAGAAGGTGAGGAGCTGAAGGCTCAAGAAGGTGAGGAGCTGAAGGCTCAAGAAGGTGAGGAGCTGAAGGGTCAAGAAGGTGAGGAGCTGAAGTGTAAAAAGGTGAGGAGCTGAAGGGTAAAAAGGTGAGGAGCTTAAGGTGCAAGAAGGTGAGGAGCTGAAGGCTAAAATGGTGAGGAGCTGAAGGCTAAAATGGTGAGGAGCTGAAGGCTAAAATGGTGAGGAGCTGAAGGCTAAAAAGGTGAGGAGCTGAAGGCTCAAGAAGGTGAGGAGCTGAAGGCTAAAATGGTGAGGAGCTGAAGGCTCAAGAAGGTGAGGAGCTGAAGGCTCAAGAAGGTGATGAGCTGAAGGGTCAAGAAGGTGAGGAGCTGAAGGCTCAAGAAGGTGAGGAGCTGAAGGGTCAAGAAGGTGAGGAGCTGAAGGGTCAAGAAGGTGAGGAGCTGAAGTGTAAAAAGGTGAGGAGCTGAAGTGTAAAAAGGTGAGGAGCTGAAGGGTAAAAAGGTGAGGAGCTTTAGGTGCAAGAAGGTGAGGAGCTGAAGGGTCAAGAAGGTGAGGAGCTGAAGGGTCAAGAAGGTGAGGAGCTGAAGTGTAAAAAGGTGAGGAGCTGAAGTGTAAAAAGGTGAGGAGCTGAAGGGTAAAAAGGTGAGGAGCTTTAGGTGCAAGAAGGTGAGGAGCTGAAGGCTCAAGAAGGTGAGGAGCTGAAGGCTAAAATGGTGAGGAGCTGAAGGCGCAAGAAGGTGAGGAGCTGAAGGCGCAAGAAGGTGATGAGCTGAAGGCTCAAGAAGGTGATGAGCTGAAGGTGCAAGAAGGTGAGGAGCTGAAGGCTAAAATGGTGAGGAGCTGAAGGCGCAAGAAGGTGAGGAGCTGAAGGCTCAAGAAGGTGAGGAGCTGAAGGCTCAAGAAGGTGAGGAGCTGAAGGTGCAAGAAGGTGAGGAGCTGAAGGGTCAAGAAGGTGAGGAGCTGAAGGCTCAAGAAGGTGAGGAGCTGAAGTGTAAAAAGGTGAGGAGCTGAAGTGTAAAAAGGTGAGGAGCTGAAGGGTAAAAAGGTGAGGAGCTTTAGGTGCAAGAAGGTGAG